>NC_090445.1:226111829-226758257 GCF_031143425.1 Pleurodeles waltl
AAAAAATCCTATTTACTAACTATAATAATGCCTCTGTAACCTTTGTTTTATTCAGTGGATTTTCTATTTTTTTTAAATGTAAAGTAATTTTCATTACTATACATTAGTCCAACCACCACCGCACATGGCCTTCGTATGTTTGCAGCAGCCAGAACCTACAGTCAACCCCTATAACAACCCAAGCCCGCACTGCACCCAGCCTTCAGCCTTGCTCAATGGTGGTTGGCCGCAGGGCCTGGCCTGCAGCCAAACCCTGTGGCCAAACCTTATTACCACCAAACCCTGTGCTGCACACAGTCTTTAGGCAGGAGTTAGCCATGGTCTGTCTCTCTGGGTGTGAGAATTAGTGTGAGCGGGTCTTACCAGTGCAGCATCATACTATTCACAGTGAGCATCTAGAGCGACGTTACTCAAAGTACGGCCCGCGGGCCGCCAGCGGCCCCACGGACCTACCTTGGCGGCCCGCGAGTGAGTGGCATCCTTACATATTTGTAAGCCCCATAGAAAGTAATAAATCCACCCGGAAGCATCACATTTTTCAATTACCCGCTCCAGTGGTCTTTTCTTGTAATGATTTTTTAGTAGTTAAGTAGAGTGTGAAACACTCTCAACTTTCGCTAACTCGCTGCAGGAAAGTTTTGTATACCTGTTAAGAATGTACTCAACACCAGCTTCACCAGTGCTCATGCAGTACACGGGCATTTTCGGCTCTAGTTCAGCTCTAATAGCCGGATTCCCCGGGTCGTTCCCCATTTTGTCAAGTAACGTTTATCAAACATCTACAGATTTTGTGAACAAATACTAAATACTTTGAATCTAATAATTCGGATCCTACTGTTCTCAAACATTAAAGACCCTATATCATTTTGTTCTTTTTTTTCATTTCCTCGTTACAGAAAAATATGTATCCGTAATAATAGTGAACTGTCAACCAGAGTCAGCCCTTACCAACCCTTCCATGAATTCTGCGGTGTTTATGGTTCCTTGTTAATGCCAATTACATGGTCAACTATGCTGTGAGGCTCACGCTTTCTCACAATCCACCCAGAGCAAGCGTGACAGAATTTCCCTTATGAATCATATTCACTTTTCTACCACTAGCATCCAAAATAGTTAAAAGTGCTCTATTTTGATGCGAAGAGGCAGTGGCTGTCCACAGCTCATGCACAGTGGGAGTTTTCTCGAGTTAATGCACGCGCTGGACAAACACGAACAGCAGACCCTTTCTACACGATGAAGCAGCGAAAACAGGATCGTAAAATGGCCCCGGGAGCACGTGATATTTGTGTTTCCGAGCTGTGCCATCTGTGTCCATCAGGGTGACAGGAGCAAGCAGTCTATCCGCGCCAAATCTAGCCCCTCTAAGTCCCGCCCCCTCTAAGCCCCCCCCCCGCTGTCACTTCAGTGCGGCCCTCGGCCGCAAACCATGCTGCAATTTTGGCCCCCGAGAAAAAGTTTGTGAGTACCCATGATCTAGAGTGTCTGTAGAATCTCCCACTTCCTCTTATAAGCCTCTCCTAGCCTTGTTTTTATATAGAGGCGGAATTTAATGATACCTTCAACAGCTTTACGATTTCAATACCTCAAGCATATTCTTTGCACTTTGGGATAATACTTATGGTAATCTCACAGTTGGAGGGCAGGTTTGGCTTACCTTTGTAGACTTTTGGTATTCTTTCTAAGAAAAGAGATATCTAAATCTGTGAGTGAAAGACCTTTATTTATGACCATGAAACTATCAGTTTATTTTGAGCCATTCTTAAGTATTTATCATTTGAAATGATTAAGTTATGCACTAATAGATTGAAGAAAAATTACATTTTTGAAATCAGCATTCATAGAATGCTTATGTCTACACATAGGGGGTCATTCTGACCCTGGCGGTAAATACCGCCAGAAGCGGAAAGCCGGCGGTGTACCGCCGACTTTCCGCTGCCCATGGGAATCCGCCATGGGGATTCTGACACCGCATACCGCCATCCTGTTCCTGGCGGTTCGCCCGCCAGGAACAGGATGGCGGTATGGGGTGCCGTGGGGCCCCTGGGGGCCCCTGCAGTGCCCATGCCAATGGCATGGGCACTGCAGGGGCCCCCGTAAGAGGGCCCAACAAAGAATTTCAGTGTCTGCTTTGCAGACACTGAAATTTGCGACGGGTGCAACTGCACCCGTCGCACCTTCCCACTCCGCCGGCTCCATTCTGAGCCGGCGTCCTCGTGGGAAGGGTGTTTCCCGCTGGGCTGGCGGGCGGACTTTCGGCGGTCGCCCGCCAGCCCAGTGGGAAACCCAGAATGACCGCCGCGGTCTTTTGACCGCGGTACGGTCTTCTGGCGGTTCCCGCTTGGCGGGCGGCTACCGCCGCCCGCCAAGCTTAGAATCACCCCCATAATATTCATGAGGGAAGTGTGATTGATTCCCACTAACAAGATCCTTCTTCTTTTACATCTCACTATTACAAAAGCCAGTCAGCTGAGGTAAACCAAGTCACAAGAAAGGTATGCTTTGAAGTGGACACATTTACAATTTCTCTGCCATGCTTTAGTGCACTAAACTGTTTGTACTTTTTGTTGTAGGTTCAAAGAAGATCTAGATCGTACCTCAGCGATTGGTACCAGCTGCTTTCTCTTTCCCATTCACCTTTTCCCCTATAAGAACCATTATTGGTTGTGAGCATTGAGTCATTGAGGATGAGTGCTGGTCATCATCTGTTCCTGACATCCCATGTACACAAGTTAGTGTTGGAGAGATAGAACGAAGCACAGGAAAGAAAAGGTGACGTGGTGAGAGGCTGGAAAGGAAAGGAGAACAGGTTTTGTAGAGCTCCTGGTAACTGGTAGTTACTTGTTATTGTTTGTTTTGTTTTTCAGTCGCGCTCATGGTGCTTTCAAGTTTTATACAGCAGTAACTCGATCTTCAGTCCCGCTGTAAAAAACTTGAAAGAGCCATGAAGACGACGGAAAAACAAAAGAAACAAACAATGACAAGTAACTACTAACTACCAGTTACAGAACATTTGCAAAACTAGCTTTTGAATTTCTGAAACTCTGCATATGTAAAGTTTTGCAGTGTGGAGTCTAATACAATCATCTATTTTCCTTAGCTGTGGTAAAGTAACTATTTATGCTTACACGTAGAATGCTCATACGCTTACATTTTTTTTTTTTTAGAAAACAGAACGAGAACATAAGAATAACCTGATGTAGTCAGTTAATGTTAGGAGACTGATCTGTCAGGCTGTAAGGAACCAATTAAAGGATGTTCTACTGTTACTGCGGTTTGGATTTATTGCAACACCCTAAGTGGGAAGGGTATCCCCAAAAGTGAGTCTCTGTGCCCACTGTGCCACTTGAATCAAGCTATGTCTGAATGATGAGCTCTAATAAAGGCAAAACCAGCCTTGCGTGGCTTGTGTTCTTATTCATGGAGGACCTACCCTGGCTTTTCCTATTGGAGCAGGGTCAAGACTGATTTGCATATGGCTGGGTCCATACTGAGTGGGCATGGTGTGCAAATGATTGAGTGGGATGAGGCCCAAGTAATTACCAGTGGCTGAAATTAATTCAAGCATTCCATCCATCAGTTTTCTGTATACTTCAGTGCTGCAATGCAGGTAGGGCAGGTGAGCCCAAATGCGGGTCCTGTGCATAATGTGCCACTGGAACCAAGCTATACCTTACAGATGAGCTCTAATCTGGGCAAAACCGGACTTGGGTGGCTTCTGTTCCAGTTCAGGGAGGACCTGTTCCTGTGGGCTGTTTCTATTTGAACAAGATTGATTTCCATATGGCTGAGTCCAAACTGAGATGGCAACGTGAGAAAAATAAAGATGTACTGGATGCGGTCTCTAGTAATTACTAGTGGCTGAGGTTTATTGACTCACTGGATGGATTACACCCATCACTTTTTTGTATGCTTCAGTAGAATGTTTTGAAGACAAAGAATCCTGCTATTGCACATGGACAACACAGACCCTTAAATTCGCTGTACCACAAAACTAATGGAATAAAGTAGGTGATGGGATACATATAAACCATCCAGAGAACAACAAAAAAAAGTATTTTGTACAGGTGCAAGATGGCGACCGTATGAGGATGGTCCTCCCTGCTTGCTCAATCTCAGCAGCGTGCTTGCTCAGGGCCCCTCCCTCATGCAGGCAATGAGTTCAGGACGCAAGGTGGTGTGCTGGCATGAATTACCTGGGTTCAGGACTGCCGAGATTTTGCAGTCTTGAAGGCATTGCTTTGGGGCTACACCTCCCATGTGGCCAGAGGGAAAAACAGCAAAACTGTGGGGACTACAAAGTCACAGACAGGAAACCTTAATGGACGTAGGCAGGACGAGGAACGTTTTTCCCATGTCGGAGTGCCACTGGAGGGGCAAATGCCATGGAAAAGACTGATGGGAAAAACAGCACAGGTTGCTTGGAGCCCGGCGGCTCTGCAGCAGACTTCTTAAAAAAATCTGTCCAGACACATGGCCCAGCATCTATTGTTAAAACTAGAGAGCCTCTCCATGCTGATCAACCCTTGTAACTCTTGCCAGTCTTGGCCGCATGGCAGGGACTGGGTCAGACTAGAGCACCCCCAGCATTGCAGTGGAGCAGCAACTGCAATCGCGAGTACCATGGTGCAAGATGACATGTCACCCCTCCTCGTTATCACTAATAGAGGCCAAGGTTCCTGACTCAATTTACAAGCTGGGTAGCACTGCAGTAAAGCAACCACAAGTACGAGAACATTTAGGGGGTCATTCTGACCCTGGCGGTAAAAACCGCCAGGGCCAACGACCGCGGGAGCACCGCCAACAGGCTGGCGGTGCTCCCATGGGCATTCTGACCGCGGCGGTACAGCCGCGGTCAGAAACGGAAAACCGGCGGTGCACCGCCGGTTTCCCGCTGCCCTGGGGAATCCTCCATGGCGGCGCAGCTTGCTGCGCCGCCATGGGGATTCCGAGCCCCATACCGCCATCCTGTTCCTGGCGGTTTTGGCCGCCAGGAAGAGGATGGCGGTATGGGGTGTTGTGGGGCCCCTGGGGGCCCCTGCAGTGCCCATGCCAGTGGCATGGGCACTGCAGGGGCCCCCATAACAGGGCCCCACAAAGATTTTCAGTGTCTGCCATGCAGACACTGAAAATCGCGACGGGTGCAACTGCACCCGTCGCACCCCTTCCACTCCGCCGGCTCCATTCGGAGTCGGCATCCTCATGGAAGGGTGTTTCCCGCTGGGCTGGCGGGCGGCCTTCTGGCGGTCGCCCGCCAGCCCAGCGGGAAACTCAGAATAACCGCAGCGGTCTTTTGACCGCGCAGCGGTATTCTGCCGGCGGGACTTTGGCGGGCGGCCTCCGCCGCCCGCCAAGGTCAGAATGAGGGCCTTAATTAGGGGGTCGACCCTGGTCCTTCTGTGGGGCAAAGGGACAATGGTCTGGATGTGTGCACAAATGAGAGGCTTATCGAGGATAGTTACCTTTAACCTATATCTACATATGTTTCAGTAGGCAACACCAGGATACGCAAAAAAAGTGTAAAGCAAGGACAAATGCTCCCTGGTCTATAAGGGTGCAGAAACCAACACAGTGCAACACTTTTTTCGCCATCTGATCAGTCTGATTGGTCTGGGGAAGATCCAGAATCCCTTGGAGGGGGCTCAAGAGGGGGTTCAAAGGATAGCACTTCAGTTGACTTAAGTGATCTAAGCAGGAGAGGGGCAGCGCCATCAGGCGATCTGGGAGAGAAAGATCCCTGGCGGATTATCAAAAAAATTAACCAGCCATAGAGCGGCATAGTGCAGTTGGTGTAAATTAGGGGTGGGTGAAGAATTCCGCTCCACCGACGGAGTTTGTGGATTTTTCCTCACTTCACACTCCACGTGGAGTTGGCGACCGCTCACAATGAGAAAGCTCCCACTCACGTTGAGGAAGCTGCCACTCAAGTACAAAATCTACTTGAGCAGCAAAAAGAAGTTAGCACCCTCTGGTGCTCCTCATGATGCAGTTTTTGCTGATTTTACAGCGCAGGACAAACTCCTGCACAGAAAATTAGTGCAAACATCATGCCTTACACAAACTCCGCTGTTCGCGGAACTCCATGTAGTGTGACTGAGTTTTTTGGGCACTTCGCGGGGTTCTGCATAGCAGGGCTCCGTGAACTCCGCCCAGTCCTAATGTAAATACTGGTCTAAAATGGGACTGTTCAGCAATGCCTAGGCTGGAACAGTGTCTGTAAAGTGCGCAGATGAGCGTGGACTTGCCTCTACCGGACCCTGTGACTCTGGATGCTATATACACCAAGGAATCATGGCCCACGGGAAGGCACTAGACCAGACAATCGTAGGGCGCAGGTCACCAATAGGAAACTCCAAGTTGCTATATGAAGAAATGCAAAAACTTGCTCTGAGTTCTTGGATAAAATAACTGAGATGGAGAACAGGGTCACCACCCTCAAGGCCGACTTTCTATCTAATGAAAAGTTAGGAGAAGCACATGAATTGGAATTGATTGATACCCAGTGGAAACTAGAGGAATATGAAAACAGGCTGAGACAAAACAACCTCAGGATGCTTGGGATAGCTGAAGGGGTTGAGGGGGATGACACCAGAACATTCATAGTTGGTGTATCGCCTTTCCTGACCTGGTAAATTGGAATTGGGATCTGGAGATCCAAAGAGCACCTAGGTTTCTGTTAAAGCAATATCAGAGCCATACACAAGATGGGTCGAAACCATGGGCTATCCTAGTATACTTGGAAATTTCCTCCTTAGACATTCTGTTTTTGGAAAAGTTTGCCCAGACTCAAAGCGGACTGTGGAAGGTTGCATTTTCTTTGTGGGGTGGATTTCTGGCACACTACGGTGGAAAGGCCCTGGCGGCTGAGGCAGCTGATACAGTCTTTTTAGTCTAAGGGAGCACAAGTATTTTTGATTAACCCAGCCAGGCTAAAGGTCATTGTGCAGGGCAAAACCTATTCTTTCACGTCAGAGATCATGGCAAAATAATATCTTGAGACTATGGGGTGATTCTGGGCTCTCAAAGTAAAAGCAGTCCCAGACATGACTCTCATGGTCTGGTTGGGTGCTTTGAATTTGTGTAAGCGGCCCAGGGGCCACATTCAAGGCTAAAGGGGACTGATGGGGGACTCTTGACTGATGATTCACTTTCTTATAAATCTGATTTAAGCTAACCATGAGGATTGGATTTTGCAGGTTGTAATAGACCTAAAAAAAGTGACAGAAGACCTACTCTGGTCACACACGACGTAGCAAACAAATGTGCAGAAGTGTATATGATACGTGAAAAGTAAAGGCCTCGGTTTGAATACAATGGTCACGTAGGGATGCATGAACAGGAAGGAGAATGAGGAGAGATGCCAGGTGCAGAGTAAACGCAGTCACAGTCCGACTTCGCATATCATCAATAATTTAGAAGGGCGCATACACATAGGAGAGTCTGAGCCACTTTCTGATACCAGTGTTAGGAGAAGGGGTAAATCATGACAGGCTGAAAGGGAGACACGGCAATAGATGTTTGTGTTTCAAGGTTGGCAGTAAGTGGGAGACAGACCGTAAAACCTCAAAGGCTGGTAGACGTGTAGGGAGGACATATTGAAGTTCAACGGGTAGGATCAAAGGTCACTATGTATGTAGGAAGGAATATATGTATTAAATCGGTTATAACTGTATTTTTGTAACAAGCAGTCAGACAGCGTTTAAAGAATTATGGTCTTTGTTAATTGGAAATGTTATGAAGGAGGTGGAACTTAGGTGCCCACCAAGAGTATAAAAACCGCTGTTTGTAAGAGCTGAGTTGAGTGTGGCTTCAGTTACAGAACTGTGCTGTACTCCTGGCCGTATTTTATTTACTTATAAATATACTCAATTATTATTAGAATTGTTTCACTTCTTAATTTCTGACAAAAACTCGACTACATTTTGGCAATTGGCAGCCAGGAGCCTCCTACCTCCTCAAATCCCTGGACCGCCGCTGAAGGAACTACTGCCGGTGACGCTTGAATGGAACATTGCGCGCAGGTGAGTATAACACCTGTCTGTTCAAGCAGAATGGGTGAGATTCCAGAGGCTGCTGTCCTAAGGGTGAGGAGGGGTTGGGCTTTAAACTCTGATAGTTAAAAGTGCATAATTCTGTGGTAATTGTACTATGGGGAAGTAAGTGCATGCGGGATTTGTGTGAGTTTTTTTAAATATAATGTTGATGTAGAACATCGTATTCTGGCGGTTCCCGCTTGGCGGGCGGCAGTTCAGAATCACCCCCTAGGTGTATTAGCGGATAACCTAGGAGAATAGCTTCTGGAGGACGTAGGTGTATTAGTGGATAACCTAGGAGAATAGCTCCTGTATGACATAAGTGAATGATAGTGGATAACCTAGGAAATAGTTCCTGGTAAGTCTGACAGGAGGCAAAGGGGTCCATTGACGTTAACCAGAGCACAGTCAGACCTTTGGTTGAAAACTTGAAATGTGTAATAATAATGACTAAAATATGTGATGTTAACAATGTGTAATAAGGATGATAAAAATAATGTGATTTTTCATAATCATAGTGGGCAAATTGTAGAGAAAAGTCAAAGGATTCTTGCCCGAGGTTATAAAATCTGGCATAAGTGAGGAAGAGAGAGTTCTAAATCTTTGTCATATTTTTGATAACCCGATAGAAAAACTTGAAGTGGCTGGGAGTGGGGAACCGTCAGTACAAATAAAACAGGAGAATTAAAATTAGATGATATCAAGGTTAGTGGAGATAAATAAAAAAAAAACCCTCATGAGTGAGATTGATAATTCCCTGTGGCAGGAAGTAGATATCCTCGATCTAGTTTTAACATTTCAATGGGCCCACGGCCAACCCCCATGTCCGTGTGACATTCCTCGGTTTCAAATAATAACGGAGGAAATTATTGTGTTAGAAGCCCTCCTAGATGCATTTTTCACAGATTTATATGAGCCTGGGGTTTTAAATGAAGAAAGGGACGTTATGTCCCCAATTGCCACTGTTGATAATTCCCATTCATAATAGGTAGTAAACTATATTGTGTTAGGTAACAATTTATTTTGTCCCCTATAAATGTACCCACACTTGATATTGAGATAGAAGAAGTGCTATAGGTTAGCGAGATTGACAAAAGAACACCTACAAAGGAGAGAAAGGGCATAATGAGTCAGTGGTAATAAAGAGTATATACACATATAGGAAGCGTACGTCCTGGGGAAAATCATGGATGCTCCCCTGGAACATATGATAAAAACATTTTCGTCTGACAAGAAGAAAATACAGAAATGTTGTAAGCAATGGAACAGAGATACCAAAGACCATGCTCAGCCATGGCCTAAGGAAGGGACATTTGATGAGGACATAGTTGAACATACATTGACTTACATTAAATCTAAGTATCAGAAGAAAAAGAGAAAGAAGAGGGAAGCTATTTTGTCGTTATGACAGGTTTTCTGCGATACAAAGACAAATATAAAATCGACAATGGTAGAAAGGACAGTGACACAAGCACAAGAAATATCCACAGAAGAGGCACCAGAGGGACCCCCACTGTAAGGTCTCTACCCTATTCGGCCAGAGGCCGGATATCAAGATCCAGTACAGGTCGAATTTGAGGAAGGTGAGACAGAGGTGAAGGAGGCGGCGAGAACGCCTAGCCTAGTCCCTACAGCTCCTTGGGCAGAGCATGAACAGAGAATAAAGGGATTTGCAATACCTAGGGTGCAACGCATTGGAGAACGGGCAGACAGATTTGAGAATGTTGACCCTCTTCGAGGGCAACGGACTACGGGGCAGATTATTCTCAAATTAGGAGATACATCTGTGAATACATTGAGAGAAGCAGCAGGAGAGTGGATGTTGGAGGAAAGAGAGAAGGAAGAAGATGTAGAAAGTTTACAATATGATAGATATTTGTAAGAAACAAGAAGGGAAACAGGTGCTGAGGCAGCAGTTTAGGATTGGGATGACGAGTCTGATATGAATGAGGCCGCAGCAGGTAGAACCAGAGGCCTGTATAACTTTCGACCCCATCCTATAGGAAGGTTAAAATTAATAGCGCGAGACTCAGGAGAAATAAAGAGAAAGTCAATTCTAGAAACAACCAAATTAAAGGTTGTCACCTATTGAGACGATAAAACAAGAGGAGGGCAGGTATTTTTGCCAACCCTTTTCAGATGAATTAGCAGAATGGACTGAAAAAGATGGGAGAAAACCATGGCCCGACAGGAGTCTTTCCAACCCTATGATTTAGCTATAGCAGAAGACTGTATACAACAGTGACAGAGTGCCCCGGGTTGGGATTATCCATACATGCAAGAGTGTCTTGCAGTTTGGGAGATGTATGCTGAAGACAAACCGGCTGAAGTGATACGCAGTAACAGACCAGACCTGAAGTTAAGTCGTAGATTAACAGGCTCTCCGCCTATCACTCAACTGCCTCTCATTTTTAAGGGAAGACAGGCACCAACATACGTGCCTTTGCCACAGATGGACAAAGAAAATTTAACGAGAGCACTGCTCCCACTGTCTGAAGGTGAAGGAAAATGGATAGGGAGTTTTGAAAAACATACTACGGAGTGAACCTTCCGCAGGGCAATGTCAAGAGTTTGTTGTGTTCTCTGGCAGGAGATTAAGTAAAAACTATATTTACAAGAGCAGGACTTCCTCAAGTTACGCTGACAAATACACAGTTTGATGGATCTTCCTCTAATAATGTCCACCAGCATGTTTGGGATGCGCTGCGGCGGACATATCCATATAGGCCAGATACTGGAGCTCCCATGGAAGAAATTATTAAGCCATCTGAGGATATTGCAGAGTTTATTATGAGAATGAAAGAACGATGGATACAGGAGGTAGGATGTAATTGGGAGAATACAGGAGGGAATGCACTTTTATTTTATAATGTGCTGAAGAGAGGCCTTCCCATGGAGATTCAAGTAAATATAGATGGAGTAGTGGGAATTGAGGCTAAACCATGGCCAGAAATACGGGCTCACATAATACATTATTTTAAACGTAAACAAGAGAAAGATAAAGAGAGAACGGAGCAGGCAGAGAGAGCTACTGCTAAGTTAGTGCAACAGAAACTTAAGAAACCAAGTACAGAAGGAGCACTTGTGACAGCACCATTAGTGACTGTCACAACACCAGTGCAAGGGCAAGTACCAGGAGGACAGGTAGTGAGTGAAACAGTGAGAAGACAAGGAGGTCCGACAGAAGAACAAGGAGCAATGCAGGGGAGAAGGCAAGGAGTGTACAGAGGGGGTCAGCCATGTTATTATTGCGGCAGGTCGGATCATTTTGTAAGGGAATGCAGAATTAAAAGGATAGATGAATGTATGCAGGGGTGGCCCACCTCGCAAAGACAAGTAGTGAGGCCGCCACAGATGCAATGGATACCACAACAATATATAAGACAAGAGTGCCCCCAGACCTCTCAAGCTCAGTGGATGGCACCTCAGGGGCCACTGCAGCAACATGGGCCCCAGGGTGGCAGTAACACCATGGGTGGACAAGAGCAAGGGCAGGTAGGAGGAGTAGTGGTGCAAGGAGGTAACCCCTTTTGCGCACCGCCCCAAGTATCTAGTGGAGCACTGACACCCAATTATGTCCAATGACAAAGCCCACAGGTAACAACTATGTGTTCAATACTATTGGTAACCCACAGATCAGAGGAGGAACCCACTGTGATGGTAGGCCACAGAAGGTCACCACTATCAGTTTTTAATTGACACTGGGGCCACCAAATCTTGTATAAATGAAGGGACATTACCACTCTCGTGCAACTTAATGGGCATACAAGGGTTTTCTGGGGCTGTCAGACGGGTTCCTTTTACTAATTCTGTAAATATGACTCTGGGTGATGCACAACTCGACGGGCCATTGCTATATTCCCCTGAGTCACCCGTTACCCTTTTGGGAAGAGACCTAATGAGTAAATTGAATATGACCATCTCGTTTTTGGAAGATGGATCGATGGGGTGTTATACACCTGGTGTTACGCCAGGTAGGATATTATCTCTCATAGCATGTGAAGAATCTAGACAGAAGGTCGGAGCAGTACCAGTAAACACAGAGGCTTTTTTGAGGGGCATATTCGCTCTGATAGCGTGTACACCAGCGCTACAGGGGAAAATGGTGCAGTTACCAAAAGAATTAGTATTTAGACCATGCGAACCCATAGACCCAATGACAGAACGAGAAATGGTGGACATATCAGTTCTTGAACTAAGGCCAGCCTATGCAGTGCTCATTGCATTTGACAAAGGACAGGGAGTGTGCTCATCAATAGTGCTCACAGATCCCAGAGTCAAATTAAGAGATATTTCAGATGAGGAATTGTTCAGTGAACAACCTTTAATTGGAACAGTTGTGTTTGTAATGGACATTTCTCTCAGAATGCAGGTGCAGTACAGGACCGTGTCAAAACATGTGCCAGAAGCAACAATAAAAGAAAGAGATTTGGCTAAGGTACTGGAAGTGTTATGGACAAAGGGACCCCATGATGTGGGATTGATTAAAGGAGCTGAGCCTGTTACAATTACATTGAAAAGGGGTAGTAAGGGTGAGAAAGGCCGCACATCCAGGGAGTAAACACAGTATAAGTTGCAGATGTAAGCACAGTCCAATGTTGGTGCCAGTGGTCAGGTGCCTTACTACCCAGTAGACACAAAGGTGAGTACCAATGTACACAATAACAATAAACACAATGTGACCACAGCACAGAAATGTAAAGTCTGATCAAATAGCAAGGATTTGTATCCCTAGTAGGACGCTGGAGTTGGAGAAAGAATATGTAAGTGTCCCAAGTCCGTTGGAGAAGGTGTCTTTAATTGGAGGCACAGTTTGCCTCAATACAGATAACGCATTCTTCAAAATACAGCCAACACGTGTTTCGTCACTCAGGTGACTTCATCAAGGCTGCAAAACAATGATATAAACAAACTTGTATGTAACTATACCCATACTTTACGAAACACAATTTGTGTAAAACAGTAAACTATTGTTTGTGTACAAAAAGGAAGGTAGCAAGCAATGTGCGACCCAAGTGAGAAGAGAAGAGAGAGGGTAGGCATGGCACGATAAACAATCAGAAAGGACTAAGATCCTATGACCACGGGGCGGCCATCTTGCACAATTCAACTTTACTTGGGGCCAAAGACTAAACAGTGTCTGGATTTCTGAGCAACCTCTGGGAATTGCAGGTCATTTTTGCCATGCCAATTAAGTGCACTTCACTTGGAATGTTTCCATTGGAGATAAATGAGCACAGATGTACAGTGCCCCTGCACCCCACTGCACAACTATAGCCTGAACAGTTCACATCAAACACAGGAGGACGAGCCTTGAGAAAGTCCCTTTTAGGGACGAAACACGTGTCGGCTGAATCTGGTTCGGAGTTTGCAGTCAATTTTCTTGCATTGGATATTAAGAACCTACATTGCCTCAAGTCAATATATTGGACAGCACATACCCGTGCCACGGACTAACTGGACCTGGGTGCTCTGACTTTGAGTCTTTGGAGATTAATTGTTTTTCACTCAATTAGATGAGTTGTGTTAAATTTGTGCTATCTATGATTGTAATTCAATAGTATTGTGTCATTCATGTTTGTTTTTTTGTGTGTTGTAGTTATGATTATTAGTTTTATTTTTATGTACACATTTGTGTTACATGGGTACTTTCTTTTGTATTAAATGTGAAACTTGAATAGTGTAGTCTTGGAGCCATTACACACAATTGTTATTTACTTGAATTATACTATAGTTATCTATAGACGCTTTAACTGAAATGAAGGATCCAGGGATTCAACTATTATTTGAAGCAAACCATTTTTAGTGTGCTCCATTCTTTTTCTTGTTTTAGACTATGGTTGTTGTGCAATTAGAGAGACACCCCAAGTGAAAAAAATTCCTAAGAGCATATACAGAACAGCCATGGTGCTGGCAAGTGGGGAGCGTGCTCCAGATTAGCAATATGAGCCCATATAGGTGCTAGAACGTGTTTCAGCGCAAGCTGCGGAATTAGTGGCTATTATTGAAGCGTTGCAACATGCTGAGGGGTTAGACGTTACGATTTATTCAGATTCAGCATATGTTACTACTACTGTGCATTCGAGCATCTATAGGTGGAAGAGGAGAGGATTTTTGAAATTTGATGGGTCTCCAGTGATGCACAAAGATTTATTGGCAAAACTGATACATGCTTTATACTTACCATCTCAGGTAGCGGTAATAAAATGTGCGGCACATACAAAGAAGCAAGACCTTGTCTCCAGGGGTAATGCTCTGGCAGACTGGGCAGCCAAGGAGGCAGCTAAAACATCTCCAAATTGTAGTGAATCAGATGAGAACTCATTGGAAATGATAAGCAGAATACAGAATGATACTGAATTACCACCCTCGAATATTGAGACAGCACAATTACATTTACGTGAGTTGCAGGAACAGGCACCATTACATGAAAGGGAATTGTGGGAACAGCGAGGATGTATACAATCACCAACAGTTTTCATCTATATATAGGAAAGTACTGGGAAACTGGTAATGCCACAAGTTTTGTGGTATACAGCGCTGGAACAACTGCATCTCCCTGCCCATACGGCTAAAGAATATCTTCTAGCTACGTTGGCAGGCAGATTTGGTTTATCCCACATTTATCGGAAATTATTACAATGTATATTGCTGAATGTGCAGTATGCCAACAATACAGCCTAAGACCTACATTGAAAGTTATTACATCAGCAATCCCTCGCCCAACAGATCCATTTAAAATCTACATTTAGATTTCGTTGACATGATCGATAGATGTAACAATTACAGGTACTTGATAGTCGTGGTCTGTCCTTTTTCAAGGTGGATCGATGCAGGACCATGCGTACATAATGATTCTAAAGCAGGAACTAATTTTTTGATACGAGAAGTAATACCTAGATGGGGAATTGCAGAAACGATCCGCTCAGATAATGGCAGCCATTTTGTTAATGCCCTTTTTCAACATATTTGCACCTCTCTGGGGATAAAGCATAAATTGTCATCTGTCTATCATCCCCAAAGTAATATTATAGTGGAACGCCTTAACGACCTGTTAAAAAACAAAATAAGTAAACTGTGTGTTACATTGCATAAGAACTGGTTCTACTGCCTTCCATTAGCTTTGTATGCTCTTAGAAATCAGCCAGGAAGTGATCATCACCTGACACCGCATCAGATAGTGATAGGACGCCCGATGCTGACTCCTTTAACGATAGCAAGGCAAAAGACAGATGCTCATAAAACTGCTGAAGTTTTTGGGGAGGAAATTAATGGGTATTTGTCTCAGTTGTTGAAATCTGCTAAGTTTTTCTCTAAACAGGTGACGCAGCAACAGAAGTGCACCACCGCAGCCCAGCAGATTAGTCCAATTCCTGTGGGTCAACACGTTTATGTATGAAACTTTCTGAGGTGATGGAAAGATAGCAAGTTCGAGGGGCCTTATCCGGCCACCCAGAGCACCCCCACTGCAGTGAAAGTTAAGGGCAGGAAACCGTGGATACATTTGCCGGACATTTGACTGGCCCCTGCTTTGTGTCAAGCATCGTCATTGGGACAGGAACTTTTAGAGGAGAGCGAACAAAAGAACAAAAGGAGAAATAACATTGTTCTTTTTCAAAGAGTGAGTGGAGCACCATATTAGCTCAGCTAACGGACTTTTTTGGACCGTTGTATTATTTGTTTGTTTATGTTTTCTTACATTTACTGCAGGTTTGAAGTGGTATTCTAGTTCATGTATAGTATAAATTTTAAATACTGTGTGTTTGAAAAGAGATACATATAAACATGAGAATATGTCTCATGTTATAGACCATAGGTTGTTTGATAATATGTGGTATCAGCACATGACAGAAGTAGGGATGCAAAGTACTAATGAGTCTTGTTTAGTATGTTTTTCAATTCCACATGCTAGTGATTCACGTAGATTACATTCATCTACATTATATCTTCTAATGTTACACAGTGTCTTCTCCATCTTTTCCTATGTAGAATCAGGGCACGGATGCAACCTTCACAAGTGAAGCAGGGAACGTTTTTAGTAAACATCACACAATATGAGAAAGGGATAACTGACATAACAAATGTTCTGACTGACTGTAAGGAAATAGAAATAAAAATAGAAGCAATGACTAGGACAGGAGCTTTGAGGTACAAGGGGGATAGGTCGAAGGCTAGAATACTAGGACAAGGATTCCTAGGGGTATCACGATCTACTCTTCTATGTAAGGATTACGCAGCCACACCTAAGCCCTATGACTGTCAGGAGAGACCTTATCTTAGGGTAAATGGTTCAGTATATGTCCATGATCAATGGCACCATGGAGCAGTATTTGGATGTAGAGCTCTCACTTTATGGAGAGGGAGTGGAAATAACATTAACACACAACAGGATTATCAGGCTATATGGGATGAGAATATACAAAGTTTAACCTGGGTAGAAATGCCTTCAGCTCCTCGAGTGGGTCGAACACCTAGTGTTTTCTCCTTATGTTTTAAGGGAAATGGAACAGTTTCAGTAGGGACAAATGTCAATTGCATCACCACAAGATATAATGATGATATGCAATGGGGCACCCCAGTTTGATGGACTATTGGCAGAGTGGAGAATGGCTACATACTCGACTTCCTGCAGGATGGAATGGTCTCTGGCCCTCATTACAAACCTGGCGGTCGGTGTTAAAGCGGCGGTAAAACCGGCAACAGGCCGGTGGAAAAAAAAATGGAATTACGACCGTGGCGGAAACCGCCAACATAGACAGCCACTTTAACACTCCGACCGCCACAGCGGTACCAACAAACACTGCGGCGGTAACTGCCAACAGACAGGCGGAGGACAATGTACCGCCCACACTATTACAACCCACCAATCCACCACCTTTTCGGGGGTGGATTCACTGCGAACAAAAACACGGCGGAAAAAGGAATTGGAAGGGAAAACGCTCACCTCTACACAACCCACAAGGAATCAGGACGCCATGGAACCCGAGCCCCAGATTCTGCCAGCCTTTATCTTCCTGCTCCTCTACCAGGAGCACGAACGCCAGCAGCGAAGACAACAGTGAGTACTGCACCTACGACACAGGGGAGGGGGAGGGAAAAAACAGTGACACACACATGCAGCACCCCCACCCCCACCCTCACCCTCACCCACTACAACACACACGCTAATACACATTGATACATAACAGTTACACCCCTCCAACCCCCCTGGAAGAATGCAAGGACAAAAGGAAATTAGTAGAATAATAGTGATATCTTCAATTACATACATCAAAAATATTTACAAATACATACATATGTACTATATACAATTATATACACCGAGAACACAAGTCCAAGGGATTCCACCAACATAGTCCGTGGATCACTGGGCCCAAAAGGCATGGGCGAGGCCCACACTCAATACCCGATCAAAACGGAGAGAACACTGCAGGGGCATCAGATAGAAATAAAACAGGCACCTCAGGGGGAAGGGAAGGGGGGGCACCTCAGCCGGTTGAGTGCATGACGCCAGATCCACGAGGGGGCTTCATGCCCACTGTTCAAACCTGGGGAGTGCAAAGCCACAGTCTCTCAATTTTCTACAGTGGGTGGTTTACCCACTTTTCAATCCTGGGGAGTGCAAAGCCACAGTCTCACAAGTCTCTACAGTGGGTGGTTTGCCCACTGTTCAATCCTGGGGAGTGCAAAGCCACAGTCTCACAAGTCTCTACAGTGGGTGGGTTGCCCACTGTTCAATCCTGGGGAGTGCAAAGCCACAGTCTCTCAAGTCTCTACAGTGGGTGGGTTGCCCACTGCTTTATCCTGGGAGGTGCAAAGCCACAGTCTCACAAGTCTCTCCAGTGGGTGGTTTGCCCACTGCTTTATCCTGGGGAGTGCAAAGCCACAGTCTCACAAGTCTCTACAGTGGGTGGTTTGCCCACTGTTCAATCCTGGGGAGTGCAAAGCCACAGTCTCACAAGTCTCTCCAGTGGGTGGTTTGCCCACTGCTTTATCCTGGGGAGTGCAAAGCCACAGTCTCTCAAGTGGATAACAGTCTCCACTGGTTCTGGAGGGGGCTTGGTGCCCAGAGTGCTTCATCCTGCCAAGGACACAGGTAGTGGATGTATCTCTCCACTGGTTCTGGAGGGGGCCTTGTGCCCAGAGTGCTTCATCCTGCCAAGGACAGAGGTAGTGGATGTATCTCTCCACTGGTTCTGGAGGAGGCCTTGTGCCCAGAGTGCTTCATCCTGCCAAGGACAGAGGTAGTGGATGTATCTCTCCACTGGTTCTGGAGGGGGCCTTGTGCCCAGAGTGCTTCATCCTGCCAAGGACAGAGGTAGTGGATGTATCTCTCCATGTATAGTATAAATTTTAAATACTGTGTGTTTGAAAAGAGATACATATAAACATGAGAATATGTCTCATGTTATACACCATAGGTTGTTTGATAATATGTGGTATCAGCACATGACAGAAGTAGGGATGCAAAGTACTAATGAGTCTTGTTTAGTATGTTTTTCAATTCCACATGCTAGTGATTCACGTAGATTACATTCATCTACATTATATCTTCTAATGTTACACAGTGTCTTCTCCATCTTTTCCTATGTAGAATCAGGGCACGGATGCAACCTTCACAAGTGAAGCAGGGAACGTTTTTAGTAAACATCACACAATATGAGAAAGGGATAACTGACATAACAAATGTTCTGACTGACTGTAAGGAAATAGAAATAAAAATAGAAGCAATGACTAGGACAGGAGCTTTGAGGTACAAGGGGGATAGGTCGAAGGCTAGAATACTAGGACAAGGATTCCTAGGGGTATCACGATCTACTCTTCTATGTAAGGATTACGCAGCCACACCTAAGCCCTATGACTGTCAGGAGAGACCTTATCTTAGGGTAAATGGTTCAGTATATGTCCATGATCAATGGCACCATGGAGCAGTATTTGGATTTAGAGCTCTCACTTTATGGAGAGGGAGTGGAAATAACATTAACACACAACAGGATTATCAGGCTATATGGGATGAGAATATACAAAGTTTAACCTGGGTAGAAATGCCTTCAGCTCCTCGAGTGGGTCGAACACCTAGTGTTTTCTCCTTATGTTTTAAGGGAAATGGAACAGTTTCAGTAGGGACAAATGTCAATTGCATCACCACAAGATATAATGATGATATGCAATGGGGCACCCCAGTGTGATGGACTATTGGCAGAGTGGAGAATGGCTACATACTCGACTTCCTGCAGGATGGAATGGTCTCTGGCCCTCATTACAAACCTGGCGGTCGGTGTTAAAGCGGCGGTAAAACCGGCAACAGGCCGGTGGAAAAAAAAATGGAATTACGACTGTGGCGGAAACCGCCAACATAGACAGCCACTTTAACACTCCGACCGCCACAGCGGTACCAACAAACACTGCGGCGGTAACTGCCAACAGACAGGCGGAGGACAATGTACCGCCCACACTATTACAACCCACCAATCCACCACCTTTTCGGGGGTGGATTCACTGCGAACAAAAACACGGCGGAAAAAGGAATTGGAAGGGAAAACGCTCACCTCTACACAACCCACAAGGAATCAGGACGCCATGGAACCCGAGCCCCAGATTCTGCCAGCCTTTATCTTCCTGCTCCTCTACCAGGAGCACGAACGCCAGCAGCGAAGACAACAGTGAGTACTGCACCTACGACACAGGGGAGGGGGAGGGAAAAAACAGTGACACACACATGCAGCACCCCCACCCCCACCCTCACCCTCACCCACTACAACACACACGCTAATACACATTGATACATAACAGTTACACCCCTCCAACCCCCCTGGAAGAATGCAAGGACAAAAGGAAATTAGTAGAATAATAGTGATATCTTCAATTACATACATCAAAAATATTTACAAATACATACATATGTACTATATACAATTATATACACCGAGAACACAAGTCCAAGGGATTCCACCAACATAGTCCGTGGATCACTGGGCCCAAAAGGCATGGGCGAGGCCCACACTCAATACCCGATCAAAACGGAGAGAACACTGCAGGGGCATCAGATAGAAATAAAACAGGCACCTCAGGGGGAAGGGAAGGGGGGGCACCTCAGCCGGTTGAGTGCATGACGCCAGATCCACGAGGGGGCTTCATGCCCACTGTTCAAACCTGGGGAGTGCAAAGCCACAGTCTCTCAATTTTCTACAGTGGGTGGTTTACCCACTTTTCAATCCTGGGGAGTGCAAAGCCACAGTCTCACAAGTCTCTACAGTGGGTGGTTTGCCCACTGTTCAATCCTGGGGAGTGCAAAGCCACAGTCTCACAAGTCTCTACAGTGGGTGGGTTGCCCACTGTTCAATCCTGGGGAGTGCAAAGCCACAGTCTCTCAAGTCTCTACAGTGGGTGGGTTGCCCACTGCTTTATCCTGGGAAGTGCAAAGCCACAGTCTCACAAGTCTCTCCAGTGGGTGGTTTGCCCACTGCTTTATCCTGGGGAGTGCAAAGCCACAGTCTCACAAGTCTCTACAGTGGGTGGTTTGCCCACTGTTCAATCCTGGGGAGTGCAAAGCCACAGTCTCACAAGTCTCTCCAGTGGGTGGTTTGCCCACTGCTTTATCCTGGGGAGTGCAAAGCCACAGTCTCTCAAGTGGATAACAGTCTCCACTGGTTCTGGAGGGGGCTTGGTGCCCAGAGTGCTTCATCCTGCCAAGGACACAGGTAGTGGATGTATCTCTCCACTGGTTCTGGAGGGGGCCTTGTGCCCACAGTGCTTCATCCTGCCAAGGACACCGGTAGTGGATGTATCTCTCCACTGGTTCTGGAGGGGGCCTTGTGCCCAGAGTGCTTCATCCTGCCAAGGACAGAGGTAGTGGATGTATCTCTCCACTGGTTCTGGAGGGGGCCTTGTGCCCAGAGTGCTTCATCCTGCCAAGGACAGAGGTAGTGGATGTATCTCTCCACTGGTTCTGGAGGAGGCCTTGTGCCCAGAGTGCTTCATCCTGCCAAGGACAGAGGTAGTGGATGTATCTCTCCACTGGTTCTGGAGGGGGCCTTGTGCCCACAGTGCTTCATCCTGCCAAGGACACCGGTAGTGGATGTATCTCTCCACTGGTTCTGGAGGGGGCCTTGTGCCCAGAGGGCTTCATCCTGCCAAGGACAGAGGTAGTGGATGTATCTCTCCACTGGTTCTGGAGGGGGCCTTGTGCCCAGAGTGCTTCATCCTGCCAAGGACAGAGGTAGTGGATGTATCTCTCCACTGGTTCTGGAGGAGGCCTTGTGCCCAGAGTGCTTCATCCTGCCAAGGACAGAGTTAGTGGATGTATCTCTCCACTGTTTCTGGAGGGGGCCTTGTGCCCAGAGTGCTTCATCCTGCCAAGGACAGAGGTAGTGGATGTATCTCTCCATGTATAGTATACATTTTAAATACTGTGTGTTTGAAAAGAGATACATATAAACATGAGAATATGTCTCATGTTATACACCATAGGTTGTTTGATAATATGTGGTATCAGCACATGACAGAAGTAGGGATGCAAAGTACTAATGAGTCTTGTTTAGTATGTTTTTCAATTCCACATGCTAGTGATTCACGTAGATTACATTCATCTACATTATATCTTCTAATGTTACACAGTGTCTTCTCCATCTTTTCCTATGTAGAATCAGGGCACGGATGCAACTTTCACAAGTGAAGCAGGGAACGTTTTTAGTAAACATCACACAATATGAGAAAGGGATAACTGACATAACAAATGTTCTGACTGACTGTAAGGAAATAGAAATAAAAATAGAAGCAATGACTAGGACAGGAGCTTTGAGGTACAAGGGGGATAGGTCGAAGGCTAGAATACTAGGACAAGGATTCCTAGGGGTATCACGATCTACTCTTCTATGTAAGGATTACGCAGCCACACCTAAGCCCTATGACTGTCAGGAGAGACCTTATCTTAGGGTAAATGGTTCAGTATATGTCCATGATCAATGGCACCATGGAGCAGTATTTGGATGTAGAGCTCTCACTTTATGGAGAGGGAGTGGAAATAACATTAACACACAACAGGATTATCAGGCTATATGGGATGAGAATATACAAAGTTTAACCTGGGTAGAAATGCCTTCAGCTCCTCGAGTGGGTCGAACGCCTAGTGTTTTCTCCTTATGTTTTAAGGGAAATGGAACAGTTTCAGTAGGGACAAATGTCAATTGCATCACCACAAGATATAATGATGATATGCAATGGGGCACCCCAGTTTGATGGACTATTGGCAGAGTGGAGAATGGCTACATACTCGACTTCCTGCAGGATGGAATGGTCTCTGGCCCTCATTACAAACCTGGCGGTCGGTGTTAAAGCGGCGGTAAAACCGGCAACAGGCCGGTGGAAAAAAAAATGGAATTACGACCGTGGCGGAAACCACCAACATAGACAGCCACTTTAACACTCCGACCGCCACAGCGGTACCAACAAACACTGCGGCGGTAACTGCCAACAGACAGGCGGAGGACAATGTACCGCCCACACTATTACAACCCACCAATCCACCACCTTTTCGGGGGTGGATTCACTGCGAACAAAAACACGGCGGAAAAAGGAATTGGAAGGGAAAACGCTCACCTCTACACAACCCACAAGGAATCAGGACGCCATGGAACCCGAGCCCCAGATTCTGCCAGCCTTTATCTTCCTGCTCCTCTACCAGGAGCACGAACGCCAGCAGCGAAGACAACAGTGAGTACTGCACCTACGACACAGGGGAGGGGGAGGGAAAAAACAGTGACACACACATGCAGCACCCCCAACCCCACCCTCACCCTCACCCACTACAACACACACGCTAATACACATTGATACATAACAGTTACACCCCTCCAGCCCCCCTGGAAGAATGCAAGGACAAAAGGAAATTAGTAGAATAATAGTGATATCTTCAATTACATACATCAAAAATATTTACAAATACATACATATGTACTATATACAATTATATACACCGAGAACACAAGTCCAAGGGATTCCACCAACATAGTCCGTGGATCACTGGGCCCAAAAGGCATGGGCGAGGCCCACACTCAATACCCGATCAAAACGGAGAGAACACTGCAGGGGCATCAGATAGAAATAAAACAGGCACCTCAGGGGGAAGGGAAGGAGGGGCACCTCAGCCGCTTGAGTGCATGACGCCAGATCCACGAGGGGGCTTCATGCCCACTGTTCAAACCTGGGGAGTGCAAAGCCACAGTCTCTCAATTTTCTACAGTGGGTGGTTTACCCACTTTTCAATCCTGGGGAGTGCAAAGCCACAGTCTCACAAGTCTCTACAGTGGGTGGTTTGCCCACTGTTCAATCCTGGGGAGTGCAAAGCCACAGTCTCACAAGTCTCTACAGTGGGTGGGTTGCCCACTGTTCAATCCTGGGGAGTGCAAAGCCACAGTCTCTCAAGTCTCTACAGTGGGTGGGTTGCCCACTGCTTTATCCTGGGAAGTGCAAAGCCACAGTCTCACAAGTCTCTCCAGTGGGTGGTTTGCCCACTGCTTTATCCTGGGGAGTGCAAAGCCACAGTCTCACAAGTCTCTACAGTGGGTGGTTTGCCCACTGTTCAATCCTGGGGAGTGCAAAGCCACAGTCTCACAAGTCTCTCCAGTGGGTGGTTTGCCCACTGCTTTATCCTGGGGAGTGCAAAGCCACAGTCTCTCAAGTGGATAACAGTCTCCACTGGTTCTGGAGGGGGCTTGGTGCCCAGAGTGCTTCATCCTGCCAAGGACACAGGTAGTGGATGTATCTCTCCACTGGTTCTGGAGGGGGCCTTGTGCCCACAGTGCTTCATCCTGCCAAGGACACCGGTAGTGGATGTATCTCTCCACTGGTTCTGGAGGGGGCCTTGTGCCCAGAGGGCTTCATCCTGCCAAGGACAGAGGTAGTGGATGTATCTCTCCACTGGTTCTGGAGGGGGCCTTGTGCCCAGAGTGCTTCATCCTGCCAAGGACAGAGGTAGTGGATGTATCTCTCCACTGGTTCTGGAGGAGGCCTTGTGCCCAGAGTGCTTCATCCTGCCAAGGACAGAGTTAGTGGATGTATCTCTCCACTGTTTCTGGAGGGGGCCTTGTGCCCAGAGTGCTTCATCCTGCCAAGGACAGAGGTAGTGGATGTATCTCTCCATGTATAGTATAAATTTTAAATACTGTGTGTTTGAAAAGAGATACATATAAACATGAGAATATGTCTCATGTTATACACCATAGGTTGTTTGATAATATGTGGTATCAGCACATGACAGAAGTAGGGATGCAAAGTACTAATGAGTCTTGTTTAGTATGTTTTTCAATTCCACATGCTAGTGATTCACGTAGATTACATTCATCTACATTATATCTTCTAATGTTACACAGTGTCTTCTCCATCTTTTCCTATGTAGAATCAGGGCACGGATGCAACCTTCACAAGTGAAGCAGGGAACGTTTTTAGTAAACATCACACAATATGAGAAAGGGATAACTGACATAACAAATGTTCTGACTGACTGTAAGGAAATAGAAATAAAAATAGAAGCAATGACTAGGACAGGAGCTTTGAGGTACAAGGGGGATAGGTCGAAGGCTAGAATACTAGGACAAGGATTCCTAGGGGTATCACGATCTACTCTTCTATGTAAGGATTACGCAGCCACACCTAAGCCCTATGACTGTCAGGAGAGACCTTATCTTAGGGTAAATGGTTCAGTATATGTCCATGATCAATGGCACCATGGAGCAGTATTTGGATGTAGAGCTCTCACTTTATGGAGAGGGAGTGGAAATAACATTAACACACAACAGGATTATCAGGCTATATGGGATGAGAATATACAAAGTTTAACCTGGGTAGAAATGCCTTCAGCTCCTCGAGTGGGTCGAACACCTAGTGTTTTCTCCTTATGTTTTAAGGGAAATGGAACAGTTTCAGTAGGGACAAATGTCAATTGCATCACCACAAGATATAATGATGATATGCAATGGGGCACCCCAGTTTGATGGACTGTTATTGGCAGAGTGGAGAATGGCTACATACTCGACTTCCTGCAGGATGGAATGGTCTCTGGCCCTCATTACAAACCTGGCGGTCGGTGTTAAAGCGGCGGTAAAACCGGCAACAGGCCGGTGGAAAAAAAAATGGAATTACGACCGTGGCGGAAACCGCCAACATAGACAGCCACTTTAACACTCCGACCGCCACAGCGGTACCAACAAACACTGCGGCGGTAACTGCCAACAGACAGGCGGAGGACAATGTACCGCCCACACTATTACAACCCACCAATCCACCACCTTTTCCGGGGTGGATTCACTGCGAACAAAAACACGGCGGAAAAAGGAATTGGAAGGGAAAACGCTCACCTCTACACAACCCACAAGGAATCAGGACGCCATGGAACCCGAGCCCCAGATTCTGCCAGCCTTTATCTTCCTGCTCCTCTACCAGGAGCACGAACGCCAGCAGCGAAGACAACGGTGAGTACTGCACCTACGACACAGGGGAGGGGGAGGGAAAAAACAGTGACACACACATGCAGCACCCCCACCCCCACCCTCACCCTCACCCACTACAACACACACGCTAATACACATTGATACATAACAGTTACACCCCTCCAACCCCCCTGGAAGAATGCAAGGACAAAAGGAAATTAGTAGAATAATAGTGATATCTTCAATTACATACATCAAAAATATTTACAAATACATACATATGTACTATATACAATTATATACACCGAGAACACAAGTCCAAGGGATTCCACCAACATAGTCCGTGGATCACTGGGCCCAAAAGGCATGGGCGAGGCCCACACTCAATACCCGATCAAAACGGAGAGAACACTGCAGGGGCATCAGATAGAAATAAAACAGGCACCTCAGGGGGAAGGGAAGGGGGGGCACCTCAGCCGGTTGAGTGCATGACGCCAGATCCACGAGGGGGCTTCATGCCCACTGTTCAAACCTGGGGAGTGCAAAGCCACAGTCTCTCAATTTTCTACAGTGGGTGGTTTACCCACTTTTCAATCCTGGGGAGTGCAAAGCCACAGTCTCACAAGTCTCTACAGTGGGTGGTTTGCCCACTGTTCAATCCTGGGGAGTGCAAAGCCACAGTCTCACAAGTCTCTACAGTGGGTGGGTTGCCACTGTTCAATCCTGGGGAGTGCAAAGCCACAGTCTCTCAAGTCTCTACAGTGGGTGGGTTGCCCACTGCTTTATCATGGGAAGTGCAAAGCCACAGTCTCACAAGTCTCTCCAGTGGGTGGTTTGCCCACTGCTTTATCCTGGGGAGTGCAAAGCCACAGTCTCACAAGTCTCTACAGTGGGTGGTTTGCCCACTGTTCAATCCTGGGAAGTGCAAAGCCACAGTCTCACAAGTCTCTCCAGTGGGTGGTTTGCCCACTGCTTTATCCTGGGGAGTGCAAAGCCACAGTCTCTCAAGTGGATAACAGTCTCCACTGGTTCTGGAGGGGGCTTGGTGCCCAGAGTGCTTCATCCTGCCAAGGACACAGGTAGTGGATGTATCTCTCCACTGGTTCTGGAGGGGGCCTTGTGCCCACAGTGCTTCATCCTGCCAAGGACACCGGTAGTGGATGTATCTCTCCACTGGTTCTGGAGGGGGCCTTGTGCCCAGAGTGCTTCATCCTGCCAAGGACAGAGGTAGTGGATGTATCTCTCCACTGGTTCTGGAGGGGGCCTTGTGCCCAGAGTGCTTCATCCTGCCAAGGACAGAGGTAGTGGATGTATCTCTCCACTGGTTCTGGAGGAGGCCTTGTGCCCAGAGTGCTTCATCCTGCCAAGGACAGAGGTAGTGGATGTATCTCTCCACTGGTTCTGGAGGGGGCCTTGTGCCCAGAGTGCTTCATCCTGCCAAGGACAGAGGTAGTGGATGTATCTCTCCACTGGTTCTGGAGGAGGCCTTGTGCCTAGAGTGCTTCATCCTTCCAAGGACAAAGGTAGTGGATGTATCTCTCCACTGGTTCTGGAGGGGGCCTTGTGGCCAAAGTGCCTCGTCCTGCCGGTGGCGGACTCAGTAGCGTCGGAATCATTTGCACTGACTGGCCTGCGGGGCTGCTGGCGGCGGTGTCCTGGGCAGCGGTTCAGCTGATGGCGGTCTTGTCCTGGCCTGCGGGGCTCCTGGCGGCGGTGTCCTGGGCAGCGGTTCAGCTGGTGGTGGTCTTGTCCTGGCCTGCGGGGCTGCTGGTGGCGGTGTCCTGGGCAGCGGTTCAGCTGCTGGCGGTCCTGTCTGTGGCAGCGGGGCTGCTGCTGGCAGTCCTGTCTGTGGCAGCGGGGCTGCTGGCGGTCGCTTCCTGGGCAGCGGGGCTGCTGCTGGCGGTCCTGTCTGTGGCAGCGGGGCTGCTGCTGGCGGTCCTGTCTGTGGCAGCGGGGCTGCTGCTGGAGGTCCTGTCTGTGGCAGCGGGGCTGCTGGCGGTCGCTTCCTGGGCAGTGTGGCTGCTGGCGGTCGCTTCCTGGGCAGCGGGGCTGCTGCTGGCGGTCCTGTCTGTGGCAGCGGGGCTGCTGGCGGTTGCTTCCTGGGCAGCGGGGCTGCTGGCGGTTGCTTCCTGGGCAGCGGGGCTGCTGGCGGTCGCTTCCTGGCCAGTGGGGCTGCTGCTGGCAGTCCTGTCTGTGGCAGCGGGGCTGCTGGGGGTCGCTTCCTGGGCAGCGGGGCTGCTGCTGGCGGTCCTGTATGTGGCAGGGGGGCTGCTGGCGGTCGCTTCCTGGGCAGTGTGGCTGCTGGCGGTCGCCTCCTGTGCAGTGTGGCTGGTGGCGGTCTTGTCCGCCGTGCTGATCTTCCCAGACTTGCCGGTTTTACTGGGCCCCTTACCCACCTGTCTCCACACTCACAACTGTACCTCTGGGAGCGGCTTTGGTGGCTGGTTTCTTTCCGCTCTCCCGCCGGGCACTGGCCAACTTTTTATGCTTGACAGGTGGGGGACTGTCCGTGATCTGGCTCCTTGCCACACTGCCTGCCCTGCTGCATGGTGCACTCCATAATCCGGTGACAACTGGCACCACTGGTCCCGCCAATGTTGTGGCTGAGGTGCTAGGTTGGGACTTGGAGAGTCGGGCCCTAGGAGACTGACGGGGTGGGGGAGGTGAGGGAAGGAGGTCAAGGCTGGCCAGGAAAAGTTTCTTAGGAACACAGGGACGGGTAGCTGGAGGGGGTTTGGGAGTGGAGGAAGAGGTTGTGGTTGTAGGAGGTGTACGTTTGGTGACTTTGGGTGAAGGTGCATGGGCTGGAGGCTGTTGTGAGGTGCATGGCTGTTGGGTGGGTGTGTGGCTGCGTTTGTGTACTTTGGGAGGTGGCCTCACAGACACACTGGGAGAGGACACAGGGGATGTGTGAATGGTAGTGGGGGTGGTGACTACACGTAAGCGGGGTGTGGTGGTGGGTGTGCTGGTGATGGACGTAGTGGCTGAGGATGTAGTGCATGCAGGTGTGAGTGGAGACGAGACAGGGAGGGAGGAGGGAGACGAGGAGGAGGGGGGCACAGTGGAGGCAGTGGATGTTGGTGTGTCTGCATGTGTGTGATGCTTGCATGAGTGCCTGTGGGATGTGTGGTGCTTATGTTTGCCAGAGCTTCCCTTGTATGTTGAGGTGTGTGCATGCTGGTCTGATGGTGTGCTTGGGATAGGGTGAGGTACAGGGGTGTGGGTCTGGGTGGAGGAAGTTGGAGGGGGGAGGCTAGAGACGGGGACAATGGCTGCCATCAGTGCTGAGGCCAGAGTCTGAAAAGCTTGCTGAATGGCTGCCTGACCAGAGTGAATGTCCTCCAGGAATGCATTGGTTTGTTGCAACTGCCTCTCTACACCCTGGATGGCATTCAAAATGGTAGACTGCCCAACAGTAAGGGACCTGAGGAGGTCAATGGCCTCCTCACTGAGGGCAGCAGGGGTGACAGGGGCAGGGGCAGGGGCTGAGGTGCCTGGGGCGAAGGTAATGCCCACCCTCCTGGGTGAGCGAGCACGGGGCAAAGGCTGAGGGGCTGCTGGGAGGGCGGTGCTGGTAGGTGGGGTGGCGGATGTACCTGTAGATGCGGGGGGCACAGATGGGGCCACCACTGCAAGGGAGCTCCCATCAGAGGAGGAGTCCGTCTTGCTGGTGTCAGCTCCCCTTGACCTCCGTCCCACTGGTGAATTCGGAGTCCGTAGTGTCGCCCTCCAGGGCCATGTGGGATGCAGCTCCCTCCTGCTCCGGTGCCACTGCTCCTCCGCCTGATGATGCTGATGCACACAAGTACAGTGAGACCACAAAAAGGGGGGGAAGACAGAAGAAAGACATGTTCAGTGCATGCAATACGTCTATCGTTGGCGAACACGACAGACACAGAAGCCCCCTGCACTACGCTGCGCACTTGGGGTCCACTATTCAATCCCCGGGACATGGCTTACAAGGCTATGGCCGATTTCTGCACACATGGATGTCACAGGAGCCTGACTAGGTGTAGTTGGCACAGTAAACAGGTGGGGTGGGGTGCCTCAGGGCCTGCCTGAAGAAGGGAACTTAACTAGCAAACTCGCCCTGGCCTAGGTTAACCCACAGCCCACCTCCCCCACCCAGGCACCTAAACTTCTTGTTGAATCAGCAGAAAGAGATTGTACTCACCCCCTTGTGGCTGCTGTGATGCCCTCAAGCACCCATCCAAGTCCGGATACGCCACCGCCAGGATCCTGAACATCAGGGGGGTCATGGTGCGATGGGCACCCCTCCCACGTTGGGAGGCCATCCCCAGCTGGGCCTCCGCCGTCTTCTTGCTCCAGCGGCGAATGTCCTCCCATTTTTTCCGGCAGTGGGTTCTCCATCTGTGGTAGACCCCCAGGGTCCGGACTTCCTTGGCGATGGCACGCCAGATGTCCTTCTTCTGGTGGGCGCTGACCTACAGGAATTGTACAGGGGAAAAGAGAAGTAATTACCAACTGCACCGTCACAGTCGTTGGCCCGCATCCCTACCCTTGCCATGACGCACATGCACTCACTGTTGTTTCATGCACGCCTCATTCTCACCCCCCCTATCTTTCATCCACCCCACTCCACACAGGCATTGCCCATACAGCATGCTCACAGTGTACTTACCTGTTTGTCTGGAGGACCGTAGATTAGCGTGTACTAGGGGAGGACCCCATCCACGAGTTTCTCCAACTCCTCAGTGCTGAAGGCAGTGGCCCTTTCCCCAGACACACGAGCCATTGTCTCTTCCAGATTGAGGTCACAGCAGCACTTGCAGTGTAGGTCCTCTCCTGTTGAAGATCAGGTATCGAGTGATTGAACAGAGAGAAAATCGCGGTCACGTCAACAGCGGTGCGTACCCTCACCGCCGGCGTACATCCTCATTGGGTCCTGGGACCCATAGGGTCCAATGTTAACCAATGCAGAATTGCGCTGCGGTCTTCGACCCACATGGCTTTATTTTTGACTGCGTCACACATACCTAGGCCTTGCCTAACCACTCATACAGGCAAATTTCGATTTATGAATATTTTCAGAGTAAGCTGTGTTTACGTACCTCAGAGTTGGTTGACTCTCTGCTCGCTGTTCTCCTCCATAGGCACCGTCCGCTGGGACATGTGAGGAGATGGCGGCATCCTCCGGTGTACAGACCGCTGGTGGACCTATGGACAATGGAGGAAAGACATGTGATCATCACCTACAGGCTTGATCGTGCCACAATCCAGGAACTGTGTGCCCAGTTGGAGCCAGACCTGATGTCAACTATCCGCCATCCCACAGGAACCTCCCCTCAAGTGCAGGTGCTGTCAGTACTCCATTTCCTAGCAAGTGGGTCATTTCAAACAACAGTGGCCATAGCATCAGGGATGTCCCAGCCTATGTTTTCCAACGTGTTGTCCAGAGTGTTGTCTGCCCTGCTGAAACACATGCGGAGCCACATCGTTTTCCCTCAGGTGGAGGATTTGCCTACAGTGAAAGGTGACTACTATGCCCTGGGACATATCCCCAACATCATAGGTGCCATTGATGGGACACATGTGGCCTTGGTCCCCCCCACGCAGGAGTGAACAGGTGTACAGAAACCGGAAGAGTTACCATTCGATGAATGTGCAGATGGTGTGGTTGGCAGACCAGTACATCTCCCATGTTAATGCAAAATTCCCTGGCTCATTGCATGACGCTTACATCCTGCGGAATAGCAGCATCCCTTATGTGATGGGGCAACTCCAGAGGCACCGGGTGTGGCTATTAGGTGAGCACCTGGACCCAAATCAGAGGGAATAGTTGTCTGGGTCTGTGGATGTTCCTATGAGTCAGTGTGTGTCTAACAGTTGTCCCTCGCCATTTGCAGGTGACTCTGGTTACCCCAGCCTGTCATGGCTACTGACCCCAGTGAGGAATCCCAGGCCAAGGTCAGAGGAACACTACAATGAGGCCCATGGGCGAACTAAGAGGATTATAGAGCGGACCTTCGGCCTCCTGAAGGCCAGGTTCTGGTGCCTCCATATGACAGGTTCCCTATTCTACTCACCAAAGAAGGTGTGCCAGATCATCGTGGCCTGCTCTATGCTTCACAACTTGGCTTTGTGACGACAGGTGCCTTTTCTGCAGAAGGATGGTCCAGATGGAGGTCTTGTGGCAGCTGTGGAGCCTGTGTACAGTGAAGATGAGGAAGCAGAAGAAGAGGACATCGACAACAGGAACACGATGATCCTGCAATACTTCCAGTGAGGCACAGGTAAGAAGACAACACTGCCTGCTACATCTGATCTTAATCTACTACCTCTCTACTATCTGTCATATTCACCCAGTGTATGGTCACTGAGTTGTCACTTTCCCTTACGATTTCACAGATGTGGGCCCCACTGTGTGACATCTGCTTTGTTTCCTCATGGACTATAGCTGTGTGACATAGGTATGTTGATATTACATTTGAAAGAGCATTTTGCCACTGTAATTGCTAATACACTATTTCAAAATCACAGACAGACTCCTGATTGTTTTGTGCTTTAAGGGTGTTTATTTAAGTGCTCAATATTGGAGGGGGTTGTAAAATGATGAGGGGTGATGGTGGAGGAATGTCCATGGCAGAGTCCAGTCTATTAGTTTCACAGGTGCATTGTCCAAAGGGGCATAGGAAGTGGAGCTGGGGCAGTTTAAGGATGGACAGGGTGACAAGGTGGGACAAAAGGATGACAATGAGGGTGGTCTCATTTCTTGGCGGGGGTCTTGGCATAGTTCTCTGTCTTTGTCCTGGATCTCAGGGACCGTTTGCGGGGTGGTTCTCCCTCTGCAGGGGGTAGGGTGCTGGTGTGGTGGTCCTGTGGTGGTGCCTCCTGTCCACTAGCGCCGGCGGAGGTGGTGGGCAGTTTATCGTCCAGGCTAGTGTCAGGGGCCCCTTGTTGTGCCACAGTGTCCCTCCTGGTGTTGACGAGTTCCTTCAGCACCCCTACAATGATGCCCAGGGTGGAATTGATGGATTTGAGTTCCTCCCTGAAGCCCAAATACTGTTCCTCCTGCAGCCGCTGGGTCTCCTGAAACTTGGACAGTACCGTTGCCATTGTCTCCTGGGAATGGTGGTAGGCTCCCATGATGTTGGAGAGGGCCTCGTGGAGAGTGGGTTCCCTGGGCCTGTCCTCCCCCTGTCGCACAGCAGCCCTCCCAGTTCCCCTGTGTTCCTGGGCCTCTGTTCCCTGAACCGTGTGCCCACTACCAATGCCCCCAGGTCCCTGTTGTTGTTGGGGTGGTGGGTTAACCTGGGTTCCCTGTAGTGGTGGACACACTGCTGATTGACGTGTACTGGGGACAGAGGTATGGGCCCGCTGGGTGGGTGCTGCACTGGTGTTTCCAGAGGGGGCAAGCTCTGTAGTGGCCTGTGCCAGTGTGAGGGGAACCGACTGTCCCGAGGTCCCAGATGGGCTGGGCTGGTCATCTAGATCCAGTTGGACAGGGTTGCTGTCATCACTGTGGGCCTCTTCTGTGGGTGGAGTGGACATATCTGGAACCTCCTGTCCAGTGACGTTGGGTAGGGGTCCTCAGGGGTGTAAAGGCATGATTATTGCATCTGTATGTGCCATGGTGTGCAATGGGTGAGTGACCGTGTACCCCAGTGCTTGCATTCCTGTATAGGACCTTGTGTGATAATGGTTTAGGGGGGTGTATGGGTATGTGCAGTGGCCATGCTTTGGTGATGGGTGTCCATGCTTTGGTGCTGCATGCAGGGCTTGGTGTTGGGATGGGTGGTTTGTGATATTGGGACATGTGTGAGGAGTAGGATTGATGGGGGTGAGGGCGAAGGTGGGGGTATGTGATGGCATGCCGGTAGGGTGGGGGGTGTATTAGTAAAGATTTGACTTACCAGAGTGCATTCCTCCAGCTACTCCTGCGAGGCCCTCAGGATGCTCCTCCCATGTTGTTAGTTGTGGGGGAGGAGGTGGGGGTCCGCCGCCAGTCCTCTGTACCGCAAGGTGGTGTCTTGATACCACAGAACGCACCTTCCCCCTTAGGTCGTTCCACCTCTTCCTGATGTCATCCCTATTTCTTGGGTGCTGTCCCACTGCGTTGACCCTGTCCACGATTCTTCGCCATAGCTCCATCTTCCTAGCTATGGAGGTGTGCTGCACCTGTGACGGTGGAGGATTTGTTATTGCCAGTTTATCACTGACCTTTGGTGGATTCCGGGCTTTGGGTCATAATGACCGTGGCGGAATTCTGCGGCCGCGGCGGTGTGTTGGCGGTCTTCTGCACGGCAGTAAGAGGCTTTTACCGCCAATGTTGTAATGACCCCCTCTGTTCCTTAGTTACTGTGCACACCTCCTCCTTAGTGATTTCAGGAGTGGATGCTTCAAAGTTACATGAGCATCCTATGAGCTGTCCAATGACTTTGTTACACCATCATCGAAGGAGAAGAGCTGCTGAATACTTTGGCTCTGCAAAATGGGCAGATGTTCCACAAGAATATTGATTGTTCAATGATGCCCAGTTGTTTTTTGTAAGCATCTTCCCATTCATTCAGGCTAAAGCCACTGCTCGTTGGTTTCAAATAACACGTTGGGAACTGATGAGAGCCATCAATGCAACAGAAGATGGTTTTAATTCAATCAAAGAAGAGCTACGGTCAGAGCGAGTGATGCTTATGCAGCATAGATATGTGTTAGACTTGATGACAGCAATCGAGGGTGGGCTTTGTGCCACGATCGGTATGGCGTGCTGTACAGATGTGCTGGCTAACGAAGCAGACAATGGGACAATAACAGAGGCTATACAGACTTTGCACAATCTGCAGAAGAAAATGGTAAAAGAGGGGGGTGCCTCCAACGAGTGGTTCCCAGGGTTGTTTTCGTGGATGCTGTCCTGGTTACCTGAATAGCTTAAAGGACTTATTCCAATTGTGATGATCCTATTAGTATATTGTCTTGTTCAGGTTATTGTAGGGTGTTGTAAAACCGGTAGTCAGAAGCTGGGAGGCATGTATACTAATAGGGTAATTATTAAAGTGTAGAAGGAGAAGCAGAGCGCATACACCGAGATAGGTACACTGGGTAGGAAAGGTGAACAAGTAGTTGAAAATTCAACTAGTGAGAGGAATGTAATAGGCCTCAAGAAAACGACAGAAGGCCTAATCTGGTCAACACATGACTTAGACAACAACTGTGCAGAAGTGTATAAGATACGTGAAAAGTACAGGCCTTGGTTTGAATACAGTGGTCACGTAGGGATGCAGGGACAGAAGGGAGAATGAGGAGAGAGGTCAGGTGCAGGGTAAAAGCAGTCACAGTCCGACTTCGCATATCATAGATAATTTAGAAGGACGCATACACAAAGGAGAGTCTGAGCCACCTTCTGATACCAGGGTTAGGAGATGGGGTAAATCGTGACAGGCTGAAAGGGAGACACTGCACTAGATGTTTGTGTTTCAAGGTTGGCAGTAAGTGGGAGACAGACGTAAAACCTCAAAGGCTGGTAGAAGTGTAGGGAGGACGTATTGATAGAGTTCAAAGGGTAGGATCGAAGGTCACTGTATGTAGGAAGATATATATGTATTAAATCGGTTATAACTGTATTTTTGTAACAAGCAGTCAGATACCGTTTAAAGAATTATGGTCTTTGTTAATTGTAAATGTTATGAAGGAGGTGGAACTTAGGTGCCCACCAAGAGTATGAAAAACGCTGTTTGTAAGTGCTGAGTTGAGTGTGGCTTCAGTTACAGAACTGTGCTGTACTCCCGTCCGTATTTTATTTGCTTATAAATATACTCAATTATTATTAGAATTGTGTCACCTCTTTATTTCGGACAAAAACTTGACTACAAGGTGAGCACTTTAATGTAATCACAAGAGTTCTCTTTAGGTTGAGCAAGTGCTGCTTTTCCGACGTGTTGGTGTGTATCTGGGCTTTTAACCACTCCCACTGCACACTCGTTCATGGGTTTGCCTTTCAAAAATCCTTTGTTTTCATTGGTATCTGCTTTACATTTGTCCCCCCTTAGGGCACTTTTGCTACTGCCTTGGCCATCAACCCTGTTACATGGATAATTGCACTTTTGCCAATAACTTTGACTGCGAGTGAACTTCTTTTTCCTTTTGTCTCTCTCTTCGCGCTCACGGTGGCGCTTTGAATCGACTCACTAATGTCATCTGTTTTCCTTTTTATTTTCAGTTTGTGCAGCAAGAAAAGTCCATTAGGAGTTTGCAATGCTAATAGCTCTATCTCAAGCAAACGCGAGACCCATTGCATTGCAAATGCTTGTTTTCTTTAAGGAGTGGACACGGAAAGAAGGCAGAAGTAGATGGTCTACAGATCATGTTTGGTCAATTTGTTTCTAGTAGGAGGGAGGGCGGTTTGGGTGCAGAAGGGTGGAGGGGAGAGGGGAGGCCGGTCGGTGGGTTGGGTGGGGGAGGGATGCAGCAGGGCAGGTTTTGGTGAAGGTTTGGGGTACAGGAATTGCTTACAACAGATATCGATGGAAGCACATAGCAAGAGGCATTTTTTTTTTTTTTTTTTTAGTTTTGGATCTATAAGGGTTGCGGTCTTAGGAGTCATAATGAGAATACCTGTTTGTCTGAAATTGCGGTCCTAATCACATTATTGAATGCCTCAAAATAGTATGCACATTTGCACGCTTAATGTGTGTGGCATAAATGACAGGGCTAAGAGGGGAAGAGTGGCTCTTGGTCTCAGGGCTATGAGATCTGACATCATATGCATTCAGGAGACACATATCCCTTGGGGGAAAAGAAAGCTGGCAGGGGATCTGAGGTATGTGCTCTTGGGTTGCATTCCACAAGGTCTGACATCCGGGGGGAAGCCATAATCGCTAGAAAAACCACCTGTGTTGTAACCTAGAGCTCAGCAGATAAACTTTGGAGGTGGGTGATTCTGGAGCTTTAAATGGGATCCGAAAGGCTCACATTATGCTCAGTTTATGGCTCCAACCTAGATGAGGCTGCAGTCATTGAACAATTAGATCTGGAGCTCTCGTTTTGGCCAACCCTCCTTATCCTGTGCAGTGACCTCAACATGCATAAAGAAGTTGGTTGGAATGCTGGGAGTGCAAACCATACACCTGTAGGAAACCATGGGCCAGTTGCGGCTCGAGTGGATTACCTGGGACGGATGCGTCGCGCTGGGGGGTGTAATTTGGGAATATCAATAAAAATAATGTGTGTTTGCCCGGCTCAAGATGGCCAACCAAACACACATGCGTGCTGAGGGGAGTGCACAGTGCACTCCCCTCACTGCTCGTCACCCACAATGCCCCAACCCCTTAACAATGAAAGGATAATAAACTTAGTTTTAGTTTATTATCCTTTCATTGTTAAAGAATTTGCAGCGGTTGCTGCTGGCTGGGGCGACTCTCCTCTGCCATAGTGGAAGAGCCGCCACTGCCACGGCTTACTGATGTTTGGGATGTTGAAAGCTTCAGAGCCCGGGTATATGTGTTTTTTTTCTTGGTGGTACGCCTGGAATACTTTTTGGTGTCCACATCCCTTGCTGAAGAAGTAGGATTTGAAAAATATCCTAGGGTGTTATCAGATCATACCTAGGGCTCTCAGTTTTATGGTATTTAATTTTTTTAACATTACCATCTGTATTTACCAATATGTCTTTTTTGGACATCCTATTGGTATTTCTCTATATTTATTTTGTGTTTTAAGAATAAAAGAAGTCATAAAATGGTACATTTCCACATTTTATTTAACTGATGACCATGCACTCATACTTTGATGCCTTTTGCTTTTTATCAAATTCATGAGCCATGTATAACAGAAGATTACACCCACAGATAAATATTATCATTATTTTTCATATATACATAATGGGTAACTGATCTTTTGGCAATAAACAGAGGAACTGCCACCAACAATATGGTATGGGGAACATTACAAATCATGATTAATGGTGAACCTCTCAGTTATAGCCTTCATCAGAAAAAGCAGAGGCGTGGTCAGGTTCAAGGCTGGTAAATACGGGATGTGACTGTAGTGAAACCCACAGAAGATCGGGGTCCTCAAACCTACAGTCAACCAGCATTACAGTAAGGAGGTAGTCGCAAAATTTCAAAATCACACATCAAAGTGTTGTGAATATGGGGAAAATACAGGGAGATTACTGGCACATGGCATTAGGCAAAAAGTAACAGAGAGAGGGATTGATGCTATCATGGAAAATCAGGGTCGGAAGACTGAGAATCTGGTAGAAATTATAAGGGTGTTTAAAGACTTTTACTAGGATCTATACACAGAGGATATATATCCACCTCCAAATGGCTGTATGAAATTTCTTAGTGGAATAAGGGGGAACATATAGAACGACAAAGAACACGCCCCACTCACCTGAAGAGGTAGCTGACACTGTCAGATCTCTGGCGCTGGGGAAAGCCCTTAGGAACATACAGGATATCCCTCGAATTTTAGAGGACTTTTTCCAGAGCTTGGGAAAGATATGACCGCCATTTTACATAGGGTATAGAGTGAAAGTGAGGCCCCTCCCTCTTGGGGTCCACTAGTATATTCTGTTCAAGAAAACGGGAAAGCCGTTCTGCCCCCCCACACCCCCCAACATGGCTTTATTCCAGGCCCAGGAATTAATTACCATGTTAGAAGGGTATTTATCTTGTTTCATATAGCCAAGGCAATAAAGACACCCATACGCCTAATACTGTTGGATGCTGAAAAGGCCAATGACCAAGTCTTTTGGGGCTATCTGTGGGAAGTATTAAAATGAAAGGGGCTCAGTCCTGGCTTTATCAAAGCCATTACGGTATTATACCAGGACCCTAATGCCAGGTTTCAGACAATGGGGGCGGAATCAGAAAGGATCCTGATCACCGGCGGACAAGACAAGGTTGTCTGTGTTCGCCTCTGCTATTTTCTCACATGATTAGAGTATAACTTTGGGATTAAACCAACATCAATCGCAAGTGAGAGTGAGGCTAAAAATGTCAGGATAATAGCTGGGTATCACCTTAACAAGGAAAAACCCAGGTAGTATGCACTGGAGGAGTTAACATGAGGTACCATTGGCTTGCTGAAGATGTAATCTACTTGGGGGTTAGGAAAACACCTACTCTCAATAAACTAGTGGAATTATACCTAGTACCCCTGATCTCCAAGATAAGGCAGGAGTTAGTCAGAATTAACAACCTGCACCTCTCATTTGAATGGTTTTAATACCAAAAGTGCATTACATGTTTAGAACCATCCCCTTTGGAGGTAAAAAAAATGTTGGCTTTTCAAAATAGAAAGTTTATGCTCTGGGTTTTTCTGGCAGTTTAGGAAGCCAAGAAGGTCCTCTAAGTTTGAGATACTCCCTAAGAGCCAGGGGGACTGGGCAGTAACTAGCTTTACACCTTAGTACTGGTCCTGCATGCTGCAGCATATGGGAATCCTAACACAGTTTACATGTGGCCGAAGCACCCACCATATTATGAGCTCATGTTGGGATCTGCGGCTAAGGATTGCTTCCTGCGGAATATGGAATTAAGTTATTACAAAAAGACAAAATTGAAGACTATTAAAAGGGCATTTAGGGTTTGGCGACAAGCAAAGAGGCGATCCAGTATCACTAGGTTTGTACGCTATACACCTCTATGGGGCACTCCTGCTTTACCTTGTATATTTCATAATAACATGGGTAGAAGATTTGAGCTAAATGGTATCTCAAGACTCAGTGATGTTTTTGATAAGGGGCAGTTTAACGTGTTACAAGAAAAGCATGGCTTTACCAAAGAGATTTTTTTCTAATTCTTGCAGATCAGCGATTGTATTAATAAGCTGGACAAGAATCAGATCTCGGTTAGTAAAGTCTCCATTATTGAGGCCATCGACGATGGAGTTAGGATAGAACATATCTATAACCTATTAATTCAAGCTCTTCCCGATGACTTTGAGGCCCGGAATACTGAATGGGAGGGAAGATTAAGGGTAGACAGACCGATACTCCAAAGCTCTTTAGAGGTTAGCAGCACAGTCAGCATTTTAAAACACCATTTGATCTTTATAATACCCCGGCTAAGCTATTCAGATGGGGCAGGAAACCCGGCTCTAAATGCTACAATGTGGAACTGAACAGGCAGAAATAATTCACATGTTTTACTCACGCTTAGGTTTAAACTGCTATAGGAAGAAATCAGGACTTTCCTCAGGATGATTCTTAAGAAACAGGACAACATTACTCCCCAGGTGATGTTGCTACGACTTATGGAAGGCACCAGCTTCTCAAAGGGGGAATCTTACATAATATTTGTGGCCATGGCAATAGCCCGTTTGTGCAGAGCCTTGGGATGGATAAGCCCTGATCCTCCAACTTTTTCAGAATGGAGTGCATGATTTCTGGCAATGTGCAACATGGAAAAGGGCTCATATGAATATAAGGGCCGGAAGCCCCGTACACAATGAGCTATGATCTGGTCTCCATTATTTGACTCCAGAGCTTTGATTAAGGAGCCCATTTGTAGGAAATGGGATGGTGTGTATATATATTTTTTTCAATCCATCCCCTAAAGGGAGTAGTACAAATTTTACATTTTGGCGGGGTGGTCCATCACTCTATTCTTTTTCTATGGTATCATCGGGGGAAGTACCAGGGCTATATTATCTGCTTCTGTCATTCTGCATCTTATAAATATATCTAAAATGCCAGCATCTTTATAGGGAAAGAATAAGCACTGAAATGAAAGGGCTACATTGCATGCGACATAAGCACTTTATGACATAAACAAATTTGAGTGCATTGAAGCCCTTTATCACAATGTTTTAGGTACGATTAAAGTAATATTTGTGATTTTTACACTTCTATATACTGTTGCACTCTTTCTAGTATTGGACACACTAGGATATGCGCTATATCGTTACAGATGACCTGCAATATTTTATTCTTTTTTTATTACCAGCTGTATTGAATCTGGCAAAGTGTGCACTTTATGACTAGGGCTAACTCGACTGTAGTAAAATTACTCTATCCTATCTGACTTATTTAATGATCACCCGCACTGGATCCATAGCACTGCAATCTTTAGTGCAATTCTGTACTTGATTTTACTAGGTTTCTCTTGTAAACAACGAGTCATCGCACTTTTGCACTTTAATTGATTATGTGATTCATTTGTTTACTCAGTTTTGATGCTTAATGGCATTCCCCACCTCCCACCCGATGGGTAGGATATGGGGGGGTTGAAAGGGATGGCCAATTGGGTTGAATGACACCGATATTGTGTTTTCATGCATTGTTATGACTTACATGCTGTTATTGAGACGTTTGGTTGAGGTCTACCAAATGCACTCTATGAATGGTCCTAAATATGTTTCTGTTGGATAAATTCTGGTTCCCGTATTTACGTTATGATATTCAGCGCTGGATTTGTAGTACTGCACTATTGCATTTATGTACGCGGCAGCTGCCGACATACTATGTAAATATCGAGCTAGCGTACTCTTCCCCTTTATCATTATATGAAATTCCATCTTGCTATGGTGTACAGTTTTTAGTCACCTGCTAATAACGCTATAATAAATTTGTGTAAGAAATTTGTTTTGTATCATCTCTGTATTGCTCAAAAAACGAATAAAAACATTTGTTTTAAGTCTCTCACAGGTAGGGGGAAGGATCCTCTGGGGCTAGTGACAGATTAGTTAGACTTAACAATAAGCTTCTAAGAAGATTTAGGGAGACCTTCACAAAGTAATTTTGCGATGTGTCTTTTTAGATACACCACAGCTATTCACTGGAAAACATATTGGCCCTCATTCTGACCCTGGCGGTCGGCGGAGAGGCGGCGGTCGGACCGCGAACAGACCGGCGGTCAGAAAAATGGCATTCTGACCGCGGCGGTCACCGCCGCGATCGACCGCCACTTCCCCACTCCGACCGCCACGGCGGTCATGACTGCCGGGCTGGAGTTTGCGCACTCCGGCCCGGCGGTCGTCCCAAGACCGCCAACGGTATCATGACCCTGCCTACCGCCGCGGTTTCTTGCGGTCGGGAACCGCCATGCGAACTAATTCCTTCCCTGGCACTGATAGGGGTCTCCCCCACCCCCCACTACCCACCCGAGTCCTCCCCCCACACCCTCCACCCCCCTGCCACCCCCCAGAGGTGGTACGAACCCCCTCCCCACCCCCACCCTGACATGCATATACATGCACCCCGACATGCACACACCCCCAACATGCACATATACACACCCCCTACACACACATACACAACGGGGACACATACCCGCACACATACATGCAGACATGCGCACCTGCCGAACAGCACACATTACCCATAGACACAGCAGCACCCCCCGCCCGCATACACGAACTCACACACCCCCTCTACACACTCACACGCACACCCCCATGCACGCCCACATCACACAACACCCCCCCTCCCCCTCCCCTCACGGACGGTCAACTTACCTTGTGTGTTGGTCCTCCGGGAGGCGACGGGAGCCATGGGGAGGTGACCGCCAACAGAACACCGCCAACAGAAGACCGCCACACAGATATGTGGGTCGTAATTCTGTGGGCGGTGTTCTGCTGGCGTGGCGGTGGAGGTTGACCAGTCTCCACTTATCCGCCGACCGCCAGTGTGGCTGCTGGCGGTTTCCCGGCGGAACGCTCCCAGCGGTCGGAATGCGCACAGCGGCATACCGCCGCGGTCGGCGGTCTTCACCGCGGCGGTAACTCGGCGGTCTCGCGAAAAGACCGCCAAGGTCAGAATGAGGGCCATTGTCCGCCAGTCTCTAAATTGCAAGGAAGTACCCTGTCCACCAAAAGCTAATTTGTGCTCTAAGACTACTTTCTTTATTAGAGTTGCGATAACAGAGAGAGTTCCAGCTTCGGCTTCCAAATGTAGAGGATGCTGTGGGGTGCGAGGCAGTTTTCAAATTGGGTTAACCTTAACCTTAACTGGATCAGCTGAGAGTAAACATCCAACATCATTTGCTTGTTCAGACCACAAAGAAGGTACTTGTTTAAGTAATTCCTCTGATAACATTACATTACTTCTTTCTACTTTCACATCCAGCCACCCCCTAGATTCACACACACTTCTAGTAATTCCCTTGGGCACAATCAGGAACACCCACAAGTGCAGTATTCCAAACAACTCAATTTACCCCACAAGTTGCTACCTAGGAAATTGCAGGTGAAACAATTTAACTTACATTAGAAAAAAAGAAATTCACTGAAGAAAACAAATGTTTACCTAATTATAGCTTAACCACAACCTTTGTTTTTTCCTATAATTTCTGCGTTTCTTCTGTACGTAAGTTATGGTTGTATTTTGATACTTAACTATAACGTAATGTTTGTGTTTTTAAATTACTTTCTAGTATTTTTCAATTATTTTCTACATTCAGGATGTCTAACTCATTCTTCAGGTGGCACGTGTCCGTAGGCATTACAAGATTGGGCAAAAGTCTTTGATCAGACATTGTGCCTAACTCTGTAAAGTTATCAAACTTCACCTTGTCACCACGAAGAGATTGGATGTACAATTTTACTTTGGGATTTTTTTGTGGGTTTTTTTAGTGTTATTTTTCACTCTTTTTTTGCTTTGAGTTTTTTGTATTTGGTTTTATTTGATTTTTAAAGTTTAGAACTATTGCCTTTTAAACCTTTTTTAGCTTATTTTTAAATGTTATTTAAAAAAAAAAAATGTTTTTGCTTTACATGTCCTTCTATTGTGTTTCGAGACAGTCTTCCAGGGCCTTTGAAATATTCTTCTGTTAGGTTTTCCAGCTATCACTTCTTTGAGGCAGTGTCGGCAGTATGTTGCAAAATACTGCATCTTCTTGTCACTTTCCTCCTATTTTTGACACAGCACTTCCTATGGAGCAATCTTTCGTCCTTTAGCCACTCAACTCCTCTGAATCTCATCATGAGCTATACTGTTGGGATGCATAGCCTATGCATCCAGATCTTATTGGTACCAATGGAATGTTGTCCATCTTTTCCTCGATGCAGCACATGGTTGCCCAAACTGCATATAACCTCCTGCACACCAGGGTTCACGGTATCTCTACCCCATGAACTTTAAAAAAAAAGAAAATCCAGGAGAAGGAGACTTGAATCCACAAGACCTACGATTGCAAGACCAGTCCAATCTCTTGGCGCTGTGGGACCATAATTGGACCCATGGTGCTGAAATGTCAGACAGGAGAAAAAGGTTAGTCAGGCAATCAGAAGGCCCAATTGTTTAATTTTCAGTACTGTGGAACTCCTGTGGGACCAACCATCCAGAAATACCTAACTTTACAAATCCTACAAAAGCTAATTTCTTGAATACAACTGAATTGATTTACACAAAATGAAAATGACCACACTTTCTGAGTGAAGTTCTAACTTCCTGTCACATTGGGAGTAATTCTGTTCAACCGTTTATTCTACATTGATCAGCAAAGCTTTCTATGGGAATTAACACAAGAAATCAATGTTTTGAGACCTCCTCCCCCTGTCTTGACCCCCTACTTGACAGATAAGTGCAAAACTTTTCATGAAAGAAAATGGTTGAACATACCTTTACTTTGGAAAGTTTTGTGCAGATTCATCAAATGGTACCAACATTATTAGCAAAACAAAAAACTCTCTTCCTATGGAAACTCTGACCTAACTATAACCGCACAGTGGTGACCAAAAGGCCAAGGAGCAAAGTGTACAAACATCATCAACGGCTTCAGGACATATGAATGTATACCTCCCACGCTGATCCCTGATGGAACCCCACTGTCTCCACTTGCTTGCTTGCACCACCGTAAAAGCCAAATGCATCATCCTCAAAACTATCAACACCAGCACCCCCTCCTATCTGGCTGACAAGCTCAACATCTCAAGCGGCTCTCAAGGAGCCTGCTGCCTGGACACCATCAGGCTGGAGATGAAGAAATGCATGAAAGAAAAAACTAGTCAACAGGCACTCTCCAACTATGCACCCAGGAAGGAGAACTCAAGCTATTGTAACTTGTATACATTATAATAATCTTTAAATGTCATAAAGTGGCAAACAGCCCACGTCTGTTTTTAGAATCCAGCATCTCTCACCTAAACTCACACTGTGAGCATCTCTACCATGACCCTGTATAGGTAGATATGTCCTTGCTAATACCACATGTATAAATACAAACAAAACTAGTTTTTTCGTCCTAGACCTCAAGCCATTTGCCAGCTCAGAGTCAACATAAAAGTAAGGCCAAATTCCTTATGCTCACAGAATTATACATACAACAACAGGTCATTGTGGCAGAGGGCCCGTATTTATTATTGCTGTCGTTCTATCCGGATATCGTGGACATGTGGTTCTATTGCTTGTTCACACTACACTGCACCAGGCTAGAAACTGCAGATTTCGGTGTTTTTCGTAGATAAGCTATATATTAACAGTTTTCCTGGCTTGCGTTAATATTCTTATTGTGCCTTTCCCAAATATTGACCTTGTCAACAAGATACCTTTACCATGTAATTAATTCTGTGGGAAATGCCACGTACGCCTCAGGTATCCTCTTAAAAGTCCATCCAAGTACCGTATTAATTTATCATTCTAATCTTGGTGTCTTTCCCAAGCATATTCACCCATTTAGGCCTGCAAAACGTGTGCTATGTGGGCATTCTCACCCTCTCTGCCAGTCTCATATTCTGGCAGAGTTGTGGCTCTGCTGCCTTGCCAGTCACTGAAAACCGCCAGGAAACGCATTTTGAAGGACAAAGAGGTTTGAATGTTATAGAGGAGTTGTAATTTTATGAGAGGACACCGTGTGCTGTGCTGTCCTTGGAAAAGTGACACACAACACAGCAGCAGGTGGAGTTGAAAGGCTTAATGGAAGTCGCACATTGCTCATACTGAACCGTTGAAATATTTTGTAAAATAAAATATGTGGCTTTTTTCCTTTTACTTTGCATGCTACTTGGTTTTATATGTTTTGTCGACGATGAAATATAAAAAGAGTTCACATTTTTTAACTATCTGTGTGTCACTTGGAGATGCCATAAATAGCCCTGAAACAAACACAACTGCAGGTTTCCAGCCAGTGCTTAATTTGTGAAGAAAAACGTGCTGGTGCTCGAAGCCCCCCTCTTAAACACGCGGCTGCTGCAATTAAATGTGCGAACACGGAATAAATACTGAGGCAGAGTAATCCTGAAGCCACCTCAGGCCTCTTGAATCCATTTACAACCACTTCCCGCCCCTTCAGTTTACTTGCAGCTTTTTGCTTTATATCATTGTGACGCTTTTTCTCTTCCCCCGTCTTTTCCATATGTGTCTTTTGCTCGCAGTAAATGCTTGAGGTAGAAAAATACGTGCCGGCCCTCAAAAATAAGTGCCGGTGCCCCGCACCGGAAACAACAAGCACAAATTAATCACTGTTTACTGTAATAAGAGAGATGTGGGACAGAGTACCTTAATTGGCCTAGGGAGGAAACTGACGGTGTTAGGCTGATAAGAAACTGACAACACAAATTGTTTTAACTCCATATCTCGTCACACTGTGCAAAATACTATTCCTGGTACAATTTATTTTAAGTTTTAAGTGAACTGGAAGATTTGTCTCCAATGAATATTGCAACAAACACAATTTAAAAGTTTAAATAATAGAGTACTATGTCTGTGACACTTCCTGAAGTATTGTCATACCTCGACAATCCACATGTCCTTTCTGGTTTTGTTGATGCAGTAGTGAGACACTTGATGTGATGGGGCAGCAAAGGGAGATTTCTCCTAATACTAGGAGCAGATCCTGCGAGCACGCGCAAGTAAACTGCAGAAACAAAGTGAACAAATTATAGGACAAGTAATACTGAGATCAACATATGATTTTTCTCTGATATGATTTGTATAATCATGTTTATATGTTGTGATATGAGTGATCATAATAAATAGAGACCCATAGGCATGTAGTCAAATACTGGTATTTGTACTGCTGTGGTATAAAGATGAATTTAGCTCATCTAACTGTGGATGTGTTCAGGGAGGGGAGGAGATAGTAATGCACGTTATGCTGCTATGCTCTTTTCATTTGGGATTAGAAAAGAATATCTCTACCTGCTCTTTGTAGCACACTCGATAAGAAGCTGTAAGGATGCTTTCCCCTTTGTGTACGCGCACGGACTTTGAGAAAGTTGTCACCCGAGTATCCGAATATATATGGTGCATGGAGAATAATTAGGCAACGTCATCAGTAGGGGAATAGCAGAGTTTTTGTTGGATAGACAGTGGTAAATATTTGGATCGCTGGAACCATACATAAAATATTTTAATTTTGCCAGGCAAACAAAGGTCTTAGGGTCCCTATAGCCAACGCTGTTAAGTATAATCTAGCAGGGGATTGGGGGAATATGAGGTAACATTAAGGTTCGTAAAAATTGATTGTCATAGAGGGAGGGTCAAAACTGATACACTTGCACTTGTGTCATTGAATGGTATGAGGCTATGCAAACTTGGATGAGTTTTACCCCTATTTAGGCACAAAGGGTCGTCTAACGCTCATGGATTAGCATTTCTGGCCATAAATAGCAGGGCCGTGCAAAGCACTTTTAAGCTGCAATAACTTTTCAACTGGTCAGATGCCATTTTAGTCAGGTCCGATATGGGTTAATGCAATAAAGTGTCCCCAGGTTCCATGAATCCAGTATTAAAGGTCTGCTGGGATGTTCCATTAAAATGTCTCTGATGTTTTTAATGCTTCTGAAATTAACAAAAGCAATCATGCACTTGCACTTTTTTCTGGCAGTGGGGTTTTGTTTTAACCCCCCTCTGCTGTCAGGCCTTTTCCCCCTCAGGTGGCAAGCCTTTTTTTGGCTATTTGGAGCAGTCCTCGCTTAGGCCCTCATAACCTTTTGTCCACATAAGCTAGCCACGCCAAATTTGCGTCCTTTTTTTCCAACATCGTAGGGGTTCTAAAGGTACCAAGAGTTTGTGGGTTGCCCTGGAGGAGACCAAGAAATGAGACAAAATACAGCAAAATTTTGTTTGTTTGCGAAAAATGGGAAAAAAGTGCTGCAGATGAAACCATGTGTTTTTTTCTCCTGAAAATGGCATCAACAAAGAGTTTGTGGTGCTACAATCACCATCTTCCCAGCTTTCAGGAACAGGCAGACTTGAATCAGAAAGCCACATTTTTCAACACAATTTTGGCATTTTACTGGGACATCCCCCATTTTTACTATTATTTGTGGTTTCAGCCTACTTCCAGTTAGTGACAGAAATGGCTATAAAACCAATGCTGGATCTCAGACAGCTAAACATTTCTGAAAAGTAGACAACATTCTGAATTCAGCAATGGATCATTTGTGTAGATACTTCAAGGTTTTCCTACAGAAAGTAACAGCTGAAATACAAAAATATTGACATTGAGGTGAAAAAAAGAGCCATTTCTGTCCATGTTTTATTCTATAACTTTTTCCAGCGGTGACAGATTTTTTAAAGCAATATATAATTACGTCTGCTGGACTGTTCTGGTTGCGGGGATATATAGGGATTGTAGGTTCATCAAGAACCCTAGGTACCCAGAGCCAATAAATGAGCTGCACCTTGCAATGGGTTTTCATTGTATACTGGGTGTACAGCGATTCATTTGGTGAAATATAAAGAGTGAAAAATAGATATCAAGGAAACCTTTGTATTTCCAAAATGGGTACAAGATAAGGTTTTGAGAAGCAGAGGTTATTTGTACATCTCTGAAAGTCGGGGTGCCCATACTAGCATGTGAATTACAGGGCATTTCTCAAATAGACTTCTTATTACACACTGTCTCGCATCTGGAAGGAAACAAATGTAGAGAAAGAGAAGGGGCAATAACACTTGTTCTTCTAATCTGGGCTCCCCCAATTCTCCTGATAAAAATGGTACCTCACTTGTGTGGGTAGGCCTAGAGCTCACGACAGGAAACGCCCCAAAACACAACGTGGACACATCACATTTTCCCAAAGAATACTGACCGTTTTTTTTGCAAAGTGCCTAGCTGTGGGTTTTGGCCTCTAGCTCAGCTGGCACATAGGGGAACCTAGCAAACCTATGCATTTGTGAAAACTAGACACCTATGGGAATTCAGAATGGGGTGACATGTGGGGCTCTCACCAGGTTCTGTTACCCAGAATCCTTTGCACACCTCAAAATTTAGCATAAAAAACACTTTTTCCTCACATTTTGGTGATAGAAAGTTCTGGCATCTGAGAAGAGCCACAGATTTCCTTCCACCCAGCATTCCCCCAAGTCTCTCAATAAAAAGGGTACCTCACTTGTGTTGGTAGGCCTAGTATCCACGACAGGAAATGCCCCAAAACGCAACATGGACACATCAAGTTTTTACATTGAAAACTGACGTGTTTTTTGGAAAGTGCCTAGCTGTAGATTTTTGTCTCTAGCTCAGCCGGCACCTAGAAAAACCTACCAAACCTGTGCATTTTTGGAAACTGGACACATAGGGGAACCCAGGGTTGGGGGAATCTGTGGCACTCTCACCAGGTTCCGTTACCCAAAATCCTTAGCAAACCTCAAAATTTGGCAAAAAAACACTTTTTCCTCACATTTCGGTGCTGCAAAGTTCTGGAATCTGAGAGTAGCCACAAACTTCCTTCTACCCAACATTTCCCCACATCTCCCGATAAAAATGGTACCTCACTTGTGTGGCTAGGCCTAGTGCCTGCAACAGGAAATGCCCCAAAACACTACGTGGACACATCATAGTTATCAAATACAAAACTACCTGTTTTTGTGGGTGGGAGGCACCTGCGTTTTTAATCCTGGGTTCAGCAGCCATCTAGGGAAACCTACCAAACCCAGACATTTCTGAAAACTAGGGAGGGAGTTCAGGGAGGTGTGACTTGTGTGGATCCCCCAATGTTTTCTTAATCAGAATACTCAGCAAACCTCAAATTTAGCAAAAAAATCTGCACCCGCACAAATTTCCCACCACCCAACATTCCCCTCAGTTTCCCAATAAAAATTATACCTCACCTGTGTAGGTGGGCCAAGTGCCTGTGACAGGGAAGAGCTGAAAACATGTCAAAATTGAGGGGGAACCAAAGCGGGTCCAAAAGGGCAGTTTGAAAAAAAAACATTTTTGGCTGACAAGTGGGGCAGAATTTCTATCAGTATAGATGCAACAATGCTGGGTGATAGGAATTTTGTGGATTCCTGCAGATTCCGGAAGCTTTCATCTAAAAAAATGTTGGGAAAATGTGTGATTTCAAGCAAAGTTGGAGGCTTGCAGGGCATTGTGGGTAAAAAAATGGTACGGGTGCATATGAAGCACACCACCCTGGACTCACCCGGATGTTTAGTTTTCAGATGCATCTAGGTCTCATAGATTTTTCTACATGGCAGTGTCCCAAAGTCCAAAAAGTGCAGCCCTCACCATTCCAATTGGGACGATTGTGAGTGTTAGCCAAGCTCTCATGCACCAAATATAAAACCAAAACCATACCCCCGCCCCCTCTTTTTTTGAAAAATATCTTCCCTGTTGTCTAGTGGGCTTTCTGCCCCTCTTGAGGGCAGATGGGTCTTACACAAATAGGCCGGTCTGCCCCCCAGGAGAGAAGAAATGGACAATAGTAATGTGCCTCCATGGGGAACGACCCTTGCCCAAGGGGCTGCCCCCCAATCAAAGCACACATACCAATCCCTGGTGCCTAAGTGGTTTCAGCTCTCCTTGGGGGAAGATGGGCCTAATAGAAATATGCCGATCTGCCCGCAAAGGGGGCAGAAATGGCCTCAAATAAAATTGCCCTCCTGAGAGCAACCCCTGCCTAAGGAGTTGCTCCACATCTGTAAAATATCAAATCAAAAAAATCCCTGGTGTCTAGTGGTTTCTGCCCCCCTTGGGGAATATTGGCCTAAGACAGATAGGCAGATCTGCCCCCAAGGTGGGCAGAAATGGCCTAATATAAAATTGCTCCCAGGGGAGCGACCCTTGCCTAAGGAGTTGCTCCCCATCTGTAAAATATAAAATCAAAAAATCCCTGGTGTCTAGTGGTTTCTACCCCCCTTGAGGGCAGACCAGCCTAATTAAAATAAGCCAATCTGCCCCGTAGGGGGGCAGAAATGGCCTAAAATACATCCTCCCCCAGGGGAGCGACCCTTGCCTAAGGGCTCAGTCCCCTTATGAAATTATAGGGAAAACAAATCCCTGGTGTCTAGTGATTTCTGCTCCCCTTGGGGATAGATTGGCCTGATACAAATAGGCCGATCTGCCCCTATGGGGTCAGAAATGTCCTAAAATAAATTTGGCCCCCAGGGGAGCGACCCTTGTCTAGAGGTTTCTGCCCATGTGGGGGGCAGATGGGCCTAATTAATATAGGCTGATCTGCCCCCAAGGGGGGCAGAAATGCCCAATCAATAAAGGCCCTCCTTGGGGAGCAATCCTTACCTAATGAGCCACTCCCCTCATGTCCATTTCATCAAAAAAACAAACTACCTGGTGTCTAGTGCCAGAAAGACATCAAAGGAAAGGAAAAGACCTTCCTTTTCTTTGATGCCTCTCTGCTCTTCCCACCCCGATCGGAAGAGAAATGAAAACATTTCTCTTCCGATCGTGCTGGAAGCTCATGGGGGCGACTTCTGATCAGCGCGATCAGCGACTTCTGATGAGGTCAGCGCGCAATTGCGTGCTGTCATTATCAGACGTCACTGGAGGGGTCGGGAGGATCCGGTGGAAGGGGAAGCATAAAATGTGTATGTTCCATAAATTTAATTCAATTTTTTTAAATGGGGGTTCTTGTACATTTTTGTGCTGTTTACTAGTACTTCTGTGTAAGATATGTTTTTTTTTTCTATTGTATGGCATGGACATGCTAGGTTGACACAACAAATACACTTGGACTTGAAATACTTATATACTATCTATGTAATAACCTCTATACATTGTAATCATAAATATAGCGAGGGTATATATTTTAACCATAAATAACATATACATTTGTTAGCCATAAAAAGAAGACTATTGCCCTCATTAGGACCATGGCGGTCCGAAGACCGCTAGGGCCACGATGGCGGTGTCACCGCCAACGGGCCGGTGGTGAAGACCGCCACATTACGAGTGTGGTGGTTTGGCTTCTGCCAAACGGCCACATCTCCGCTGGTACCGCCAGAGCGGTAGGACAGCTGGGCCAGGGGCCAGCACCTCGGGCTGGCTGTCCACTGCAGACCGCTGTTGGAATAATGAGTCAGCTTTCCGCAGCGGTAGCACCACCACGAAAACCCTTGCGGAAAGGCTGCCAGCGACAGGAAATTCCTTTTCTGTTGCCGGAAGACGACTCCCCCAACCTCAGTTGCATACAATACCCCACCCCCCTTTCTGTGACAGCACCCCCCTCCCTCACCTCTTTCCATGGAAGCAACACCCTACCCGCATACATGCACACACACCCACACGCACCAGACATACACGCATTCACCAACACTTACATGCATTCAACGGCATGCATACATACGCTCATTCACCAGCACGCATACATACACTCATTCACCAAGACGCATACATGCACGCATTCACTAACACGCATACATACACTCATAGACCGCCGAAGTGTGTAATAGACCACCGAAGTCATAATGAGGGCCTATATATATTTATATTCATAAGTAATAAGTGCACTTGTACAAACAAAATGCACATTTCTGAAACCCATGTATATGCACCATTGGTGTCTTGTGCATACTATTGTTGTACATTTTTGTATTTTGAATGTGGTAGTCATGTAGGGAATAGCCATCGTGAGTAATCCTCTTAAGATGAGATGGTTATCTTTGGATCTTATGTTTGGGGGTTATGACTTCCATAGTTTGGGACCTTGAAGGGAGAAAGATGTTCCACACTTATTTTCTTTCCTTGTATCCTGGGAGTTTGAGGTTGGGTGCCAGACTGGATAGGAGATGTCTTTGTTGTCTGTATTTTGTGATTTTCATGCTGATTAAAAGTGGTCCTGTTGGTGACACAAAGCAACTTGAAAGTGGATCTTCTGACAACCAGCGACCAATGTAGAGCCTGTAAGCAAGAGGGAGAGATGTGTGCCTGTGCTTTCTATATATGAGTATTCTAGCAGCAGAGTTTTGAATTTGTTGTAGTCTTTTCATAAATGATAGAGGTAATTCATTGGTATAATGAAGTACAGACAGTACAAGAGAGATAGTAGCTTGGACCTTGTGTGGAAATCCTAGGTGGGGGAAGATGCATTGCAAAGTTTTCATAGTAATGAAGCTTGATCTTGCTAACTTATTCACTTAGGAATTCATTATTAGCATAGAGCTTATGGTTATTCTGAGGTTTCTTAATTCCTTGGTTACCTTAGAAGGTGGTCCCAGATCTTCAGGCCAGATGGAGAGTGGGTCATAAGTTTACCAATCACCACAGGTTGTATTTCAGTTATGAACGCAATCAATGTGAGATGGCTTCATGTTATCCATGGATCAATGGCTCAGAGGCAATTTAAGAAGTATTTGTGTGTCATCTGCATAGTTATATCAGGTGAGCTGAAATTCATTGATCATTACTGATAATAACTTCATGTTGATATTGAAAAGCTGGGGTGAGATGATAGAGCCTTGAGGGACCCCTTCTTTTATGATGTCAAGTTTGGATGAGATTGAAGGGGTATGAATGACATTTGTTCTGATTGAAGATAGGATCTGATCCGGTCAAGAGCAGTCCCCTCTATGCCGGCTTCATGAAGTCTTTGAATTAGAGTGTCGAAGACAGCTGAAAGGTCCATGAGAAGTAGTGCAGTGACCCCATTGTTGTCTACTGTGTTTGTAAGGTAATCCCAGATGGTGATTAGAGCAAATTCTATGCCTCCTCTTGTAGACAATCCTGTTTGGAAGTCTCAAAGTATGGAGTTATTGTCAATAAATTAGAGACATCTGGGTGATTGCTGCTCTTTCTTTTAGTTTGAAAGGAATGGTCCTTTTGCAATATGTTGTAGTTGTTTGAGTCTTGAGGGTCCAGGTTTGTTTTCTCTAATAAAGAGTGTCTGTATGTCTTTTTTAAGTCTCCAGGAAAAACCCATACTGTCAAAGATGATTGTTCTGACTGGAGTGGCAGCAAAGGTTGTTAAAGGGATGTTCTTGAAGATTTGTGGTGGACAAGGGTCAGAGGGGCAGTTGACTGGCCTGCTTGTTTGGACAAGGTCCGTAAAATCAGTTTCTAAAAGTTGTTTGAAGGAATGCTGAGGTTGGGTTAACCTACCTTTGGGGGTGTGATTGTTGGAAAAGGGATGGTGCTGGTAGTTTTCTTTTGTTTAAATAGCAATCTATTATGTCTGCTTTGATTGTGTAATGTTTGCCAGTTTATGAGGAAATTAGTAGGAAAAAGGATGGTTTCCTTCTGTGCATTTAGGTTTATGAAAGTCTGTGAGAATTTCATAAAAAAGTTTATTTTTCGTTCTGAATTCTCTCTGAATAGTAGATTTTGTACCTTTTTTGATAGATTACGGGTATAGTCTGTTGTGTTTATGTAGGCGATGTAACAAGTAATACTGAGATCAACATATGCTTTTTCTCTGATATGATTTGTATAATCATGTTTATATGTTGTGATATGAGTGATCATAATAAATAGAGACCCATAGGCATGTAGTCAAATACTGGTATTTGTACTGCTGTGGTATAAAGATGAATTTAGCTCATCTAACTGTGGATGTGTTCAGGGAGGGGAGGAGATTGTAATGCACGTTATGCTGCTATGCTCTTTTCATTTGGGAAAGAATATCTCTACCTGCTCTTTGCAGCACACTCGATAAGAAGCTGTAAGGGTGCTTTCCCCTTTCTGTACGCGCACGGACTTTGAGAAAGTTGTCACCCGAGTATCCGAATATATATGGTTCATGGAGAATAATTAGGCAACGTCATCAGTAGGGGTATAGCAGAGTTTTTGTTGGATAGACAGTGGTAAATATTTGGATCGCTGGAACCATACATAAAATATTTTAATTTTGCCAGGCAAACAAAGGTCTTAGGGTCCCTATAGCCAACGCTGTTAAGTATAATCTAGCAGGGGATTGGGGGAATATGAGGTAACATTAAGGTTCGTAAAAATTGATTGTCATAGAGGGAGGGTCAAAACGGATACACTTGCACTTGTGTCATTGAATGGTATGAGGCTATGCAAACTTGGATGAGTTTTACCCCTATTTAGGCACAAAGGGTCATCTAACGCTCATGGATTAGCATTTCTGGCCATGAATAGCAGGGCCGTGCAAAGCACTTTTAAGCTGCAATAACTTTTCAACTGGTCAGATGCCATTTTAGTCAGGTCCGATATGGGTTAATGCAATAAAGTGTCCCCAGGTTCCATGAATCCAGTATTAAAGGTCTGCTGGGATGTTCCATTAAAATGTCTCTGATGTTTTTAATGCTTCTGAAATTAACAAAAGCAATCATGCAGTTGCACTTTTTTCTGGCAGTGGGGTTTTCTTTTAACCCCCCTCTGCTGTCAGGCCTTTTCCCCCTCAGGTGGCAAGCCTTTTTTTGGCTATTTGGAGCAGTCCTCGCTTAGGCCCTCATAACCTTTTGTCCACATAAGCTAGCCACGCCAAATTTGCGTCCTTTTTTTCCAACATCGTAGGGGTTCTAAAGGTACCAAGAGTTTGTGGGTTGCTCTGGAGGAGACCAAGAAATGAGACAAAATACAGCAAAAATTTTGTTTGCTTGCGAAAAATGGGAAAAAAGTGCTGCAGATGAAACCATGTGTTTTTTTTTCTCCTGAAAATGGCATCAACAAAGAGTTTGTGTTGCTAAAATCACCATCTTCCCAGCTTTCAGGAACAGGCAGACTTGAATCAGAAAGCCACATTTTTCAACACAATTTTGGCATTTTACTGGGACATCCCCCATTTTTACTATTATTTGTGGTTTCAGCCTCCTTCCAGTTAGTGACAGAAATGGCTATAAAACCAATGCTGGATCCCAGACAGCTAAACATTTCTGAAAAGTAGACAACATTCTGAATTCAGCAATGGGTGTCATTTGTGTAGATACTTCAAGGTTTTCCTACAGAAAGTAACAGCTGAAATACAAAAATATTGACATTGAGGTGAAAAAAAGAGCCATTTCTGTGCATGTTTTATTCTATAACTTTTTCCAGCGGTGGCAGATTTTTTCAAGCAATATATAATTACGTCTGCTGGACTCTTCTGGTTGCGGGGATATATAGGGATTGTAGGTTCATCAAGAACCCTAGGTACCCAGAGCCAATAAATGAGCTGCACCTTGCAATGGGTTTTCATTGTATACTAGGTGTACAGCGATTCATTTGGTGAAATATAAAGTGTGAAAAATAGATATCAAGGAAACCTTTGTATTTCCAAAATGGGTATAAGATAAGGTTTTGAGAAGCAGAGGTTATTTGTACATCTCTGAAAGTCGGGGTGCCCATACTAGCATGTGAATTACAAGGCATTTCTCAAATAGACTTCTTATTACACACTGTCTCACATCTGGAAGGAAACAAATGTAGAGAAAGAGAAGGGGCAATAACACTTGTTGTTCTAATCTGGGCTCCCCCAATTCTCCTGATAAAAATGGTACCTCACTTGTGTGGGTAGGCCTAGAGCTCACAACAGGAAACGCCCCAAAACACAACGTGGACACATCACATTTTCCCAAAGAATACTGACCGTTTTTTTTGCAAAGTGCCTAGCTGTGGGTTTTGGCCTCTAGCTCAGCTGGCACATAGGGGAACCTAGCAAACCTATGCATTTGTGAAAACTAGACACCTATGGGAATTCAGAATGGGGTGACATGTGGGGCTCTCACCAGGTTCTGTTACTCAGAATCCTTTGCACACCTCAAAATTTGGCAAAAAAAACACTTTTTCCTCACATTTTGGTGATAGAAAGTTCTGGCATCTGAGAAGAGCCACAGATTTCCTTCCACCCAGCAATCCCCCAAGTCTCTCAATAAAAAGGGTACCTCACTAGTGTTGGTAGGCCTAGTGCCCACGACAGGAAATGCCCCAAAACGCAACATGGACACATCAAGTTTTTACATTGAAAACTGACGTGTTTTTTTGGAAAGTGCCTAGCTGTGGATTTTCGTCTCTAGCTCAGCCGGCACCTAGAAAAACCTACCAAACCTGTGCATTTTTGGAAACTGGACACGTAGGGGAACCCAGGGTTGGGGGAATCTGTGGCACTCTCACCAGGTTCCGTTACCCAAAATCCTTAGCAAACCTCAAAATTTGGTAAAAAAACACTTTTTCCTCACATTTCGGTGCTGCAATGTTCTGGAATCTGAGAGTAGCCACAAACTTCCTTCTACCCAACATTTACCCACATCTCCCGATAAAAATGGTACCTCACTTGTGTGGCTAGACCTAGTGCCTGTGTTCTGACGCTTGACGCTCCCCCGTCCGAATCTGCACCCCTTACGTCAGAGGGTGCTTGTTCATTCAGCTGCTTGCTGAATGTTTCAGCTCGGGTGCCCGTCTCCGGTCCCCCAGCGCGATGTTGCGCACGCGCGAGCGCTCACAGCAGCACAGATTCAAACGAGGTGTTTAACCCCTTCGCTGCCAATGTTTAACCCCGTCGCTGCCAATGTTTAACCCCGTCGCTGCCAATGTTTAACCCCTTCGCTGCCAATGTTTAACCCCGTCGCTGCCAATGTTTAACCCCTTCGCTGCCAATGTTTCACCCCGTCGCTGCCAATGTTTAACCCCTTCGCTGCCAATGTTTAACCCCTTCGCTGCCAATGTTTAACCCCGTCGCTGCCAATGTTTCACCCCGTCGCTGCCAATGTTTAACCCCTTCGCTGCCAATGTTTAACCCCGTCGCTGCCAATGTTTAACCCCTTCGCTGCCAATGTTTAACCCCTTCGCTGCCAGTGTTTAACCCCGTCGCTGCCAATGTTTAACCCCTTCGCTGCCAATGTTTAACCCCTTCGCTGCCAGGACTTTTCCTTCTCGGGCGCCAGGGATTTTTTTGTCTATTTGGGGATCTTCGCTTTCAGGCCCTCATAACTTTTTGTCTATATAAGCTACGCAAGCCAAATTTTAGTCCTTTTTTCCCCACATCCCAGGGATTCTACAGGTACCTAGACTTTGTCGGTTCCCCTGAAGGAGACAAAGAAATTTGCCAAAATGCAGCAAAAATTTCGTTTTTTCAAACAAGGGAAAAAAGGGCTGAAGATGAGGGCTCGTGTTTTTTCCTTGAAAATGGCATCAACAAAGGGTTTGCGGTGCTAAAATAACCATCTTCCCAGCTTTCAGGAACGGGCAGACTTGAATCAGAAAACGCAGTTTTTCAACCCAATTTTGGCATTTTACTGGGACATACCCCATTTTAATGTAGACAAAATTTATAATTCACCAAGGGGTCATTTGTGTAGATCCTACAGTGTTTTCCTACTGAAATAACAACATAAATAAAAAATAATAAAATTGACGTAAAAAAAAAACAACTGTTTTTCTCCACGTTTTACTCTGTAACTTTTTTCTGCGAAGTTAGATTTTTTAAAGCAATATACTGTTACGTCTGCTGGACTCTTCTGGTTGCGGGGATATATTGGGCTTGTCGGTTCATCAATAACCCTAGGTACCCAGAGCCAATAAATGAGCTGCACCTTGCAATGGGTTTTCATTCTATTCCGGTCGTACATCAATTCATTTGCTGAAATATAAAGATTGAAAAATAGGATTCAAGAAAACCTTTGTATTTCCAAAATGGCCACAAGATAAGGTGTTGAGAAGCAGTGGTTATTTGCACATCTCTGAATTCCAGGGTCCCATACTAGCATGTGAATTACAGGTCATTTCTCAAATAGATGTCTTTTTTACACACTGTCTTACATTTGGAAAGAAAAAATGTTGAATAAGACAAAGGCCAATAACACTTGTTCTTCTATTCTGTTTTCCCACAAGTCTCCTGATAAAAATGGTACCTCACTTGCGTGGGTAGGCCAAGTGCCTGCGACAGGAAACGTAACATGGACACATCACATTTTTACATTGAAATTTGACTTGTTTTTTGCAAAGTGCCTACTTGTGGATTTGGGCCCCTAGCTCATTCAGCACCTAAGAAAACCTAGCAAACCAGGACATTTCTTAAAACTAGACACCTATGGGATTACAGAATGGGTTGGCTTGTGGGGCACTCACCAAGTTCCTTTACCCAGAATCCTTTGCAAACCTCACAATTTGTCCCAAAAAAAACATTTTCCTCTCATTTCAGTGACAGAAAGTTCTGTAATCTGAGAGGAGACACAAATTTCCTTGCACCCAGCGTTCCCCCAAGTGTCCTGATAAAAATGGTACTTCACTTGTGTGAGTAGGCCTAGCACCTGCAACAGGAAATGCCCCAAAACACAACGTGGACACTTCACATTTTCCTAAAGCAAACAGAGCTGTTTTTAGCAAAGTGCCTAGCTGTGGATTTTGTCTTCAAGCTCAGCCGGCACCTAGGGAAACCTACCAAACCTGTGCATTTCCCCCAAGTCTCCCGATAAAAATGGTACCTCACTTGTGTGGGTACTCCTAGGTCTTGCGACAGAAAAAGCCCCAAAACACTATCTGGACACATCAAAATTATTAAATACCAAAATACCTGTTTTGGTGGGGAGGGGGGCACCTGCGTTTTTGTTCCTGGATTCAGCAGCCATCTAGGAAAACCTACCAAACCCAGACATTTCTGAAAAATAGACACTAGAGGGAGTGCAGGGTGGTTTGACTTGCGTGGATCCTCCAATGTTTTCTTATCCAGAATCCTCAGCAAACCTCACATTTAGCTAAAAAATCTAAATTTTCCAACATTTCTGTTTGGGATCACCCCACCGGGACAAATTTCCTACCACCCAATGTTCCCCTCAGTCTCTCGTTAAAAATGATACCTCACTTGTGTAGGTGGGCCAAGTGCCTGTGATAGGGAAGAGCCAAAAACATGTGGAAATCGAGGGGGAAACAAAGCGGGTCCAAAAAGGCAGATTGAAATAAAAAAAATGTTGTCTGACAAATGCAGCATAATTTTTATCGGTATAGATGAGACAATGTTGAGAGGTAGGAGGTTTGTGTATTCCTGCAGATTCCGGAAGGTTCCATCACAAAAATGTAGTAGAAATGTGTGATTCCCAGCAAAGTTGGAAGTTTGCAAGGCATTGTGGGAAAGAAAATGGTGTGGGGTGTATGTGAAGCACACTATCCTGGAATCAACTAGATGTTAAGTTTTCAGATGTGTCTAGGTGATGTGAATGTTTCTAAATGGCAGCGTCCCAAAGTCCAAAAAGCGCAGCCCTCAACATTCCAAATGGCACACTTTTGAGAGTTACCAAGCTCTCATGGCCCAACCGTAAAACCAAGACCCAAAATAATTGGGGGGGGGGGCAGGAATGGCCTAAAAGTAATTAGGCCCCACCGGGAGTGACCCTTGACTAAGGGGTGGCTCCCCACATATAAAAAATAAAAAAGAAACAAAAAAATAAGTTATCCCTGGTCTCTAGGGGTTTTCTGCCCACCCTGGGGGCAGATCGTCCTAATTATATTATGCCGATCTGCCACCGTGGGGGCAGAAATGGCCTACAAATGTTTTGCCCCTCCTTGGGAGCGGCTCTTGCCCAAGGGGCCACTCCCCTTCTGAGTAACTATAAAAACAATAAAAATTCCCTGGTGTCTAGTGGTTTCTGCCTCCCTGTGGGCAGTAATGGCCTAAAAATAATTTGCCCCCCCCCCCCAGGGGGTGACCCTTGCCTAAGGAGTCACTCCCCACATATAAAAAAATATATATATATATATATCCCTGGTGTCTAGGGGCTCATATTAGGCCGATCTGCCCCCATGGGTTGGTGGGACTGGGCAGAAATGGCCTAAAAATATTACGGGCCCCTAGGGAGCGACCCTTGCCCTAGGGAGCGACCCTTGCCCAAGGGGCCGCTCCCCTTATGTGTCAGCATTCTAAAAAAATAAAATTCCCTGGTGTCTAGTGGTTTCTGCCCCCAGGTGGGGCAGAATTGGCCTAAAAATAATTTGGCTCCCGGGGAGTGACCCTTGCCTAAGGGGTTGCTCCCCACACATAAAAAAAAAAAAAAAAAAAAAATTATCCCTGGTGTCTAGGGGCTTTCTGCCCCCGGGGGCAGATCGGCCTAATTATATTAGATCTGTCTGCCACCAGGGGCGGCAGAAATGGCCTAAAAATAATATGGACCCCTAGGGAGCGATCCTTTCCCAAAGGGCTGCTCCCCTTATTGACAGTACCTAAAATAAAAATTCCCTGGTGTCTAGTGGTCATTTCGGCTGCCCAATCGCATTGCGATCAAACAGCAGAAATGCTGTGAGAGACAAGAAAGGTAAGGTCTTTCCTTTCCTTTCTTGTCCCTCCCGCCCCACCTCCCGGTCGGAAGAGAAATGCAAAAGCATTTCTCTTCCGGTGTTCTAGCTGTCTGCGCATTCCCGTCTGTCTGCGCATCCCCGTCTGTCTTCGCTCCCCCTGATGTCAGAGGGTGCTCAGGAATACCGCTGCTGCCTGTATGTTTGAGCTTGTACGTCTGTCGGTGCCTCCCCAAACGTGATGTTATACAGGCATATCGCTGGATGAAATACTTATCCTTGCAAGGTCACACAATCTGTCCAATAGTCGCAGAGGACATGCATGCTGCCCTAGCGCGATCTGCTCCGGCACCAGGCCAGGCCAAATTGGAGCCAGTAAAGGAAGAATGGGTTGACGCCGTCCAAGGATGCTACAATCAGCCGTATGTGGCTCGACCACCGAGACTGGAGGAAAAGAGGTACGGTAGCTGTGGTCTAGAGCACAGGATACCAGGAATATGCCCTGCCAAGGGAAAGAACTTCTCCAAATGTGATAAGCCCAACGATTTTGCCAAAGTTTTCCGAGGGAGGTGGCCCAGATCCGTGACCATGTTGGCCCGGAAGGCGGCAATAAAGCAAGTTACGCCAGACGATGGCACTGGGATGGTGGCGGTTGACGCATACCCAGGCAACAAACCCTACGAGGATGATGAAGATAAGGAGATATTTGTTGTTTCGTTTGCTGACAGGTTGGACCAGAGGTGGAGACCACCACCCATGTGTACCATAACGGTAAATGGCACAAGAGTGCTCATAGACACTGGGGCGTCAGTAAACGTTATGGATGTGGAACAATACAGCAAGATATCTCCCCCACCAGAGCTCACACCATGCTGGACCAAGATATATGCCCATAGGGGTGTGGACCCTTTACCCCGGCGAGGGGCGATAGAGGTTACTGTTGGTAGTGAGCGCCGTTGGACACATGCCAAATGCCATGTGTTGGAAGGCAAGAAAGTAACCCTTCTCTAATGCCACACGGTGGAAGACCTGGAGCTAGTGTTTTTCGCCTGGCAAGTCCACGACTCCCTGGCTGAGGCGGTAGTGGCCCATTTCCCGGAGTTGTTTCAGGGGCTAGGAAAACTGAAAGGAAAGTAGTTCCAGTTACATGTTGATCCTGCAGTACGACCCATTGCCCTAAAGCACCGGCGGGTGACTTTCCACTTACGACCCCAGGTGGAGAGTGAACTACAGACAATTGAGGAGTGGGGGTCATAGAGAAGGTGACCGGCCCGACGCCCTGGGTGTCGCCACTCGTCATGGCCCCAAAGCCTAAGCAGCCTGACACCATTCGCCTGTGTGTGGACATGCGCCTTCCCAACATTGCCATAAATTGAGAACGCCACATCACACCCACCATGGATGATATTGTTGTGGATCTTAACAGGGCCCAGTGGTTCTCTAAGTTGGACCTATACTCGGGATACCATCAGCGGGAGCTAACCCCAGAAAGCCGTAACGTCACCACATTCTCAAACCAGGTGGTGCTGCGACTTTACAAGTGCCTTAGCTTTGGGGGCTCTTCGGCCGTGCATATCTTCCAAAATGCCATACGGGAGACACTGTCCGGTTTGACCGGCGTCATTAATCAACATCTTAATTTTCTCCAACACGTTAGAGGAACATCAAAAACAGCTGAGAGCCACTCTCCAGAGGTTAGCAGAAGCAGGACTAACGTTGCACCGGAAGAAATGCGCCTTGTACCACAACTCCATTGAATTTTTTTGGTTACATCTTTTCAAGGGAACTTCTGAAGGTTGACCCCAAGAAAGTAGAGGCCATCCAAGGAGCAGCCTTACCTCGCAACACCACTGAAGTCAGGAGCTTCCTCGGTATGGCAACGTACTATGGGAGGTTCATCCCCAATCTGGCCACACTTTCCGAACCTCTTCGACAGCTCACGAAGGCCAACACCCCGTGGGAGTGGGGCATAGAAGTGGACAAGGCGTTCCAAGCAGTCAAAAGTTCACTGTTGGACTCTGTGGTCATGGCATACTTCCACCCGCACAAGAAAACGGAAGTCATGGTGGACTACAGCCCCATTGGGCTCGGAGCCGTATTGCTGCAGGACAGAGCCAACAGCAGTGGACGCCAGTGGCCTATGCCAACATGGCCCTCTCGGCAACGGATGCCCAGTATGCGCAAATTGAGCTGGAAGCGCTGGCCATACGACGGGCCTGTCAGCATTTCAACTTGTATTTTTGAGGGCACAAATTTATGATGGTTACCAACCACAAACCACTGGTATCCCTCTTTGCGGGCACGGCCCGAATTGCCCCGCCAAGAATTGAAAGGTGGGCGGTGCTCCTCCAGCCCTACCGGTTTTACATTGTCTACTGGCCTGTAGTCAACAATCCTGCAGATTACTTATCACGCCATCCGTTGCGGCCACGCTCGCAGGTAGAAGAAGAGGAGGAGGATGGACAGACAGAGAGTTTCGTAAACATGATTGTGAACCTAGCATGTCCCACAGCACTGATGGTGACGGAGATCATTGATGCCTCAATCCGAGATGCAGTCATCGGCTGAGCCAATCGGTCATGGAAATATTTCCTTGACAAGAAGTACGATTTTGACTCTGAGGAGCGCAAGACGATGCAGTGGATTTGGAATGTGAGGGCTGGAGCTCTCTGTGAGTCCAGAAGGTCTTCCTCTCCAGGGCCAGCGCTTAGCAATACCCCGCAGTCTACACCTTAGAGTTGTAGAATTAGCTTACCAGGGTCATCAGGGGACAGCGAAGACTTGTTTGCGTGAGAAGGTGTGGTTCCCCAGGATGAACGCCATGGTAGATGACCTGATACCAACAGGTGATCCCTGTGCGATCACCGCTCGAGATCCCGTCCTTGCTCCAGTGATGACCAAACCTCCCAGCACTCGACCATGGCCCCGGGTAAGCCTGGATTTTGGTAGTTTTCCTGATGGATGGCTGACGGCTGTCATGACTGACTTGTGCGCCCGGTTCCCGATGGTGGAACTGGTGACGTCCACGGCATTTGAGCATGTCCATCCTGTCTTGGAGAAGGTTTTCGCTCTCCTGGGTCTGCTGGAGGACATAACAATGGACAATGGTCCTCCATTTCACGGCCAGGAGTTTCAGGTTTTGTTCGCCATATCACACTGGTGAATTACCCCTCAATATCCCCAGGCAAACGGGGATGTTGAGCACTTCATGTGGACCTTGAACCCTGCTTTACGAACTGGAGTAAGTCAACAAGAGAACGCCAAGATATGCCTGCATGCGTTCCTGAGGGCATACCGGCAGACACCCCATAGCACGACGGGGTGTGCCCCGGCAGCGTTGATGTTTCTTTCGCCACCACAGGACTGCAGATACGCTGATGAGCAGTGGAAACCTACTGAATTGGATATACTCAAGACGCAGGAGAAGCGAAAACAGACCAATGTCTAGGCCAGCAAGAGGAGAAGGGCGAAACATTCTGACCTAAAAGTGGGGGAATCCGTCATTCTGAAGGATCGCCACCCAGGTTGGAAGTTCCGTACCCCTTTTGAACCTGACATCTAGATAGTCGAGAAGAACGCTGGGACCATCGCTGCTGCCACAAAAGTGGGGCGTCAGGTGACCCGGAATGTGTCTTGGTTCTTGAGGGTGGAGCCTCGGGATGGCGATTCAGGAGCTGACCCGCTGGAAGAGAGTGGCGAAGAGCTTGAAGGAGGCTACGTTTCACAGCCAAGTTCTCCAGATGAATGCTGACCAGGAAGTGACGGAGGTCCCAGCAGAGATCTCGAAGGGTCCTGTTCCCCATATCGGGGACCCGCACGAGGGCTGAAGCAGAGCGGGAGAAGTGAAAGGTACGACCTGCTGCCCAACCCTGAACCCAGCCAAAGTCTTAAGAGACTTCATGTGTTTAAAAGAAAAGTGACTGGTGTGCATGTACAGCCAATAACTCCTGCTGTTATCTTCTTTTCCTTTCTCTCTCTTTTCTTTTGTATCTCTGGTTGTTATTGTTATTCATATGCCTTGTTCGAGGGTGAATGTTTTTGTAGTAGTTCACTAAAACATGTGGGGGAAGTAGACAATCACACGGGCTCTCCCCTACATTGTTGCCTGCTCTGTGACACCATACGTTGTCCGGGGCGGAGGTTATAAAATAAAGAGGTGCCCGGCCTGCGCGGTATTGGCGCACTAGTTAACTGTACAGCTTGCTGCAACGAGGTTTTGTTCCCCCATTAGGCCGTACAGTCCACAGTCAGCGCGACGCACCCAGCCGTGCTACAGTAACTAGAACCTCCGCCCCGCCATGCAGTTATGTCATCGAACATTTTCCTACAAATGTTATGGCCACACATCAATTTTGTTATAAGAGATGTAATGAGTGCTGTAATATATGGGTTAATTATCAGCGCACGGCGAGTGCACAAGTTATATTTAACCTCTATCATATTATTTTACTTTTAGCCCTGCGGAAGTGGTGGTCTCCAGGGTGTGGGGGCTAGGCGCAGCCCTTGCATAGTTACTAAGCTTAGCCCTGGGGAGGTGGTGGTCTCTGGGGCTTCTAAAAGCACTAGTAGGGGGGATCCTGTGTGCCCCCATCCTAATATTAAGCCATAATGCCCTGAGGACCTGGCCAACCCTGGAGAAAAATAACTGTGAAACTTGGGAGACCATTTTTTTAAACCTCTGCAAAATCTACAGATCCAGCCGCAGAATTTGCAGATATTTAAAAACAAAATACCTTTAAGCCCTGGTGGGGTTCCAGGGGGACCCCTGGACCAAAGCTAGTGTGTTAGACTATACATATCCCGTTACATTTTCTTTTTATGTTTTTATTGGGACTCTGGGAAGCTGAATTCCACAGGTGCCTGGAAGAATGTATGGGATTTAGGAGTGTACGTACGTCTGATGTCTTAGGGGTCACCTCCTCTCCATTCTTAGGTCTGCACTACCCACAGTGCATTTACTGCCTCTGCAATATATACAGCATACCTTTTGGAGTTTGTAGCCTATTCATTGCTTGCTGTTGGACCGGACGCAAAAACGACAAGGTGATGGATGGAATGCTTGAATTAATCCCGGCCCATGGAAATTGCTCGGGCAGCATCCCATTACATTTCTTTTGCCCACCATGCCACCATATCACCCCAGTTTGGAACCTGCCATATGCAAAGCAGTTTTTACCCTACTGCTCAAGGAACAGTCCAGCCTGAAATGCCAGGCCAGATCCTCCCTGGACCATAAACAAGCATTCTGGGACCGTTTTTAGGGTATCACCACCTATGGGCCAGGCTAGCTTGAATTCAGTGGCACAGTGACCACAGGATAAACATCTGGGCATAAGCTTCCTACGTAGGGCAACACCACACCACTCCACTTTACACTACTCCTCCCTACAACACTCTACATCACTTCACTCTGCAACACTCTGCTCCACTCTATGCCCTTCTACTCCATGCAAGCCTCACTTCATACCGTGCTACTCCACTCCAAGACACTCCACTGTAAGACTTTCTATGACACGGCTCGCCACTCCACTCCACACCGCTATACTCCATTCTACCCCACTCCACTCCAATTCAATAGAACCCAATCTACCCCACTCCACTGCACTACAATCTATGCCACTCCACTCAAACCTTCCATTTCAATCTACCATACTCTAAATTACCCAATCTACTCTGCTCCAGTGTATCACACTCCATGTTAACCTACCCCCACTCTACTTCAGTCCAATCCACCCCACTGTACTCCACTACAGTTTAGCCCACTCCACTCTAATCCCCTTTACCACTCTGTATTTAACCCCAATCTACCCCACTTCACTCCAATCAATCCCACTAAAAATGTACCACACACCACTGCAATCTAACCCACTCCACCCCAATCTACGCCATTACAGTCTAGTGCAGTATACTCCACTACAATCTACTTCACCTCAATCTACTCCACTATACCCTATTCTTCTCCACTCCAACCTACACTATTCCACTATAATCTAACCCACTTCAAACTACTCCACTCCAATCTACTCCAGTATACCCCAATCCACTATTCCTCAATTTACCCCATTCCAGTGTATCTCAGTCCACTCTACTGCAGCCTACCCGGATATACCTCAATCCTATCTACCTCAATCCTATCTACCGCAATCAACACAGACTTATTCCTTTGAGACGTGCATCAGCTGCGAGGTGCTTCATTTGCATCTATCTTTACTTATATAGCTGAGCTGTTGTCTTAATGTATCAATGCTCATGCTGTATGACAGTTTATTCACACCTCATGATAGTATATTTCATTAGTGTGTAGCTCACTCTTGCAGGGATGCATTTCTTGCACTTACCTTGTTGGAGACTCAATAGTAGCCAAGCCTGGTTTGTGTTTATGTAACTTTCTTGACATAGAGAGGTAGGCCTCTTTTTGCCCTTGGTTGTGTGACCTTAGCTGTTCTTGCTAGTCCGGTTGATGCCTTGTTATTTGTTGTTTAGCAGGGCTCCTTCTCTGCCCCACCATCTCCTAGCACCGTTTTTGGTCTGCAGTTGCTCTTTTCATTGCTCAGCTCGGCCCCTAGGCACTGTTACTCGATGCTTGTTGTCGGTTATGTCTTGGCTGGTGGGTCTGTGTGTTTCTTTTGTACTCTTTGCATTTTATTTTGCCCTTTTATTGTTGTCCTACTGCTACTGCATTGACTTAATAGTGTCTTATTCAAATTCCAACATGTAGTCCTCTTTTGTACTTGGTGTACTCCTCTGTGTCTATGGCCGGAATATTGCTATTCCTCTTTTTCTCATAAGTCCATGTATATCTGTGGGTTCCAGTATGGCTCCACTCCACTCAATGCAACTGCAAGCCACACAGTGCCACTTCACTATACTCAGTGCCTCACCACTTCACACCTCACACCACATAATGACTACACTCCATGCCGCTATACTCCAAGCCACACAATGCCACCCTACACCACACAATTACACCGCTCTTAATACCACACCACACAATACCAACTCCACTCCACCAGCACTAAGCCACTCCACCCTACACCACTGATCTTCAAACTTTTTAACCCCAGGCCCACACAGACACATACACCCACACAGACACATACACCCACACAGACACACACACCCACACCAACTTTTTCACAATTATTCTATTAAATGTGCAATGTTTAAACTTTTTTAAATATTGCAGATAACTTGTGTTACTGTTATAAAAAATGCAATCAAATACATGATGCCAACCATACTATTCTGGTCAGGCATGAACTGCTCATTTTCTTCAGCTTAAGACACAGCACGGTTCTCACCATAATGCTTCTCTTGGCCATAGCCTGGTGCCTCACCTCCCTGGGATCATTTGAGGCCCCCTCAGGGGAACCCACCTCCCAGTTTAAAGGCCCCCTGTTCTACACAATGGCACCGTACTTCACTCCTCTAAGTGCAACTCCACACTACTTAATGCCACTCCAGTACACTCCAAGCCACACAGTGCCACACCATCCCACAATGTACCACACTACTCTAATCCACACAATGCTACTCTTTTACATGTTGCACAATGCTGCTTCAAACCATGCCACTCCACTAAATGACAATACACTACACTCCAGGCCACAAAATGACACTTCCCCCAAGCCAAGGCACTCCACTTCAGTCAGTGCACTATACTTATTGCAACATAACATAAGTCCACTTAATAAAATTTCACTCCTCTACACTCCACTCCACACAGTGCCATGCAACACAATGCCACTCCACTCCTTCTAAATCAATATAGTTTACATATGTGCAGGAGCAGTGCGTGGTGGGGGCGGCTGGTGCGGGGGTGAAGAAAAATTAATAACTGAAGAAAAAAAACTTACCTGAATGCGCTGTCGCCATCACCACCACCAAGCATCACCTCTTTCCTTGGCAACAGGCACAGGCTCCCAGCCTGCCCTGCGGCCAATCTAAATGTTACCATCATGACACAAGTGTTCAGATTTGGGGGAGTGCCAAGCCAGGGTGCTCCTAGGCAGACTGTGAGAGTCTGCCTGTTCTCTCCAACCCAGCACTGCATTGCTGGATTGGACAGAGCTTAGTGCGCATGTATGTTTGCCCAGCCTGAGACGGCCGGCTAACATACAAGCGTACTGAGGGGGAGTACTGAGTATTCCCCCTCTGTGGTCGTCAGGGCCCGTGGCCCCACCCCTTCTACAATACAACAATAATAAACATAGTTCATTATTGCTGTATTGTAGAGGTTTGGCAGCTGCCGCTGCTGGCGGGGGCGATGCTCCTCCGACCTAACGGAGGTTCCACCCCTGCATATGTGAGATCTATTGATTTTGCAAATGCTTGTTTTGCAACACCTTTGGCGTTCCGTAATCTTTGTGTTCCCTGGAGGTATAATGAGGGCAGATCTTCCAGTCTTTCCCACGGGTGAGTGAGAAGGACCATTAGAGTCCAAGGGGCTGGAATTCTGGTCTGAGGCGGGCGGTCTCCAAACATATTTTACTTTCATATTTTTTGATACATCTTTGAGTGCAATGGGTTTTTAACCACCCCTCATGCCCCCACCTCCAGAGATCATGACGGTTGGACTGTGGGTAATCCTCCAATATCATTGATAACTGTATTCGCAGCAACTGATGCTGAGACTGTGTGTTAATTTTCATTTATTGGTGAACATGTGTTTGCGTCATATCATTTTAAATGTTTTTATTTGTTCTCTTTTTAAGTTAAATCAGAGTTTAACTTCTTGTGGAGCAAAATATACATGCCAATTAGAGGCTAACCGTAAACTTTCATACGTCAATACAGGTGTTGGAAATATGGCTGAAGGTGGTCTAGTGTTTTCAAGGGCAGAAACAGACACACTTGCCACGATTCTTAAGGAAGTTAATTATATATGAAGATCTCAACCTTTAACACTACTCTACTAGACATGGCACCCAATGTAAAATATTTCATATTAGAACTGATTTTTATCCATCAACATGTAGATAACACTAATAAAAGTATAGATGAAATATATCATGTCTATGGTCAACCGCCTGATTGGGGTACAGATATTGCCAGGTTACAGTAGAAGTTAACCAATTTGAAAGTCCGTGGAGATATACATATTATGTCCATCCTATATTAATAGGCCTCACTTTTTCGGGCAATCTGTAAAATATTTCCGACATGATGATGTCATGTCAGATGGCTATTTTGTTCTTCGGTGAGTCTGACTGCCAGGGTACATTACAGAGCCTTATTGTGTGAGCCCTCTGAAATTCTAAATCTGCAATACTCAAACGTCCTATTACCTAACATTACATGGACGCTCTGGCAGAAAAGGTCTAGGTTGAGTTTTTGATGCCCTGTTGCTAGAACATGGCAAAGAGAAATCAAGACCGCCCCCCTCCCCCCGGAAAGAATAACTCATGGAAGGATTATAAAAATTACCTTTTCATCAAGGTTCAGTTATGTCCATGGTATGCTGTGGCTTACAATTGCTAAATCTTTATTGACGAGTGTTGAAAGAATGATAAAACAATTCGTATTGGGGGTCAACTAAACCTAGGACCCGGAGGACTAAACTGTAGGCTCACACAGAGGCTGAAGGCCTGCGTCTCCTAAAATGTGTTTTTATTATAGGGCTAGTCATCTGTCACAGATTGTATCTGATAAGTGCAAAATGAGATTGCAGAATGAATCCTATGTGCAGACAACTGGAGTTTTTTATGTTGCTAAGAAACTCTGCACTGGACTTGTTTCACTCAACTAAGGGCCCGGTTTAATTAGTGGCCAACCCATCATTGAGTAAATTATGAGAACATGGAGTCTTGCGTATATGGAGGGGGGCTGGATCCATGCACACGCCCCTACATGGAATACTGCTCAATTTAACTATACCCAAGGACCTCCCTGATATGCAAGCCCTAGTAGATCCAAAGGGCTCTTAACACAATAAGATATTGGGGTATTAACCTAACTCCCACACTGCCACCTTGGACGCAGGCCAGTTGGCCGCAACACTGGTTCAACATGGATCTGTCAGTGGACTGCTAGCCCCTCTTGGTTCTAGGCTGGCTACCCAAGCACGTTTCATTGTTCAGCACCTACATAGCTACCCCCCATTAGGACGGCACTTGACATATGAGACAGATTGGGAATCAGGTGAGGGCTTACTACCTTCCCCTCCTCCAACACTCCAATTGCACGCAACCCGGATTTCACTCTTGTGCTACTGCCTCCATTATTTACTAGCTTGGAGGCAGAGGAGTTTAGGAAATTAACAGACCTCTTTGCGGGAGCCTCCATTAAGTCATTTGAACAGTGTAAGGCTTATTACTCTCTCCCTGAAACAACAAGGCTACAGTACTGCCAGCTGCATCATTGGGCATTGCACCCCTCCAATTATTCTGGGGCTACCATATCCTATACTGACTTGAAAAATTAGTGAGCGCATATGACGGGTCTAAAGGACTAATCTCCAATACATACCGGACCATTCAACACTCTACACCTCTTCAAACCCACACATTTCAAACTTTCAGGCAGACTACCGCTGCAGATGGCATTTTGTCTAAGCAATTGGAACCCCTTTGGCGAGACATACCTAAAACTTAAGAAAGCTTATCCCACTGTAAAATAGCTTATATGATCATTTTTCAATGGTATTATACACTGGCTTACCTCTCCACCATATACCCCTCCACATCTTTTTTCTGCTGGTAAAGCAGACTAGTTGTGGGAGATTATTGACAAATCCGCTGTTGACCCCCAAGCAGGAATTGGAATGTTTGGGGATCAGAGTGTGCTGGTGTCATGCTAACTGACCAAGCAGGCCGCTTCCCTTTTGCGACCCACCCGCCACCACAAAACTCTTGGCCACAGAAAGGCCTGATACCGGGGGAGTTCAGGGCATAGGCGACCTTAGATAGCATCTTACATTGAACTGCCGTAGCATAGGAGCTTGCACCACACATCAGTGAACAGACTTTGGTTGATACCAGTTACTGAGAATCCCGGCGACCCAGTGGGCCTGAACTTCGACCAACAACCCCACTGCAGGCTTCACGAAGGAGTGCAGACTGAAAGTGGGTGTGGGCTACCACCCATTTTTTCCCCAGGGCCTATAGTGACCACACTTGAGTATTTGCCAGTGCAGCACTGGGACTGCCTGTCCCCCTCTGCTACGTGGGGTAATTCGGGTCTTACAACATATATTACTGGGTGTAGAGTGCAGCAGGGGCTGACATTGCTGCTGGTCAAGTGGTGTGCACAGGCTCTCAGCTAGAACAGCAAAGCCATTCCGTTACAAAAATGCCAGTATTCCTCTTCCCGGATTATATCAGTGCAGTGCCGCAGGGCTCCCTTTTTGGGGGTGACGTGCAGATTGAGGCAGGCTGACCTCCACTATTCCCTCCTTTTTCAAGTTAAACTGAAGGCCATGGTTTGAATTAAAAGTTACTGCTTTACCAAGCCCATGGATGCCTGGGACTGGGTTGAGACATCCGCTTTCCCTTCACTGCCATGCCGACAACATGAGGCACAAACATCGCATCGCCAGAAGCACTGGGCACGCAAACATGGTGGTGCTGGATTCAAAGGAGCATCTACCCCAGAACAGGCAAAGGAGGGACAAACCCAGACTTGAGGTTGGAGGTTACATTGTGGGCAGACTGCATTCACCCCTTGTTTACTGTTCAGATGATGGCATAGCCGATGTCAAAGCATGGTCTCAGCAACCCTGCAGGAGCTGACAAGGGAAACAGCAGAGGAGCTTATATCACAACAAGAACCTCAGGTGAAGTAATCTGTATTCATCAGATTGTAGTAACAGGTCGTCCCAACTGACCCAGAGAGAGTAGAACTGCAGACTGCTTACACAATGTGGAAACTGACAGCCTGGCTACCCCCCTTGCCTAGCAAACATGATGCATGCTGGTAACATGCAGGACCTTTTCGGCCATGGGCCTTTTTTTTTTTTTTTTTACTGTTTAGGTGATCATAATGTTTGAGGGATGTCCACGGCAGGAATTTTTTTTTTTACAGTTTTGTATAACTGTGATGATGTGGCTTATGATCCGCTACAGAGCCCACACTCTCCCCACTGACATGTCTAAATTTAGCATAATCTGGTAGAATGTCCATGGTATGGGCTCCACACGTAACAGACATGCGGTTCAGCAGTATCTTAGGTGATGGGGTGATCAAATTGCACTGCTATAAGAGACTCATATCATGGGAGGGGAGGGTTCCCGTTTTAAAAAATGCTTTAAGGAAATGTTTTGTACCACATAGTCTGGCTTTGCTTGCAGAGCCATAATCTTGCTTAGACCAGGTGTTCTCTTCAGGCTCACAGTAATCAAAATTGACCTGAAGGGCGGTCCCATGCTGGTCGAGGGGCAACTAGATGGGAGGACGGTCTTGTTTTTAGGGCCCTCCATTCAACATAGCAGGCCTACTTCTCACGTTTGTTCTCCATATTCACTAAATGGGCCCACATCCCCTGTATCATTGACTCTAGGTGTTTAGTTGACCCACAGCGTGATTGATCCCACCTACAACTCCCATACTCCCCGGTGTAGGCTTCAACACTGGACTTTGTTGGACTGAAGGAGATTGCTGAACTCAGACTCTAGGGAATGTTCCTTTAATTCTCCCGCCCCCCCCCCCCCACCACATGCTTTGCGTATCTGATTCGATTGGATACTCTGTGTCACAGCTACTAGGCTATTGGCATCAAGGGCAGAATATCTGGGGGAAGACCTATTCCAACCTTAATCCCCTCCAGGTACAGTTTTAGTGGGGTGTGTCATAGTCACAGGTTCCCACTAGGCATTTACAGCCCACCATGCTTGGAGATAAGGTATTCTGTGACACAACAGCAGAGACACTCTCCCATAGCCTATTCGACAACTGGGGAACATCTGTGTCCAAGGTAATTGACTGGGAAGCGATGAAAGTTATCCACAGAGGTCACTGCATCCATGCGGTTTTAGGGGTGAAGGCAGGCCCACACAGTGACATGTCCTGTATTTAGACATCCCTGGGTGCACTGCAAACTACGGCCCAAGCTGACTGTACAATGCTGGGTGCAATGATTAAGGCACTGCATAGACATGCTCAAATGAGTGAGCAACTACAACACCTCGACATCCGTGCATACCATGCGAAGCAGTATGCAGATGTTTATTGTCCTGGCTCCTGCGCAGCATGAACCTGCCCACACAGATCACGATAATCAGGGATTCACCAGCAATTGTCACAAATCAGTCAGATTCACAAGGCATTTACTATGCATTATCAGACCGCATATGACCCTCTATTATGGACAGTCAGGTTGCAATATGTCACTTTCTTGCGTCTGTCAACTTAGTAGTCCGTCATCCACTAGATAGGGAAAATCTTAACGCACCCCTTTCATGAGAGAAAGAGACGGTGTCAGGCGGGGCACAGCAACTCATAAAATACTGGGTATGAATTCCAAATCTAATTCTACAAAGCCTACAAGCACCTTGTAGCCCTGAAACTCCTCAAACCTTAACAAGAGTTCCAAACGGACGGTTGACTTCTGCCCACCCTCCGCAAATCTTAGTATCCTTTTCCAAGCCTGTGAAAGACCCCATGGAGCTTGCCTCTTAATACCCGCATTCTATGTTGAGGTCTGATTATAAAATCCTGAACAAGGTTATAGCGGGCAGGCTGTGTGAACACATGCCACGTCTGGTGCACACAGGTAGGTCCACCACCACTTTAAATACACACCTTCTGCACAGGGTAATGAAGCTTCCTCTGGTCCAGTTGCCATTTGCTGCATGCTTGGTGCTGGACTTGCATGAAGCATTTGATATAGTGGATTGAAATTGCCCGTTTTTGACCATGACTACTTTTGGCATCAAGGGATGACTAGATGCGTTAATTTTACTCATATACATTGAACGCACAGTGCGGGTGAATATTGGCCAGTGTATCTTCCCCTGTTTCTGAGTGAGCAGAGGAATGTGGCAAGTCTGTCCGCTGTCCCCTCTGCTCTTTGGCCTCGCAATGGAGCCCTTATCCCTGAGGCTCCAACAGCAGGGGCGTTCCTGGAGTATCCCATTGTCTGGGGAGATCCATGTAGTCTTGTTATATGCAGATGATGCATTATTCTACATCCAAAACATACAGGAGGGCATAGCTGATATCCAAGACATACCCCTGGAGTTTCATGTTGCTTCTGGCCTGGGGGTGACCTGTGCCAAATCATGCCTGTTTATGCTGCACCTGAACTGTCCCCAGCAGCATTTCATTGTGGATTCCAATCCTTTGTGTTAGGAGCCCCGCACGTTTTGATACCTTGGCATAAACATCTATCACGAGACAAAGTATCTAATAGATGACAACCTTATAAGAAGCATAGCAACCCGCATCCCCACATGGCTTTTTGGAGCACTTTGCAAGGTAGAGTGTCCCTATCTAAGATGGTAATGCTCCCTCTGCTACTTTACTTTTCCTATAACCTCCTGGTCTGTCACCCAGAGGCACATCCCATCCATTACACTTGGCCATAAGGAGTTTCATTCAAAACAAGGGGAGTTGCCACATTGCACTCCGTAAACTACAGTTGTCCCTAGACTAAGGGGTATTTGGGGCTCCAGATTTTGAACATTACTAGTTGGCGGCCCAGGTGCATTGGTCGGCAAGTTGTTTGTCAGGTCATCACACAGAAGAACTTGAATCTCCCACAGCAGCCCGAGCACACTTTGTGGTCTAGCGGATCTTCCTCCCCCAGGACAAGGTTTCACAGGATGCTAATGGATTATTGCTGATCACATGAGAGTTTTAATCAGAGCTTGCGATACATCACGCAGATTCTTTGCTTGAGATACCACTGAGCTACATAACCTAATTCAGCAAAATGTTTGGTAGCGTGGGCACAAGGGCCTGGGTAGAGGCAGGCATAAGTACACTAGTTGCTTTGTATCAGGGGGGTACATTATTTTCTTATAAATGCTTACAGGAGGTCCTTCCAGCAGGTCATTTCTTGGCATACGGGCGCTTGCTGGGCCACCGTAGAAATACTCTGGGCCATCACAGACAATATGCCAGTACAGCGACAAACAACACATTACACATAGTTTATACAGTGGAAAAGGAAATTTGGCAGTGAATTACATCATGCAATACATAGCTATCAGCTATGTAGGTACCTTGCAATCTCGTGTGCATGGGAACGTCACTCGAGGGTGGCCGTACTCCAGCTTGGGGATCATGTGCACTGCATTGTGAGGGCTGTCTGGTTGGGGCAGTGGAAATTGCCTGGTACTATTTGCAATTTGAGGGCGGCTAACTATGGTGGAAGGCTGCTGGTCAAGGAATTCAGGAGCACTCAGAGTTACGCTGTATGTAATAAGTGCTGTGTTGGGAAATAAACAAATAATTATTTTGAAAAGAGCTGAACTCTCTAATTGGGAGCAGAAAGGCAAACTTTGGCCATGTGTCGGTTGTCCTTCGGGCCTCTTAATTGTATGAAGTTCCTGGTGACAGTCAGCACATAAAGGGTAGTTACATGAGAGGTTGCTTTAACAGGAGGGGATGGGTGGATTGAGGAGAAAGGTGGCGGTTCTCCTTTGTGATGTGTACACCTGCATAGGGGCATTGCAAGAGAAGTTCTCATCTGACTGGGGAATTGAGAGGTGTTGTGTGGGTAAACTGATGAAATTGTGATGCCTTCATCAATATGGGGCCTTCCGTTGGCATGGGTAAGGTTCCACTTTGTCATTGGGTAAGGCCGTGGTTTAGTGAGTTATGGGTTTTTCAAGGGGAAGCACCTGCTGTAAGGGCCTTATATTGTAGCAACATCACATCCCATGCTGCTGCGATGGGGCACCGTCTGATACAGCCTGCCTCCTACCAGTGTAGTGCAAGCCTATCTGCCTCATCCTAGCAGGACACTGCCAATTGCCATGGGCCTGCGACGCGGTTGCGGGGCCTTTCAATACAAAGAGAGGAGGCATTTGGCCAATAAGAGGGCCAGCTTAGCAAATTTGGCTTGTACTTTGTGTTGGTTCCATCAATGGGAATAATCCTAGTGCGGTGGCATTAAGTTATGGGACTGTGGCCAAAGTGCTATGCAGCTTGTCCCAAAAGTGTGCCAATGTGGAGCAGGACTAGAGCATGTGTTGAAGGTGCACCACTGGGAAAGAGCATCTCAGGCAGGTGAGGTGTGCCACTAGGAATATTCTGTTAAGGGGGGGGGGGGGAGGGGTTGAGGTAGCCCTTATGTAGAAGCACTTATTGGTTATTCTTGTAGCATGCTTTATGTCTTACCATCTTATGTGATTCCAGGGCCCTGGCATATTGATGATCATGAAAATGCCTCCTGTGGTTCTCCGTACAGAACTGCCTAAGTTGCATCAGGGGTATGTCGAAGTGTTCCAATGGCTTTACAAAGCCAAATGATAAGATGTCACCCGTGTACCATTTGATATATTATACAAACAACTTTGTGTCTAGTTTTTTCTGTAAGGATTTACCATAGGGAGTCCATTGAGGTAGCAGGCATCAGTATGTGATGAATTGTCCTGGGAGATGGCATAGTCCTGGTCAAAAGCTGGCCGTCCCAGAAGAGGTCTTCCACTGTGTCAAATGAGTGTGCCTGCCAGTCTGGTAGCTGCTCTCTTGTCAATGAGCCCTACACGCTGGTGAGGCCCTGTATTGCAATGTTAGGGGCATATGGAACAATCTGGTTTGTTTGTTAGGCGAAAGTTTCTGGTTAGACATTTCCACGACAACCATCCAGGAAAGGAGCAGGGCATCATCAGTGGTGATCTTAAATGTGTTTTTGCCCACCAGCCATCGAGCCACCCAATCAAGCTGTGCCACCAGGTAGTAAGACTCGAAACATGGGTCCCCTCAAACCTCCCTGAACCACTATCAACCCATCATTCCAAATTGTATCCCCCATCAAATGATCTAGATCACAGAAGTGGTATGGTGGAAAGGCTGGTACGTTGACAAAATACTGCAATTGGGGAAGGATTATCATCTTTGAGAATGCAATCTTGCCGGTGAGGGCTCTGGGGAGCTGCTGACAGAGTTGCCCTCAAATTTGTCTTCCTGCAAGTGGTGAAGTGGAACCCCAGGTAACGGAAGGCTGTGGACTTCCAAGCTAAGAGTGTAGGGGCAATGTTGGCGGTGTGGGTTTTCACCTCGGAACAAGTATAGAATTTTCCCTAGTTAACTTGGAGCCCAGTCACCGCTTCGAAGTCCTGAAAGGCAGATGTCGAACAGGTGGTGTCGATTTTCATATCTCAGATGTAAAGTAGAACATAATTTGCGTAAAGGAACACTAAGTTCCTCCGTGCAGCTGTATTCACCCCCCTCCCCCCACAAACGGGGCTCTTCCAACTGAGGCAGTGCGCCATTGGCTACATGGATATGGAGAACAGGATTGGGGAGATGGGACAACCCTGTTTAACCACGACCAATAGGAAAGGGGGGCAATATTAGGCAGCCCTCTTGGACCCTTGAAGAGAGGTTTATGTTTAGTAGTTTGATGTAAGCTAGGAGGCATGGACCTAGAACGAAGGATGATAGGGTCGCAAACAGGTGCTCCATAAGAGTCAATCAATACAGACTATTAGGCTGATCTAGTATATAGTGTGGATGCCTGGTCTATTACACTGAATAGGCGACGGATATTATAGGGGTGGCCAGTTAGCCGTGTAGGTCAGAGTGATACATACTGAAGAATGGCAGATTGCAATTGTAATATCCAGCCTGTAGGCAGGGTCATTTCTGTTCTTGTAGGGGACCACCACACCAGCAGTTATCAAGGTTTGTCCCCTTATGAGTGGATTCGAGCTGTGTATTTGCTAGAGTTAGGCTGGCAATCCGAGTGATACTGCAGTACGGTGCCTCAGGAAGCCCTCGTTAATAGTGTGGAGCAGACTGATTAAAAAGCCGCCTACAGTGTTGAAGAAAGAAGTGGATGGGCTGGCCCGTGGTCTTTGGTTTTTACAGGTAGTCTGCTAATGGCAGGGTCACAACCTGGTCATGAGTTTCATTGGCATGCTTCACTTGGCGTTAGCCTGGCATGACTCAGCATGTACCTAACAAGTGCACTTTGTCCAGAAGGTCTTGGGTGGTCTGTTTTTGGGTCTTCAGCTGTGGTACCATCTTTGTGATATTACGTTCTGTGTTGGTGAACCGGGAAGTCAATTTTCGCAGGTCCTTCTGAAGGAGACCAAATTCCACACATCTCCTTTATGTGCGCTTCTACTGATGAGCAAGAGGATTTATTGGTAAGTAGGATGGTGGCCTGTTTTTTACCCAAGTCCTGTGAAGAGCTGGAGGTCTTTGCCCGTGTCAAGGCTCCTCCCCATGATGGAGTGTGGGATAGGGTGGACGGGGGTGAGGTTTTGGTGATTTCGGTTTACCCATGGTGTGTTCCCAGTCTACCGCGCCAATACGTTGCTGGATCACTGTATGCAGGATGACTAAAATCATGTTCCGTGGGGTAAAAGTCTGCTAGTGTCAGCTGTGGTCTTTGTAGTAGCCAGCTCCCTACACCCTCCCCCTCCCCCTGTGCCGGGCATGCCCGGTATGGTATGCAAGGTTGGTTCTGGCCAGTTGACAGTCTGATGCAGCACTGTGTCTGTCTGTGTGTGTGTGTGTGTGTAATGACAGGATTAATGTTGATTGCGGCATTCAGGTCCTGGAGCAAAGTTACTCCACGGCTGCCATCTTTGGCTCCATGGCAACCCCATAAACACCCTCTCATACACACACTGTATATAATGGGTTGAGGCTGTAGACTTGTCACCTGGTTTGTTTGTGCACTAGCATACACCGCACACAACCTGTTAAATGTAGTCCTTAGGTCAGTGGGGCTTAGGTGGCGAGTAGACAAGGAAATACTGGAAACAGTACTTACATACCCCAGGATGATGCAGAATACCAAGTTCAGTAGATCCTGCATAATATATTTCATATAGCTTACCTCACTCCTGCAACTCTGTCCTAAATGTTTGGGTCCTCCTCTGTTTGCCCGAGATGCCAACATGCAGGTGCTGACACGATGCACGTATTCTGGAGTTGCTCAGTCTGTAACCTTATGGGTGTCAGTGTCCAACTTGCTGAGAGGTGACTGGATGTGTTCACAATGGAAGTTGCACTGTTGGGATTGTTGTGATTGTTCAGGTGCTCAAAAACAGATAAAGCTGCGAACCGGTTTATAAACCAAGCATTGCTGATAGCATGCAGACTAATTGCCATGCACTGGAAAGCCCAGGTATTGTTAGATATAGCCCACTGGTGTGTGGCAATACTGAAGTGGGGACAGGGAGAGGAGCTCAGGAGGCAAGAAATATGAGGACTACGCAAATACCCCAGAAATGTGGAATGGGAAGCACTATTACTTGACTTGCACACATTCAAGAGTTGGTGGCCCGTACTTAAACCTACCCTGGCGGGGACATAACCCCCTCCTCCCCCATCCCCTTTTATCCACATTCCCACACCTCCATCATAACCCCTTCCAGCCTGTCCATGGGTGAGTGACAACACCCTTCTGTTACACCCTTTGATGTCCCCGAATAGCTTCCTAGTGGCCATTATAGCTTCATGGATGTCACTGTTGATTTTCAATGTTTGCAGTACCTGCTTGAGATAGGAAGATTGAATAGCACTTATGGTAATGGCAGAATGTGAGTTAACATCAACACATGACTTGTTTTTTCCAATGTTGCTGTTTAAGGACTGAACCAAGGACTCCTGCTGATACTGATGTGAAACTATTTTATTAATGACGATGTAGCTGGATTGCGGATTTTACTAATGATAATGTAACTTTCATAGATGTAATTTATTCAAGATTGTGATATTGAAAATGCAATTTAAAACTGGTTAAAAAAAAAGTTATTGGAGATGCAGTTGGGTAGTTAGCTTTCACTAAAAAATACTAATGGTAGGTCAGCACTAATGAGGGACACATTAGCAAAGCACATTTACTTTTGATAATTATTGAAATTATGAACTATGATTCAATTTCAAGACCGGAGCCATGGATTATGCATTTCCTTTGTCCATTTTATTAATCAGCAGCCTTTACAATTAGAAAAAAAAACCTTTATTTCACAGAAATCTTAGGGAAGGGGTATTCCACATAACCTATCAAACTCTAAATTCATAACATAGTCCATGTTTATGTCCCCTCTTTCTTCGTGAGATAAAAATGGTCAGTTCCTTCTTGTTCATTCCCGTTTGGAGCCGTCATTCCCTAGAAGAGAAAATACACCTTGTAACTATTCCATGCAGAACCAATATGACGTTCAAGTGGAGGGCACGCAAATAGCAATGTCACCTTAAATCTCAAATACAGTATTCAAAAGCATGATAATGGCAAAACAGTCATACTACTACCATAGGAAAGTCCCAAATGTATCCTGCATCAACTTTGTCACCGGGTCAACAGAAACCTCTTGCTAAAGCGGGTGTTGTCTTCATGTCCTTAAGCCCTTCACTGCATGGACATAATGCTATTAAAGAACGAGTTACTTACCTTCGGTAGCGACTTTTCTGGTGGATACATTAGCTTCCTGTGGATTCCTCACCTAATGAATACTCCCATTGCGTCAGCATTCAACGGAAATCTTCTTCCTAGCTTCTGCACGTCGACGAGCAGTTGCCCACGCGATGCCGTCTGACGTCATACAGGCAATAAGAGGTCCTCGCCGACGTGCCGACGTCAGTACCAACATTTTTTACGTGCCTGAGAATAATAGGCCATTGAGATGAAAGAACAATAGTAATATTTAATGATATTCCAAACAAACACATCATTCTGAGAATTCAACCTACCATTTTTTTTTTTAAACAAGTAAATAAATATATTAACTATATATATAGATATAAACATATATACATAATATATACAAATCCTCAAAACCAAGAGGAGCACACTCAAGAATTACTTGGTTAGACCAAACAGGCAACGGGGAGGCGGGTGGGACCGTGAGGAATCCACAGGTAGCTAATGTATCCACCAGAAAAGTCGCTACCGAAGGTAAGTAACTCATTCTTCTGATGGATACAACTACCTGTGGATTCCTCAACTAATGAATAGAGTCCCAAAGCAGTACCGCACTCGGTGGTGGGTGCCTGAATAGTCAAACCAAGAAATCCTGCAGCACTGACCGTGCAAAATGGCCATCCCTTCTGACCTCAGAGTCCAAGCAGTAATGCTTCGCAAAAGTATGAAGGGATGACCAAGTTGCGGCCTTGCAGATGTCGACCACAGGAACACCCCTAGCCAAGGTCGAAGAGGCCGACTTAGCTCTGGTGGAATGAGCTGTTATTCCATCAGGAGGATCTTTCTTTGCTAAAGAGCAACACATTTTAATGCAAAGAGCAACCCACCTGGAGAGTGTTCTCTTGTGGACTGCCTTTCCTCTCCTCTTTCCCACGTATCCGATGAAAAGCTGATCCTCCAGCCTGAAATCCTTTGTCCTGTCTATATAAAAGCTTAGCGCCCTCTTTGGGTCCAAGCAGTGTAGTCTCTCTTCTTCCTTTGACGGATGAGGCGGAGGATAAAACGTGGATAGAGTAATTGTCTGGGCCAAATGAAAGGGTGAAACAACCTTCGGAAGGAAAGCAGCCTTCGTCCTCAACACCACCTTATCCCCATAAAAAGATGTATAAGGGGGTTTTACCGATAGAGCCTGCAACTCACTCACTCTCCTTGCAGAGGTAATTGCAACCAGGAAAACCGTTTTAAGAACCAATAATCTTATGGGGCAAGAATGCATAGGCTCAAAAGGGGACCCCCATAAGGAAAGTTAGAACCACAGTCAAATCCCATTGAGCCATAACGAAAGGAGTTGGAGGGATTTTATTCATAAGGCCCTTCAAGAATCTAAGTACTATTGGTGATTTAAATAAAGAAGGCTGGTCTGGAAGACAGAGAAAGGCTGACAAGGCAGACAAGTAACCCTTAACAGTAGCCACTGCACAACCCCTCTGTGCTAAAGACAAAGCAAAAGATAAAACATCTGACAAATGAGCACGTAAGGGATCAATCTGCCTCTCTCCACACCAAACCACAAATTTAGACCACCTATTAGCGTAGATAGATTTAGTGGAGTGTCGCCTGGCCGATAAGATAACATCCACTACATCAGGCAGGAGAGAGAAAGAACTCAGGTTGCCCCGTTCAATCTCCAGGCATAAAGGTGCAGGCTCTGGAGGTGGGGGTGTAAAACCTGCCCATGCGACTGCGAGAGGAGGTCTGCCCTGAGAGGGAGACGGAGCGGAGGGCACAGTGAGAGTTGGAGAAGGTCCGAGTACCACACCCTCCTTGGCCAATCCGGAGCAATTAAGATGACTTGAGCCCGGTCTTGGCGAATTTTATTCAACACACAAGGAATCAAGGGTATGGGGGGAAACGCGTAAAGCAACTGGTCGCACCAGGTCATCTGAAACGCATCCCCCAAAGCTCCTTGTACCGGATACTGGAGGCTGCAGAATAACGGGCAGTGCGAGTTCTCCCGGATGGCAAACAGATCTATCCGAAGAAACCCCCACATCTGGAAGATTAACCGAACTTGATCTGGATGGAGACGCCACTCGTGATCGGCCGAGAAATGGCGACAGATTGTCCGCACGTACGTTCAAGACTCCGGCCAGATGATTTGCTACCAAGCAAATCTGATGGTCCTTTGCCCAGGACCATAGCCGTAGAGCTTCGCTGCAGAGAAGGTACAACCCTACCCCTCCCTGTTTGTTTATATACCACATCGCAGTAGTGTTGTCCGTCAGGACCTGAACCGACTGACCAAGAAGGGACGGGAGGAAGGCCTTGAGAGCCAGACATACAGCCCGTAACTCCAACAGATTGATATGAAACACCTGTTCTACTGGAGACCAAAGTCCCTTGATCTCCAGGTCCCACAGATGAGCTCCCCACCCTATAGTGGAAGCATCCGTTATTACTGTGGCCACAGGCGTAGCTTGCGAGAACGGCCTTCCTCTGGAAAGATTGCCGTCCGCAATCCACCATTTCAAATCCATGGCAGCATCTCTGGAGATTCTCACCGAGCCTTCGAGATCCCCTTTGTGTTGAGATCACTGCCTTCGGAGGCACCACTGAAGAGCCCTCATGTGCCAGCGAGCATGCATGACCAACAGTATGCAAGAAGCAAACAGACCGAGCAGACGTAGGACCTTGAGGACTGGAATGACTGCTCCACTTTGAAACATTGGAACCAACGCCTGAATGTCCTGAATCCGCTGAGGCGGAGGAAAGGCTCGGTTCAATGTTGTATCCAGTACTGCCCCTATGAACAGGAGGCGCTGAGAGGGCTCTAGGTGAGATTTGGGCATGTTCACCCAAAAGTCCAGGTCGAACAACAACTGGGTTGTCGACTGCAGGTGATGCAACACGAGCTCCGGAGACCTGGCTTTGATCAACCAGTCGTCTAGATAAGGAAATACTGCTATCCCATTCCTTCTGAGCTCTGCCGCAACCACCGACATCACCTTCGTGAAGACTCGAGGTGCTGAAGTAAGACCAAACGGGAGGACCGCAAACTGATAGTGCTGCGACCCCACCACAAAACGGAGATACTTCCTGTGCGACCTGAGTATCAGGATATGAAAGTAAGCATCCTGCAAGTCGACAGACACCATCCAATCTCCATTGTTCAGTGCCAAAAGCACCTGAGCTAGGGTCAGCATCTTGAACTTTTCCTGTTTGAGGAACCAATTCAAGATCCTTAGGTCCAGGATTGGTCTCAAACGACCATCCTTCTTGGGAATCAGGAAGTACCTTGAATAACAACCTTGACCCCTTTATTGCTCTGGAACCAACTCCACCGAGCCCTTTGAAAGGAGGACTTGAACCTCCTGTTCCAACAACAGGAGGTGTTCTTCTGAACAAGAAGATGGGCGGGGCGGAAAGTCCCAAAAGGGAAGGGTGTAGCCTTTTCTCACAATGCTGGTAACCCAGGAGTCTGAAGTTATGACCTCCCACTTGTGGAGAAAATTCAGTAACCTCCCCCCTACAGGAGTGGAGTGAGTGGGAATTGGTGGAAGCCTAAGGCTGCTTCCCCTGCTGCACCCCTCCAGAGGAAGAGGAAAAGGCAGAGTGCTGCTGAGAGGCTCCCCTGGTACGGACCCTACCCCTCCCTCTAAAAGATCTATAGGAGAGAGCAGAGGTAGGCTTCTGGAATTTCCCTCGAAAGGAGGAGGAGGAGGAGGAGGAGGAGCCACAATCAAATCCTCCTAAAAAATCTGGAGGAGGCAGAAGAAGTGGCTTGCAAGCCCAGCGACTTGGCCGTGGCCCTGCTCTCCTTGAACCTCTCTAAGGCCGAATCCGCCTTGGCACCAAAGAGCTTGTTCCCAACAAAAGGAAGGTCCAGTAGGGTCGACTGCACATCAGAGGAAAATCATGAGTTACGAAGCCAAGCCTGCCTCCTCGTAACTACAGCAGTGCCCATTGCCCTAGCAATGGAGTCAGTTGTATCCAACCCAGATTGGATAACCAGAGTTGCAGCTGCCTGAGCGTCCAATACTAGATTTAACAGCCCCTGAGGGACCTCCGTATGCGTTGATGCAATCTCGTCCATCAGGGCATAAATGTATCTTCCTAAAATACATGTAGCATTGGTGGACTTCAATGCCGTGCTACATGAAGAGAACACCTTTTTGGGTGCTATGTCCATCTTCTTGGAGTCTCTATCCGAGGGCACAGATGGAAAAGAGCCAGGAGCAGACCTTGCCGAGCAGGAAGCCTGGACCACCAAGTTTTCAGGTGTTGGATGTCTGGTAAGAAAACCAGGGTCAGCCGGTGCAGCCCGATACCTCCTAGCCACAGATCTATTGACAGCTGAAGAAGACCCCGGCTTCTTCCAGACTTCCAAAACAGGGTCCAGCAAAGCCTCATTGAACGGCAAAAGTGGTTCTGCCGATGTAGAGACCAGATGCAACACCCCTGTCAACAAATTCTGCTTGGCTTCAGTTACCGGCAAAGGAAGATCCAAGAAGCTAGCTGCCTTCCTGATAACAGAATAAAAAGTGGCCACCTCTTCTGTATACTCCCCAGGAGATGACAAGTCCCACTCGGGGGAAGTATCTATGCCACTAGCAGTGTCCAGCCCATGGAGACCCTCACGAGAGTCCTCAATCTCTCCTTCCTCCATGTTTTGTCTCTGGTACTCCTGCTCTTCAAGGAGGTGGAGAGCAAGCCTCCTTGAGTGCAGCCTCTCCTCTATCCTCGGCGTCGACATGGCGTCAGCTGATGTTGAAGAACGACGCCGATCGAGGAGTCGCATGGAGAGAAGGCTGCTTCGGAGTTGCAGGAGGTCTAGACGGCGCCACTGGTTGAAACATCGAAGCCACCGGAGCCAAAGTCTCAGGAGCCACCGGAGCCGATACCGGCGCCGAGCCCACGTTCCCCAGGGGGAGAAAGGGCATAAAGGGTGCCGGTTGAAGCGGAGCCGGAGCACCCATGTTGAAGGCCAAAGGGCCCGAAGGACCAGCCGGTCCACCACCTGGAGCCATCTGCTGGAAGATGGAAAACATCGCATTTAAAAATGCGGTACTATCAGCTCCAGGGGCCGGGAAAGCCGGGTACTGGGGTGTCTGGTTCGAAGGCGACACCGACCTCGACGTCTGCAACGACGGAGAAAATATTTGAGGCTGTGGAACCTCAAACACTGAAGGTGGTTGGCCCGATGACCCGGGCGAAGTCGGTGAGGCTGGAGAAGGCAACGGCGTCGACGGATGGGGAGTGACAGTGGGACTGACCTCCCAAGTCTTCAGACGTCGAGTTGATAGTGACCTCGACTTCTCTTTACTCGACCGGCGCCGTGATTCTCGATGACGCCGGGAGTCCCGATGACGCCGATGAGACTTTGGTGATGAGGATTTTCGATGACATCTCTTTTCCTTCCTTTTCGACTTCGCCAGAAAAAGCTTAGCCTCGCGCTCTTTCAGGGCCTTAGGATTCATATGTTGACACAAATCGCACTTGTCAACATCATGATCGGAACTAAGACACCACAAACAGTCTTAGTTAGTTACCGACATTTTGCCCCCACACTCACGGCAGGGCTTGAATCCTGACTTTCTTTGCGACATTGTAATCTCAAAGAACAAAATAGATCCAAAAAACACACTCACTGTCGAACAGCAACAGTAGCTCCCTCTAAGATAACCGTTTCGAATGGCACGGAAAAAAGTGAACTGACGTCGGCGAGGACCTCTTATTGCCTGTATGACGTCAGACAGCGTCGCGTGGGCAACTGTGACGTCCTCGTCGACGTGCAGAAGCTAGGAAGAAGATTTCCGTCGAACGCTGGCGCAATGGGAGTATTCATTAGGTGAGGAATCCACAGGTAGTTGTATCCATCAGAAATAGGCTGATCTGCCCCCAGGGAGGGTAGAAGCCATTAGGCACCAGGGATGCTTTTATTTATATTGAGAACAGGAGTGACCCCTTAGGCAAGGGTTGTTCCCCCCTCAAGCAATTTTTAAAAAAAGATCATTTCTGCCCCCCCCCACCCCCCCAGGGGGCAGATTAGCCTTTATTAATTAGGCCGATCTGCCCCTTTTGGCAGGGGGTGGGGTGCAGAAGCCACTAGAAACCAGGGTTTTTTTTTTTTTTTTTTAAACCTTTATACTGATAAGGGGTGCGACCCCTTATGCAAGCTCACAAATGGCCTAAAGTACAAATTACTTACCTTCGGTAATGAAATATCTGTTAGAGACATATTCTAGTTGCAGATTCCTTACCTTAGAATTTCCCCCCAGGCGTTAGACTGTATCTGGAGATTTTGCTGCGAGCAATACCCTTGGCGTCTGTAGGTGGCGTTGTTCGACTCCGCAGGCATCGACTGATGCCTTGATGACGTCTGGAGTAGTACACTGACGCCGCCCTCCCGCAGTGATGTCAGTTTCTTTTAACGACTTTCCACGCCAGAGCGCAGAGCCGCTAAGAACACTGAGATTGGTGTGACAGAGCTAAGGACCTGAAAGGGTGGAACACCTGTCCCTAGAAATAATTTCGCAAAGCGGGGAGGATGGGCGGGCGGTAAGGAAGCTGCAACTAGAATGTGTCTCCCACCAGATATTTGGAATACCGAAAGCAACTAACCTGTACATCTGATAGAGACTTCTAGTTGCAGATTCCTTACCTTAGAATTGATACCCAAGCAATGTCATCCTATGTGGTGGGCTGCGAACAAAGATCATACTAGAAAGTCTTGCAGGACTGAACGACCAAAGTAGCCGCCTCGACGGACCTGACTATCCAGGCAGTAATGCTTATCAAACGTGTGCAGGGATGCCCATGTAGCTGCCGGACAGATATCCAGGACAGGAACTCCGCGTGCTAACGCAGTGGAAGCCGCAATTTCTCTGTTGGAATGAGAACGCAAGCCTTCAGGAGGTTGCTTTTTAGCCAAAGTGTAGCACATTTTGATGCAAAGAAGCACCCATCGAGAGATGATATGTTTTTGCACCGCCTTCCCTTTCTTAGCACCCACATAGCCAAAGAGTTGATTGTCCACCTGGAAATCTTTAGTACAATGGAGGTAGAACACCAACACTCTTTTTGGGTCCAGACAGTGGAGTCTCTCCCCTTCTCATGGGAAGGGTGTGGGAGTGTGTAGAAGGTAGGCAAAGTGATGGACTGGCCTACATAAAATGGTGTAAATACCTTAGGAAGGAATGAAGCTCTAATGCGTAACACCACTTTGTCAGGGTGTACAGACAAGTTTGGAGGCATTGAAGAAAGCACCTGGAGCTCACTCACCCTGCAAGCAGAGGTGATAGCGACAAAGAAAGACAGTTTGAATGTGAGGATCCGCAAGGGACAATTATGCATTGGCTCAAAGGGGGTACACATTAAATAAGTAAGTACAAGATTAAGATCCCACTGAGGCATAATAAATGGAGTGGGAGATAATTAAGTGGGTGAGCCCTTTTAAGAACCTACTGACAATAGGAGATTTAAAGAGTGAGGGCTGATCAGGTAACCTTTAAGGGTGCCCAAAGCAGAGCCCTGCTGGGCTAAATAATGAACAGAAGAACCTCTGACAGAGGGGCACAAATGTGATCAACAGATTTGTTGGTACACCATGCCACAAGATTTATTCCAACGACAGGCATATACAGTTTTAGTCGATGGATGCCTGGCTGCCAAGAAACATTGCAGACTTTGGGTGGAAGGGCAAATGCATTCAACTGTTGCAGCTCAATCTCCACGCATGAAGGTGGAGGTTGGACAGGTGCCGGTGGAGAACCGTCTCCTGCTGCTGTGACAGAAGATCCGCCCAAAGAGGCAGTCTGAGTGGAGGATGGATGGACATGCTCAATAGCTCTGGATACCACACTCTTCAAGCCCAGTCCGGAGCCACCAAGATAACTTGGGCCCGGTCGTACTTGATTTTCTTGAGAACTCTGGGTAGAAGAGGGCTAGACGGGAAGGCGTACAGGAGGCTGGAGCTCCACTCGAGATGAAAAGCTTCTCCGAGCGAGGGCAGTCTTCAAAAATTCCAACGTGCAAAACAGCTGACATTGCATGTTCTCTGCGGAGGCAAACAGATCTAACCAAGGCTCTCCCCACTTGAGACCTTGCGTCACCTCCAGATAGAGACGCCATTCGTGATCGACTGTGTGTCGGTGGCTGAGTTTGTCTGCTCTGGCGTTGAGAGCCTGCCAGATGTTCAACCATCAGCGTAATGCCCTGATATTCCAGCCATGTCCAGAGGCGTAGTGCTTCCTGACAAAGGGTCCAGGACCCTACCCCGAGTTGTCTGTTGGAGTACCACATGGCGGTAGTGTTGTCTGTGAACACCTGCACCACTTTCCCTTAGAGAGGGAAGGAATGTTTTTGACCTAAGCCTGATTGCCCGGAGCTCCAGCATTTTTATGTGGAGCCCGACTCCGCCGGAAACCAGAGGCCTCTGATCTCTGCTTCTCCCATGTGGCCACACCAACCCACAAGTGACGCATCTGTCACTATAGAGAGATCTGGTTGGGGAAGGGAGAGGGATCTGCTGTTGACACAATTTGGATTCTAAAGCCACCACTGCAGGTCTTTCGCAGTCCCCTCCGAGATATGGACCATGTCTGAGCGATTTCCCTGATGCTGCGCCCACTGGAACTTTAGGTCCTACTGCAGAGTGCGCATATGCCATCTGGCATGTGTACTAGCAGGAGACAGGAGGCCATGAGGCCCAGCAGGCTCACACTCACCGAAACCCAAGACCGAGGCTGAAAGAAAGATCTGAATCATAGCCTGAAGGTCTTGGACTCGCTTGTCTGGAGAATAAGCGAGAAATCGCACTGTATCCAGAACAGCTCCAATGAAAGTGAGCGTCTGAGAGGGAGTCAGGTGTGACTTCGGCACGTTTATAGTGAACCCCAGCTTGTGCAGGAGGTTCGCCATAGTCTGAAGGTGAGAGACGACTGTCTGGGGAGAAGGCGCCTTCAACAGCCAGTCATTGAGGTAGAGGAAAACTGAGACCCCTAACCTGCACAGATGAGCTGCAACCACCGCCATCATTTTTGTGAACACCAGAGGGGCGGTGGTAAGGCCGAAAAGGAGCATGGTAAACTGAAAGTGCTCGTGACCTACCATGAATCGTAGTTAACGTCTGTGGGCAGGCAGGATGGGGATGTGAAAATAAGCGTCCTGCAAGTCCAACGCTACCATCCAGTCTCATGGGTCTAAGGCAGAAAGAACCTGAGCCAGGGTGACCATTTTTAATTGCTCCTTCTTGAGGAAGTAGTTCAGGACCCGAAAGTCTAGGATTGGATGTAAGCCCTTGTCCTTCGTTGGTACAAGAAAGTAGCAGGAATAACAACCACGACCCACTTCTGGCACAGGGACTCTTTCTATAGCTCCCTTGGCCAAGAGAGCCATGACTTCCTGGTGGAGAAGCACAAAATGATCCTCCGGAAGATGATGGGAGGATGGTGGCATGTGTGGTGCTGCAGATTCCAAAGGAGGGTGGGGAGGAGTAGCCCTTCCGAATGATCTGCAAAACCCACCCATCAGTGGTGATAAGTTCCCAGAGGGGCAGGTGATGGCGGATCCTGCCCCTAACTGGGTAGGAGTGCCGGGACTAGGAGGGTTTGGAGACTGCAGCGGGGGGGGGCAGAGGTGGAATGGACAGACCTATGGTTCCCTGTCTCACAGCCACGTGGAATTCCGCGACCTCGGCCATGCATAGGCTGCCCAGCGTGCGTGGCACGATGGCTGGGTTGAGGACATGACAGGGTGCCCCTTCTGTGTTCCACGAAATGGATGAAAAGCTGAATGCGGTGGGCGAGTGGCGGAGGAAAGACCAAGGGTCCGAGCCTTAGACTGGGAATCATTGAATCTCTCCAAGGCAGAGTCCGCTTTGTCTCCAAAGAGACGGGTGCCATCAAAGGGCATGTCCATGAGTGACTGTTTGACATCCCCCGAGAAGCCACAAGTGCGTAACCAGGCATGGCGCCGTAAGACCACTGTTGTTGCAACCGATCTGCCCAGAAAGTCTCTCGTATCCCGCCCACAACGGATAGTGAACTTTTCTGCATCTCTCCCATCTTTCACTGCTTGGGAGACGATAGCACGGGTCTCCTCCGGTATCTGCGGCAGGACTTGCGCAACTGTAACCCACAGGGAGTGGGTATAACGTCACAAAAAACATGCAGTGTTCACAGACCGCAGTGCGAGGCTGCAGGAAGAAAACAACTTCTTGGCAAATTGTTCCAGCCTTTTGGATTCACTATCCTGGGGTACGGAAGGGAATGCGCCTGAAGAAGTGGAAGCCTGGATAACACGACTCTCAGGAGTGGGGTGTTGGGACAGGAATTTTGGGTCAGTCGGTGCAGGCCAATGGCGGCTAGCAAGAGTCCTGTTCACAGGAGCCCCTGTGTTGGGTTTGGACCATGTACCCAAAAGGACATCGGTGAGGGCCTCATTGAATGAGAGAAGGGGTTCTGAAGTAGAAGCCCCAGGCTGAAGCACCTCAGTAAGGAGATTAGACCTGACTTCCACAGTAGGTAGCTCAAGGCTGAGGACCTCAGCTGCCCTACTGACCACCATACTGTAAGGTGCTTCCTCCGCCGTAGCCACACTAGGAGGAGACAGCATGCCAGCGTCAGGAGAAGTATCCAGACCACTGGCTTCACCCAAATCCTGTTCCCAGTCCACAGCATGGTCATCCTGGTATTCATAATGGTCCAGGGATCCATCCAATTCCTCCCCATAGGAAAAAGGGTCCGTATCAGACCTTGGGTGAATAGGCCCCACTGAAGCCGATGGTGCAGTCGACCGATGCCTCTCCGAGTCGTCTGGGATAAATTCTTGTTCTCCTCCAGGGGAACCCACAAACTATGGGTACCTCTCGAATCCCTATGAAGTTGGCAAAAATATAAATAAAAATACGTATTTTTTTTAAAAAAAACTTCTTAGCCAAAGCGTAGCACTTTTTGATGCAAAGAAGCACCCATCGTGAGATGTTACACTTCTGCACCGCCTTCCCTTTCTTCGTCTATTCACACCCATGCCGATCCTGGTATGACCAGACAGACAACTGGGAGGCGGGAGGGACCGTGAGGAATCCACAGGTAGCTAATATATCCACCAGAAAAAGCGTTACCGAAGGTAAGTAACTTGCTCTTCTGATGGATACAACTACCTGTGGATTCCTCACCTAATGAATAGAGTCCCAAAGCAGTACCACCTCGGAGGGTGTCTGTCTGGTCAAACCAGGAAATCCTGCAGCACCGACCGCGCAAAATTGCCATCCATTCGCACCTCTGCATCCAAACAATAATGCTTCACAAAGGTGTAGAGGGAAGACCAAGTCACAGCCTTGCAGATGTCCACCATCAGAACACCTCTGGCCAAAGCCGATGAGGTTGACTTGGCCCTGGTGGAATGAACCCTGATCCCCTCAGGAGGATCCTTCTTTGCCAATGAGTAACATATTTTAATACAAAGAACGGCCCACCTGGAGATCGCTCTCTTGTGGACGGCCTTCCCCTTCCTCACGTATCCAATAAAGAGTTGTTCATCCAACCGGAACTCTCTCGTCCTGTCGACATAAAAACTGAGAGCCCTCTTAGGGTCCAGACGATGGAGTCTTTCCTCCTCCTTAGATGGATGAGGAGGAGGGTAGAACGTCAAGAGAGTTATTGATTGTCCCAAGTGAAATGGAGACACCACCTTGGGGAGGAAAGCCACCCTGGTCCTCAAAACCACCTAATCCTTATAAAAAGTGGTGAAAGGCGGGTGAGCAGAAAGAGCCTGCAGTTTGCTAACACGTCTAGCCGAAGTGATGGCCACCGTTTTGAAAAACAAATATCCTAATAGGCAGCAAGGAAGTCAACACCAAATTCAAGTCCCACTGCGGCATAATAAAAGGCCTGGGAGGAAATTTATTAGTAAGCCCCCTCAAAAATCGAACAACCAAAGGAGATCTGAATAGGGAGGGCTGATCTGGAAGATATAAAAAAAGTCGAAAGGGCCGAAAGATAGCCCTTAACCGTGGGCAAAGCACAACCACGCTGAGCCAATGACAACGCGAACAACAAAACATCAGAAAGATGGGCACTTAAGGGATACATTTTCTTCTCCCCACACCAACGAACAAAATTATCCCACCTACTTGCATAGACCAACTTGGTGGAGTGTCGTCTGGCTGATAAAAGAACGTCCACCACCTTCGGTGGGAGAGAAAAGGAACTCCGGTTGCCCCGTTCGATCGCCAGGCATGAAGCTGCAGGCTTTGGAGGTGGTGTGTCGAACCTGCCCCTGCGAAAGGAGGTCTGCCCTGAGAGGGAGACGGAGCGGAGGGTACAGTGAGTCGGAGAAGGTCTGCATACCACACCCTTCATGGCCAATCCAGAGCTTTCAGAATGACTTGGGCCCGGTCTTGCCGAATCTTCCTCAAAACCCGAGGAATCAAGGGTATGGGAGGAAACGCGTAAAGCAACTGGTCGCACCAGGACATCTGAAACGCGCCCCCCAACGCTCCTTGCATCGGATACTGGAGGCTGCATAACGACTGACAATGCGCATTCTCGAGTGGCAAAGAGGTCTATTCAGGGAAAAAAACCCATCCGAAAGATGTAAAGAACTAGATCCGGATGCAGACACCACTCGTGGTTGTCCGAGAAGAAGCGACTGAGCTTGTCCGCATGTACGTTTAGGACCCCGGCCAAATGGTTTGCCACTACACAAAGCCGATGGTCCCGCACCCGGGACCAGAGTCGCAGAGCCTCTCTGCAAAGAAGGTACGACCCTACACCCCCGTTTGTTGATATACCAAATCGCAGTTGTGTTGTCCATCAGAATCTGAACTGACTGACCGCAAAGGGAAGGGAGGAAGGCCTTGAGGGCCAAACGAATCGCCCGTAGTTCCAGTAGATTAATATCAAACCTCTGCTCTACTGGAGACCAACGATCCTTGATCTCCAGATCCTCCAGATGAGCTCCCCACCCTACGGTGGAGGCATCCGTTATCACTGTGGCCACCAGAGTTGGCTGCGAGAACGGCTTCTCTTGAGAAAGGTTGCCTTCCACAGCCCACCATCGGAGATCCGCTGCAGTGTCTCTGGAGACCCTCATCGATTCCCCGAGATCTCCTCTGTGCTGAAGCCACTCCTTGCGGAAGCACCACTGAAGAGCCCTCATATGCCAGTGTGCATGCGTGACCAACAAAATGCAAGAAGCGAACAGACCGAGCAAACAAAGGACCTTGAGGACCGGAACTACTGCTCCTTCTTGAAACATTGGAACCAGCGCCTGAATGTCCTGTATCCGCTGTGGCGGAGGAAAGGCTTGATTCAATGTTGTGTCCAGTACTGCCCCTATGAACAGGAGACGTTGAGAGGGCTCTAGGTGAGACTTGGGCACATTTATTGAAAAACACAGACTGAACAACAACTGGGTTGTCAGCTGCAGATGACGCAGCACAAGCCCCGGAGACTCAGCTTTGATAAACCAATCGTCCAGGTAAGGGAATACTGCTACTCCCTTTCTCCTGAGGTGTGCTGCAACAACTGCAATCACCTTCGTGAAGACCCGTGGTGCGGAAGTAAGACCAAAAGGAAGGACCGCAAACTGGTAGTGCTGCAATCCTACCACAAACCGGAGATACTTCCTGTGCGACTTGAGAATGGGAATGTGAAAATAAGCATCCTGCAAGCCGACCGACACCATCCAATCCTCCTTGTCCAACACCAAAAGCACCTGTGATAGAGTCAGCATTTTTAATTTCTCCTGTTTGAGGAACCAATTCAAAATCCTCAGGTCCAAAATAGGCCTCAGATGACCATCCTTCTTGGGGATCAGGAAGTACCTGGAATAACACCCCTGACCCCTTTCTTACTCTGGAACCAACCCCACTGCACCTTTCAATAATAGGGAGAGAACCTCCTGTTGTAACAGCAAGAGATGATCTTCTGAACAAAAAGGAAAGACGGGGAGGGAAGTGAGGCGGGATCTCCCGAAAGGGAAGGGCGTAACCTCTTCTCACCAAACTGATGAAGTCTGTTGTTATAGACTCCCATATGGGAAGAAAGAGTGAAAGCCTCCACCTACCGGAGAGGTATAAGAAACAATGGTGAGAGGACTAGGGCTTCTTTCCTTGAGGTAACCCTCCAGCGGAAGAGGAAGGGTGCTGCTGCTGGGTGGCACCTCTTGTGCCGACTCTACCCCGCCCCCTGTATGAGCGATATGGGAGGCTGGAGGACTGCTGCGATCTCCCACGAAAGGAAGAACCTCTTCCAAAAACATGCAGCCGTCTAAGAGATCGAAATGGGGTAGCAGCAGCCTGCAGACCCAAAGATCTAGCTGTGGCCCTACATTCTTTAAAGCGCTCTAGCGAAGAGTCCGCTTTTGAACCAAACAGTTTTGCCCCATCAAAGGGCAGATCCAGCAACATAGACTGGACGTCTGTCGAAAATCCGGAAGTGCGTAACCACGCATGCCGTCTGGAGGCAACGGAAGTCCCCATGGCTCTTGCAATAGAGTCCGTGGTATCCAGCCCTGTCTGAATAACCTGTGTAGCCGCCACCCGAGCGTCCGAAAGAAGACTACACAAATCCTGGCACATGTCCGGAAGTACAGTCTTCGTCGCATCCATTATGGCATGGATATACCTGCCCAGAATACATGTTGCATTGGCAATTTTAGAGCCATGCTGCAAAAAGAACACACCTTCCTGGCCGATTGGTCCATCCATTTGGTTTCCCGGTCCGAGGGTACTCCCGGAAACGAACCAGGGGCCGACCTCAAAGAGCAGGATGCTTGCACCACCAAGCTCTCTGGTGAAGGGTGTTTGGATAAAAACTCCGGGTCTCCAGGCGCAGATCTATAATGCCTGGCCACCGACCTACTATCAGCCAAAGAAAAAAACAGGCTTCTTCCAAACCTCTTCGATCGGATCCATCAGGGCTTCATTAAATGGTAAAAGAGGATCCACCACGGCTGTAGCAGAATGCAAATCCTCAGTCGAAAGGTTGGTCTTCACCTGCGCCGTCGGTAAAGGAAGATCCAGAAATGCTGCGGCCTTCCTAATAAGATTGGTAAGAGGCTGCCTCCTCTGTATATTCATCAGGGGATGGCAGATCATATTTGAGAGGTTTCAAGACCACTTGCTGTGTCCAACCCAGGGAAATCACCCTGGCGGTCAGTGATCTCCCCTTCTTCGAGGAATTGCTGCTGATATTCCCCTCTAAAAGTCTAAGTCATGGAGCAGAGCAACGTCGGTGAATGGCGCCGGGAAGGCATCATGACAGGTTCTCCGGATCCACCGACGCCGCAGATGGATCCATAAGCGCCATGGAGAAGGCACCCGCATCCGATGCCGACATCCGACCCCATCACCTCCAACACCAGCATCAAAGGTCTCTCCCTCGACGTCGAGGGCTGCACTGTCGGCAGAGGGGCCTGACTTGAATCTCCAGCCAAACAAAATGGTATAAACGGCATCGGTTTATATGGAGCTGGAACGAGATTGAAAGCCAGGGGACCAGTGGGGCCAGCTGGCGCACCACCTCCCGGAGCCATATTTTGAAAAATCTGGAACATGGCATTAAGGAATGCCGCAGGATCCGTACCCGGAGCCGGGAACGAAGGATAAGCCTGTGGAGCCGGTGCCGGGCTGGACTCTTCAGGTTCAGGATGCACCGGCGAAGCCAGATGACTGAGGATCCACAACTTCAAAGACTGACGGGGCCGGGGACGTTTGCTGCGTCGCAGGTTGAGGTGGACACAGTCGGACTCACTTCCCAAGACCTTTGGTGCCTGGACGATGGAGACCTCGACCGACTTCTGGACTGACGTCGGGAGTTACGATGACGTCACTTCTTATGGGATGACTTTCCAGAAGAGGACCGATGGTGCTGCTTCCTCTCCTTCTTGGACCTTGCCAAGAAAAGCTTTGCCTCGCGTTCCTTCAATGCCTTCGTATTCATCTTTTGGCAGGATCCGCCTTCTTGGAAGTCGTGATCGGAACTGAGGCACCAAAGACAATCGTTGTGCGGATCAGTCACAGACATGCAACCTCCACATTCCCTGCAAGGCTTCAACCCCGACTTTTTCGGAACCGACATCCTGGAAATACATACCTTCCGAAGAGCTAATGATACAGGTAACAGAAAAGGGTCGGTGGAGGAAATCAAGAGACTTGTTTCTACACCATGACACAAATTGATGCCGACAAGCGTATACCATTTTGGTGGAGGGACTCCTGGTTGCCAAGATAAACTCACAGACTTCGTGTGGAAGGTCAAAAGCCGTCAACTGCCGCCGCTCTATTGCCACATGGAAAGCGAAGATTGGACAGCTTCAGATGGAGAACCATCCCCTGCTGCTGCACCAGAAGTGCCTCCCTAATTTGCAGTCTGACTGGAAGATCGTGGCCATGCTCAATAGCTCTGGATACCGTACTCTCCGTGCCCAGTCTGGAGCCACAAAGATTACTTGGGCCAGAAGTGGTATTGGCAGGAAGGCGTAAAGGAAGCCCGAGATCCACTCAAGACTAAAAGCGTTGCAGAGCGAGTGCAGTCATGAAAACTTCAACATGCAAAACAGCTGACATTGAGTGCTCTCTACAGAGCCGAACAGATAACCAAAGCTCTCCCCATTTGTGAAAGAGACCTTGCACCTTTTCTAGATGTAGACGCCATTCTAGATCGACTGACTCAATGACTGCATTTGTCTGCTCTGACGCTTGGGGATCACACCAGATGTTGAACCACCAGCGATATGCCCTGATGTGCCAGCCATGTCCAGAATCACAGAGCCTCTTTATAAAGTGTCCAGGACCCTACTCCATCCTGTTTGTTGCAGTACCACATGCCAGTAGTGCCGTCTGTGAACACTTGCACTACTTTCCCTTTGAGAGAGGTATTTCAATGCAAGCGTGATTCCCTGGAGCTCCAGAAGGTTGATGTTGGGCCCAGAATCCGCATGAGACCAGAGGCCTATGATCTACGCCTCTCCTATGTGGCCGCCCAATCCCAGTAGTGAGGCATCTGTCACTACTGAGATATCTGGTTGGGGGAAGCAAGAGATCCAGATTCCAAAGCCACCACAGCAGATCTTTCACAGTCCCCTCCGAGATCTAGACCATGTCGGAGAGATTACACTGATGCTGTGCCCACTGGAACTTAAGTCCCATTGAAAAGCCCGCATATGCCATCTGGCATGTGTCACTAGCAGGATGCAGGACGCCATGAGGCCCTGCAGCCTCTGAGTTGTTTTCACCGAAAGCCAGGATAAAGGCTGAAACATCAGAATCATAGCATGAATATTCTTGATTCGCTTTTTGGGAGGATAGGTCCGAAACTGCACTGTGTCCAGAACAGCCCAGATTAAACGGAGCATCTGATAGGAAGTCAAGTGAGACTTTGGCATGTTTATAGTGAACCTCAATGTATGCAGGAGGTTCGCCTTAGTCTGAAGGTGGGAGACAACTTTCTGGGGCGTGTCTGCCTTCAACAGCCAGTCATCGAGATAGGGGAAGACCGAAACCCCTAACCTGCACAGATGAGCTGCAACCACCGCCATCACTTTCGTGAACACCCGAGGGGTGCTGGTAAGGCCCAAAGGGATCATAGTAAATTGAAAGTGCTCGTGATCTACTAGGAATCGTAGACAGTACCCATGGGCAGGCAGGATGGGAATATGGAAACAAGCACCCTGCAAGTATAACGTTACCATCCAGTCTCCTGGGTCTAAGGCAGACAAGACTTGAGCCAGAGTGATCATTTTGAACTTCTTCTTGCAGAACAGAATGAGGGCCCGAAGGTCTAGGATAGGACATAAGTCTTTGCCTTTTTTGGGCACCAGAAAGTAGCAGGAATAACAACTACAACCTACTTCTGGCACAGGGACACTCTCTATGGCACCTTTGGCGAAGAGAGCCCTGACTTTCTAGCAGAGAATTGCCAGATGATCATCTGGTAAGGGGCCGTAAGATGGAGGCATGGCCGGTGGGGATTACCCCCTTTGTATGATATGCAAAACCCACCCGTCTGTCGTGATGGTCTCCTAGTGGGGCAGGTGAATGCGAATCCTGCCACCAACTGGTATATGAGGGTGGGTACTGACTAGGAAGGTTTGGAGGCTGCACCAGGGTGGAGTGGGCAAACCTGTGTTTTCCTGTCCCATGGGCCTGCAGGATTCTGCATCCCCGGTGGCTGTAAAAGGGACCCAACAGGAAGCCCGTTCCGTTGCCACGAAAGGGGCAAAATATGGACTGTTGGTGGTGAGGTGAAACAGAGAGGCCAAGGGATCGAGCCATAGCCCGGCACTCAAACCTCTCATGCGCTGAGTCCGCCTTGTCCCCAAAGAGACAGGTGCCATCAAAGGGCATGTCCATGAGGGTCTGTTGGACATTTCCTGGAAAAACAGATGCCCTCAACCAGGCATGGCTCCTCAAGGCCACCGTCAACGCATCTCATTTACCTGTAGAATTGGTTGTGTCCATTTCACAGGGAATGGTGAACTTAGCTGCATCTCTCCCATCAGCAAAGGCTTGGGAGATGTTAGCCCGGGTCTTCTCCAGGATCTGCGGCAGAACTTGCACGACCGTATCCCACAAGCAGTGGTTAAAGCATCACAAAAGGCATGCAGTGCTCACCGACCGCAACGCCAGACTGGAGGAAGAAAACCTCATCTTCTTACCAAGTTCGTCTTTGATTCTCTATCCGGGGGAGTGGAAAGTAATGCACCAGATGACAATGATGCCTGGATGAAAAGGCTCTCAGGTGAGGGGTGTTGGGCCAGGAATTTAGGGTCGTTTGGAGCAGGCTGATGGGGGCGAGCAATTGTACTGTTTACAGGAGCCCATGTTCTGGGTCTGGACCAAGTACCCGGAAGGACATCAATAAGGGCTTCATTGAAGGGGAGGCTCGGTGGTAGAAGCCCCAGCTTGAAGAACCTCCGTCAGGAGATTCGTCCTGACCGCTACAGTGGACAGCTCCATGTCAATGACCTCAGCCACCCTACTGACCACAACAGAATAAGAGGTTCCCTCCATCGTAGCCACGGTAGGAGGAGAATGCATGCCAGCATCTGGAGAAGTATCCAGACCATTAGCTTCACCCTATTTCTGTGCCCAGTCCAAATCAGGGTTATCTAGCTGGTATTCTAAAGGGTCCAGCGTCCCCTCCTATCCTTCCTTGTATTTGTACCCATAGTAATAAGGGTCCAAACCCAATCTGGGGTGAGAACCACATCGAAGTCAGAAGCAGCGTCGGCAGGCGCCGTTCTTTCTCCGGGTCATCGTGGGTAAGAATTGGGTCAACATTGATCGTGTGCACCACCAATGTCAGAAGCACTGATGACCTAGCTGGTGTCAGGGAAGGTCGCGATGGCACGACCAGGGTCAGCAAGGATCCGGAGGGACCACTGGGGGCAGAGGCCAAAGACGCTGGCGTGGAACCAAAAGGGCCCTCATATGAACCCCTAGGCCTCGAAGGTGGCACAGAAGGGTCAGAATGACCAAATATGAGGCGCATGGCCTCAAAACACATTGAGTTTGGCAAGGGTCGCCCTGGCTCACGGAAAACAGGGGAGGTGCGGAGCACAGCAAGGACACTCCTCCCACGTCGCATCGGCTGAGCGATGCGGTGAAGTTGGAAAACGCCTGGCCTTCTTTGACAACTTCTTTCTCTGACCTGAATGACACGAATATTATGATGATGAGTGGTGGTGACTCCGCGAACAGTCTCAAGACACTCCTCATGAGTGACACCATGAACGATGCAGTGTCGAGCGTCGGGCCTTCATGAGCTTTAGGGACCGCTCCCTCAAAGCCTTCGGGTGCATGGCCTGGCACTCAAAGCACAACTTCAGGTTGCACTACAAACACAAACGGACCGGATGCCGATCTGTCCCAGACATCATATGGTGACAGGCCTCGCAAGGCTTGAACCCGTTCTTCGGGGACATCATGAGGCGCCAAGGGTCAACACAAAAAACAGACAAAAGGGTCCAATACACTTAAAAAATTAACAGGGTATCTCTTCTCCACATCAGCGTGTGGCACAGAAAAGAACAGACGTCACTACGCCGATTTCCTCAAGTAGTGGAACTAAAATGTTGTGGATGATTGCATGGCAAAGTAGTGGCTTATGGAAGGTAGGTATCCATACACAGACTTTTGAAAGGTTTCTCTAATGGAAGGTAAACCTCAGTCAATTTCGAAGTACTTAACTTTTGTATGATACAACAAGATACAAGTAGGAAAATACAGGTCTGGTTGAGATGGGAACTGGGGGCAGCAAACAACACTCTACAGCCTTTTCCCCTGCTTAGGTCAGACTTTAGAAGGACAACATGGTTGAGCCTTTTTTGGGCGTTTCAGGTATGAAATCACTAAGGGGGTCATTCTGACCCTGGCGGCCGGTGGCCGCCAGGGCCACCGACCACGGGAGCACCGCCAACAGGCTGGCGGTGCTCCCACGAGCATTCTGACCGCGGCGGTTCAGCCGCGGTCAGAAGCGGCAAGTCGGCGGGCTCCCGCCGACTTACCGCTGCTCGGGGGAATCCTTCATGGCGGCGGAGCGCGCTCTGCCGCCATGAGGATTCTGACCCTTCCTACCGCCATCCTGTTCATGGCGGGAAAGCCGCCATGAACAGGATGGCGGTAGGGGGGGTCGCGGGGCCCCTGGGGGCCCCTGCCGTGCCCATGCCAATGGCATGGGCACGGCAGGGGCCCCCGTAAGAGGGCCCCGCAAAGTATTTCAGTGTCTGCCTTGCAGACACTGAAATACGCGACGGGTGCCACTGCACCCGTCGCACCTTCCCACTCCGCCGGCTCGATTACGAGCCGGCATCCTCGTGGGAAGGGAGTTTTTCCCTGGGCTGGCGGGCGGTCTTTTGGAGACCGCCCGCCAGCCCAGGGAAAAACTCATAATACCCTCCGCGGTCTTCTGACCGCGGAGCGGTATAATGGGGGCAGAATTCTGGCGGGCGGCCTCCGCCTCCCGCCAGAATCAGAATCACCCCCTAAGTGTCCTTTTCACCCTTGCTACGTTCTCCAGAACATATGAAGTGGAGGCTGACGCTTCTGTAACAGTAAGACTTTCAATAACAGGCAAAAGAAAGTGAAGGAAAAACACAAGACTTCATGTGGTTGTCTGATGAGGAACAAAATACGCAATGTACTTTACCCTCTGGATTTGGAGGATAAACAATTTCTAGTACCAAGAAGTTTTTTGACTCACATTGTATGGATGAAAAAACTGGTTCTTATCCAGTCCGTCCAATGAAATCAGGTGATCAGAAGATGAGCTGGAATCCAAAGGCACCTAACAGTGAGCTGTAGCCTCGGAGTTCTGAGCAGTATCCACCAACTGATAGGGAGTAAGAACCGCAAGTCCTTAGGATTCACAAAACCTATTGGTCCTTGAGGTGGGCAGAAGACTTTAGTAGGAGTGTGAACCTCTAGGGCCATGTGTAGGAAGTTGGCTCTGTGTTTACTATTTCAAAGTATGAAATAGTCTGCACAAATCCCAAGGTTTCCCCTTACAGGTAAGAAGGTGGCAAAATCAGATAATACTAATGCACTATTTGTGGGAGTGTGGTCGAGGAGTAGGCTTATCAGAGAGTACTCTTAAGCATTTGTTGTACACACACAGGCAATAAATGAGGAACAAAGACTTACTCCAGTCCAATAGGTTTTTATATTGAAAAATATTTTCATAGTTTATTTTAAGAACCACAGGTTCAAGATTTACAGTTAACACTTTAAATGTAAGGTACTTCACTTAGATACTTTAGGAACTTTGAACAAAAGCACTATCATATACAGTGTTTGCAAAAATGGCAATAAGCTATTTTCAAAATGGACAGTGCAAAAATCAACAGTTCCTGGGGGAGGTAAGTAAAGGTTAGATTAGGAGGAAAGTAAAACACTTTCAAGTCTCAGTTCTGGGGCATAGGCAGCCCACCGTTGGGGGGTTCAAGGCAACCCCAAAGTTACCACACCAGCAGCTCAGGGCCAGTCAGGTGCAGATGTCAAAGTGGTGCCCAAAACACATAGGTGCCTATGGAGAACAGGGGTGCTCTGGTTCCAGTCTGCCAGCAATTTAGTACCTGCGTCCTTAGGGGCAGACTGGGGGGGGGATGGAGGGGGGGAAGGGAGGGAGGATTGGGCGCACAAGTAGGCATACAAAATACACCCTCGGCAGCACAGGGCCAGCCGGGTGCAGTGTGCAAAGCAGGCATCTGGTTTCAATGGAGGGACCTGGGGGTCACTCTAGTGGTGCAGGCAGGCAGAGGGGGTGGTTCTTGGGACAGCCACCACCTGGACAAGGGAGAGGGTCACCTGGGGGTCACTCCTGCGCTGAAGTTTGGTTCCTTCAGGTCCTGGGTGCTGAGGGTGCAGTGTTGGTTCCAGGCGCCGGACCCTTGTTGGAGGTCGCGGTCAGGGGGCGCTTCTGGATTCTCTGCAGGCATCGCTGTGGGGGCTCAGTGAGGGGTCGTCTCTTGTCACTCACTGGCTCGCAGACACCGGGTAGTCCTCCCTGTAGTTTTTGTTCTCAGGATCTTGAGCCGGGGGCATCGGGTGCAGAGTGTGAAGTCTCACACTTCCGGCGGGAAACGTGAAGTCTTTGAAAGTTGCTTCTTTGTTGCAAAGAAGTAGCTGGTTTTGAACAGGGCCGTTGTTCAAGGGAGTTTATTGGTCCTTTAATCCAGGGCAGTCCTTTGAGGCTTCAGAGGTCGCTGTTCCCTGATGGATGCGCCGCTGGTTGTAGGTTTTCGAAGTTGGAGACAGGCCGGTAGGGCTGGGGATAAAGCAGTTGTGGTCGCCAGTCTTCTCTGCAGGCTTGTAGGTCAGCGGTCCTCCTCGTTTCTTCAGGTTGCAGGAATCTAGTTTCCTAGGTTCTGGAGTGCCCCTAAATACTAAATTTAGGGGTGTGTTTAGGTCTGGGAGGGCAGTAGCCGATGGCTACTGTCCTGGAGGGTGGCTACACCCTCTTTGTGCCTCTTCCCTGTGGGGAGGAGGGCACATCCCTAATCCTATTGCCCCTAATGCCCATTGCTTCACAGCTTGTGTGCTGGTGGGGAGAAAATGACTAAGTCGACATAGGACTCCCCTCAGAGTGCCATGCCTACCTCCCACTGCCTGTGGCATAGGTAAGTCACCCCTCTATCAGGCCTTACAGCCCTAAGGCAGGGTGCACTCTACCACAGGTGAGGGCATAAGTACTATGCCCATACAGTGGCCAAGCAAAACCTTAGACATTGTAAGTGCAGGGTAGCCATAAGAGTATATGGTCTGGGAGTTGGTCAAACATGAACTCCACAGTTCCATAATGGTAACACTGAAATCTGGGAAGTTTGGTATCAAACTATTCAGCACAATAAATGCACACTGATGCCAGTGTGCAATTTATAGTAACATACACCCAGAGGGCATCTTAGAGATGCCCCCTGAATGCCAACCAGAATTCTAGTGTAGGCAGACTAGTTTTTGCCAGCCTGCGACAGACGAGACATGTTGCTGGCCATGAACAAAGCCTGTACTGGGTGGAAGTGCTTCTCACCTCCCCCTGCAGGAACTGTTAACACCTGGAGGTGAGCCTCAAAGGCTCACCCCTTTTGTTACAGCACCACAGGGTATCCCAACTAGTGGAGATGCCCGCCCCTCCGGCCACTGCCCCTACGTTTGGCGGCAAGGCTGGAGGAGATAATGAGGAAAACAAAGAGGAGCCACCCACCAGTCAGGACAGCCCCTAAGGTGTCCTGAGCTGAGGTGACCCCTGCCTTTAGAAATCCTCCATCTTGAGTTTGGAGGATTCCCCAATAGGATTAGGGATGTGCCCTCCTCCCCACTGCAAAGAGGCACAAAGAGGGTGTAGCCACCCTCCAGGACAGTAGCCATTGGCTACTGCCCTCCCAGACCTAAACACACCCCTAAATTCAGTATTTAGGGGCTCCCCAGAACCTGGGAAACTAGATTCCTGCAACCTAAACCAAGAAGGACTGCTGACCTGAAGCCCTGCAGACAAGACGGAGACGACAACTGCTTTCGACCCAGCCGTACCGGCCTGTCGCCGGACTCAAAGAAAACTGCAACAGCGACGCATCCGACAGGGACCAGCGACCTCTGAAGCCTCAGAGGACTGCCCTGAACCTAAGGACCAAGAACCTCCTGTGAACAGGAGCCCTGTTCAAAACCAGCTACTTATTTGCAACAAAGAAACAACTTCCAAAGATTGCACATTTCCTGCCGGAAGCGTGAGACACTACACTCTGCACCAGACGTCCCCGGCTCGAGATGCAGGGAACCAACAACACAGAGAGGACTCCCCGGCGACTGCAAGCCTGTGAGTAGCCAGAGACGACCCCCCTGGGCCCCCACAGTGACCACTGCAGAGAGAATACAGAGGCTCCCTCTGACCACGACTGCCTGTAACAAGGGACCAGACGCCTGGAACCAACACTGCACGCGCAGCCCCCAGGACCTGAAGGAATCTAACCTCAGTGCAGGAGCGACTCCCAGGTGACCCTCTGCCGAGCCCACCCAGGTGGTGGCTGTCCCGAGAAGCCCCCGCTGAGCCTGCCTGCAACGCTAGAGTGACCCCCTCCCCCACCCCGGTTCCTCCATTGATTTCAACCTAAAAACCGATGCCTGCTTTACTCACTGCTCCCGGCCGCCCCTGTGCCACTGAGGGTGTACCTTGTGTGCCTTCTCGTGTCCCCCCCCCGGTGCTCTACAAAACCCCGTGGTCTACCCCCCCAGAGGACGCAGGTACTTACCTGCTGGCAGACTGGAACCGGAGCACCCCTGTTCCCCATAGATGCCTATGTGTTTTGGATACCTCTTTCCTGTGCACGTGACTAGCCCTGAGCTGCTGGTGTGGTAACTTTGGGGTTGCCTTGAAACCCCAATGGTGGGCTGCCTATGCCCCAAACTTGAGACTTGTAAGTGTCTGTCTTATCTCCAAAACTAACCTTTACTTACCTCCCCCAGGAACTGTTGATTTTTGCACTGTGTCCACTTAAAATAGCTTATTGCCATTTCTACAAAGACTGTACATGATATTGTGTTTATTCAAAGTTCCTAAAGTATCTATGTGAAGTACCTTGCATTTAAAGTGTTTGATGTAAATCTTGAACCTGTGGTTCTTAAAATAAACTAAGAAAAGCTATTTTTCAATATAAAAACCTATTGGCCTGGAGTAAGTCATTGAGTGTGTGTTCCTCATTTATTGTCCTGTGTGTGTACAACAAATGCTTAACACTACCCTCTGATAAGCCTACTGCTCGACCACACTACTACAAAATAGAGCATTAGAATTATCTCTTTTTGCCACTATCTTACCTCTAAGGGGAACCCTTGCACTCTGTGCACACTACTTCTCAATTTGAAATAGTATATACAGAGTCAAGGTCCTACATATATGTACTCCCTTAAACATACACTGCAACCTGCCCATGAGGCTACCAAGGGCCTACCTTCGGGGTGCCTGAAAAGTAGTAAAAAGGGAAGGTTTAGGCCTGGCAAGTGGGTAAGCTTGCCAAGTCGAATTGGCAGTTTAAAACTGCACACACTGACACTGTAGTGGCAGGTCCGAGCCATGGTTACAGGGCTACTAATGTGCTGCAGGCCCACTAGTAGCATTTGATTTACAGTCCCTGGGCAACTCTAGTGCACTTTACTAGGGACTTACCAGTAAATCAAATATGACACTCATGGATAAACCAAACGGTACAAGCTCTATAAGGAGCACTTGTGCACTGATTAGAAGTGGTGAAGTGCACAGACAATAAACCGTCAAAAACGGACCAGAAAAATATTGTAGGAAGGCAGCAAAACGTTTGGGGATAACCCTGCAAAAAGGGCCATTTCCAATATCACACCTGCAGGAGCTGATGGTGAGCCTCAAAGGCTGAAGCCTCTTGTTACAGTGCCATGGCGCACTCCAGCTAGTGGAGTTGTCCGCACACGGACAAAGCCCCACTTTTGGCAGCAAGGTGATCAGGAAAATTATGGAAAGCAGGGAGGAGTGACCCCCCCAAAACTCACCCCTCCCCCTGCCATCTAAAGCTAGGGCCATCCCTAGGGTGTCCAGAGCGGAGGTTGCCCCCCCCCCTTCCTGCAGAATCATCCATCTTAGTTTGGAGAACAGAAACCAATAGGGTTAGGTTTGCGTCCCCCTCCCCAAAGGTAGTGGACACAAGAACGGGGTGTAGCCACCCTCTGGGACAGTAGCCATTGGCTACTGCCCTCTGACCCCTGTAACCCCCCTAAATCCAGGATTTAAGGGCTTACCTGAACCCAGCTCATGAGATTCAGGCTGACCTGACAAGAAAGAAGAAGGACTGCTGAGCTGAACCCCCAGCAGAGAAGACAACGACAACTGACTGCCTCAAAAAACCTGCACAACAACAGTGAGGCATCCAGCGGGGCCAGCCACCTCGACCAAGTTATAGAAGTCTGTCCTGCACCCAAAAGGACCAAGAACTGCAGTGGACAGTGGCCCTGTCCAAGAAGGAAACATCCAGGGACTCTGGCACACCTCCAGACACGTGAGTCCTGACCACCCTGCACCAGACACCCTACGGCCGGTGACCACGTGGCCCAACCAGCTAAAGAATCATCAGGTGATTGTGAGCAAGTGCCCACCCTGGGTTGACCTTTCGACCCCCCCACAGAGATGCCTACAGAGGGAAGACCGAGGACCCCGACCCCTGAACGCGAAAGCACTGGATGAATATACCCGCACTGTGAGAGACTGGCACCTTATTGCAGTACTCCCCCACATTTTTGCCTGGTTTCCGAATGCAACTTGGACTGGAGTGCACTGGGATCCTGCTAACTAGGTTCCCGGTACCAGTGTTCTTTCCCTAAAACATTTTAAAAGTGATTGGATACATCTTTAGCTATCACTACAAGTCCCTAGTAATAAGGTACTTAGGTACCCAGGGCATGCAGTACTTTGGATAAGCCCCTGGTGGCAGTGGCACTGATTGTGACAACCTCAAGGGACATGCATCAAGATGTGCACAGCACTGTCATAGCAGACAGTCTCCTGCTGCAAACCTAAAATACAAACTCTACTTGGCACACTACCTGTGTGCCCGGTCCACCTTACACTGCATTAACTATGGGTAAGACACCCCTATAGCAGGCCTTACAGACCTTAGGCAGGTTACTCCATACTATATGTGAGGGCACAGCTGAATGAGCAGTACGTTCCCACCGTGTCCCTGGCAAACCTGGGATATAGTGAGTGAATAGAGCTGCCATTTTAATGTATGTGCTGGACACTGGCCAACACGAGATTCCCAGCAAAATAATGGCTACTCTGAACCCTGGGTTGTTTGGTATCAAACCACTCCGAATGATAAATTCAAACTGGTACCAGTACTGGATTTATAATAAAATGCACCCAGGGATCACCTTAGAGGTGTCCCCTGCAAAAGCCAACTATCCTGGCATATTTTCTGACTGGTTTCATCCAGCCTGCCACACCCACACAGTCCATATACAAACCTTGGTGGAGAGCCCAGTCTCCCTGGTTCGTAAACCAATGCCCTCCCCTGGTGGAGGAGCTAACCACCCACTCCCCCAGGAACGTGCAAAACCCCGGTAGTGAGCTTCAAAGGGCTACAGCCCCTGAAACTCGATCCTCCAGGCCTGCTGCTAGCATCTGAGGGGTTGCCACTTTGCAAAACACCCACTTTTTGAGTGAGCAAAGGTGGGAAACCACACAAAGATTAGGAGTGGCGGCCTAGCATGCACCACCTCTAAGGTGTTGTCTGCGAAGTGGACCCTCAAATTCAGTTTCCTCTATCTTGAAATGAAGGAAACTAGCCAATCAAGTTTAGGGAAGTCACCCTTCCCAAAGGAAGTGGACACTAAAGTGGGTGGAGCCACCCATAGGTAAGTGTCCCATTGGACATTACCAGGTTTCCCCTAGAACGCCCACTAAATTCTGTATTTATTGGACATCCCTAGAACAAGAAATCAGATTTCAAAATACAAAGAAGACCTGCACCAAAGAAGATCCAAAGCAAAAGAACTACAGACCTGTTGCACAAGAAAAGGCACCAAACCCTGCCTGCTGCACCCAGGACCTGCAAATTGCTGCTGTGGAGGAGCTGGACACTGGACCGAGCCCGAGAAACCCAGGTAATATCCAGGCTTAAAGAATCACCCCAGATATCCCTTTTGAGTGGAGGCACCACTCAAAAACCAAGCAAGATCCAATAAGCCAGTGAAGGTCGCTTCACTGGCTGGCCGATATGTCCACAACCGGAATTTGCAGCCGGACCCCACGACACACTAACTACCGTCCCGGATGTGACCTACAAGTGTGCCAAGATTGGTGGCACTGTGCCCTCCAGTGGCCGAGTTACGCCAATTCCCTGGGACAACCTCAAACCAGCTCCCCAAGAGCTGAAAGGATCCGGAGGAAGCTCCTGTAGAGGGACTTTAATAACACCCTGGGACCTACCACCAGAATGCTCACAGTGTCCTGTAAGCAGCCAGAGAGACTCACCTCCAAAAGGACTCAGTTGCGCACAGCTCTGGATCTCACCCCGCATCCGCCGCTCTGCGCCCGCAACAAGGAACCAGCTGTGCTCCACTGATCCCCAAACCCTTGCGACCTCGACAGCCCAAGGGGACCCCGAGAAACCATCTTTTCCAAGTGGCCCCTACAGGTGGCCATGTGCCAAAAGCGTTTCCTACACTGCTCCCGCCGGAAATGGGAGCCGCAAGAGGCTCTCCGGCTGGTGCAAGGTGCCTACTGACTGCTGCGACCACCCTGCAAAAAAATAAAAAAATAAATAAAAAATAAAAAACACACAAGAGACTGGTAACTTAATTGTACGATTTTGAATGGTAACTGTACATTGATTCCAATGATGCGTAATTATGGGCAGAAAGACTAACTTTATTACAACTTTTAAAACTAATATCTAAAAAAGTATTTGAAAGATCTTGGTCTTAAAAATGAAATAAAACTGAAGTATTTTTATAAACTCTGGTCTCGAGTTATTTATTGAGTGCATGTGCTGCATGATTGGTTTTGTGAGCACAACAAATGCTTAGTATATCTCCTGGATTAGCCTAACTGCTCGACCAGCTACCTTAAAAATTGTAGCATTAAGTGGTCTAATTTTTGCTCATGGAAACCAAAGTGTGGTCGCCTGGACGCACTGCATAGTGTGCCTAGTTTTGCACACTGCATAGAAGGCCAGCCTCCTACAGATGCCTAAAAGACCACTGCACCCGCAGCCCCCAGAGAACCCGACCTCCAGCACAGGTACATTCCTCCCTGTCTAGCTTAGGGTTTGCTCCAGGAGACCCCCTGGTCCTCACATGCAGCATCTGAGTGACCCCGGGGTCTCCTCACAGAGATCTATTGGAAAACCAATGCCTTGTTTGCATCCTGCACCCAGCTGCCATAGTGCCACTGAGGGTGTGCGTTTGATGCCTCCTTGTGGCCCCAACAGTGCCCCTCTAACCCTCCCCCTCCTACCCCCAGGTCTGCCCACCAAAGAACAGGTACTTATCTGCTGGGAGATCTGATTCAGAGTGCACCCTGTCTCCGTGGGAGCCCACTTTAAAATGGCTCAAATTTGACCTCTGCACCCGAACGGCCCAGTGTTGCTGGGAGCTTGGGGTTCACTTGAACCCCCAGCTGTGGACTTCCTAAGCCCCAGAGACTGAAACTGTTAAGTCAAGTACTTACCTCTAAAACTGTGCTTTAGTTTCTTCCCCAAGGATGTGTCCTGAAAATTGCAGTGTCAACATTTAAAATAGCTTTATTGGCATTTATTCAAAAACTGTATGCTATATGAATTCCATTCAAAGTATTATTATTGATATATATGTGAAATAATATCTATTGATGTAATTACATGCAAAGAGAATCTTGTGATTCTAGAAATAAACAAAATTTATTTTTCTATATAAAAACCTATTGGTCTGTAGTTTAGTCATTAAGTGTGTGCTTCTTCTATTGTGTCTGTGTGTAGAACAAATGCATTTGTAGTATCTACTTTAGCCTCTGTGGAACACCTGGAGTCTGTGCATGTCATTTTGATATAGTATATAAAGAATGAGCTTCCTACAAAGGGGGACTGACTGAGCTGGCGAGGTAGCATGTTCCAGGTCTGTGCTGCGATGTAGGAAAAGGATCTCCCTCTGGCTGCATTGTTACCAATTCTAGGGGTGGCAGCAAGGGCAACTTGTGCAGAGCGGAGTTACCGGTCTCTGGGTCTGAGAGACTCAGTTGGTGCACGAGTCGCTGAGTCTGAGTGGCTCTGAGTGTGCGCATGAGTACCTCAGTGAGTGTGAGTGCTTGGGGATTCTCTGAGCAGGTCTGTGTGAGTTCACGAGTGCCTCTGTGGGTGTATTACTGGGTGCATGAGTATGTGAGTATTGTAGGAAGCAGCATATATAGTGAACCAAAACGAGGTACACTGCGCAAAAAGTCAAAGCAATCAGAGGAACAAATTACATCCCAAATGCTCCTTTTTTCAGTAGTGTGGTCAAGCGACTCCTACGGTAAGTGAGACACACACTGAAAGAAATCACACCAATTTATAGTAATAACATGTACTTTTATATAAAGTCTGATATTTTGATTTATTAATTTTTACAGCTTGCAAAACTTGATACAGTGCATTTTTCAGATGTGGTAAAGTTATCCTATGAAGGAAGAACTAGCACTGCATACAGGTATAGTAAAGCGACTTACGTGATCAATCTCCTGGACTTCGTCCACATGGACCATTCACCTCAGGAAGCAGGGTGCATGGATACAGCTCAGCGTCAAGTGCCCCATGTAAGTCTATGGGGACCGGTTTGGTCACAAAGTTGCTTGAGGGATGGATTGGGAGTCCACATCAGAGGAACCCACGTGGGTTTCGAACCTTGAGACCCTTAGGCACGTAGTGACACCACCGATCCACTTCACCTCAGGCTGTGGGGTGCAGGTGCAGTGGTGTTTTATCGCATCAGGTCTGGTGCTGGAGTTCCTTGTGGTTGTAAGGAGCCCCGCAGAACCAGTCTATAGGCATCGACTTGGGGTTTAGTCCAAACAAGCCAACAAGTGGCCTCAGGTCTCACGAGGCAGAGAGGTGTGGGGACAGCCTTGGTCCTCTTCTCCTAGGCCCAGGGCAGACGGGTGGAGAGGTGTCCTGAGACATGGGGTCTTTGTCACTCACTGTTGCTAGGGGTCTGCAGAATCAGGCTGCAAACGCTGTCAGGAAGTCCACATAGGGCAAGCTCTGGGTAGGCTGTGTCTGGGGACCATGGTGACACCACTGGACCACTTCAACTCGGGCTAGGCAGCTCAGCTGCAGTGATGTTGCCCAGTGTTGGGTTTTTGGCAGTCAAGGTCCTCATGGTTCTTCCTTGGGTGCCTGCAGATGCAGGGCAGCAGCTCCTGTAATCCAAAAGAGTTCTTCTTGGTGATTTGTGAAGCACGGACAGCGCTCCCTGATTTTTGGAACCTGCAGTGGCAGGACAGGTCAGATGCTCCTCAAGGGCCAGGCGCAGCAGGCTTGGCACCACCTCAGTCGTGCTTCTTAGGTCTATGGTTTTGCAGTCTTGTTGCACACTCCTTTTGTGTCATGGAAGAAAGTCAGAGAATCTGTGTAGGAAAGTGGCCTTGTTGGCATGGTTGCCCCCCACTTTGTCTGATATTGGTGATAACTTGACAGAGCGTGATGGGATCCTGCTAACCAGGCCCCAGCACTAGTGTGCTTTCCCAAAACTGTAGCATTGTGTCCACAAAACAGCACACCCTTGGTACACAGTTAAGTCCCTTGTAAAAAGTACCCACGGTACCAAGGGCCCTGTTAACTGGAAAGTCCCCAAGTGCTGCAGCATGACTTATGCCACCCTGGGGACCACTCACCTAGCACATGCACATTGCCATTGCAGCTTGTGCGCGCTGGTGCTGAGAAAAAGGCAAATTCGACATTGCACCTCTCAGTGTGCCACACCACGAACCACTGCCGATGGTATACGTAAGTCAACACTCATGCAGGCTTTACAGCCCTAAGGGAGGGTGCACTATACCATAGGTGAGGGCATACCTGCATGAACAATATGCCCCTAAGTGTCTAAGTCCATTCTTAGACATTGTAAGTCTAGTGGGGCCATATTAAGTATATGGGCTGGGAGTTTGTCATTATGAATTCCACAGATCCATAAACTAAAGTCTAGAATGTTTGGTATCAAACTTGTCAGCACAATAAACCCAAACTGATGCCAGTGCTGGTTTTATTGAAACATGCACTCAGAGGGCATCTTAGAGATGCTCCCTGTATTTACCCATTCCTTTAATGCAGGACTGACGGGTCTGCGCCAGCCTACCACGAACAGACAAGTTTCTGATTCCATGGGGTGAGAGCTTTTGTGCTCTCGTAGGCCAGAAACAAAGCAGACACTGTGTCCGTGCTTCACACCTCCACCCTGCAGGAATTCTAACACCCGGTGGTGAGCCTCAAATGATCAGGCTCCTTACCTAGAAACAGGCCTGATTCTGAGTGCCCCCAGTCGCTATAGGTTCCCACTGTAAAACCCGGCAGCAACGTTGACCTCTGCATAAAGCCAGCCCCGTGTGGCTGGTGGAGGGTGCTTGGCACTAACTCAAACTCAGACCCATGGTATTATAACTCCCAGAGAATGGAACTGTAGGTCTGGTACTTACCGCAATAACTGTACTTTCTTTTATTCCCTACGGAACTGTTCCTGAAAATTGCAGTGTGTCAACTTTTAAAACATATTTGCTATATTCAAATAAGCCATTTATATTGCCAAATTAAAACAAATAGGTATTGATACATATTTTGGATACTTACTTGTAAATGTGCTTTCCTTGCACATTGAATCTTGTGGTTCTAGAAATAAATGGACAAAAACAAGTTTTGGTATCTAAAAAGAATTGCCCTGAAATTAGGGCTTTGAGAGCATGCTTCATTTATTACCTGTGTGTACAAAAAATGCTTTGCACTACCCTCTGATAAGCCTAACTGCTCGACCACAGTACAACAAAACAGCATTAGTATCATATTTGTTGCCTCTAAACTCTGGTGAATCCCTGTACAGACTATATTTCAATTTGATATAGCATATCCAGAGCCATCTTCCTACAATCTTGTATCAGTGGTTCCCCTAAATAGTCAATTTAGGGGAACCGGTATTGAGAGTGAAGGGTAGCAATCACTGGAGTACTGTAGGAATCTGGCCTGGTGTGTGCTAACTACCCATGGTATGATCACCTTATACAAGGTCCATGTATCCCTTATGAGTGAAGTGGAGTCAGTGTCAAGGAAGCCAGGCTCTCTAAAGGTAGCTGTGGATAAGTAGCCAAGGTTTATTTAGGAGACACGCAAAGCTCTCATGCAATACCACTGTAGTCATACAGCACTTACACAAATGAAAGAAGGCACTCAGTGCTACGAAAATAGAGGCTCTTTATTAGAGTAATACAAACACTAGTTAGGCAATACTCTAATTGTAGGTAAGTAAACATACTACACATGTACAGTAACAATCAGGAATAGGCTTAAAAAGCAATTGAGAACACTGAAAAACAGCAGACAAAACTCTAGACCAGGGGGAGTGGGGGTGGGGTGGTGTTGGTGTTAGGTGGATGCAGGAGTTGGTCGACGGTGGAAAGAAGACTGTCAACACTGGGGCAGGTGAAGAGTTCCTGGCTGATGCGGTCGACGTCCCATGCTGGATGAAGGATTGCAGTCAGTCTGTGGAGTGAAAAAAACACATACAAGACCTGAAAAAGGAAAATATCGCAGTTGCTAGCAGTGGAGCTGTTGGGGTCCAGGAAGGCCAAGTGAGGAGGAGAGGGAACTAAACCCACAGGGGATGTCCGTAGCGACCCTCGGCAGTGCGGAGAGTCCAAAGAAGAAGATGCAGCCCACACAGATGACTCGCAGGCAAGGAGCACAGGAGTCACGGTGAGGCCCATGCAGGACACTTAAAAAGGAGTCCCACGTCGCTGAATAACCATGCAAAGGGCTGAGCGTCACAGGGAAGAGTGATGTGGACAGGAGCAACACAAAGACTGAAGTTCCCCTGGAGGCGGTGCCATCAAGCCTTGTCAGTTGCAAGAGACACTATGCATGGAGAAGGGAAGGTCCTACCTTCACCCAAGTTGGACAGCTGGTAGGGAGGACACAAAGGACCACCAACTGTGATGCAGGATCCACAAAATCCATAGAAGAGGAGATCCATGCAGCCGGTCATCATTGCAGCAGAATGCCTGCAGATGCACAGGAGTGACTCTTTAATTCCACGGGAAGTTTGCTTCTTAGGGCAGACTGAAGACTCGCCACCCTCATATGATGCACAGCCGGGGAAATGTTGCAGTTGCTAGAAGAAGCCAGAGAAACAATGTTGGAGAGCAGAGGCGTAGCTGTAGATGCGGACTGTAGGTCCCTGTGGAGTCCAGCTGCGGTTCGAGAGGCCAGAAGTTTCAGTAAACGATGCAGATGATTCCTGCTGGAGTCTTGCATGTCGAATCTGGGAACCCACCCATGAGGAAGACCCTAAATAGCCCTGGAAGGGGAACTGGTCACCTAACCACATGGCCACTAAGATGCCCCCAGAGGCCTCTGCCCACCCTAAGGTCAAGATGGCAGAATCAAAGGGCCATCTGGGGTGGTGATAGACAGGGGAGTGGTCATTCCCATTTCCATTGTTCAGTTCCAGGACAGAGCAGGGATTAGGGGTCCCTCAACTGGTGCAGATTGGTTTTATGAGAGGATGGCACCAATGGTGGCCATCAAAGCATACCAGTGGCTTGGCGAGGCTACCCCTGACAAGTCATTTAACACCTTTTTTATACCCAAAGTCAAAGGGTGTTGACTCCGTCACCTAAAGGAAATTCTTTTGTTCTGCCTTCCTGGACTACAAGTCGGAAACGTTTGATAACAAACATGCCCATGTTCAGAGTTACCCTTATGTAGCTGGCAAAGGTAGTGACCTATGTCCAGTACAAGCGTGAAATGGCATCCCCGCACTAATGAAGTCCAGGAAAATGAAGATGAGTCTGCGGGGGAATCTCTGCTCATGCAGGGGTGCCCTCCGACATCGGTACTTGCAGCAGGCCCTCTGGGCTAGGAGGCCCTGCCTTAGGAGTGACTTACAGGGACCTGGTGCAGTGATCTTCAGTGAAAGGGTGCATGCACCTTTACATGCAGGCTGCAATGCCAGCCCTGCAAACACATTTTACATAGGTCCCCATGGGTGGCATAACATGCTGCAGCCCATGGGGAACCCCTGGTGTCTCCCCGCCCTGGGCACCATATACTAGGGACTTACATGGGGGCACCAGTATGCAAATGTGGGAGGTATGAAGTCATAGCAAACAAATGTACAGGGGGAGTGCACAGTAACTGGGGTCCTGGTTAGCATACTGACAAGCAAAAAGTGGGGGTAACCATGCCACAATAAGGGTACTTTGCTACAGCTACATACCCTGGAGTCACAACACCCTGTAGATGACCACTTTCTGTGGGGAGTGGGCAACACCATGTCTAGAGGTCCTAAATTCCACCAGACACAAGTAGAATTTCCTCGGCGGTGTCCATTTCGGCTGGTCACCCTAGGGGTGTGTCCAGCCTTGAAATGCAAAATGCCTCCTACATAGCTAATGTTCCTGAATATCCAGGTGCCAGATGGGGTCTGGGGGTGGGCATCTCCCTTTCAGAGACTAGATCTGTCTCGGAATGCAGATCATGCTATGGGAAGGGGTGTCCAACACCTCACCCTGAGAAGCTTTGTGTCTGACCTCCAAAGAGCAAAGGATCTCACCCCTTGATCTCACTCTAGTCTGTTGGTGGCAAACTGGCTAGAACTGGTCAGTTAGCTCAGAAGCAGTTGTTATGTTTTCAGGAGGAAACTGTAAGGTACACTCTGGATGCGTGCATTAATAAATCCATCGCCAGGGCTTATAAAACCTGAGAGGTTCAACATCCCTATTTTCATTAAAGACATCATGGAGCTGGGCAACTCGTATTAATCAGTGGCCAACTAAAATGGATTCCCTGTTCACCTAATATATCTAAGAAACGACAGACCTAGCAGGGGCATATCTTCTCTTGCAGATATGACCACGCATATAATAATATGCACCATGCCTTAGGGCTATAAGGCCTGCTATAGGGGTGACTTACAAATATTACATGCAATGTTTTGGGGACATGGCACACAGTCCATAATTTATGTTGCGTTTTCACTTTTAGGGGGCACCTTGTCAAGCAGTCTGCATGAGGTCAGTGCTGGGTCCCTTAGAGAAGAACAAGTTCTGCTACAGCTCTTAGCGACCCTCTGCAGTACCGAGGCACTCTGGGTAACACTTACTATGGGACTTAGAAGGGTGCTACAGAGCCTTATCACTTGGGATCAAGGGATCGGGTGTCTTGTTTTGGGGAAAGACTGGCACTGGGGACCAGCTTACCAGGAAGCCAGTGAACTTCAGTTAAAGCTGCATCAAAACTTGGCAACAAGTTGGGAGGGGGCAAGGGACGGACAGCTAAGTACAAGTGTGAGTATGACTTTTTTGTGATGTTCGTTAATTGGTTGCAATGTTACACAAGGAGGACGGGCTGGGAGTTGAGATGAATTTGGGAGTATGGCACGTGGTGCCAAAAAAATCTTGCCATTGAATGTATTATGACCGCCCATGTTAAATATAGGGCTGCTCAGTTCCAAGGCAAACAAGACTTACTTGGTTTCACCTTATCCCATTTTCTTCTACCGTCCTACTCTTCCTTTATCCTTGCAGGTTCATTTTTTTCTCTACTTTCTCCTGGTGATTGCTTCTCTATGACCCTGTTCCCCTTCCCATTCTGCCTTTTGCTCTTTGGCCAGGTCACTGGCACACTGGTCTACATTCTAAAAGTTTTAACATCTCATTTTCAGGGATAGGGAGGTCTTTCCATTATTGTAACACGGGAGCAGCTCACTACTATTCATGGAAATAATGTGTGACACCCTCACATTTACAATATATGAGGTTCTATTTTGATGTATGTAGGAAATTGGCTCTGAATATACTATCTCAAAGTGAGAGATAGTGTGCACAGAGTCTAAGGGTTCCCCTTAGAGGTTGATAGTGGGAAAATTAGATAATTTGAATGCTCTATTTTTTGGTGGTGTAGTTGAGCAGTAGGCTTGTCAGAGGGTAGTGTTAAACATTTGTTGTACACACACAGGCAATAAATGAGGAACACACACACTCAAAAGACTTAACCCAAGTCCAATAGTTTGCCTGCAGAACATCAGGATCCCTCGGCACCAGCGAAAAGTGAGGGCTACTTTGAGCGACCTCAAAAACTGAAGGGACCAGTGACAACTCCGGACTCTCCTGCTGAGGCGTGACAGTAGGACTCATCTCCCATGTCTTCTGGCATCGTGAAGATCGAGACCTCGATCGGCTTTGCTCCAAACGGCGCCGAGAGTCATGATGACGCTGCTTCTTATGCTTTTTGGGAGAAACATGGAAGGAATCCTTTTTATGGCCCTTCTTCTTTGCTTTGGCTAAGAAGAGCTTCGCTTCGCGCTCCTTCAGAGCTTTTGGATTCATGCTCTGACACAAAGAGAAACCTTCCACATCATGCTCTGAACTAAGGCACCAAATACAGTCCGAGTGGGGGTCGGTCACTGACATCCGACCCCCGCATTCTCTACACAGCTTGAAACCGGACTTCTTCGGAGGCTACACTGTAACCACCGAAAATCGTTACAGTTAACAACAAGCCAGGAAGAAAAACCATTGGCGAAGGCACGGAAAAAAGGAAAACTGATGTCAGTACGCCGACAAGGACCTATTATTGGCACGTTGACGTCAGACGGAGTCACGAGGAGCCATGCCATTATGACGTACTCTTCGACGTAGACAGCTAGGAAGAAGACTTTCCGTCGGATGCTGGCGCAAGGATACAATTCAAAAGGTGAGGAATCCACAGGCAGTTGTATCCATCAGAAATATATTTTAATTTATTTTAGAACCACAAGATTCAACTCAGGTTACTCACGTTATCGCAGTCGCCTGGGAGTCCCCTCTGCGGTATTTGTTTTCTGGAGCTCGAGGTGGGGGCATTGGATGCAGAGTGAGAAGTCTCACGCTTCTGGCGGGAAGGGAGAGTTCTTTCAAGAGTGGCTGTTCCCCGACAGATGCGTCGCTGTGCAGTTTGAGTCTGGGGACAGGCCGGTAGGGCTGGAGCCAAGTCAGTTGGTGTTTCCGTCATCTCTGCGGGGCTTTCAGGTCAGCAGAACTTATTTGTGCAGGTTGCAGGAATCTGATTTCCTGGGTTCAGGGTCGCCCCTAAATACTCAATTTAGGGGGGTGTTTAGGTCTTGGGGCAGTAGCCAATGGCTACACCCTCTTGGTGCCTCCACCCTTAGGTGATGGGGGCACATCCATATTGCTTTTGGGGGCATCTTCCAATCTCAAGATGGAGGAATTATAAAAGTTAAGAGTCACCTTAGGGGCTGTCCTGACTGGTGGGTGGCTCCTCCTTGTTTCCTTCATCATCTCCTCCAGCCTTGCTGCCTAAAGTGGGGGGAGTCCATCTCCACTAGCTGGGATGCCCTGGGGTGTTGTAACAAAAGGCATGAGCCTTTGAGGCTCCCGCCAGGTGTTACAGTTCTTGCAGGGGGAGCTGAGAAGCATATCCACCCAGTACAGTCTTTGTTCCTGGCCACAGATTGAGAAATGTACTCTCCCCATGTTGCCAGAAACTAGTCTGGTTGTGTCAGACTGGCAGAAACTGGTCAGCCTAGCACTAGGAGTCGGACTGGTATTCCGGGTCCCTCTCTAAGATGCCCTCTGGGTGTATTTTAAAACAAATACCACACTGGCATCAGTGTGCATTTATTGTGCTGAGAAGTTGGATACCAAACTTCTCATATTTCAGTTTAGCCATTATGGAACTGTGGAGTTCGTGCTTGTTAAACCTCCAGACCTTATACTCTTATGGCTAACCTGCAATTACAATGTCCAAGGTTTTGCTAAGACACCGTAGGGGCATAGTGCTCATGCAGCTATTCCCTCACCTGGGGCATAGTACACCCTGCCTTAGGGCTGTAAGGCCTGCTAGAGGGGTGACTTATCTATGCCAGAGGCAGTGTGAGGTTGGCATGTCACCCTGAGGGGAGTGCCATGTCGACTTAGTCATTTTCTCCCAACCAGCACACACAAGCTGGCAAGCAAGTGTGTCTGTGCTGAGTGAGGGGTCTCCAGGGTGTCATACGGCATGCTGCAGCCCTTAGAGACCTTCCTTGGCAACAGGCCCCTGGTACCAGGTGTACCATTTACAATGGACATATCTGTGTGCCAGGGCCGTGCCAATTGTGGGTACCGGTTAGGGAAAGAACACCAGGCAGATCTTATCCTCCAAACCCACCCTTGCTGCCATCCACAGAATCAGGAAGAGCACATCTGAAGGCAGATGGTTTTCTTACCTTGTAGCCCAGTCAAACACGCTTCCACTCAAACTCAGACATGCAGACTCACTGAACCAGCTCACAAAGGATCTAAAGACATGGATCGCAGAGTGTGCAGCACGTCCGCAACAGCTATTTGAGCCTCCATGGGTGATAAGCCACCCTTTAAAAGCGTCTGATTGCTCAAATGACTGATGTGTGCAAAAATACCTTTATGAGGAATGAAAAACTTGCCTAACAATAGCTTTACAAGTATGTCTCAATAAAAACATAAAAGAAAATAAATGTTTTACCTAGAAGTTATTTTGAAAGATTAGCAACACATAACTCACCCACTGTTCAATATCAGTCATGTTTGGCCACTAGAAATGGCTACCAATACTCTTTTTAGTTTTGTTAGTTCCAGAGTGATCTCCAATTAGTGAAGAATGTAACTTATTAAAAATGTGTTTTGCCAATTCTTCACCAACGATAACTTGTGCCTTCTTCCCCTTTCCTACAAAGAACACCTTTTCACCTAATTTGCCAAAAAAACATGAGAACGTTTAAAGGACGATTTCTATTTACTGCAGATGTTGCACGAGAGATACATTAAAAGCACGTAATATATATATACACACGCTAACAATCATTTAAAAAAATAAAATATAATGAAATGAATCAGACTAAACAATATTTGTTAACACATAAGTAGGTAGATCAATATAATTGAAAGGATCACCAATTCATGAAGCTTCATTCAAACAAGTACAGTAAATTGTATGAATGTATAACAATTTTCTAATTCCAAAGTAATTTGAAAAATAACTTACCATCAATGGTGATTTTTTTGGAAAGTCTCCGTAATCCATGCTTCATTATTTTACTGAAATCATCAGGGTACACATTACTGCGTATATAAAATTCTGAATCTGGTTGTACTTTGTAGCATCCATTGTTCTTTACAATAACAAAATAAATATAAACTGAAGAAAATCTAAACATCGTAATAGTAAAAAAATAAAATCACATGGATGAATATACGTTAACAAAGGTAAATAATGTGTTCCTCTGATTGACAATTTGCACCCACACATTCGTTTTTTGAGAATGGATACCATAAGAATATCTCTCCACAGTAGCTGCCTCTGCTCTGGTGGGAGGAGCACATAAGCCATCAGAAGTCTGCTTCTTCGCCAAGGCATTGCACCTTTTAATAGGAAGAAAAAGATAGTTGGAGATGGTCCTCTTCTCTCATCAGCTTGCCTAATTTTCACAGCAATTAAGCAAATAAAAAGCTGATCATCCATTTAGCGTTCTTTAGTACAATGAATGACCGCTGTGGGTCAAATATATGTAAGAATGAGGAGGTAGAGAAAAAGTCGTCAGGACAATATTTAGACCAACGTGAAAGAGTGAACACTTTTGGAAAAAGAGAACCAGCTTGCCTCAATAGATGGTAGTTAAATGTGTGGCTACAGAGAGGGTTAGATGCTCGTTAACCCTTATGTAAGAAGTAATTACGGGAAAAAAAGAATATTGTATCGTCAACAAACCTATAGGTCCTCATTACAACCCTGGCGGTCGGTGTTAAAGCGGCGGTAAAACAGCCAACAGGCCGGCGGTAAAAAAAATGTAATCACAACCGTGGTGGAAACCGCCAACATAGACAGACACTTTAACACTCTGACTGCCACAGTGGTACAAACAAACAGCATGGTGGTCACCACCAACAGACAGGCGGAAGACAATGTATCGCCCACAGTATCATGAGAGGCTAATCCGCCACCTTTTCAGGGGCGGATTCAACGCGAACAAAAACACGGCGGAAAAAGAACTTGGAAGGAAAAATGCTCACCTCTACACATCATACGAGGAACCAGGATGCCATGGAGCCGGAACTCCATATTCTACCAGCCATTGTCTTCCTGCTCCTCTACCAGGAGCACGAACGCCAGCGGCAAAGACCACAGTGAGTATTGCACCTACGACACAGGGGAGGGAAAAGAGTGACACACACACACGCAACACCCCCACCCTCACCCACTACAGCACACACACACAAATACATGTTGATACATTACAGTTACACCCCCCAAGGCCCCCGGAAGAAGGCAAGGGCAATGGAAATGACTAACGATTCTGATCAATAAAAATCCAGTACTCATAAATATATATATATACACACTATTAACAAATATATACACCAAGAATTAAAGTCCAAGTGCTGCACATACATAGTCCGTGGACCACTGGGCCCAAAATGCATGGGTGAGGCCCACACAAGATATCCAATCAAAACGGAGCGAACACTGCAGGGGCATCAGATCGAAATACAACAGGCACCTCAGGGGGAAGGGAAGGGGGTCACCTCAGCCGGATGAGTGCACAACGCCAGATCCATGAGGGGCCTCCATGGCTATTGATGTATCCTGGGGAGTGCAACGCCACAGTCTCAAGTCTTTTCAGTGGGTGGTTTGCCCACTGCTGCATCCTGGGGAGTGCAAAGCCACAGTCTCACAAGTGAATAACAGTCTCCACTGGTTCTGGAGGGGGGTTTGTGCCCAGCGTGCTTCATCCTGCCAAGGACTGAGGTAGTGGATGTGAATCTCCACTGGTTCAGGAGGGGGCTTGGTGCCCAGAGTGCTTCATCCTGCCAAGGACAGAGGTAGTGGATGTGAATCTCCACTCACGGTGGGCCATGGAAGCTGTCCAGGCCCCTGAAACTGACCACCAGCTTCGTACAACTGACCACGGAGGATGGCAGCCATATCTGCGGTGGTGCCACTGGCATATGTGGCGTGTCCACTGGCAGTGATTGTGGCAGCCTCAGTAGCGGCGGTGCTTGCGGCGCTCATTGGCCTGCAGTGCTGGTGGGTGGCTCAGTGAGCGTGCTGGTGGCGGTGGTGTCCTGGGACGCGGTGATGGTAGCGCCGGTGTCCTGGGAAGCGGTGCTGGTGGTGGCGGTGTCCTGGGAAGCAGTGCTGGTGGCGGCGGTGTCCTGGGAAGCGGTCTTGTCCGCCGTGCAGGTTGGCGGCGACTTCCCTTTCTTTCTGTGCCCCTTCCCCACCTTGGATGGTGGCGCAGCTGTCTTCACACTCCCAACTGTAGTCCTGGGAGAGCCTTTGGTGGCAGGTATTTTGCCCTTCTCCCTCCGGGCTGTGGCCAACTTCTTATGTTTCTGAGGTGGGGGACTGTCTGTGGTCTGGCTCCTTGGCACACTGGCTGCCCTGCTGCTTGGCGCACTCCAGAAGCCGGTTACTGCTGGCACCACTGTTCCCGTTGATGTGGTGGCTGAGGTGCTGGGTTGTGACCTGGAAAGCCGTTCCATAGGGGACGGAAGGGGTGGGGGAGGTGAGGGGGAAGAGGTCAAGGTTTGACAGGAAAAGTTTTAGACAAACTGGGAAGGGTAGATGGAGGGGGTTTGGGAGTGGAGGAAGAGGTAGTGGTTGTAGGAGGTGTACATCTGCTGAATTTGGGTGAAGGTGCATGGGCTGGAGGCTGTTGAGGTGGATGGGTGTTGGGTGGGTGGGTGCCTGCGTTTGTGTACTTTGGGAGGAGGGCTCACAGACACACTGGGAGAGGAAACTGGGGATGTGTGACTGGTAGTGGTGTGGTGAGTGCACGAGCGGTGTGTGGTGATGGACGTAGTGGCTGAAGATGTAGTGCATGCAGGTGTGAGTGGAGACGTGACAGGGAGGGATGAGGGAGACGAGGAGGAGGGGGACACAGTGGAGGCAATGGATGTTGGTATGTCTGCATGGGTATGATGCTTGTGTGAGTGCCTGTGGGATGTGTGGTGCTTATGTTTGCCAGAGCTACCCTTGTGTGTTGAGGTGTGTGCATGCTGGTCTGATGGTGTGCTTGGGATAGGCTGAGGTACAGGGGATTAGGTCTGGGTGGAGGAAGTTGGAGGGGGGAGGCTGGACACAGGGACAATGGCTGCCATCAGTGCTGAGGCCAGCGTATGAAAAGCTTGCTGTTGGGCTGCCTGACCAGAATGAATGCCCTCCAGGTATGCATTTGTCTGTTGCAACTGCCTCTCTACACCCTGGATAGCATTCAGAATGGTAGATTGCCCAACAGTGAGGGATCTGAGGAGGTCAATGGCCTCCTCACTGAGGGCAGCAGGGCTGACAGGGGCAGGGGCTGAGGTGCTGCTGTGAGGACGGTGCTGGTGGGGGGGTGGCTGTACCTGTAGGTGCAGGGGGCACAGAGGGGCCCGCCACCGCAAGGGAGCTCCCATCAGAGGAGGAGTCTGTGTCGCTGGTCTCAGCGCCTGTCCCCGCTGTGGAACTCCCCTCGCCCGCTGTTTCGCCCTCCAGGGCCATGTGGGATGCAGATCCCTCCTGCTCCGGTGCCACTGCTCCTCTGCCTGATGATGCTAATGCACACAAGAACAGGTAGACCACAAAAAGGTGGGGAAGACAGAAGACATCTTCAGTGCATGCAATACCGCTACAGTTGGGGGACACTACAGACACAGCAGCCCTCTGCACTACGCCATGCACTTAGAGTTCCCTAATTAATCACAGGGACATGGGGTACAAGGCCTATGCCCGACTGCTGCACACATGAGTCACAGGAGCCTGACTAGGTGTAGATGGCTCTTAACACTGGTGGGGTGGCACATAGCCTGCCTTATGGAGGTAACATGCCTACAAAACTCGTCCTGGCCAAGGGGTACCCACAGCCCACCTCCCCCAACCAGACACCTCCAATGTGCGCTGAATCAGCTGAATGAGAGCGTACTCACCCCCTTGTGGCTGCTGTGATGCTCTCAAGCGCCCATCCAACTCCAGGCACGCCACCACCAGGATCTGGAACATCAGGGGTGTCATCGTGCAACGGGCGCACCCCCCCCCCCCCACATTGGGAACTCATCCCCAGCTGGGCCTCCCCTGTCTTCTTGCTCAAGCGGCGAATGTCCTCCCATGTTTTCCGGCAGTGGGTGCTACGTCTGTGGTGGACACCCAGGGTCCTGACTTCCTTGGCGATGACACGCCAAATATCCTTCTTCTGGTGGGCACTGACCTACAGGAATAGGACAGGGGAAAAGGAGAAGATATAACCGTCCGCACCGTCACAGTCATTGGCCTGCATTCCTACCCTTGCCATGACACACATACACTCACCGTCGTTTCATGCACGCCTAATTCTCCCCTTCCATCTTCCATCCACACAGGCATTGCCCATACAGCATGCTCACAGTGTACTTACCTGTTTGTCTGGAGGAACGTAGAGCAGCGTGAGGACCCCATCCACTAGTTTCTCAAACTCCTCCGTGGTGAAGGCAGGGGCCCCTTCCCCAGACACATGAGCTATTGTCTCTTCCAGACTGAGGTCACAGCAGCACTTGCAGTGTAGGTAATCTCCTGTTGAACATCAGGTATCAACTGAGTGAACAGATAGAAAATGGCGGTCATGTCCGCTGCGGTGCGTACCGTCACCGCCAGCGTACATCGTCATTGGCTCCTGGGACCCATAGGGCCCAATGTTAACCAATGCAGGATTGCGCCGTGGTCTTCGACCGCCTACTGCGACGGTGTACAACGCCAGCGCAGTTACCTCATATCCCATTGTCCCACCTTACAGGTCAGGCAGCCGCCATTTCAGGGGGCCACATGGCATTATGTTTAAATGCGTCACACATACCTAGGCCTTGCATACACACTAAGACAGGCACATATCGGATTGAAAAATATGTGCAATAAAGTTGTGTTTTCGTACATCAGTGTTGGCTGACCCTCTGCTCGCTGTTCTCCTCCAGAGTACGTCTGCTGGGGCAGGTGAGGAGATGGCGGCATCCTCCAGTGTACAGACCGCTGGTGGACCTGTTGACAATGGAAGAGCGACATGTAATTGTCACCTACAGACTGGACCGTGCCACAATCCATGAACTGTGTGCCCAGTTGGAGCCAGACCTGATGTCAGCTATCCGCCATCCCACAGGTATCCCCCCCTATAGTGCAGGTGCTGTCAGTACTCCATTTCCTGGCAAGTGGGTCTTTTCAGACGACAGTGGCCATAGCCTCTGGGATGTCCCAGCCTATGTTCTCCAACGTGTTGTCCAGAGTGTTGTCTGCCCTGCTGAAACACATGCACAGCTACATCGTGCTCCCTCAGATGGAGGATTTGCCTACAGTGAAAGGTGACTTCTATGCCCTGGGACATATCCCCAACATCATAGGTGCCATTGATGGGACACATGTGGCCTTGGCCCCCCCGCAGGAGTGAACAGGTGTACAGAAACCGGAAGAGCTACCATTCAATGAATGTGCAGTTGGTGTGTTTGGCCGACCAGTACATCTCCCATGTGAATGCCAAGTTTCCTGGATCAGTGCATGACGCTTACATTCTGAGGAATAGCAGCATCCCTTATGTGATGGGGCAACTCCAGAGGCACTGTGTGTGGCTATTAGGTGAGGACATGGACCCTATATAGTGTGACTAGGTGTCTGGGAATGGGGTTGCCCCTAAGGGTAAGTGTGTGTCTAACAGTTGTAACAACATTTGCAGATGACTCTGGCTACCCCAACCTGTCATGGCTACTGACCCCAGTGAGGAATCCTAGGACAAGGGCAGAGGAACGCTACAATGAGGCACATGGGCAAACTAGGAGGGTTATAGAGAAAGACCTTCGGCCTCCTGAAGGCCAGGTTTAGGTGCCTACATGACGGGTGTTTCCCTATTCTACGCACCAAAGAAGGTGTGCCAGATCATCATGGCCTGCTGTATGCTGCACAACTTGGCTTTGCGACGACAGCTGCCTTTTCTGCAGGAGGATAGTCCTGAAGGAGGTCTTGTGGCAGCTGTGGAGCCTGTGGATAGTGAAGACGAGGAAGCAGAACAGGAAATCGACAACAGAAACAAGGTGATTCATCAATACTTCCAGTGAGACACAGGTAAGACGACATCACTGCCTGCTACATCTGATACACTTGTTCTACCTCTCATCTGTCTGTCACTTTCACCCAGTGTATGGACCCTGATTTGTCACTTTCCCTTTCGATTTCACAGATGTGGGTCCCACTGTGTGACCTCTGCTATGTTTCCTCATGGACTAGAGCTGTGTGACATAGGTATGCTGACAATACAATGGATATTGCTATTTTCCTCAGTTATTGCAAATACACATTTGTGAAAGCACAGACTGACTCCAGATTGTTTTGTGATTTAAGTGTGTTTATTTAAGTGCTAAATAGTGGAGGGGGTTGTAAAATGGCCAGGGGTGATGGTGGAGGAATGTCCATGGCAGAGTCCAGTCTATTTGTTTCACAGGTGCATTGTCCAAAGGGACATAGGAAGTGGAGCTGGGGCAGTTGGTGGATGGACAGGGTGTCAAAGTGGGACAGAAGGATGACAATCAGGGTGGTCTTATTTCTTGACGGGGGTCTTGGCATCGTGCTCTGTCTTTGCCCTTGATCTCAGGGACCGCTTGCAGGGTGGTTCTCCATCTGCAGGGGGTGGGGTGCTGGTGTCGAGGTCCTGTGGCGGTGCCTCCTGTCTACTAGCGCTGGCGGTGGGCAGTTCATCGTCCAGGCTAGTGTCAGGGGCCCCTTGTTGTGCCACAGTGTCCCTCCTGGTGTTCACGAGTTCCTTCAGCACCCCTACAATGGTGCCCAGGGTGGTATTGATGGATCCGAGTTCCTCCCTGAACCCCAAATACTGTTCCTCCTGCAGCCGCTGGATGTCCTGAAACTTGGACAGTACTGTTGCCATCGTCTCCTGGGAATCAATCAATCAAGGATTTGTAAAGCGCGCTACTCACCCGGAGGGTCTCAAGGCGCTGGGGGGGGGGGGGGGCGCTACTGCTCGAACAGCCAGGTCTTGAGCTGCTTCCTGAAGGAGAGGTGGTCTTGGGTCAGACGGAGGTGGATGGGGAGGGAGTTCCAAGTCTTGGCTGCCAGGTAGGAGAAGGATCTTCCTCCCATGGTGGCTTTTCTAATGCGTGAAACGGCGGCGAGGGCGTGGCTGGTTGATCGTGGCTGGCGGGTGGGAGTGTAGAAGGTCAGGCGGTTGTTGAGGTACATGGGGCCCAGGTCGTGGAGGGCCTTGTGTGCGTGGGTGAGGAGGCGGAACGTGATTCTCTTGTTGACGGGGAGCCAGTGCAGGTCTCTCAGGTGTCCGGAGATGTGGCTGTGTCGGGGGATGTCGAGGATGAGGCGTGCGGAGGCGTTCTGGATGCGCTGGAGTCTTTTCTGTAGTTTGGTCGTGGTTCCGGTGTAGAGGGTGTTTCCGTATTCCAGTCGGCTGGTGACGACTGCCTGGGTGACCGTTTTCCTGGTTTCGGTGGGGATCCATCAGAAGATCTTTCGGAGCATGCGTAGGATGTTGAAGCATGATGATGAGACGGCGTTCACTTGTCTGGTCATCGAGAAGGAGGAGTCCAGGGAGGAGTCCAGGATGAAGCCCAGGTTGCGTGCGTGGTCCGTTGGTTTGGGTGCGCATCCCAGGGCAGGAGGCCACCAGGAGTCGTCCCAGGCGGAGGGTGATGATCCAAGGATGAGGACTTCCGTCTTGTCTGAGTTCAGTTTCAGGTGGCTGTTCAACATTCACTCGGCTACGTCTTTCCTCCCTTCGTGCAGGTTGGTTCAGGCGGTGGCTGGGTCGTTGGTGAGTGAGAGGATCAGCTGGGTGTCATCGGCGTAGGAGATGATGTTGAGGTTGTGTTGGCGTGCGATGGCTGCGAGGGGGCTCATGTAGACGTTGAAGAGGGTGGGGCTGAGTGACGATCCTTGTGGTACACCACAGATGACTTCGGTGGCCTCGGATCTGAACGGGGGAGGCGGACTCTCTGGGTTCTTCCGGCGAGGAACGAGGTGATCCACTCTAGTGCCTTCTCTTGGATTCCGATGTTGCTGAGGCGCTGCACTAGGGTGTGGTGGCAGACAGTATTGAACGCTGCGGAGAGGTCCAGGAGGATGAGTGCCGCTGTTTCCCCGTTGTCGAGCAGTGCTCGGATGTCATCACTAGCTGCGATGAGGGCGGTCTCGGTGCTGTGGTTGGCTCGGAAGCCGGACTGCGAGTGGTCGAGGGATCCGTTGGTCTCGAGGAAGGTGGCAAGCTGTCTGTTGACGGTCTTCTCGATGACTTTGGCAGGAAACGGGAGGAGCGAGATGGGGCGGTAGTTCTTGAGGTCGGTGGGGTCTGCTGAGGGTTTCTTCAGGAGGGCGCTGAGTTCGGCATGCTTCCAGCTCTCCGGGAAGGTGGCGGTGTTGAAGGAGCAGTTGATGATGTCCCGGAGGTGGGGTGCGATGACGGAGTCGGCTTTGTTGAAGACGTGGTGGGGGCATGGGTCGGTTGGTGATCCGGAGTGGATGGTGTTCATCGTGTGGATAGTGTCTTCGGTGCGGACCGGGGTCCAGGTGCGGAGGGTGGTGTTGGGGGGTGTCGGTTTGAGGGTTGGGTGCGTGGTCTGTGCGCCGAAGCTGTTGTGTATGTCGGCTATCTTGCGGTGAAAGAACGAGGCGAGTGAGTCGCAGAGGTCTTGTGAGGGAGTGATGTTGTTGTTTCCGGCGCTGGGGTTGGAGAGCTCTTTAACGATGTTGAAGAGTTCCTTGCTGTTGTGTGCGTTGTTGTCTAGTCGTTCTTTAGATGCTGTCTTCTTGGTGGTGTGGATCAGCTGGTGGTGTTTGCGGGAGGCGTGCTTGAGGGCGGTCATGTTGTCTGTAGTCGGGTTTTTTCGCCAGGCTTTCTCGAGGGTGCGGCAGTTCTTCTTGGAGTTCTTGAGGTCGATGTTGAACCAGGAGGCTTTCTTGCTGTTGGGCTTGATGGGATGGGTTTTCAGCGGTGCGAGGTTGTCGGCGCAGTTGGTGATCCATTGTGTGAGGTTGTTGGATGCTTGGTTGGGGTCCGCTGAGCTGGCGGGAGGGTTCTGGTTCAGTGATGTGGAGAGCTGGTCGGTGGTGATCTTGTTCCAGCTCCTGCGGGGAGCCTGGTGTGGGTGGTGGTGAGTCGTGGTTCTTCTGAAGCTGAAGTGGACGCAGCTGTGGTCTGTCCAGTGGAGTCCGGTGGAGTGGCTGAAGGAGATGTACTTGCTGGAGGAGAAGACTGGGTCAAGCGTGTGTCCGGCGTAGTGGGTGGGGGTGTTCACCAGTTGCTTGAGTCCGAGGTTGGCGAGGTTGTCCAGCAGGGTGGTGGTGTTGTTGTCGTCGTTCTCCAGGTGGAAGTTGAGGTCCCCTAGGAGGATGTAGTCAGTGGAGGGGAGGGCGTGTGGGCTGATGAAGTCTGCGATGTCTTCGCTGAATTGTGTGCGGGGTCCTGGGGGTCTGTAGATGAGGGTGCCTCTGAGTGTAGTCTTGGGGTCGGTGTGTATCTGGAAGTGAAGGTGTTCGGCGGCTGTGAGGGTGTCGTCGGTGTTGGTCGTGATGCGGATGGTGTTCTTGTGGACGATGGCGATGCCTCCTCCTGTCTGGTTGGCGCGGTCCCTCCGGGTGATCTTGTATCCGTCCGGGATGGCAATGGCGATGGCGATGTCGGGCGCTGAGGAGGCGTTCATCCAGGTTTCTGTGAGGAAGGCGACATCTGGAGATGTGGTGTCGAGCAGGTTCCAGAGTTCCAAGGCGTGTCTGTGGATGGAGCGGGTGTTGAGCAGGATGCACTTCAGGTGGTTGCTGCTGGTGCTTGGTTTGGCGGGTGCGGGTCTGGATGCAGGAAAACTTGCAGGATTGGCAGGTGAAGGGTCCGTGGGTGCGTCTTGGGGCGGCACGGCAGCACCCGGGGATCCGGCCGGTGTTGAGTGCGAGGAGGGTGGCAGCGCTGTAGGTCTTGCGGGTGATCTGGCCTCTGCGAGGGCCAGGGGGTCTGGCGCTGGGTGCGGGCCAGGCGCGGACAGGCGCAGACGGGCTTGCCTTAGGCGCGCCTTCGGCGCGGCCACTGCTCGGCCTCCATATGAGTGGGAGAGGGAGGGAGGAGTAGCTGGGAGGTGGGAGCGGGGCAGCCAATGGGGTGCGAGGGGGGCGGAGCTACGGGACGCAGCGGCGGGAAACGGGCGGCAGGGGGGAAAACGCAGTGTGCAGGGGAACCGAGGAGAAGGACCCCCAACAGGCAAAAAAGGAGAGGGGAAACCCAAGGCAGCAAGGACACAGGTAAACAGGGGCGAAGCAGGCACTTACACGAGGGAGCAGGGAAGAAGGAGGAAACTGGCACTCGACGCTGGGAGGAGAAGAGCAGCGGTCACACAGGGGGCTGCGTGGTGGTGAGGGGAGCGACCTGCCTGGAAAACAGGAATAGTGGTAGGTTCCCATGATGTTAGAGGGCCTCATGGAGAGTGGGTTCCCTAGGCCTGTCCTCCCCCTGTTGCCCAGCAGCCCTCCCAGTTCCCCTGTGCTCCTGGGCCTCTGTCCCCTGACCGTGTGCCCGCTGGCAATGCCCCCAAGTCCCTGCTGTTCTTGGGGTGGTGGGTTAGCCTGAGTTCCCTGAAGTGGTGGACACACTGCTGCTTGACGTGTCATGGGGACAGAGGTATGGGCCCGGTGGGTGCTGGTGTTTCCAGAGGGGGGAGGCTCTGTTGTGGCTTCTGCCAGTGTGAGGGGAACCGACTGTCCTGAGGTCCCAGATGGGCCGGGCTGGTCATCTAGATCCAGTTGGACAGAGCTGCTGTCATCAATGTGGGCCTCTTCTGTGGGTGGAGTGGACATGTCTGGAACATCCTGTCCGGTTACGTTGGTTAGGGGTCCTGCAGGGGGTTTTAAGGCATAGTTTATCTGTGTGTTCCATGGTGTGCAATGGGTGGGTGACCCTGTACCCCAGTGGTTGCATTCCTGTGTAGGAGCTTGTGTGCTTGATGTTTAGGGGTCTGTGTGGGTATGTGCAGTGGACATGCATTTATGATGGGTACCCATGCTTTGTTGTTGCATGAAGGGCCTGGTGTTGGGATGTGTGGTTTGTGATAGTGGGACATCTGTGAGGAGTTGGAGTGATGGAGGGTGAGGGTGAAGGTATGTGATTGCATGCAAGTAGGGTGGGGGATGAAGTAGTGAAAGCTTTGACTTACCAATTCCTCCAGCTACTCCTGTGAGGCCCTCAGGATGCAGTATAGCCAAGACCTGCTCCTCCCATGTTAGTTGTGGGGGAGGAGGTGGGGGTCCGCCGCCAGTCCTCTGAACCGCGATGTGGTGTCTTGAGACCACGGAACACACCTTCCCCCGTGGGCCGTTCCACCTCTTACTGATGTTATCCCGTGTTCTTGGGTGCTGTCCCACTGCGCTGACCCTGTCCACGATTCTGCGCCATAGCTCCATCTTCCTAGCTATGGTGGTGTGCTGCACTTGTGATCCGAATAGCTGTGGCTCTACCCGGATGATTTCATCCACCATGACCCTGAGCTCCTCCTCAGAAAACCTGGGGTGTCTTTGCGGTGAACATGGGGTGGTGTGGGTGATGTCTGAGGTAATGTTTAGGGGTGTGTGGTGTTTTGTGCGTGATGGTGTTTTGTGCCTCTGTATGGTGTTGTCATCTTTGCTGTGCTGTCTCTCTGGCCTTCGTCAATATTTTAGGTAGTAAGGGATTGTGGGAGTGGTGTGTGTATGTGTATAAGGTGCGTGTATTTGGAATTGTCCAATGTGGTTGTGTTTTGTAAGAGTGTATTTTGAGCGCGGCGTTGTGTTATCGCAAGTTTATCACTGACCTTTGGTGTTACCGCCAATGTTGTAATGAGGGCCATAGTGATTATGCTCAAATGGCGTTCACGAGAAAATCTCAAAAAACAAACGTAAGATTTCAGTGTGCTCTAAAAAAAACATTTTTAGGCTGCTAGTGAAACAAGCTGCTTGAAATACTATCGACAGCTGGTGACTAACATGGAAGATCGGTCAGGCACCCGCAAACAGGCTGGAAACACTGAAAGATAACCTTTGTTTGTGCTCAAAGATGACGATAGTCCCACGCCAATGAGCTGACACCACCATCATCAGTTTTGTGAAGACACGAAAGAGGATCACAGTAAACTTAAAAAGCTACTTGCTCACTTTGAAACACAGTTAACATGTGTGAAAAATTCAGGATGCGGGTGTGTGAATAAGCATTGTGAAGGTCCAGCACTACTATAAAGTATCCTGTTTGAGCACTGACAACACCTCAGCCAGGGTGTGCATTTAGAAATTGTCTTTGTGGAGGTAGCTGTTGACTGACCACCAAAAAAAAAAAAAGGACCTTTTAGTTTTTTTTGTGCACAAAGAAATGAAAAAGAAAAAGAACCACAACCTATCTCTGGAAGTAGGACAACCTACTCTGCGCTTGTGCAGAACAGAGATGGAAACACCCGCTGGAGCAAGGAAGATTAGCTCTCCATCAGACACTGAATGAACATAGCAACAGCTCATGAGCTTCGCAGGTTTCTAAACGTAGAGGACCACTGCTGTTGCTTTTGCCATCTCCATTCCTCCCAATGACTCCCTCCCATTTCTGTTAGTCAGCACAAACCTTGGCACTGAAAAAATAAAAAAATACCAAGCCAAAGGCACTTTACCGTCAAGTCTGCGAAGATCCACATCCAGAGCTGATCCCACATAGCCTGCTCTTCCTTGCCAGCACCAAATGTTGCGGCGTTAGTCACACAAGCGCAGAACATTTTGATAGCTGCCTGTGGATCTTCCATGGTGTGTACAAGCTTGAACTTTCTGGTGCAGAGCCTGTGGGTGTCTAAAACTGAAACTTTATAACAGAGGGCACAAAAACGCATAGACCTCAGCCAGATTATGTTGTGACTTTAAAGACTCATATTGACAAGCAGGCTGTATGTCACCACACTAGACTGAGGAATAATAGTGGGTAAGAGACAAAGAGCCCACACAAACAGTTGTAGACTACAGTTCTAAGAAAGACTATTATTTTGCCACACTATGTTCTATCTTGCGTGTGATGTTTAATTAAAAGACAAGTATTAAATGGAACATTTGTTGTACACACACGGGCAGTAAATATGAACACACACTCAATGACTTAGCCCCAGACCAATAGGTTTTTTATATAGATAAATATTCTTCTCTTAATTTACTTTAGAACCACAAGATTCTGAATTCAAGTAAGTACATAAATTGTAAGGTACCTGGCATAAGTAAATATAGAACTTGGAATGAAAACAGTAAGGTACACAGTTCTGGCAAATATGCAAATAACCTATTTTAAAAGAGGCAAAATTCAACAGTTCCTGTAGGAGGTAAGTAGAAGTTAATTTAGCAGGTAAGTAAAGCACTTACAAGTTCAGTCTCCAGGGCATAGACAGCCGACTGTTGGGGGTTCAAGTCAACCACAAACACCCAGCACCAGCAACACAGGGGTGGTCAAGTGCAGAGGTCAAAGTAGCATAGGCGCTTATGGAGAAAAGGGGTGCTCCGGTTCCACTCTGCTAGCAGGTAACTACCTGCGTCCTCTGGGAGCAGACCCGGGGAGTTTTGTATAGCACTGGGTTGGGGGATGTCCCAAACAGGCGCACAGGGCCAGCCAGGTGCAGTGTGCAAAGTAGGTGTCAGGTTTTGAATAGAAATCAATGGAGGGACCCAGGGGTCACTCTGGTGATGCAGGCAGGGCATGGGGTTCTTCTTGGGCCAGCCACCGACTGGGCTAGGATGAGGGACGCCTGCTGGTCACTTCTGGACCGGTAGTTGGTTCCTCTTGGGCCTGGGGGCTGCAGGGGCAGTGCTTCTTCCAGGCGTTGGGATCTCTGTTACCAGGAAGTTGCGGTGAGGGGGATCCTCTGGATTCTCTCTGCAGGCTTCACCGTGGGGATGCAGGGAGATTGTCTCAGGGTGGCCACGTCGTTGGAGTCACCTGGGGGTCCACGCTGCAGTGTTGGTTTCTCTGGACACAAGCTGGGGGCGTTGGTGCAGAGTGGTGGGGACTCACGCTTCAGGAGTGAGGTGGGTGTCACTTTAAAGATGGTTTCTTCCTTGTTGTTTGACAGAGCCCATATCCACTAGAGTTTTTTGGTCCTTTGGGTTGAAGGGCAGTACCCCGAGTCGGCAGAGGTCGCTGGTCCCGCAGGATGCGTCGCTGTTGCAGGTTCTTTGAGTCTGGAGACAGGCAGGTAGGGCTGGGGCCAAGTCAGTTGTTGTCTCCATCTTCTCCACGGGTGTTTTGAGGTCAGCAGTCCTTTAGGTTTTCAGGAAATCTGAAATCCTGGGTTCAAGGTCGCCCATAAATACTGAGTGTAGGAGGGTGTTAGGGCTGGAGGGCAGTAGCCAATGGCTACTGACCTTGAGGATGGCTACACCCTCCTTGTGCCTCTCTTTGGGGAGGGGGGGGCACATCCCTATCCTTATTGGGAAAATCCTCTAAAACAAGATGGAGGATTTTCCAAGGAGGGGGAGGGGGGTCACTACAGCTCTGGTCAACTTAGGGGTGGAACTGGCTGAGGGGGTGACACATCCTTGTTTTTCTCATTATCTCCGCCGGACTTTCCGTCCAAAGTTGGGGCTGTGTCCAGGGGGCGGGCATCTCCACTAGCCAGAGTGCCCTGTGGCAGTGTAACACGAAGCCTGAGCCTTTGTGGCTCACTGCTAGGTGTTACTGTTCCTGCAGGGGGAGGTGTGAAGCACCTCCACCCAGTGCAGGCTTGGTTTCTGGCCTCAGAGAGCACAAAGGCTCTCACGCCAGGAGGTCAGAAACTAGTCCCTCTGGGGCAGGCTGGCACAAACCAGTCAGTCTTGCATTGAAGGATTGGGTAAAATACAGGGGGCATTTCTAAGATGCCCTGAGTGCATTTTGTAATAAATCCAGCACTGGCATCAGTGTGGGTTTCTTATTTGGAGAAGTTTGATATCAAACTTCACAGTGCTCAGTGTAGCTATTATGGAGCTGTGGAGTTCGTTTTGACAAACCCACAGACCATGCTCTTAATATGGACACACTATATTTACAATGTCTAAGAATGGACTTTGGCACTGTAGGGGCATATTGCTCATGCAGCTATGCCCTCACCTGTGGAATAAAGCCGTAAGGCAGGGTGCATTAAGGCCTGCTAGAGGGGTGACTTACGTATGCCAAGGCAGTATTTGGTGTGCATGCCATCCTGAAGGAGATGCCATGTCGACTTTGCCTTTTTATCCCCACCAACACACACCAACTGCAATGGCAGTGTGCCTGTGTTAGGTGAGGGGTCCCTTAGGTTGGCACAACACATGCTGCAGCCCTTAGGGACCTTCCCTGGTCACAGGGCCCTTGGTACCACTGGTACCTTTTGCCAATCAATCAATCATTAAATTTATAAAGCGCGCTATGTACCCGTTAGGGTTTCAAGGCGCTGGGAGGGGGGGGGGGGGTGGCAGCTGCTATCGGTCGAAGAGCCATGTCTTGAGGAGTTTCCTGAAGGTGAGGAGGTCCTGGGTCTGGCGCAGGGAGGTCGGCAGTGTGTTCCAGGTCTTGGCGGCGAGGTAGGAGAAGGATCTGCCGCCGGAGGTCTTGCGTTGAATTCGGGGAGCGATGGCGAGGGAGAGGTTGGCGGAGCGGAGTTGGCGGGAGAGGATGTAGAAGTTGAGTCTGTTGTTCAGGTAGGCGGGTCCGGAATCGTGTAGTGCTTTGTGCGCGTGGGTGAGGAGTTTAAAGGTGAGCCTCTTTTCCACAGGGAGCCAGTGGAGGTCCTTCAGGTGGTGGGAGATGTGGCATCGGCGGGGTATGTCGAGGATCAAGCGGATGCGTTGGAGTCGTTTGATGTCTTTTGCTGGGATGCCTGTGTAGAGTGTGTTGCCGTAGTCAAGTCTGCTACTGACAAGGGCCTGAGTCACCGTTTTTCTGGTTTCCGTCGGGATCCACTTGTAGATTCTGCAGAGCATGCGGAGGGTGTTGAAGCAGGAGGAGGAGACTGCGTTGACCTGTTTGGACATGGTGAGAGCGGAGTAGAGGATGAAGGCGAGGTTGCGTGCGTGGTTGGCAGGAGTAGGTGGGGGACCCAGTACGGTGGGCCACCAGGAGTCGTCCCAGGCCGAGGGGGAGCGTCCGAGGATGAGGACTTCCGTCTTATCGGAGTTTAATTTCAGGCGGCTGTTTCTCATCCATTCGGCAATGGATTTCAGTCCCTCGTGGAGGTTGGCTTTGGCGGTGTGTGGATCTTTAGTAAGGGAAAGGATGAGCTGGGTGTCGTCGGCATAGGAGAGGATGCTGAGGTTATGCTGACGGGCCAGCTGTGCGAGGGGTGCCATGTATACGTTGAACAGCGTTGGGCTTAGCGAGGAGCCTTGGGGGACGCCGCAGATGAGGTTGGTGGCTTCGGAGCGGAAGGGTGAGAGTCGGACTCTCTGGGTTCTGCTGGAGAGAAAAGAGGAGATCCAGTTGAGGGCTTTGTCTTTAATTCCGGCTTCGTGGAGACGAGTTAGTAGGGTGCGTGGCAGACCGTATCGAAGGCGGCGGATAGGTCTAGGAGGATGAGGGCTGAAGTTTCGCCGTTGTCCATTTGCTGTCTGATGTCGTCTGTGGCGGCAAGGAGTGCAGTCTCAATGCTGTGATTGCGTCTGAATCCGGATTTAGAGGGGTCTAGGGTGGAGTTGTCTTCGAGGTAGTGGGTGAGCTGTGCGTTGACGATCTTCTCGATGACCTTCGCTGGGAAGGGGAGAAGGGAGATCGGGTGGAAGTTTTTGAGGTCGTTGAGGTCGGCCTTAGGTTTCTTGAGGAGGGCTTGGATATCGGCGTGCTTCCAGCTGACCGGAAAGGTTGCGGTGTCGAAGGATAGGTTGATGATCTTACGAAGTTGGGGGGCGATGGTGGAGTCGGCTTTGTTGTAGACGTGGTGTGGGCAGGGGTCTGAGGGGGATCCTGAGTGGATGGAGTTAATTGTCTTTCGGGTTTCGGCGTCATCTACGTGGGTCCAGGTGGTGAGGCGGTCGGCGTGGGAGTAGTTGTTGGGGGTGGGGTCTGGCGGAGGTGTGGTGTTGAGGCTGTCGTGGATGGCGGCGATTTTCTGGTAGAAAAAGGTGGAGAGTGCGTCGCAGAGTTTCTGGGATGGTGGGACGTCGTTGGCGTTGGGTTTGGAGAGCTCCTTCACGATGCAGAAGAGTTCCTTGCTGTTGTGTGCGTTGTTGTTCCGGCGTTCTGTGAAGTGGGAGCGTTTGGCGAGTCGGATAAGTTGGTGGTGCTTGCGGGTGGCTTCCTTGTGGGTTGCGAGGCTGTCGGGTGTGCGCCCGAGAAGCCATTTTTTCTTGAGTTTCTGGCAGGTGCGTTTGGAGATGATCAGTTCGTCTGTGAACCAGGCTGCTTTTTTCTTTTCTTGGTTGACAGTGGGCCTCTTGAGTGGTGCGAGGGTGTTGGCGCAGTTGAGGATCCACTGTTGGAGGTTGATGGCGGCGGAGTCCAGGTCGGTGGGGTCGGACGGTGGGTTTTTGGCGAGGGTGCTGATTAGTTGGTCTTCGGTGACTTTTCACCAGCGGCGGTGTGCCGGTAGTGGGGTGCGGTGGTGTTCGGTGTTTTTCTTGAATGTGAAGTGGACGCAGTGGTGGTCGGTCCAGTGGAGTTCGGAGGTGTGGCTGAATGAGATGTGGTTGCTTGCAGTGAAGAGTGGGTCTAGGGTGTGACCGGCCATGTGGGTGGGTGTGTTGACCAGTTGTCTTAGTCCGAGGTTGGAGAGGTTGGTGGTCAGTGATGCGGTGTTGGCGTCGTCGTCGTTCTCCAGGTGGAAGCTGAGATCTCCCAGGAGGATGTAGTCCGTTGAGGCGAGGGCGTAGGTGCTTGCGAGGTCGGAAATGGTGTCACTGAAGGGGGCTCTTGGTCCTGGAGGTCGGTACCAGGGACTTATCTGTGTGCGAGGGATGTCCCAATTTGGGGAAATAATGGTACATTTTAACTGAAAGAACACTGGTGGTGGGGCCTGATTAGCAGGATCTCAACACACTTCAGTACTCAGTAGAGTCAGCATCAATAGCAGGAAAAAAGTGTTTGGGGTAGGTGGGGGTTGTGGACTGCAAAAAGGAGGCATTTTCCTACAGAGGCTGTGTAAGCTTGTTGAGGAGACAGCGTTAATTTGTTGTGTTATTGATAGAGAAGCCAAGGGTAAAGGCCAGGTTACGCAATTGATTAATGTGGGTGGGGGCATTAACATGAGTGGGGGGGCCACCAGGAGTCGTTCCAGGCAGAATGGGGTGTAGGCAATCACAAGCATTTCTTGTCTGAGTTGAGCTTGAGGCAGCTGACGTCCATCCAAGGGCAGACTGCTCTCCTCCCATTGGGAAAATGCATCTTGGCTTGAGCAGAGTCGTCCGACATGGAGAGGATCAGTTGGGTGTCATTGTCGTAGGAGACTATCTTTACCTTGTGTTTGATGATCTTAGCGAGCGAGCCATGAAGAGGTTAAAAAGCTTCTGGCAGTGTGTGGATCCTTGGGCTACTCTGCAGCAAGTGTCTAAGTTCTGATGTGAATGGTGGTAGTCTGACCCTCTGTGTTCTTCTGGTGAGGAAGGACCAGATCCAGCTCAGGGCTTTGTCTCAGATGCCAGCGTTGAGCAGCCTGTCACAGAGGCTGAAGTGGGAGACTGTCTAGAATGCAGTAGAGAGGTCTAGAAGGTTGAGTGCGGCAGTGCCTACGCTGTGCAGTATGATGCGTATGTTGTTGGTGGTGGCCAAAAGTACAGTTTCGGTGCTGTGATTGCTTCCAGATCGGAAATGGGAAAGTTCTAGAATACTGTGTCTCTCGAGGAACTCTACGAGTTCCTAGTTGATGGCTTTTTCCGTTACCTTGGCTGGGAAAGTGAGCAGAGACATGGGTCAGTAATTCTTCAGCTCCCTAGGGTCGGCTTTGGGTTTCTTGAGTAGCGGGCGGATTTCTGCGTGTTTACAGTCTGAGGGGAATGTGGCAGTCTTAAACGATAGGTTGATGGTTCAGCAAAGCTCTGGTGAAATGATGGGAATGACAAGCTTGAGGATGTGATGAGGGCATGGATCTGAGGGTGCTCCCAAGTGGATGGAGTTCATTATTCTTTGGGTGTCCTCTACAGTAATGGTGGTTCAGCAGTTCGTATCTGGTGGGGGAGCAAGGTCCATGGTGCTGAGCGGTGAAGGCGGGCTCTGTATGCTGAAGCCTTTGTAGATGTCCCAGATCTTACAGTGAAAGAAGGTGGGGAAGATCGTTGCGGAGGTCTTGGGAGGGAGGGATGGATGAGGTTTCTGCCCTGCGGTTCGTGAACTCTTTGACAAGGATGAAGAGCTCTTTGATATTGCGAGTGCTGGTGTTGAGGCATGCTTGAAATGCAGTTTTTTGGGTGGCTCGTATGTTCTGGTGGTACGTTGTATTTTTGCAGGCGGTGCGGTTTGGTGGATTTGCGGAGGCTCCATTTGCATTACAATCGTCTGAGGCGTGCTTGGATTGATGTAGGTCTTGCGTAAACCACTTGGGAGTTTTGCTATGTAGATTCCATGCCAATTTCCTTAGGGGGGCTACATTGGCTGCACATTCAGAGTCAGCGCTTTAGTTTGCCTGCGGATTCATTGGAGTGGTTGACAGCGTTTGGTGATCTGTGCTTCCGTGACTATACCCCAATGTTTGCCAGGGGGTTAGGGAATGTGGTGGCGTGCAGTGTTTGAGTAGGTTAAGTAGATGCACTTGGTCAAGCCAACAGTGTTTGGAGGTGTGGATGAAGGTGAGGTTGTCCCCTGCTGAGAGAATGGCGTAGAGGATGTGAAGGGGTTTGTGGGTAGGGACGATGACTAGTTGTTTGACGCCGAGAATTGTAGGGTCGTACAGGATGTTTGATGTATTGGGGGTCATTGAGGGTATCAAGCTGTAAATCGAGATCACAGAGTGGGATGTAACAGGAGGAAGTGAGTGCTTGGAGAGGCAATGAGGTTGACAATGTCTTGTAAAGACTGGGGTTGAGGTGCAGGTGGCCTGTAGATGAGGGTGCCACGTAGGAAGGTGTTTCGGTTGGTCAGGATGTGGAAATGTAGATGCTCATGCGTTGACAGAATGTGACTAGATGATGAAAGGCGGAGGTTGTTCTAGTAGATTATGGCAATGACACCTCCAGGAAGGTTGGCTCTGTCCTTGTGTGTGATTTTGTAGTTGTGCGTAATGGCCGTGGCAATGTCCGTGGTAGCTGCAGGGGTGATCCAACTCATAGCGAGATGGTGACGTCCAGAGCTGTTGAGTCGAGGTCTCAGACTTGTAGTGCATGCTTGACGAGGGAGCATGTGTTAAGAAGCAGTGAGGAATCATGAGGTGGTACTTGGGAGTATGCTGGAGCAGGCGCAGCAAGAAAATGATCCATGTTTGTACATGTGGTCAGCTTGGTGGCATGCTGATGATCTTATGGGGTTCAGGGCACGTAGAGTGCTTGCGTTAAACCAGCAGAAGGGGTGAGAACCAGGGTCCCTGGTGCTGGGTGGCGCCCATGCACAAACAGGCTTCCCTGTGGCGCACTAGCGTGGCGGCCGTCGTTAAGGAAGAGAGGTATGGAGGCGGTGGTCCAGCAATAAGGAGGTGGGAGAAGCGCTTTGCATGGGGTGGGTGGGGATGCTGGGACACCAGCATTGCGGGGTAAACACAAGAGGGAAAAAACGAGAAAAGGACAGAAAAGCAGCAAGTGAAAGGGAAAAAAAAGGTCCAATTATTATGCCCAGTGGTGCCTCTGAAATGGGGGAGACTTAAAAAAGAGGCCTTTGAAGAAAGTGCAAATAGGACAGGAAGTGCAGTGACTAGTTGCAGACTCGCTAAGGGGGGATTATGCATCCATGTATGGGAAGAATAGCCAGCCCATTTAGATGTGCCAGCTGCACCATTTCATCCTGCCCAGGGTGGGCCATCAGGATATTTATGATCCAGTCACACCTGAGCTCCCTTGGCGTGTGCCTGTCTGGAGGGAATGCACAAGAGATGATGCGTCACCCACCCAAACATGTAGACATGCCAGTAGGCAGTAAATATTTAAGAAAATAAAACGGCAAATTTATTAATGTGACATTTTCAGCCACACAAATTAATGTTAGACTTGACCATAAGTTGTGATTTTGAATTGCGAGTCCATAGACACCAAAGTCCAAATTTTGTTTTTTTCAATTCGAAATTAGACAGGCTGCTTCAAGGTAACCCTGATGTTAGCTTAAGTGAAAGTTAGGCCTTGCGGTGGTGAAAGACAAGTGTAATAGTTTTTGAATTACCACAACAGGTTAAAATTAAAAATACACGTCCAACTTGCCCCTGCCCTTTGATCTGTCCCAGGCCCACTAAAGGGGTTACATATGTTTTAAAAATAAAGGTTTGAACCTGGAAAGATTTAACTTGACAGATCAAAATGGAAGTTTAGAACTGCACACACAGACTCTGGAATGACAAGCAAGTTATGTTGACCTACTACTTGGGATGCGCAATCATTACTGTGGGCGCAGTAGTAGCCTTTAATTTACAAATCCAGGGCATAGGTAAGTACAATTTATTAGGGACTCATAAGTAAATGAAATATGCCAACTGTGTTAAGCATACATCACCATATTTTAAGGCAAGAGCGCATGCACTTCAGCACTGGTTAGTAGTGGTAAAGTGCTCAGAGGCCCAACAACAAGAAAAAGTCTGAGAAAGAGTAGGAAGGCCAACGTTTGGGGGTGAACCTTAAGAGAAGGACATTTGACAATAAGCAAAACGCAAAATACATACAGATATTGTATTTGATTCTCATTTTTGAACCACTGTAACAATATGTCCTGCCGAAAAAAATATAAACTGAGCAGATAGGATAGATGCTCGTACAAAATACCAGTAGACTGGACTAACCAATTAACTGAAAGAAGAAATTGACTGCCCATACACAATTAAGTTCAGCTGCTAACTGTAAATCAACTATATTAACAGGGGAGCTATACTATATGTGAGTTATACAAAGTATGATGATGTACCTCAACTAACCAGTACCTCACCTACTTATCTCAAATGTCCGTAATACAAATGAAGGTCACTCTTCTTTCCATGAAAGAAACAGTAATGGGGCAGATGTCAGACAATACAAGATTGTATAGATCCTCTGAAAAATGGCCATTTAATTTTGGAATCTTTGAGAAACACTGCACTGGTCACCACCATACTCTACACCACTCTACTCTGTACTAATACATTCTGCACCAATACACTCTATTCCACTGTATTCTATGACACTGCTCTGTCCCATGCCACTGTACTCTACGCCAGTGCACTCTAAACAACTGCACTGTATGCCGCTGCCCTTTACTCTGCACCACTGTACTCTGTGCCACTCCACTGACACTACAAAACTGCACTCTATCAATCAATGAATCAATCATTAGATTTATAAAGTGCGCTATGTACCCGTTAGGGTTTCGAGGCACGGGGGGCAGCTGCTATCGTTCGAAGAGCCATGTCTTGAGGAGTCTCCTGAAGGTGAGGAGGTCCTGGGTCTGGCGTAGTGAGGTCGGGAGTGAGTTCCAGGTCTTGGCGGCGAGGTAGGAGAAGGATCTGCCGCCAGAGGTTTTGCGCTGGATTCGGGGGACGATGGCGAGGGCAAGGTTGGCAGAGCGGAGTTGGCGTGAGGGAACATAGACGTTGAGTCTGGTGTTCAGGTAGGTGGGTCCAGTGTCGTGTAGTGCCTTAGTGTGCGTGGGTGAGGAGTTTAAAGGTGATCCTCTTGTCCACAGGGAGCCAGTGGAGGTCCTTCAGGTGGTGGGAGATGTGACATCGGCGGGGTATGTCGAGGATCGGGCAGGCGAATGCGTTCTGGATGCGTTGGAGTCATTGGATGTCTTTAGTTGGGATGCCTGTGTAGAGTGCGTTGCCGTAGTCGAGTCTGCTACTGACGAGGGCTTGGGTCACCGTCTTTCTTGTTTCTGTTGGAATCCACTTGAAGATTCTGCGGAGCATGCGGAGGGTGTTGAAACAGGAGGAGGAGACTGCGTTGACCTGTTTGGACATGGTGAGAGAGGAGTCGAGGATGAAGCCGAGGTTTTGTGCGTGGCTGGCTGGGGTGGGTGGGGGGCCCAGGGCGGTGGGCCACCAAGAGTCGTTCCAGGCCGAGGGAGAGCGACAGAGGATGAGGACTTCCGTCTTGTCGGAGTTTAGTTTCAGGCGGCTGTTGCTCATCCACTCGGCGATGGATTTCAGTCCCTCGTGGAGGTTGGCTTTGGCAATGTGAGGATCTTTGGTCAGGGAGAGGACGAGCTAGGTGTCGTCGGCGTAGGAGAGGATGCTGAGGTTGTGCTGACAGGCCAGTTGTGTGAGGGGGGCCATGTAGACATTGAACAGCGTTGGGCTTAGCGAGGAGCCTTGGGGGACGCCGCAGATGAGGTTGGTGGCTTCGGAGCGGAAGGGTGAGAGTCGGACTCTCTGTGTTCTGCTGGAGAGAAACGAGGAGATCCAGTTGAGGGCTTTGTCTTGGATACCGGCTTCGTGGAGGCGATTTAGTAGGGTGCGGTGGCATACCGTGTCGAAGGCAGCGGAGAGGTCTAGGAGGATGAGGGCTGAAGTTTCGCCGTTGTCCATTTGTTGTCTGATGTCATCTGTGGCGGCGAGGTGTGCAGTCTCTGTGCTGTGGTTGCGTCTGAAGCCGGATTGGGAGGGGTCTAGGATGGAGTTGTCTTCGAGGTAGTGGGTGAGCTGGGCGTTGACGATCTTCTCGATGACCTTCGCTGGAAAGGGGAGGAGGGAGATCGGGCGGAAGTTTTTGAGATCGTTGGAGGTCAGCCTTAGGGTTCTTGAGGAGGGGTTGGATTTCTGCGTGCTTCCAGCTGTCCGGGGAGGTAGCGGTGTTGAAGGAAAGGTTGATGATCTTGCGGAGTTGGGGGGCGATGGTGACGTCGGCTTTGTTGAAGACGTGATGTGGGCAGGGGTCAGAGGGAGATCCTGAGCGGATGGAGTTCATGGTCTTTAGGGTTTTGGCGACGTCTACGTGGGTCCAGGTGGTGAGGCGGTCGGCGTGGGAGGAGTTGTTGGGGGTGGGGGTCAGGGGGAGGTGAGGTGTTGAAGCTGTTGTGGATGGCTGCGATTTTCTGGTAGAAGAAGGTGGAGCTATCGTCGCAGAGTTTCTGGGATGGTGGGACGTCGTTGACGTTGGGGTTGGAGAGCTCCTTCACGATGCAGAAAAGTTCCTTGCAGTCGTGTGCGTTGTTGTTAAGGCGTTCTGTGAAGTGGGAGCGTTTGGCGAGTCGGATCAGTTGGTGGTGTTCGCGGTTGGCTTCCTTGAGGGCTGCAAGGCTGTCGGGTGTGCGCTCGAGGATCCATTTTTTCTTGAGTTTCTGGCAGTTGCGTTTGGAGGTGATCAGTTCGTCTGTGAACCAGGCTGGTGTTTTCTTTTCTTGGTTGACGGTGGGTCTCTTGAGTGGTGCTAGGATGTTGGCGCAGTTGAGGATCCATTGTTGGAGGTTGATGGTGGCGGAGTCCGGGTCGGGTGGTGGGTTTTTGGCGAGGGTGCTGGTTAGTTGTTCTTCTATGGTGACTTTTCCCCAGCGCGGTGAGGCGGTAGTGGGGTGCGGTGGTGTTCGGTGTTTTTCTTGAAGGTGAAATGGACGCAGTGGTGGTCGGTCCAGTGGAGTTCGGAGGTGTGGCTGAAAGAGATGTGGTTGCTTGCAGAGAAGAGTGGGTCAAGGGTGTGACCGGCGATGTGGGTGGGTGTGTTGACCAGTTGTCTGAGTCCGAGGTTGGAGAGGTTGTTGGTCAGAGATGCGGTGTTGGCGTCATTGTTGTTCTCCAGGTGGAAATTGAGGTCTCCCAGGAGGATGTAGTCTGTTGAGGCGAGGGCGTGGGTGCTTACGAGGTCGGAGATGGTGTCGCTGAAGGGGGCTCTTGGTCCTGGAGGACGGTATATGAAGGTTCCTCTGAGGGTAGTGTTGGGGTCCGTGTGGATCTGGAAATGAAGGTGTTTGGCTGTCTTGAGGGTGTCTTCCGTGTGGGTGTGGATCTTGAGGGTGTATTTGTGGGCGATGGCTATCCCTCTACCGATTCCGTTGGTGCGGTCTCTTCTGGTGCTCTTGTAACCGTCAGGGATGGCGATGGCGATGTCTGGGGCCGAGGAGTCGTTCCACCAGGTTTCGGTTAGGAAGGCTCCGTCTGGGGCAGTGGTGTCGAGCAGGTCCCAGAGCTGGATGGCGTGCTTTCGTGCGGAGCGTGTGTTGAGGAGGATGCAGTTCAGGTGGTTGGTGTTGGTTGTTGTAGGCTTCGTTGTTCTGTTGCAGGTGAACTTGCAGGTGCGGCAGGAGAAGGGTCCTTTGGTGTGCTTCGGGGTGGCCTGGAAGCAGGCTGTGGATGGGCCAGGGTTGAGGGCGAGGAGTTCGCTGGCCGAGTAGCAAAGGCTGGGGATGCGGGGGCGTGAGGACCGGGGGGGGGGTGGCGCTGGGCGCAATCCAGGCACGGACGCGCAGCGCCAGCCATTAAGAAGGGAGGGGGGAGGGAGGAGCAGCTGGGGGGGCAGGAGGAAATGGCGAATGGGGGCGGGGCTGCAGGGAGGCAGCGGCAAGGGTAGATCGGCACGGGGGGAGCGCCCAAGGGGCGAAAAAACCAGGGGAAAAAGCAAGGCACAAACAGTAAGGATAAGTTCAAAAACAGTCACAAAATAAAATTCTGGCACAAATTACAATCGGGGTACAGCAATCAGAAGGGGCACAACGGGGGCAGAAGCGCAAGGAGGCAAGGCGCTGAAAAAGGAAAAAAACACTTACAGGACGGCGAAAAGCGGCACACAGGTCAAGTGAAGCTTAAACAGAGCCCACTAGACACCAGGGATGAGACGCAGGAGGATGCCTGCGGGTGGAGGAGGGCCTCGAACACACTAGCAGCAGCGTGGGCGGGGGTCAGGGGCACGAGACAGTAGGGTGGTGCTGCGGACGTGGGGGGCGAGCTCTAGACCTAAAGCAGGTCAGAGGTCGCTCACTCGCGACGCGCAGCGCCAGCCATTAAGAAGGGAGGGGGAGGGAGGAGCAGCTGGGAGGCGGGAGGGAGCGGCGAATGGGGGCGGGCCGCAGGGAGGCAGCGGCAAGGGTAGATCGGCAAGGGGGAGCGCCCAAGGGGTGAAAAAACCAGGGAAAAAAGCAAGGCACAAACAGTAAGGAAAAGTTCAAACACAGTCACAAAAAACAATTCTGGCACAAATTACAATCGGGGTACAGCAATCAGAAGGGGCACAACGGGGGCAGAAGCGCAAGGAGGCAAGGCGTTGAAAAAAAGGAAAAAACAAACACTTACAGGACGGCGAAAAGAGGCACACGGGTCAAGTGAAGCTTAAACAGAGTCCACTAGACACCAGGGATGAGGCGCAGGAGGATGCCTGCGGGTGGAGGAGGGCCTCGAACACGCTAGCAGCAGCGTGGGCGAGGGTCAGGGGCACAAGACAGCAGGGTGGTGCTGCGGACGTGGGGGGGCGAGCTCTAGACCTAAAGCAGGTCAGAGGTCGCTCACTCGCGATGCGCAGCGCCAGCCATTAAGAAGGGAGGAGCAGCTTAGCGGCGAATGGGGGCGCAAGGGGGGCGGGGCTGCAGGGAGGCAGCGGCAAGGGTAGATCGGCAAGGAGGAGCGCCAAAGGGGCAAAAAAAACAGGGAAAAAAGCAAGGCACAAACAGTAAGGAAAAGTTCAAAAACAGTCACAAAATACAATTCTGGCACAAATTACAATCAGGGTACAGCAATCAGAAGGGGCACATCGGGGGCAGAAGCGCAAGGAGGCAAGGCGCTGAAACAAAAGGAAAAAACACTTACAGGACGGCGAAAAGCGGCACACGGATCAAGTGAAGCTTAAACAGAGCCCACTAGACACCAGGGATGAGGCGCAGGAGGATGCCTGCGGGTGGAGGAGGGCCTCGAACATGCTAGCAGCAGCATGGGCGAGGGTCAGGGGCACGAGACAGCAGGGTGGTGCTGCGGACGTGGGGGGCGAGCTCTAGACCTAAAGCAGGTCAGAGGTCGCTCACTCGCAACGCGCAGCGCCAGCCATTAAGAAGGGAGGAGCAGCTGGGGGGGCGGGAGGGAGCGGCGAATGGGGGCGCGAGGGGGGCGGAGCTGCAGGGAGGCAGCGGCAAGGGTAGATCGGCAAGGGGGAGCGCCCAAGGGGCAAAAAAAACAGGGAAAAAAGCAAGGCACAAACAGTAAGGAAAAGTTCAAAAACAGTCACAAAATACAATTCTGGCACAAATTACAATCAGGGTACAGCAATCAGAAGGGGCACATCGGGGGCAGAAGCTCAAGGAGGCAAGGCGCTGAAACAAAAGGAAAAAACACTTACAGGACGGCGAAAAGCGGCACACGGGTCAAGTGAAGCTTAAACAGAGCCCACTAGACACTAGGGATGAGGCGCAGGAGGATGCCTGCGGCTGGAGGAGGGCCTCGAACACGCTAGCAGCAGCATGGACGGGGGTCAGGGGCACGAGACAGCAGGGTGGTGCTGCGGACGTGGGGGGCGAGCTCTAGACCTAAAGCAGGTCAGAGGTCTACACCACACTATTCTTTACTACTGCACTCTATGCCACTACACTGCATCACTGCACCCTATGCCACTGCACTCTAGGCACTATACTCTGCACTGCACCACTCTACGCCACTGCACTCTGCAACGAGTCTACTCTGCACTCTATGACACTGCACCACTCTGCATTACTGCACTCTCTGCCACGCTATTGTATGCCACTCTATGCTACTCTACCACATGCCACTGCACTCTAAACTACACTGTACACTACTACCTTCTACTCTGCAACACTGCACTCTCCGCCACTGTACAGCAATTTACTCTGTACTACTGCATTCTACGCTACTGCAATCTATGCCACTCTACATCAATCCACTCTACGCAACTGCACTGTACAGCACTATAATCAACTCTGCACTGCACCACTCAACACTACGCCACTGCACTCTCTGCCAAACAAGTCTACTCTGCACTCTATGCCACTGCACCACTCTAGACTACTGCACTCTGCCACTCTATTGTATGCCACTCTAATCCACTCTACTTTGTCCCATGCCACTGCACTCTACACAACTCCACAGTACCCCACTGCACTGTACTCTAAATGAACTTCACGCCACTATGCCACTAACTTATAGCCATGCTAAACAGCAGCCACTCTGGTCAAAACACATTGGCAAAGCCAATAACTCTTGCGTAGACAAGACCTATTGACTGTGCCAATGCCTGTTAGTACTATGAGGTAGGATGTCCCTGAAAGAACTGTGAATGTGTAAGTCCTTGTTTTAAACATGCAACTGATGCCTCGTCGGGGGTAGTAAACGTTATATAAATACAATTACATCATAATATAGGCTGCTACAAAATGTGCAAATACATTCCAGTTAAATTTTTTTAAAAGTGTTTTTCAAATACAGATTTGATTAATATATAGTTTATACCTAATACTAACATTATTTATAACAGTCTAATAAAACCACACACTCCACAGCTCACCTTGGAACACCATTACAGTATCTCTCTGAAAGAAAATATCTTTGCTATTAAAAAACTTCAAGTGACTCCTTTGGTTAAAGTCAATGCAGGTTTTCAATCCCCTTTATGTTTACAGATTTACCAGTTGCCCACGTTTGAAATGCGTGCGGCGTCCCGAGCTGCTTCTACCGGCCCAATGAGGTGCCGTGACGCAGCTCGGGAACAGGTAACTAGAAGGGCAGTGACACAAAAGAAAGTTAGTGAAAGAGGAAAGCCTGAGATTATATATATATAATATATAATCGGCACGAGTACTGACCTTAAAGAAGGGGTAGCGCCGCTCCGACGAGTTTGTAACGCGGTACTGCTGCTCCGACCGCAATCCGTCGTGCCCCTGGCGATGCGACCGTTAAAATGAAAAACGCGCATGCGCATGCGCGTCATCCGCGATAAAAATTCAAAGCGCGCATGCGCTTCCGAAGTGCCCGTTGAGGGGAGCAGTTTAAGACGGCGAAATTGACCAAATCGCCGGTGCGCATGCGCACAGTTCTGCGCATGCGCACATAATAGAGCCGACCCGATTCGGACGGGGAGCGGCTAAAGATAGAACACCTGCAACAGGAAATGCCCCAAAACACTACGTGGACACATCATAGTTATCAAATACAAAACTACCTGTTTTGTGGGTGGGAGGCACCTGCGTTTTTAATCCTGGGTTCAGCAGCCATCTAGGGAAACCTACCAAACCCAGACATTTCTGAAAGCTAGGGAGGGAGTTCAGGGAGGTGTGACTTGTGTGGATCCCCCAATGTTTTCTTAATCAGAATACTCAGCAAACCTCAAATTTAGCTAAAAAATCTGCACCGGCACAAATTTCCCACCACCCAACATTCCCCTCAGTCTCCCAATAAAAATGATACCTCACCTGTGTAGGTGGGCCAAGTGCCTGTGACAGGGAAGAGCCGAAAACATGTTGAAATTGAGGGGAACCAAAGCGGGTCCAAAAGGGCAGTTTGAAAAAAAAAACATTTTTGGCTGACAAGTGGGGCAGAATTTCTATCAGTATAGATGCAACAATGCTGGGTGATACGAATTTTGTGGATTCCTGCAGATTCCAGAAGGTTCCATCACAAAAAATGTGGGGAAAATGTGTGATTTCAAGCAAAGTTGGAGGCTTGCAGGGCATTGTGGGTAAAAAAAATGGTACGGGTGCAAATGAAGTACACCACCCTGGACTCACCCGGATGTTTAGTTTTCAGATGCATCTAGGTCTCATAGATTTTTCTACATGGCAGTGTCCCAAAGTCCAAAAAGTGCAGCCCTCACCATTCCAATTGGGACAATTGTGAGTGTTAGACAAGCTCTCATGCACCAAATATAAAACCAAAACCATACCCCCCCCCTCTTTTTAAAAAAAAATCTTCCCTGTTGTCTAGTGGGCTTTCTGCCCATCTTGAGGGCAGATGGGTCTTACACAAATAGGCCGGTCTGCCCCCCAGGGGAGAGGAAATGGACAATAGTAATGTGCTTCCATGGGGAGCGACCCTTGCCCAAGGGGCTGCCCCCCAATCAAAGCACACATACCAATCCCTGGTGCCTAATGTCACGGTGTAGGTACTCCTCAGACTCGGTGTGATGCAAACAAGGTCCACCTCCTGACACCACCAAGTCACCGATAAAAAACCACAGTGCATTGGAGTAATCAGGCGAGGGAAGGAAGGGGAAGGATCAGCAGGGACGGGATAACTGTAAAGAAAAATACACAGTGTTAATTATCACATTGTCTGTCTATTCTCATAAGGTCTCACTAAAACCAAAACGACCTGGCCTGCCCATAACTCATAAGGGCAGAACTAGTCCAAAGCCTGACTATGTTCCATCAGTATCACCAATGGATGCCCCAAGCCAACTACGGCCACTAATAATCACTTAAGGGTCTCACCGCCCCTCCTCCTAAACAATACTACAGTACGTATAAAGAAACAAACATGAGGAGAAAGAATAAGGTGAAGAAAATCTATTTTGCACTTCTTCCTATGATTCAGCTAACACACTGAGCCTTTTGTTAATGTCACGTATATTTGAAGAAGTAACTCGTTCATATCTCATTGAATATTGACAAGAATCATTTGTCCCGGCTGTTTGGAATCCTGCAAACAGTAAATCTCATTCTGAATTGCTGCCAAAAAAAAGCCAAAAGATTATGGCCCTCATTCTGACCCTGGCGGTCGGTGATAAAGCGGCGGCCAAGCCGCCAACAGGCCGGCGGTCTAAAATATGCAATTCTGACCCTGGCGGGAACCGCCAACACAGCCCGCCAACTTAACACTCCGACCGCCACAGCGGTACAAACAAACAGCGCGGCGGTTCCCGCCAACAGCCCGGCGGCAGACAAAGTACCGCCCACCCTATTACGACCCACCAATCTGCCACCTTTTCCGGGGCGGGAGCACCGCCGATAAGAACACGGCGGAAACAGACTACGAACGGGAAAATGCTCACCTCTACGCACTCCACGCGAGATTCCGGCAGTATGGAGCCAGAGTTGCAGGTCATCCCCGCACTCCTATTCCTGCTCATATACCAGGAGCACGCCCGGCGGCGCGGAAGACATCGGTGAGTACGGCACCTACGACACAGGGGAGGGAAAAGATTACCGGCACACACCCACCCACCCACACCCACTACAACACACACATCAATGCATTCCCACAGATCACTGTCACAACCCACAAACCACCCCCCTCCGAAATAATGCAAAGACCAAAAGAAGAGATCATAAACGGGCAGATATATTGAAATATGTACACCAGTAATCCCAATAAATAAATAAACTATGTACAAAATATATACAGCTACTAAATGTAGTCCAACCACTGTCCGTGGATCACAGGGCTCCTGTGCAAAGGGGCAAGGCCCAGTCCCACGACAAGAACTCCACGGAGAGAACACTGCAGGGGCATCAGAAAGAAAATAGGACAGGCACCTCAGGGGGAAGGGAAGGGGGGGCACCTCAGCCACTTGAGTACACGACGCCAGATCCACGAGGGGACTCCATGACCACTGGCCCATCCTGGGGAGAGCAAAGCCACAGTCCAAACAGTCCATACAGTGGGTGGCCTGCCCACTGGGCCATCCTGGGGAGAGCAAAGCCACAGTCCATACAGTCCATACAGTGGGTGGCCTGCCCACTGGGCCATCCTGGGGAGAGCAAAGCCACAGTCCATACAGTCCATACAGTGGGTGGCCTGCCCACTGGGCCATCCTGGGGAGAGCAAAGCCACAGTCCATACAGTCCATACAGTGGGTGGCCTGCCCACTGGGCCATCCTGGGGAGAGCAAAGCCACAGTCCATACAGTCCATACAGTGGGTGGCCTGCCCACTGGGCCATCCTGGGGAGAGCAAAGCCACAGTCCATACAGTCCATACAGTGGGTGGCCTGCCCACTGGGCCATCCTGGGGAGAGCAAAGCCACAGTCCATACAGTCCATACAGTGGGTGGCCCGCCCACTGGGCCATCCTGGGGAGAGCAAAGCCACAGTCCATACAGTCCATAACAGACCCCACTGCCACTGGAGGAGGCAAGTTGGCCAGAGGACATCCTGCAGCCCTTCCCGAGATAGATCCTGCCCTGCCACGTCTGCCAAAGGGCCAGCGGTTCTTGCCCTGAAGGGCCCAGTTCAGCGGTTCTTGAGACGGCGGGGCCCAGTTCAGCGGTTCTTGAGACGGCGGGGCCCAGTTGAGCGGTTCTTGCCCTGAAGGGCCCAGTTCAGCGGTTCTTGAGACGGCGGGGCCCAGTTCAGCGGTTCTTGAGATGGCGGGGCCCAGTTCAGCGCTCCTTGCCTTGAAGGGCCCAGTTCAGCGGTTCTTGAGACGGCGGGGCCCAGCGGAGCGGTGCTTGAGACGGCGGGGCCCAGTTCAGCGGTCCTTGCCTTGAAGGGCCCAGTTCAGCGGTTCTTGCCCTGAAGGGCCCAGTTCAGCGGTTCTTGAGACGGCGGGGCCCAGTTCAGCGCTCCTTGCCTTGAAGGGCCCAGTTCAGCGGTTCTTGAGACGGCGGGGCCCAGCGGAGCGGTGCTTGAGACGGCGGGGCCCAGTTCAGCGGTCCTTGCCTTGAAGGGCCCAGTTCAGCGGTTCTTGCCCTGAAGGGCCCAGTTCAGCAGTTCTTGAGACGGCGGGGCCCAGTTCAGCGGTTCTTGCCCTGAATGGCCCAGTTCAGCGGTTCTTGAGACGGCGGGGCCCAGTTCAGCGGTTCTTGAGACGGCGGCCGGTCTATGGCCAACTGCTAATTGCCTGGTGGTGCCCTCCTGGGCAGCGGGGATGGTGCTCCTTCACTGCCCACCTGGGCTGTGGGTGGTGGGGCCCTCCTGGCCAGCTGGGCTGGGTCCTCCCTGGGCAGCGGCTATGGGGGTGGTGGGCTCTCCCGGGGCAGCTGTGCCGGTTCCTCCCAGGGCAGCGGCTATGGGGGTTGTGGGCTCCTCCTGGGCAGCAGGCCTGCTGCCTGACCTCTCTGACTTGCTGCCCTTGCCCTCCTTAGTCGTGGGCCTGTGGCCCTTTCCTCCCTTTGGAGCTGTGGCTGGTGACTGTCTCTGGGTGGTGTCCGGGGGGATGTAGAAGGCGGGCTCCTGCGGCGACCCTTCCGCCTTCTGCTCCTCTTCCCAGGGGGTGGGCTGGCTGTCCCCTTGCTGCTGGGCGAAGATCCAGACATGCGGGCTGGCGGGCTCCAATACCCCTGCACCCTTGTCAAGGGGGCTGCAGGGCTGGTGGTGGCTGAGGTGCTCTTCTTACCCCGACGAGAAGGAGGGGGGGGCTCAGGGTCAGGAAAGAAGTTAGTAGTGGCGAGGAAGAGCTTCTTGGGACAATGGAGAGTGGTAGGTACAGTGGGAATGGGAGTGGAGGGAGAGGATGTGGTTGTAGGTGAGTCACGTTTTCTGTCTTTGGGTGCAGGTGCAGGAGGGATAGGCTGTCGTGAGGTGGATGGCTGTTGGGTGGGTGGGTGGCTGCGTTTGTGTGGTGTGGAAGAGGGGGTGACAGACACAGTGGGAGAGGACACAGGGGACGTGTAAATGGCAGTGGGGGTGGTGACTGCATGTGTGCGGACTGGAGTGGAGGGTGTGCTGGTGATGGAAACACTGGCTGATGGTGAGGTGAATGGAGGTGTTAGTGTAGACGTCACAGGGAGGGAGGAGGGAGACGAGGAGGTGGGGGTCACAGAGGTGGTAGTGACTGTTGGCATGTCTGCATCGGAATGTTGCGTGTGTGAATGTCTGCGTGATCTGTGGTGCTTATGTTTGGATGAGCTTCTCTTGGGTGTTGAGGTGTGTGCAGGCTGGTCTGATGGTGTGGGTGGGACAGGCAGAGGAACAGGAGACTGGGAGGAGGGAGTTAGTAGAGGCAGGCAGGAGACAGGGACAATGGCTGCCGTCAGTGCTGAGGCCAGAGCCTGGAACGATCGCTGATGGGCAGCCTGACCCGAATGAATGCCCTCCAGGTACGCATTGCTGCGATGAACCTCCCTCTCCACCCCCTGGATGGCATTCAGAAGGGTAGTCTGCCCAACAATGAGCGTTCGGAGGAGGTCAATGACCTCCTCACTGAGGGCAGCGGGGGTAACAGGGGCAGGGCCTGAGGTGCCTGGGGCGAAGGAGATGCCCGGCTTCCTGGCAGAGCGGGCACGGGGCGAACGCTGAGGGGCTGCTGGGAGGGCGGAGATGGTGCGCTGGGTGGCGGCTGTACCTGTAATGGCGGGGGGCACGGATGGTGCCACCCCCGCAAGGGAGCCCCCTTCCGAGGACGTGTCCGTGTCGCTGCAGGGTCCAGTCGTCCCCGTCGTGGAGCTCCCCTCGCCCTCCGTCTCACTGGTCCAGTCTGACTCTGTGGCATGGCCCTCCTGGGCCATGTGAGATGCAGCTCCCTCCTGCCCCGATGCCACTTCTCCTCCGCCTGATGATGCTGATGCACACAAGCACAGAAAGACAAACAAAAAGGGGGGGGGAGAGAGAAATAAAGGGATATTGAGTACATGGATCTCCGGTACAGTTAGCGGACATGACAGACACAGATGCCCCCTGCACTAAGTTGCGCACTTGGGGTACGCTACGCATTCCGTGGAACATGCCCTACACGCCTAGAGTTGACAACTGCACCCATGGATGACACGGCCCAGGGATGGCTGTACTGACAAACTACTGAGGGTGGTGGCTGGGGACACAGGGGCTTACGGGGGTGCCCAGCCTACAGATATCGCCCTGGCCTAGGGGGACCCCCAGCCCTCCTCCCCCACCCAGACACCTCCACTGCGCGACAACAGAGTAGATAATGCTTGTACTCACCCCCTTGTGTCTGCTGTGCTGCCCTCACGCGCCCATCCAATTCAGGGTAGGCCACCGCCAGGATCCGGAACATCAGGGGGCTCAGTTGACGGCAGGCACCCCGCCTACGTTGGGAGGGCATCCCCAGCAGAGACTCGGCGGTCTTCTTGGTCCCGCGGCGGATGTCCTCCCACCTCTTGCGGCAGTGGGTGCCCCGTCGATGGTGGACCCCCAGGGCCCGGACTTCCTTGGCGATGGCACGCCAAATCCCGATCTTCTCATGGGCGCGGACCTATGTGACACGTACAGGGAGGGAGAAATACCACGTTCAAGTTTCTCAGCATTTTCCTTTCCAGTGGCCCAACGCCCCCCATCCCCGCCAGGCCCCCCGCCAGGCCCAACATGCCCCCCATCCCCGCCAGGCCCCCCGCCATGCCCCCCGCCATGCCCAACATGCCCCCCATCCCCGCCAGGCCCCCCGCCAGGCCCAACATGCCCCCCATCCCCGCCAGGCCCCCCGCCATGCCCCCCGCCATGCCCAACATGCCCCCCATCCCCGCCAGGCCCCCCGCCAGGCCCAACATGCCCCCCATCCCCGCCAGGCCCCCCGCCATGCCCAACATGCCCCCCATCCCCGCCATGCCCCCGCCATGCCCAACATGCCCCCCATCCCCGCCAGGCCCCCCGCCAGGCCCCCCGCCATGCCCAACATGCCCCCCATCCCCGCCAGGCCCCCCGCCAGGCCCCCCGCCAGCCCCAACATGCCCCCCATCCCCGCCAGGCCCCCAAGCCAGCCAGTGGCCCCAAATCCATATTGAATTAAACTCACTTGTTGGTCTGGAGGACCGTAGAGTAGCGCATACTGGGGGAGGACCCCATCCACAAGTTTCTCCAACTCCTCTCCAGTGAAGGCAGGGGCCCTTTCCCCAGTCGCAGCAGCCATTGTCCCTTCCAGACCGAGGTCACAGCAACACTTGCAGTATAGGTCCTCTCCTGTGAAAGTTCAAGTCGCAAGTGGATAAGTAGATAGAAAATGGCGGTCACGTCCGCGGCGGTGCATACCGCGGCGGTGCGTCCCGCCACCGCCGGCGCCCTTCGCCATTGGCTCCTGAAACCCATAGGCTTCAATGTTAACCAATGCGGCTTCGCGCCGCGGTCTTCGCCCGCCGCCCGCCGCGGTGTGCCACGCCAGCGCATTGACCTCACATCCCATTGTCACACTTCACAGGTCAGGCAGCCGCCATTTCCAGGGCCCACATGGCTCAATTTCAACTGCGTCACACAGGCCTAGGCCTTGCATAGCCACTCAGACACGCCATTCACTGCATAGAGAATCGTATACTGTGCTAGCTGTGAGTACGTACCTGTGGGTTGCTTGACTGTGTGCTCCATGTTGTCCTTCCTAGGCACCGTCCGCTGGGTTGGGCGAGGAGACGGATGAATCCTCCCGTGTACCGACCGCTGGTGGACCTGTCGACAATGGAAGAACGCCACAATATCCTGACCTACCGTCTTAACCGTGCCACTATCCATGAACTGTGTGCCCAGCTGGAGCCCGACCTGATGTCCCCCATCCGCCAACCCACAGGGATTCCCCCTCTGGTGCAGGTCATGTCAGTACTACATTTCTTGGCAAGTGGCTCATTTCAGACAACCGTGGGAATTGCTTCCGGGATGTCTCAGCCCATGTTTTCGAAGGTGTTATCCAGAGTGTTGTCTGCCCTGATGAAATCCGTGAGGAACTACATCATTTTCCCTGAGGTGGGCGAATTGGCTACAGTGAAGGGTGATTTCTACGCCCTTGGACATATTCCCAACGTAATTGGTGCCATTGATGGGACCCATGTGGCTTTGGTTCCCCCAAGAGACAGGGAGCAGGTGTACAGGAACAGAAAAAATTACCATTCAATGAACATCCAGGTGGTGTGTTTGGCTGACCAGTACATCTCGCATGTAAATGCCAAATTCCCAGGGTCAGTGCATGACGCCTACATCCTCAGGAATAGCAGCATCCCTTACGTGATGGAACAGCTACAGAGACACCGTGTATGGCTAGTGGGGGACTCTGGGTACCCCAACCTGTCGTGGCTACTGACCCCAGTAAGGAATCCCCGGACCAGGGCAGAGGAACGGTACAATGAGGCCATGGGCGTACTAGGAGGGTGATCGAACGCACCTTTGGCCTCCTAAAGGCCAGGTTTCGCTGCCTGCATATGACAGGTGGATCCCTAATGTACTCACCTAAGAAGGTGTGTCACATCATCGTGGCCTGCTGCATGCTTCACAACCTGGCTTTGCGCCGCCAGGTGCCTTTCCTGCAGGAGGATGGTCGAGACGGTGGTGTTGTGGCAGCGGTGGAACCTGAGGAGAGTGACGAGGAGGAAGACGACGGGGCTGAAACAGACAACAGGGGCAGAATCATTGAACAGTACTTCCAATAGGACACAGGTAACATTTCAAAGATAATTTAGTAAATGTTAACTACTCTCCAGCATCTCTGCTGCCTGTCTATTTGCCCCAGTGTATGATGACTGAGTTTTGGCTTTTCCCTCCCTATTTCAGATCTGGGGTCCCCACTACGAGTCCTGTGCTTCGTTTCCCCATGGACTACAGCTTTGTGGCAGCTGTTTGTTGACTTCACCATGTACAAGGACATATTTGCACTGTCATGTCAATTACAATCTATTGAAATCACAGCCAGACTCCTGATATTTTGGTGCAAAATAGGTGTTTATTTAAGTGCTCAAAATGGGATGGGTGGTTTCAAGTGGGTGGGGGCTATGGTGAAGGAATGTCCATGGCAGAGTCCAGAGTAACAGTCACACAGGTGCATTGTCCAGAGGCCTGTGGAGAGATGGAGCATGGGCAGTTCAAGGATGGACAGGGTGACAATGTGGGACAGTGGGATGACATCAGGTGGTATCCTTTGCTGGCTGACATCCTACTCTGTCTTCTTGCGAGATCTCAGGGCCCTCTTGCGGGGTGGTTCTTCTCCTGCAGGAGGTGGGGGTCTGGTGGGCTGCTGCTGTGCGGGGGCCTCCTGTCCACTAGCGCCGGCGGAGGTGGTTGGCTGTTCTTGGTCCAGGCTAGTGGCAGGGGCCCTTGGGTGTTGTTCAGTGTCCGCCCTGCTGTTTACGAGGTCCTGCAGCAGCCCTACCATGGTAACCAGGGTGGTGTTGATGGCTCTGATGTCCTCCCTGTACCCCCGATAGTGTTCCTCCTGCAGCACCTGGATCTCCTGGAACCGGGCCAGTACCGTCGCCATCGTCTCCTGGGAGCGGTTGTATGCTCCCATGATGGTGGTGAGGACCTCGTGGAGAGTGGGTTCCCTGGGCCTCTCCTCCCCCCCCTGTCGCACAGCTGCCCGCCGAGTTCCCCTGTTTCCCTGGGCCTCTGCCCCCTGGCCGGTGTGCCCACTACCACTGCCCCCAGGTCCCTGTTGTTGTTGGAGTGGTGGGTTATCCTGGGTGCCCTGTAGTGGTAGACACACCGCAGATTGGCGCGCCCTGGAGACAGAGGCATGGGCCCGCTGGGTGGGAGCTGTGCTGGTGTTCCCAGAGGGGTTTGGGTCTGTAGTGGCCTGGGCCTGTGTGAGGGGAACCGACTGTCCAGAGGTCCCCGATGGTCCGGGCTGGTCATCGGTGTCCAGGTCGACAGAGCTGCTGTCATCGCTGACGGCCTCTTGGGTGGGGGGTGTGGAGAATTCTGGCCCCTCCGCCGCGGTGTGTTGACGGTCGGGTCCTGCAGGGGTATAGAGGTATGGTTATAGTTTCAATGTGTGGCATATGGGTGTATCTGTGGGTTCTCGTGTCCCCAAGTGCTGGCATTCGTGTGTGGGGGCTTTGGTGAGGGTGGCTTGTGGGGGGGATGTGTATATGCATTGGGCATGCTTTGGTGATGGGTGTCCATGCTTAGTGGACGCATGCAGGCCTAGGTTTTGGGATGTGTGGGTTGTGATGGTGAGACATTGGCGGGGAATAGGTGTGCTGGGGGTGGGGGTGAGGATGGTGGTGGGGGTGAGGATGGTGGTGGGGGTGAGGGTGGGGGTGAGGATGGGGGTGGGGGTGAGGGTGGGGTTTGAGGATGGGGGTGAGGGTTGGGGTCTGATTTGGCATGCAGGTGGGGGGGAAGCAGTATTGAAGCTTCAACTTACCAGTATCCATTCCTCCGCCGACTCCTGCGAGGCCGTCAGGATGCAGGATGTTCAAGACTTCCTCCTCCCATGATGTGAATTGTGGGGGTTGAGGTGGGGGTCCTCCGCCAGTCTTCTGCACGGCGATGTTGTGCCTGGATACCATGGAACGCACCTTCCCCCATAGGTCGTTCCATCGCTTCCTGATGTCTTCCCGATTTCTGGGGTGCTGTCCCACTGCGTTCACCCTGTCGACAATCCTCTGCCATAGCTCCGTCCTCCGGGCAATGCTGGTGTATTGTATCTGTGTGCCGAACAGCTGGGGCTCTACCCGAACGATTTCCTCCACCATGACCCTGAGTTCTTCGTCTGTGAAGCGGGGTTGTCTTTGGGGTGCCATGGGGTGGTGTGTATGATGTGTGGGGTGGAGTATGTGTATTTAAGTGAGTTGAGTGTGGTGGTGTGTGTTGTTTTGTGTGTGGATAGTGTGTGGGTGATGGTGTTGAGTGGCTGTGGCTGTTATTTTTTGGATGCTGGTGTCTCGCTCTTGCCTTCTTGACGAATTTTTTAGCGTAGGGGTTTGTGGGTGATGTGGGTGTGTGTTTTATATTGTATTGTGTGTGTGGGAGTGGTGTGTGTATGTGTATCAGGTGTGTGGGATTCAAATCGTCCAATGTGGCTGAGTTTTGTTCGTTTGTGTGTATTCTGACCGCGGCGGTGTGTCCCGCCAATGGAATACCGCGTTTGAATGACCGCCGCGTGGATTCGAGGGTCGTAATGGGATGGGCGTATTTCTGTTGGCGTGGCGGTGGAGGTTTGGTCACCTCCACCTTTCCGCCGACCGCTGGTCTGGCGGTCTGTTGTGGCGGTCGGATTTTCGGAGGTTTGCCTTCTGCGGGTCAGAATGACCGTGGCGGGTTTCCGCGACCTCGGCGGGATTATGGAGGATTTCTGACCGGCGGTAGGCGCCTTTTACCGCCGAGGTCAGAATGACCCCCTATGTCTCATAAGATCGCCGTTCCTTTATTATGGTATATCAAAAGGTAAAGTGCTCCAGTATATGACAGTCACTCACAACCTGGCCATAAGGAATGCAGAAATAAAGAAAGGCGATAGCCTCCGGCAAGTAGCACAGCTTGCCGCTTACCACCTCCTTAGTACTTGGATCTTGAACGGAGGAGCAGCTAGGAACTCCTTCTGCCGGTAAAATGTCAGTTTCCAGGAGGGGGCCCTGATGAATCTCATTCCTCTTTTCCGGCCGCCGATGATTTCCCCCTTCGGAACGCCGTCCGCTCCGACCTCGTTGAGGCTCCGACCTGTCTCATTAGCACAGAATAACGCACACCCTTTCCGGGGTGTGCTGACTCATACGCGATCTCTACCGCGCTGGGCTTCATGGGAGGTGTAGTCCCTAATGACTACAATCTCCCGATCGGCCCTGTAGGCGCCGGCTAGCACCTGACAGTACGCCCACCTCCAAAGCGCCTCCTAGGGCCAGGTTTAGTGGGATGACAAGCATGAAACCGTTGCACCGCCCTAGGGGCATGGACATTGCCTTCCGGCTCCCATGAATCCTCCTCGGCCTCATACCCCTTCCACGAAACCAAGTACCATAACTTACCCCCCCGTAGTTTGGAATCCAACACTTTGCGCACCTCATACTCCAGCTGCCCGTCTCTAACCACCGGAGGCACCGCCCGCCGGGTCGCTGACAGAGCTGGCTTCAAAAGGCTGCAATGAAACACCGGATGGATTCTTAAGGAAGCAGGTAAGTTGAGACGGTAAGCCACAGGGTTTATCTTGCGTACCACCTCATAAGGACCAATGTAACGAGGATGAAAGATGCTACGCATCTTAAAGCGTATATACTTGGTGGAAAGCCACACTCGATCCCCTGGCTGATACACCGGCCCCTCACGCCGATGTACATCACCCCATTTCTTATACTGTTCCTTGGCTTTATCCAAATTAAGTCGTATTTTTTTTTGCATGGATTGTAGGTTCTTAACCATAGCATGGACAGTAGGTTGATCCGTGACATCCCGAGGTATGATTATGGGCAACATCTCCGCGTGGAACCCTGTGTTAGCACGAAAAGGAGACTCCCTTATCGAGCTATGCCAAGCATTGTTGTACGATAGTTCGGCCAGCCATAGCAATGACACCCACGATTCCTGGGCGTCCTTTGCATAGCACCTCAGATATTTCTTCAGGGTTTGGTTGAGGCGCTCCGTCTGGCCATCGGTTTGTGGGTGGAAACTGGTGGATAGGGCGGATTCAATGCGCAGAACCTTGCACCACATGCGCCAAAACCTAGCAATGAACTGGGGGCCTCTGTCTGAAATAATGGTTCTTGGTAAACCATGTAACCGCACCACTTGAGACAGAATTAGATGGGCGGTCTGACTTGCTGTAGGTAGGTTTCTACAAGGGAGAAAGTGACCCATCTTGGTAAGACTATCGATTACCACCATGATAGCATTGTACCCCTGATCCATTGGCAATCCTACCACAAAATCCACGCTGATGGTTTGCCATGGTTTTTCCGGAGTGGGCAAAGGCATCAGCTTGCCCTGGCTCTTCGCGTTTTCTCCCTTGGATCGAGCACATATCTCACACCGAGCCACCCATGTCGCAACGTCCTTAGCCCTACCTTTCCACCTGAAATGTCGTTGAACTATTTGCGCAGTTTTGGTGTACCCCGGATGACCAGCTGTTACCGCATCATGACACCAATTGAAGGCTTGCATTCGAAGTTCATGTGTTGGTAAATACAAACGATTACCTTGCAACGGTATTCCATGCTTAAGGGTACGGTCCTGACTTACTTCGGCCCACTCCTTCCACTGAGCAGCAGACTTATGCTTAGAGACCTTTTCTAGGAAGTGAGAGATATGAAGGGCACAAAGCACTTTTTCCGGTTGGATGATTGCTTCATCAGGTCTTGAAGCGATGTTCCTCGCGTCCCTTTGTCTAGACAGTGAATCTGCCTTGCGATTGTCGACCCCAGGACGGAAGGTTACTACAAACTCATATTCTGAAAAGAACAGCATCCACCTCATTTGCCGCTGGGTAAGCTGTCTAGCCTCCTTCATATACTGCAAGTTTCGGTGATCAGTATATACCGTGACCGGGTGTTGGGCCCCCCAGAGATAGTGTCTCCATTCCTGAAATGCCTTTTTGATGGCTAGTAGTTCTTTTTCTGCCACCGTATAGTTGAGTTCCGCAGCAGATAGCTTCTTAGATAAAAACGCAACCGGATGAAGCTGTCCCGAGGTCTTGTTTCTTTGGGATAACACAGCCCCAATGGCTATATCCGAGGCATCTGCTTCGACTATAAAAGGTACTTCTGGCTGTGGATGCTGAAGTATAGGCGCTGAGCAGAAGGCCTGTTTTAAGAAGCAGAAGGCCTCCTCTGCCTCCTCTGACCAAACAAAAGACACACCCTTTCTTAGCAACCTTGTTATAGGTGACACAATGTGGGAAAAATGACAGATGAATCTTCTGTAGTAATTGGAAAACCCCAGGAAGCATTGCACGTCTCTCACACTAGTGGGCACTGGCCACTCTTGAACCGCCTGTATTTTTCTTGTCGACATGCAGAACCCTTCCGGGCTTAAATCCACCCCCAAGAACTCAACCTTCTGTACATGGAACTCGCATTTGCTCAGTTTGCAATAAAGATGGTGCTGTTGCAATGCTTGGAGTACTAGGGAAACATGTTCCATGTGCCGCTCTAGGGAGGTAGAATACACCAATATGTCATCTATATAAACGATCACAAAGTGGTCTACGTATTCTTTGAGAACATCGTTCAGAAAGTACTGGAAAGCCGCCGGGGCGTTACACAACCCGAACGGCATTACCAAGTATTCAAACAGGCCATAACGGGTCTTGAACGCCGTCTTCCACTCATCCCCTTCACGGATTCTGACCAGATGGTAAGCCCCCTTCAGATCCAACCTTGTATAGATAGTTGCCTCTTTCACCTGTTCCAATAACACAGGAATGAGGGGAAGAGGGTATCTATTCCTTATCGTGTTCTTGTTCAGCATTCGATAATCGATGCAGGTTCTCAACTCTTTATTCGCTTTAGCTATGAAAAAGAGTGGAGAAGCTGCCGGAGAACAAGATGGTCTAATGAACCCGATTTCCAGGAAGCGGTCCAGATATCTTCGCAAATGTTTGGTTTCTGGGTCTGATAGAGCATATACCCTACAAGAAGGAAGGAGTGCTCCCGGAATCAGATCTATCTTGCAATCGTATATACGATGGGGTGGCAATGTCTCCGCCTGACCTTCGTCGAACAAATCCTTGAACTTGGCGTAAACAGAGGGCAATATCACAGCTTTCTCCACCACTGTGGCCAACTGTAACCCTTGAGCCAACGCTAACGCGGGGGGGTTATCATATAAGAAACAGACTTTCTCACTCCTCAAGGACTGAAAACTAACCGTCTTGGTTTGCCAATCGATAACAGGATTGCTTTTTCTTAGCCAGGGCATTCCCAAAATTATTTCATACTGAGGAGCCTCTATTATATCTAGCCTGATCATTTCTCTGCGTGCCGGAGATACTCCATTGAAAACCAACCCCACATCCTCAGTTTGTTCAGTAAGGGGTCCAGACTTCAGTGGTGTACCGTCAACTGCCAACACTATTTCGGGGTTCTTTCTTGGAATTCTCGTAAGTCCCAGTCTCTTAACCACCCCTTCATCTATGAAATTTCCCGTGGCTCCTGAGTCTATCATTGCCCACACAGGATGGTTTCGATCTTGGGACACCAGCTCTACGGATAACAAAAGGTGTGACGCCTTTTCTTCTTGTGGCAAGAGGGTTAAAGAAGTCAACCGGAACCCCGATAGGGGTTCTATAAAGGGCAAATCCTCTTTCTCTGATATCTTCCCTGACGTCACCGCGGCCTTTTGAGTGGGGGAGTAGGAGAACCTTTTTCTTGGTTTTTGGGGACACTCTCTCACATAATGACCCTTCCTGCCGCAATACATGCACAGCCCCTGTACCCTCCTACTCTCTTTTTCGGCCCTTGACAGAGGTGCCCTAACGGCTCCCACTTCCATAGGTTCCCCGCATAAATCCTGGGAATTAGGAACTGGTCGCCCCTCCCTTTCTGGAATGCCCGGCCGCCTATCACCCGCTCTACGCTCTCCTCTTCTCTCTGCTAGCCGATGATTCAATCTCAAGGTAAGATTCACAAGTTCAGTACACGTGGAAGGCTGTGGATCTATTTGGGCTAGGATATCCTTCATGTCGTCTCTTAATCCTTGATAATAGAGAGACATTCTCTTCTCCTCTGGCCACTCTGATTCCGCCACCAGTCTATTGAAGGTCGTAAGATAAGTAACCAGGTCAGACCTCCCCTGTCTCAGCAATTCTCTATCAGCACTAAAGGTGGTTGTTCTGTGATCAAACACCTTCTCAAAGGCCGACCGAAAGGCATTCCAATCCGATAATAAGGGGTCATCGTTTCTAACTAACGGCACTGCCCAGTTAGCTGCATCTCCCGAGAGATAAGAAATAGCGAACATTACCCTGGAAAGGTTAGAGGGAAAAGACGCCGGTCTACAAGAGAATTGAAGAGACAACTGCGTTAAAAAAGCCTGAACTTTCCTGGGGTCCCCTGAAAACCGTTCCGGACTGGCCAAAGGGATTGGAGGGGAGACGTTCATGGTTACCTGCGGTGTAGATGCTGAGGCATCGAAGGGATTCCTAGTAAGCCTTTCTACCTTGTCCCTTAGGGCCGCTGCCTCCACCCTAGAATTTGCCAACTCTTGCTGCACTACCACTAACGCCTGTAATACATCATCCATAGATGCCATCTTTGCATTACACCGAGCAGGAGGAGTATTATTCGTGGGTGCGTTATTCTGTCACGGTGTAGGTACTCCTCAGACTCGGTGTGATGCAAACAAGGTCCACCTCCTGACACCACCAAGTCACCGATAAAAAACCACAGTGCATTGGAGTAATCAGGCGAGGGAAGGAAGGGGAAGGATCAGCAGGGACGGGATAACTGTAAAGAAAAATACACAGTGTTAATTATCACATTGTCTGTCTATTCTCATAAGGTCTCACTAAAACCAAAACGACCTGGCCTGCCCATAACTCATAAGGGCAGAACTAGTCCAAAGCCTGACTATGTTCCATCAGTATCACCAATGGATGCCCCAAGCCAACTACGGCCACTAATAATCACTTAAGGGTCTCACCGCCCCTCCTCCTAAACAATACTACAGTACGTATAAAGAAACAAACATGAGGAGAAAGAATAAGGTGAAGAAAATCTATTTTGCACTTCTTCCTATGATTCAGCTAACACACTGAGCCTTTTGTTAATGTCACGTATATTTGAAGAAGTAACTCGTTCATATCTCATTGAATATTGACAAGAATCATTTGTCCCGGCTGTTTGGAATCCTGCAAACAGTAAATCTCATTCTGAATTGCTGCCAAAAAAAAGCCAAAAGATTATGTCTCATAAGATCGCCGTTCCTTTATTATGGTATATCAAAAGGTAAAGTGCTCCAGTATATGACAGTCACTCACAACCTGGCCATAAGGAATGCAGAAATAAAGAAAGGCGATAGCCTCCGGCAAGTAGCACAGCTTGCCGCTTACCACCTCCTTAGTACTTGGATCTTGAACGGAGGAGCAGCTAGGAACTCCTTCTGCCGGTAAAATGTCAGTTTCCAGGAGGGGGCCCTGATGAATCTCATTCCTCTTTTCCGGCCGCCGATGATTTCCCCCTTGGGAACGCCGTCCGCTCCGACCTCGTTGAGGCTCCGACCTGTCTCATTAGCACAGAATAACGCACACCCTTTCCGGGGTGTGCTGACTCTTACGCGATCTCTACCGCGCTGGGCTTCATGGGAGGTGTAGTCCCTAATGACTACAATCTCCCGATCGGCCCTGTAGGCGCCGGCTAGCACCTGACACCTAAGCGGTTTCAGCTCTCCTTGGGGGAAGATGGGCCTAATAGAAATATGCCGATCTGCCCGCAAAGGGGGCAGAAATGGCCTAAAATAAAATTGCCCTCCTGAGAGCAACCCCTGCCTAAGGAGTTGCTCCACATCTGTAAAATATAAAATCAAAAAAATCCCTGGTGTCTAGTGGTTTCTGCCCCCCTTGGGGAATATTGGCCTAAGACAGATAGGCAGATCTGCCCCCAAGGTGGGCAGAAATGGCCTAATATAAAATTGCTCCCCAGGGGAGCGACCCCTTGTCTAATAAAACCACACACTCCACAGCTCACCTTGGAACACCATTACAGTATCTCTCTGAAAGAAAATATCTTTGCTATTAAAAAACTTCAAGTGACTCCTTTGGTTAAAGTCAATGCAGGTTTTCAATCCCCTTTATGTTTACAGATTTACCAGTTGCCCACGTTTGAAATGCGTGCGGCGTCCCGAGCTGCTTCTAACGGCCCAATGAGGTGCCGTGACGCAGCTCGGGAACAGGTAACTAGAAGGGCAGTGACACAAAAGAAAGTTAGTGAAAGAGGAAAGCCTGAGATTATATATATATAATCGGCACGAGTACTGACCTTAAAGAAGGGGTAGCGCCGCTCCGACGAGTTTGTAACGCGGTACTGCTGCTCCGACCGCAATCCGTCGTGCCCCTGGCGATGCGACCGTTAAAATGAAAAACGCGCATGCGCATGCGCGTCATCCGCGATAAAAATTCAAAGCGCGCATGCGCTTCCGAAGTGCCCGTTGAGGGGAGCAGTTTAAGACGGCGAAATTGAAAAATCGCCGGTGCGCATGCGCACAGTTCTGCGCATGCGCACATAATAGAGCCGACCCGATTCGGACGGGGAGCGGCTAAAGATAGAACACCTGCAACAGGAAATGCCCCAAAACACTACGTGGACACATCATAGTTATCAAATACAAAACTACCTTTTTTGTGGGTGGGAGGCACCTGCGTTTTTAATCCTGGGTTCAGCAGCCATCTAGGGAAACCTACCAAACCCAGACATTTCTGAAAGCTAGGGAGGGAGTTCAGGGAGGTGTGATTTGTGTGGATCCCCCAATGTTTTCTTAATCAGAATACTCAGCAAACCTCAAATTTAGCTAAAAAATCTGCACCAGCACAAATTTCCCACCACCCAACATTCCCCTCAGTCTCCTAATAAAAATGATACCTCACCTGTGTAGGTGGGCCAAGTGCCTGTGACAGGGAAGAGCCGAAAACATGTTGAAATTGAGGGGAACCAAAGCGGGTCCAAAAGGGCAGTTTGAAAAAAAAACATTTTTGGCTGACAAGTGGGGCAGAATTTCTATCAGTATAGATGCAACAATGCTGGGTGATACGAATGTTGTGGATTCCTGCAGATTCCAGAAGGTTCCATCACAAAAAATGTGGGGAAAATGTGTGATTTCAAGCAAAGTTGGAGGCTTGCAGGGCATTGTGGGTAAAAAAAATGGTACGGGTGCAAATGAAGTACACCACCCTGGACTCACCCGGATGTTTAGTTTTCAGATGCATCTAGGTCTCATAGATTTTTCTACATGGCAGTGTCCCAAAGTCCAAAAAGTGCAGCCCTCACCATTCCAATTGGGACAATTGTGAGTGTTAGACAAGCTCTCATGCACCAAATATAAAACCAAAACCATACCCCCCCCCCTCTTTTTAAAAAAAAATCTTCCCTGTTGTCTAGTGGGCTTTCTGCCCATCTTGAGGGCAGATGGGTCTTACACAAATAGGCCGGTCTGCCCCCCAGGGGAGAAGAAATGGACAATAGTAATGTGCTTCCATGGGGAGCGACCCTTGCCCAAGGGGCTGCCCCCCAATCAAAGCACACATACCAATCCCTGGTGCCTAAGTGGTTTCAGCTCTCCTTGGGGGAAGATGGGCCTAATAGAAATATGCCGATCTGCCCGCAAAGGGGGCAGAAATGGCCTAAAATAAAATTGCCCTCCTGAGAGCAACCCCTGCCTAAGGAGTTGCTCCACATCTGTAAAATATCAAATCAAAAAAATCCCTGGTGTCTAGTGGTTTCTGCCCCCCTTGGGGAATATTGGCCTAAGACAGATAGGCAGATCTGCCCCCAAGGTGGGCAGAAATGGCCTAATATAAAATTGCTCCCCAGGGGAGCGACCCTTGCCTAAGGAGTTGCTCCCCATCTGTAAAATATAAAATCAAAAAATCCCTGGTGTCTAGTGGTTTCTACCCCCCTTGAGGGCAGACCAGCCTAATTAAAATAAGCCAATCTGCCCCGTAGGGGGGCAGAAATGGCCTAAAATACATCCTCCCCCAGGGGAGAGACCCTTGCCTAAGGGCTCAGTCCCCTTATGAAATTATAGGGAAAAAAAATCCCTGGTGTCTAGTGATTTCTGCTCCCCTTGGGGATAGATTGGCCTGATACAAATAGGCCGATCTGCCCCTATGGGGTCAGAAATGTCCTAAAATAAATTTGGCCCCCAGGGGAGCGACCCTTGTCTAGAGGTTTCTGCCCCCCTTGGGGGCAGATGGGCCTAATTAATATAGGCTGATCTGCCCCCAAGGGGGGCAGAAATGCCCAAACAATAAAGGCCCTCCTTGGGGAGCAATCCTTGCCTAAGGAGCCGCTCCCCTCATGTCCATTTCATCAAAAAAACAAACTACCTGGTGTCTAGTGCCAGAAAGACATCAAAGGAAAGGAAAAGACCTTCCTTTTCTTTGATGCCTTTCTGCTCTCCCCACCCCCGATCGGAAGAGAAATTAAAACATTTCTCTTCCGATCGCGCTGGAAGCTCATGGGGGCGACTTCTGATCAGCACGATCGGCGACTTCTGATGAGGTCGGGAGGATCCGGTGGAAGGGGAAGCATAAAATGTGTATGTTCCATAAATTTAATTCAATTTTTTTAATGGGGGTTCTTGTACATTTTTGTGCTGTTTACTAGTACATCTGTGTAAGATATGTTTTTTTTCTATTGTATGGCCTAGACATGCTAGGTTGACACAACAAATACACTTGGACTTGAAATACTTATATACTATCTGTGTAATAACCTCTATACATTGTAATCATAAATATAGGCGAGGGTATATATTTTAACCATAAATAACATATACATTTGTTAGCCATAAAAAGAAGACTATGGCCCTCATTACGACCATGGCGGTCCGAAGACCGCTAGGGCCACGGTGGCGGTGTCACCGCCGACGGGCCGGTGGTGAAGACCACAACATTACGAGTGTGGTGGTTTGGCTTCTGCCAAACGGCCACATCTCCGCTGGTACCGCCAGATCGGTAGGGCAGCTGGGCCAGGGGCCAGCACCTCGGGCTGGCTGTCCACTGCAGACCGCTGGTGGAATAATGAGTCAGCTTTCCGCAGCGGTAGCACCACCACGAAAACCCTTGCGGAAAGGCTGCCAACGACAGGAAATTCCTTTTCTGTTGCCGGAAGACGACTCCCCCAACCTCAGTTACATACAATATCCCACCCCCCTTTCTGTGACATCACCCCCCTCCCTCACCTCTTTCCATGACAGCAACACCCTACCCGCATACATGCACACACACCCACACGCACCCACACGCACCACACATACACGCATTCACCAACACTTACATGCATTCAACAGCATGCATACATACGCTCATTCACCAGCACGCATACATACACTCATTCACCAACACGCCTCCATACACACTAAAAGACGCATACATGCACGCATTCACTAACACGCATACATACACTCATCCACTCGCACCAACAGACAACCATTCACACACACATTACAATATGCACTCACTTCAACACTCACACATGCACACACACTTACATTCACACACACCTACACACACACACATTCACACACGCAGATATACACCCCCTCACACACGCATACACATACGCAGACATACACCCACTCACTCACGCACACACACACACACACACGCAGACATACACCTACTCACACACGCACACACAACACCTCCCACCCTCTCCCCTGTCGGACGATCGGCTTACCGTGTCCGGCAAGGAGGTCGTCCACCAAGAAACGGGACCTGGCGCTTCCACCGCCAGCAGCACCCCGCCATCAGGACACCGCCACGCTGTATTACTGCTCGTAACTGTAAACTGCCAAACTGTGGCAGAAATCCTTCAGTACTCTTCATATAGCGGTCGGAAAATAGACCGCTGAAGTGTGTAATAGACCACCGAAGTCATAATGAGGGCCTATATATATTTATATTCATAAGTAATAAGTGCACTTGTACAAACAAAATGCACATTTCTGAAACCCATGTATATGCACCATTGGTGTCTTGTGCATACTATTGTTGTACATTTTTGTATTTTGAATGTGGTAGTCATGTAGGGAATAGCCAGCTTGAGTAATCCTCTTAAGATGAGATGGTTATCTTTGGATCTTATGTTTGGGGGTTATGACTTCCATAGTTTGGGACCTTGAAGGGAGAAAGATGTTCTACACTTATTTTCTTTCCTTGTATCCTGGGAGTTTGAGGTTGGGTGCCAGACTGGATAGGAGATGTCTTTGTTGTCTGTATTTTGTGATTTTCATCCTGATTAAAAGTGGTCCTGTTGGTGACACTAAGCAACTTGAAAGTGGATCTTCTGACAACCAGCGACCAATGTAGAGCCTGTAAGCAAGAGGAAGAGATGTGTGCGTGTGCTTTCTATATATGAGTATTCTAGCAGCAGAGTTATGAATTTGTTGTAGTCTTTTCATAAATGATAGAGGTAATTCATTGGTATAATGAAGTACAGACAGTAGAAAGAGAGATAGTAGCTTGGACCTTGTGTGGAAATCCTAGGTGGGGGAAGATGCATTGCAAAGTTTTCATAGTAATGAAGCTTGATCTTGCTAATTTATTCACTTAGGCATTCATTATTAGCATAGAGCTTATGGTTATGCTGAGGTTTCTTAATTCCTTGGTTACCTTAGAAGGTGGTCCCAGATCTTCAGGCCAGATGGAGAGTGGGTCATAAGTTTACCAATCACCACAGGTTGTATTTCAGTTATGAACGCAATCAATGTGAGATGGCTTCATGTTATCCATGGATCAATGGCTCAGAGGCAATTTAAGAAGTATTTGTGTGTCATCTGCATAGTTATATCAGGTGAGCTGAAATTCATTGATCATTACTGATAATAACTTCATGTTGATATTGAAAAGCTGGGGTGAGATGATAGAGCCTTGAGGGACCCCTTCTTTTATGATGTCAAGTTTGGATGAGATAGAAGGGGTATGAATGGCATTTGTTCTGATTGAAGATAGGATCTGATCCGGTCAAGAGCAGTCCCCTCTATGCCAGCTTCATGGAGTCTTTGAATTAGAGTGTCGAAGACAGCTGAAAGGTCCATGAGAAGTAGTGCAGTGACCCCATTGTTGTCTACTGTGTTTGTAAGGTAATCCCAGATGGTGATTAGAACAAATTCTATGCCTCCTCTTGTAGACAATCCTGTTTGGAAGTCTCAAAGTATGGAGTTATTGTCAATAAATTAGAGACATCTGGGTGATTGCTGCTCTTTCTTTTAGTTTGCCAAGGAATGGTCTTTTTGCAATATGTTGTAGTTGTTTGAGTCTTGAGGGTCCAGGTTTGTTTTCTCTAATAAAGAGTGTCTGTATGTCTTTTTTAAGTCTCCAGGAAAAACCCATACTGTCAAAGATGTTTGTTCTGACTGGAGTGGCAGCAAAGGTTGTTAAAGGGATGTTCTTGAAGATTTGTGGTGGACAAGGGTAAGAGGGTAAGTTGACTGGCCTGCTTGTTTGGACAAGGTCCATAAAATCATTTTCTAAAAGTTGTTTGAAGGAATGCTGAGGTTGGGTTAACCTACCTTTGGGGGTGTGATTGTTGGAAAAGGGATGGTGCTGGTAGTTTTCATTTGTTTAAATAGCAATCTATTATGTCTGCTTTGATTGTGTAATGTTTGCCAGTTTATCAGGAAATTAGTGGGAAAAAGGATGGTTTCCTTCTGTGCATTTAGGTTTATGAAAGTCTGTGAGAATTTCATAAAAAAGTTTATTTTTCTTCTGAATGCTCTCTGAATAATAGATTTTTTACCTTTTTTGATAGATGACGGGTATAGTCTGTTGTGTTTATGTAGGCGATGTAACAAGTAATACTTAGATCAACATATGCTTTTTCTCTGATGTGATTTGTATAATCATGTTTATATGTTGTGATATGAGTGATCATAATAAATAGAGACCCATAGGCATGTAGTCAAATACTGGTATTTGTACTGCTGTGGTATAAAGATGAATTTAGCTCATCTAACTGTGGATGTGTTCAGGGAGGGGAGGAGATAGTAATGCACGTTATGCTGCTATGCTCTTTTCATTTGGGATTAGAAAAGAATATCTCTACCTGCTCTTTGTAGCACACTCGATAAGAAGCTGTAAGGATGCTTTCCCCTTTGTGTACGCGCACGGACTTTGAGAAAGTTGTCACCTGAGTATCCGAATATATATGGTGCATGGAGAATAATTAGGCAACGTCATCAGTAGGGGAATAGCAGAGTTTTTGTTGGATAGACAGTGGTAAATATTTGGATCGCTGGAACCATACATAAAATATTTAAATTTTGCCAGGCAAACAAAGGTCTTAGGGTCCCTATAGGCAACGCCGTTAAGTATAATCTAGCAGGGGATTGGGGGAATATGAGGTAACATTAAGGTTCGTAAAAATTGATTGTCATAGAGGGAGGGTCAAAACTGATACACTTGCACTTGTGTCATTGAATAGTATGAGGCTATGCAAACTTGGATGAGTTTTACCCCTATTTAGGCACAAAGGGTCATCTAACGCTCATGGATTAGCATTTCTGGCCATAAATAGCAGGGCCGTGCAAAGCACTTTTAAGCTGCAATAACTTTTCAACTGGTCAGATGCCATTTTAGTGAGGTCCGATATGGGTTAATGCAATAAAGTGTCCCCAGGTTCCATGAATCCAGTATTAAAGGTCTGCTGGGATGTTCCATTAAAATGTCTCTGATGTTTTTAATGCTTCTGAAATTAACAAAAGCAATCATGCACTTGCACTTTTTTCTGGCAGTGGGGTTTTCTTTTAACCACCCTCTGCTGTCAGGCCTTTCCCCCTCAGGTGGCAAGCCTTTTTTTGGCTATTTGGAGCAATCCTCGCTTAGGCCCTCATAACCTTTTGTCCACATAAGCTAGCCACGCCAAATTTGCGACCTTTTTTTCCAACATCGTAGGGGTTCTAAAAGTACCAAGAGTTTGTGGGTTGCCCTGGAGGAGACCAAGAAATGAGACAAAATACAGCAAAACTTTTGTTTGTTTGAGAAAAATGGGGGAAAAAGTGCTGCAGATGAAACCATGTGTTTTTTCTCTCCTGAAAATGGCATCAACAAAGAGTTTGTGGTGCTAAAATCACCATCTTCCCAGCCTTCAGGAACAGGCAGACTTGCAACAGAAATCCACATTTTTCAACACAATTTTGGCATTTTACTGGGACATCCCCCATTTTTACTATTATTTGTGGTTTCAGCCTCCTTCCAGTTAGTGACAGAAATGGCTATAAAACCAATGCTGGATCCCAGACAGCTAAACATTTCTGAAAAGTAGACAACATTCTGAATTCAGCAATGGGTCATTTGTGTAGATACTTCAAGGTTTTCCAACAGAAAGTAACAGCTGAAATACAAAAATATTGACATTGAGGTGAAATAAAGAGCCATTTCGGTCCATGTTTTATTCTATAACTTTTTCCAGCGGTGGCAGATTTTTTAAAGCAATATATAATTACATCTGCTGGACTCTTCTGGTTGCGGGGATATATAGGGATTGTAGGTTCATCAAGAACCCTAGGTACCCAGAGCCAATAAATGAGCTGCACCTTGCAATGGGTTTTCATTGTATACTGGGTGTACAGCGATTCATTTGGTGAAATATAAAGAGTGAAAAATAGATATCAAGGAAACCTTTGTATTTCCAAAATGGGTACAAGATAAGGTTTTGAGAAGCAGAGGTTATTTGTACATCTCTGAAAGTCGGGGTGCCCATACTAGCATGTGAATTACAGGGCATTTCTCAAATAGACTTCTTATTACACACTGTCTCACATCTGGAAGGAAACAAATGTAGAGAAAGAGAAGGGGCAATAACACTTGTTCTTCTTATCTGGGCTCCCCCAATTCTCCTGATAAAAATGGTACCTCACTTGTGTGGGTAGGCCTAGAGCTCACGACAGGAAACGCCCCAAAACACAACGTGGACACATCACATTTTCCCAAAGAATACTGACCGTTTTTTTTGCAAAGTGCCTAGCTGTGGGTTTTGGCCTCTAGCTCAGCTGGCACATAGGGGAACCTAGCAAACCTATGCATTTGTGAAAACTAGACACGTATGGGAATTCAGAATGGGGTGACATGTGGGGCTCTCACCAGGTTCTGTTACCCAGAATCCTTTACACACCTCAAAATGTGGCAAAAAAAACACTTTTTCCTCACATTTTGGTGATAGAAAGTTCTGGCATCTGAGAAGTGCCACAGATTTCCTTCCACCCAGCATTCCTCCAAGTCTCTCAATAAAAAGGGTACCTCACTTGTGTTGGTAGGCCTAGTGCCCACGACAGGAAATGCCCCAAAACGCAACATGGACACATCAAGTTTTTACATTGAAAACTGACGTGTTTTTTGGAAAGTGCCTAGCTGTGGATTTTCGTCTCTAGCTCAGCCGGCACCTAGAAAAACCGACCAAACCTGTACATTTTTGGAAACTGGACACCTAGGGTAACCCAGGGTTGGGGGAATCTGTGGCACTCTCACCAGGTTCCGTTACCCAAAATCCTTAGCAAACCTCAAAATTGGGCCAAAAAACACTTTTTCCTCACATTTAGGTGCTGCGAAGTTCTGGAATCTGAGAGTAGCCACAAACTTCCTTCTACCCAACATTTCCCCACATCTCCCGATAAAAATGGTACCTCACTTGTGTGGCTAGGCCTAGTGCCTGCAACAGGAAATGCCCCAAAACACTACGTGGACACATCATAGTTATCAAATACAAAACTACCTGTTTTTGTGGGTGGGAGGCACCTGCGTTTTTAATCCTGGGTTCAGCAGCCATCTAGGGAAACCTACCAAACCCAGACATTTCTGAAAACTAGGGAGGGAGTTCAGGGAGGTGTGACTTGTGTGGATCCCCCAATGTTTTCTTAATCAGAATACTCAGCAAACCTCAAATTTAGCTAAATAATCTGCACCGGCACAAATTTCCCACCACCCAACATTCCCCTCAGTCTCCCAATAAAAATTATACCTCACCTGTGTAGGTGGGCCAAGTACCTGTGACAGGGAAGAGCCGAAAACATGTCGAAATTGAGGGGGAACCAAAGTGGGTCCAAAAGGGCAGTTTGAAAAAAAAATCATTTTTGGCTGACAAGTGGGGCAGAATTTCTATCAGTATAGATGCAACAATGCTGGGTGATAGGAATTTTGTGGATTCCTGCAGATTCCGGAAGGTTCCATCACAAAAAATGTGTGATTTCAAGCAAAGTTGTAGGCTTGAAGGGCATTGTGGGTAAAAAAATGGTACGGGTGCATATGAAGTACACCACCCTGGACTCACCCGGATGTTTAGTTTTCAGATGCATCTAGGTCTCATAGATTTTTCTACATGGCAGTGTCCCAAAGTCCAAAAAGTGCAGCCCTCACCATTCCAATTGGGACGATTGTGAGTGTTAGCCAAGCTCTCATGCACCAAATATAAAACCAAAACCATACCCCCCCCCCTCTTTTTTTTAAACAAATCTTCCCTGTTGTCTAGTGGGCTTTCTGCCCCTCTTGAGGGCAGATGGGTCTTACACAAATAGGCCGGTCTGCCCCCCAGGGGAGAAGAAATGGACAATAATAATGTGCCTCCATGGGGAGGGACCTTGCCCAAGGGGCTGTCCCCCAATCAAAGCACACATACCAATCCCTGGTGCCTAAGTGGTTTCAGCTCTCCTTGGGGGAAGATGGGCCTAATAGAAATATGCCGATCTGCCCGCAAAGGGGGCAGAAATGGAATAAAATAAAATTGCCCTCCTGAGAGCAACCCCTGCCTAAGGAGTTGCTCCACATCTGTAAAATATAAAATCAAAAAAATCCCTGGTGTCTAGTAGTTTCTGCCCCCCTTGGGGAATATTGGCCTAAGACAGATAGGCAGATCTGCCCCCAAGGTGGGCAGAAATGGCCTAGTATAAAATTTCTCCCCAGGGGAGCGACCCTTGCCTAAGGAGTTGCTCCCCATCTGTAAAATATCAAATAAAAAAATCCCCGGTGTCTAGTGGTTTCTACCCCCCTTGAGGGCAGACCAGCCTAATTAATATAGGCCAATCTGCCCCATAGGGGTGCAGAAATGGCCTAAAATACATCCTCCCCCAGGGGAGTGACCCTTGCCGAAGGGCTCAGTCCCCTTATGAAATTATAGGGGAAAAAAATCCCTGGTGTCTAGTGATTTCTGCTCCCCTTGGGGATAGATTGGCCTGATACAAATAGGCTGATCTGCCCCTATGGGGTCAGAAATGTCCTAAAATAAATTTGGCCCCCAGGGCAGCGACCCTTGTCTAGAGGTTTCTTCCCCCCTTGGGGGCAGATGGGCCTAATTAATATAGGCTGATCTGCCCCCAAGGGGGGCAGAAATGCCCAAACAATAAAGGCCCTCCTTGGGGAGCAATCCTTGCCTAAGGAGCCGCTCCCCTCATGTCCATTTCATCAAAAAAACAAACTACCTGGTGTCTAGTGCCAGAAAGACATCAAAGGAAAGGAAAAGACCTTCCTTTTCTTTGATGCCTCTCTGCTCTGCCCACCCCCGATCTCTCTTCCGATCGCACTGGAAGCTCATGGGGGCGACTTCTGTGCAGCGCGATCAGCGACTTCTGATGAGGTCAGCGTGCAGTTGCGTGCTGTCATTATCAGACGTCACTGGAGGGGTCGGGAGGATCCGGTGGAAGGGGAATCATAAAATCTGTATGTTCCATAAATTTAATAAAAAATTTAAATGGGGGTTCTTGTACATTTTTGTGCTGTTTACTAGTACTTCTGTGTAAGATATGTTTTTTTTTTCTATTGTATGGCCTAGACATGCTAGGTTGACACAACAAATATACTTGGACTTGAAATACTTATATACTATCTATGTAATAACCTCTATACATTGTAATCATAAATATAGCGAGGGTACATATTTTGACCATAAATAACATATACATTTGTTAGCCATAAAAAGAAGACTATGGCCCTCATTACGACCATGGCGGTCCGAAGACCGCTAGGGCTATGGTGGCGGTGTCACCGCCGACGGGCCGGTGGTGAAGACCGCCACATTACGAGTGTGGTGGTTTGGCTTCTGCCAAACGGCCACATCTCCGAAGGGTACCGCCAGAGCGGTAGGACAGCTGGGCCAGGGGCCAGCACCTCGGGCTGGCTGTCCACTGCAGACCGCTGGTGGAATAATGAGTCAGCTTTCCGCAGCGTTAGCACCACCACGAAAACCCTTGCGGAAAGGCTGCCAGCGACAGGAAATTCCTTTTCTGTTGCCGGAAGACGACTCCCCCAACCTCAGTTACATACAATACCCCACCCCCCTTTCTGTGACAGCACCCCCCTCCCTCACCTCTTTCCATGACAGCAACATCCTACCCGCATACATGCACACACACCCACACGCACCACACATACACGCATTCACCAACATTTACATGCATTCAACAGCATGCATACATACGCTCATTCACCAGCACGCATACAGACACTCATTCACCAACACGCCTACATACACTCATTCACCAAGACGCATACATGCACGCATTCACTAACACGAATACATACACTCATCCACTCGCACCAACAACCATTCACACAAACATTACAATATGCACTCACTTCAACACTCACACATGCACACACACTTACATTCACACACACACATACACACACACACATTCACACATGCAGATATACACCCCCTCACACATGCAGACACATACACACGCAGACATACACCTACTCACACACGCACACACAACACCACCCACCCTCTCCCCTGTCGGACGATTGGCTTACCGTGTCCGGTGAGGAGGTTGTCCACCAAGAAACGGGACCTGGCGCTTCCACCGCCGGCAGCACCCCGCCATCAGGACACCGCCACGCTGTATTACTGCTCGTAACTGTAAACTGCCAAACTGTGGCAGAAATCCTTCAGTACTCTTCATTTAGCGGTCGGAAGATAGACCGCCGAAATGTGTAATAGACCACCGAAGTCATAATGAGGGCCTATATATATTTATATTCATAAGTAATAAGTGCACTTGTACAAACAAAATGCACATTTCTGAAACCCATGTATATGCACCATTGGTGTCTTGTGCATACTATTGTTGTACATTTTTGTATTTTGAATGTGGTAGTCATGTAGGGAATAGCCAGCTTGAGTAATCCTCTTAAGATGAGATGGTTATCTTTGGATCTTATGTTTGGGGGTTATGACTTTCATAGTTTGGGACCTTGAAGGGAGGAAGATGTTCCCAGACTGGATAGGAGATGTCTTTGTTGTCTGTATTTTGTGATTTTCATCCTGATTAAAAGTGGTCCTGTTGGTGACACAAAGCAACTTGAAAGTGGATCTTCTGACAACCAGCGACCAATGTAGAGCCTGTAAGCAAGAGGGAGAGATGTGTGCCTGTGCCTTCTATATATGAGTATTCTAGCAGCAGAGTTTTGAATTTGTTGTAGTCTTTTCATAAATGATAGAGGTAATTCATTGGTATAATGAAGTACAGACAGTACAAGAGAGATAGTAGCTTGGACCTTGTGTGGAAATCCTAGGTGGAGGAAGATGCATTGCAAAGTTTTCATAGTAATGAAGCTTGATCTTGCTAACTTATTCACTTAGGCATTCATTATTAGCATAGAGCTTATGGTTATGCTGAGGTTTCTAAATTCCTTGGTTACCTTTGAAGGTGGTCCCAGATCTTCAGGCCAGATGGAGAGTGGGTCATAAGTTTACCAATCACCACAGGTTGTATTTCAGTTATGAACGCAATCAATGTGAGATGGCTTCATGTTATCCATGGATCAATGGCTCAGAGGCAATTTAAGAAGTATTTGTGTGTCATCTGCACAGTTATATCAGGTGAGCTGAAATTCATTGATCATTACTGATAATAACTTCATGTTGATATTGAAAAGCTGGGGTGAGATGATAGAGCCTTGAGGGACCCCTTCTTTTATGATGTCAAGTTTGGATGAGATAGAAGGGGTATGAATGACATTTGTTCTGATTGAAGATAGGATCTGATCCGGTCAAGAGCAGTCCCCTCTATGCCGGCTTCATGGAGTCTTTGAATTAGAGTGTCGAAGACAGCTGAAAGGTCCATGAGAAGTAGTGCAGTGACCCCATTGTTGTCTACTGTGTTTGTAAGGTAATCCCAGATGGTGATTAGAGCAAATTCTATGCCTCCTCTTGTAGACAATCCTGTTTGGAAGTCTCAAAGTATGGAGTTATTGTCAATAAATTAGAGACATCTGGGTGATTGCTGCTCTTTCTTTTAGTTTGCCAAGGAATGGTCCTTTTGCAATATGTTGTAGTTGTTTGAGTCTTGAGGGTCCAGGTTTGTTTTCTCTAATAAAGAGTGTCTGTATGTCTTTTTTAAGTCTCCAGGAAAAACCCATACTGTCAAAGATGATTGTTCTGACTGGAGTGGCAGCAAAGGTTGTTAAAGGGATGTTCTTGAAGATTTGTGGTGGACAAAGGTCAGAGGCTAAGTTGACTGGCCTGCTTGTTTGGACAAGGTCCATAAAATCAGTTTCTAAAAGTTGTTTGAAGGAATGCTGAGGTTGGGTTAACCTACCTTTGGGGGTGTGATTGTTGGAAAAGGGATGGTGCTGGTAGTTTTCTTTTGTTTAAATAGCAATCTATTATGTCTGCTTTGATTGTGTAATGTTTGCCAGTTTATCAGGAAATTAGTGGGAAAAAGGATGGTTTCCTTCTGTGCATTTAGGTTTATGAAAGTCTGTGAGAATTTCATAAAAAAGTTTATTTTTCGTTCTGAATTCTCTCTGAATAGTAGATTTTTTACCTTTTTTGATAGATGACGGGTATAGTCTGTTGTGTTTATGTAGGCGATGTAACAAGTAATACTTAGATCAACATATGCTTTTTCTCTGATATGATTTGTATAATCATGTTTATATGTTGTGATATGAGTGATCATAATAAATAGAGACCCATAGGCATGTAGTCAACTACTGGTATTTGTTCTGCTGTGGTATAAAGATGAATTTAGCTCATCTAACTGTGGATGTGTTCAGGGAGGGGAGGAGATTGTAATGCACGTTATGCTGCTATGCTCTTTTCATTTGGGATTAGAAAAGAATATCTCTACCTGCTCTTTGTAGCACACTCGATAAGAAGCTGTAAGGATGCTTTCCCCTTTGTGTACGCGCACGGACTTTGAGAAAGTTGTCACCCGAGTATCCGAATATATATGGTGCATGGAGAATAATTAGACAACATCATCAGTAGGGGTATAGCAGAGTTTTTGTTGGATAGACAGTGGTAAATATTTGAATCGCTGGAACCATACATAAAATATTTTAATTTTGCCAGGCAAACAAAGGTCTTAGGGTCCCTATAGCCAACGCTGTTAAGTATAATCTAGCAGGGGATTGGGGGAATATGAGATAACATTAAGGTTCGTAAAAATTGATTGTCATAGAGGGAGGGTCAAAACTGATACACTTGTGTCATTGAATAGTATGAGGCTATGCAAACTTGGATGAGTTTTACCCCTATTTAGGCACAAAGGGTCATCTAAGGCTCATGGATTAGCATTTCTGGCCATAAATAGCAGGGCCGTGCAAAGCACTTTTAAGCTGCAATAACTTTTCAACTGGTCAGATGCCATTTTAGTCAGGTCCGATATGGGTTAATGCAATAAAGTGTCCCTAGGTTCCATGAATCCAGTATTAAAGGTCTGCTGGGATGTTCCATTAAAATGTCTCTGATGTTTTAAATGCTTCTGAAATTAACAAAAGCAATCATGCACTTGCACTTTTTTCTGGCAGTGGGGTTTTCTTTTAACCCCCCTCTGCTGTCAGGCCTTTTCCCCCTCAGGTGGCAAGCCTTTTTTTGACCATTTGGAGCAGTCCTCGCTTAGGCCCTCATAACCTTTTGTCCACATAAGCTAGCCACGCCAAATTTGCGTCCTTTTTTTCCAACATCGTAGGGGTTCTAAAGGTACCAAGAGTTTGTGGGTTGCCCTGGAGGAGACCAAGAAATGAGACAAAATACAGCAAACATTTTGTTTGTTTGCGAAAAATGGGAAAAAAGTGCTGCAGATGAAACCATGTGTTTTTTTTTCTCCTGAAAATGGCATCAACAAAGAGTTTGTGGTGCTAAAATCACCATCTTCCCAGCTTTCAGGAACAGGCAGACTTGAATCAGAAAGCCACATTTTTCAACACAATTTTGGCATTTTACTGGGACATCCCCCATTTTTACTATTATTTGTGGTTTCAGCCTCCTTCCAGTTAGTGACAGAAATGGCTATAAAACCAATGCTGGATCCCAGACAGCTAAACATTTCTGGAAAGTAGACAACATTCTGAATTCAGCAATGGGTCATTTGTGTAGATACTTCAAGGTTTTCCTACAGAAAGTAATAGCTGAAATACAAAAATATTGACATTGAGGTGAAAAAAAGAGCCATTTCTGTCCATGTTTTATTCTATAACTTTTTCCAGCGGTGGCAGATTTTTTAAAGCAATATATAATTACGTCTGCTGGACTCTTCTGGTTGCGGGGATATATAGGGATTGTAGGTTCATCAAGAACCCTAGGTACCCAGAGCCAATAAATGAGCTGCACCTTGCAATGGGTTTTCATTGTATACTGGGTGTACAGCGATTCATTTGGTGAAATATAAAGAGTGAAAAATAGATATGAAGGAAACCTTTGTATTTCCAAAATGGGTACAAGATAAGGTTTTGAGAAGCAGAGGTTATTTGTACATCTCTGAAAGTCGGGGTGCCCATACTAGCATGTGAATTACAGGGCATTTCTCAAATAGACTTCTTAATACACACTGTCTCACATCTGGAAGGAAACAAATGTAGAGAAAGAGAAGGGGCAATAACACTTGTTCTTCTTATCTGGGCTCCCCCAATTCTCCTGATACAAATGGTACCTCACTTGTGTGGTTAGGCCTAGAGCTCACGACAGGAAACGCCCCAAAACACAACGTGGACACATCACATTTTCCCAAAGAATTCTGACAGTTTTTTTTGCAAAGTGCCTAGCTGTGGGTTTCGGCCTCTAGCTCAGCTGGCACATAGGGGAACCTAGCAAACCTATGCATTTGTGAAAACTAGACACCTATGGAAATTCAGAATGGGGTGACATGTGGGGCTCTCACCAGGTTCTGTTACCCAGAATCCTTTGCACACCTCAAAATGTGGCAAAAAAAACACTTTTTCCTCACATTTTGGTGATAGAAAGTTCTGGCATCTGAGAAGAGCCACAGATTTCCTTCCACCCAGCATTCCTCCAAGTCGCTCAATAAAAAGGGTACCTCACTTGTGTTGGTAGGCCTAGTGCCCACGACAGGAAATGCCCCAAAACGCAACATGGACACATCAAGTTTTTACATTGAAAACTGACTAGCTCAGCCGGCACCTAGAAAAACCTACCAAACCTGTGCATTTTTGGAAACTGGACACCTAGGGGAACCCAGGGTTGGGGGAATCTGTGGCACTCTCACCAGGTTCCGTTACCCAAAATCCTTAGCAAACCTCAAAATTTGGCAAAAAAACACTTTTTCCTCACATTTCGGTGCTGCAAAGTTGTGGAATCTGAGAGTAGCCACAAACTTCTTTCTACCCAACATTTCCCCACATCTCCCGATAAAAATGGTACCTCACTTGTGTGGCTAGGCCTAGTGCCTACAACAGGAAATGCCCCAAAACACTACGTGGACACATCATAGTTATCAAATACAAAACTACCTGTTTTTGTGGGTGGGAGGCACCTGCGTTTTTAATCCTGGGTTCAGCAGCCATCTAGGGAAACCTACCAAACCCAGACATTTCTGAAAACTAGGGAGGGAGTTCAGGGAGGTGTGACTTGTGTGGATCCCCCAATGTTTTCTTAATCAGAATACTCAGCAAACCTCAAATTTAGCTACAAAATCAAATTTTCCCCACATTTCTGTGTGGGATCACTGCACCGGCACAAATTTCCCACCACCCAACATTCCTCTCATTCTCCCAATAAAAATGATACCTCACCTGTGTAGGTGGGCCAAGTGCCTGTGACAGGGAAGAGCCGAAAACATCTCGAAATTGAGGGGGAACCAAAGCGGGTCCAAAAGGGCAGTTTGAAAAAAAAACATTTTTGGCTGACAAGTGGGGCAGAATTTCTACCAGTATAGATGCAACAATGCTGGGTGATAGGAATTTTGTTGATTCCTGCAGATTCCGGAAGGTTCCATCACAAAAAATATGGGGAAAATGTGTGATTTCAAGCAAAGTTGGAGGCTTGCAGGGCATTGTGGGTAAAAAAAATGGTACCGGTGCATATGAAGCACACCACCCTGGACTCACCCGGATGTTTAGTTTTCAGATGCATCTAGTTCTCATAGATTTTTCTACATGGCAGTGTCTCAAAGTCCAAAAAGTGCAGCCCTCACCATTCCAATTGGGACGACTGTGAGTGTTAGCCAAGCTCTCATGCACCAAATATAAAACCAAAACCATCCCCCCCCCTCTTTTTTTGAAAAAAATCTTCCCTGTTGTCTAGTGGGCTTTCTGCCCCTCTTGAGGGCAGATGGGTCTTACACAAATAGGCCGGTCTGCCCCCCAGAGAAGAAGAAATGGACAATAGCAATGTGCTCCCATGGGGAGCGACCCTTGCCCAAGGGGCTGCCCCCCAATCAAAGCACACATACCAATCCCTGGTGCCTAAGTGGTTTCAGCTCTCCTTGGGGGAAGATGGGCCTAATAGAAATATGCCGATCTGCCCGCAAAGGGGGCAGAAATGGCCTAAAATAAAATTGCCCTCCTGAGAGCAACCCCTGCCTAAGGAGTTGCTCCACATCTGTAAAATATAAAATCAGAAAAATCCCTGGTGTCTAGTGGTTTCTGCCCCCCTTGGGGAATATTGGCCTAAGACAGATAGGTAGATCTGCCCCCAAGGTGGGCAAAAATGGCCTAATATAAAATTGCTCCCCAGGGGATCGACCCTTGCCTAAGGAGTTGCTCCCCATATGTTAAAATATAAAATCAAAAAAATCCACGGTGTCTAGTGGTTTCTACTCCCCTTGAGGGCAGACCAGCCTAATTAAAATAGGCCAATCTGCCCCGTAGGGGGGCAGAAATGGCCTAAAATACATCCTCCCCCAGGAGAGCGACCCTTGCCTAAGGGCTCAGTCCCCTTATGAAATTATAGGGAAAAAAAATCCCTGGTGTCTAGTGATTTCAGCTCCCCTTGGGGATAGATTGGCCTGATACAAATAGGCCGATCTGCCCCTATGGGGGTCAGAAATGTCCTAAAATAAATTTGGCCTCCAGGGGAGCGACCCTTGTCTAGAGGTTTCTGCCCCCCTCGGGGGCAGATGGGCCTAATTAATATAGGCTGATCTGCCCCCAAGGGGGGCAGAAATGCCCAAACAATAAAGGCCCTCCTTGGGGAGCAATCCTTGCCTAAGGAGCCGCTCCCCTCATGTCCATTTCATCAAAAAAACAAACTACCTGGTGTCTAGTGCCAGAAAGACATCAAAGGAAAGGAAAAGACCTTCCTTTTCTTTGATGCCTCTCTGCTCTCCCCACCCCCGATCGGAAGAGAAATGAAAACATTTCTCTTCTGATCGCGCTGGAAGCTCATGGGGGCGACTTCTGATCAGCGCGATCGGCGACTTCTGATGAGGTCAGCGCGCAATTGCGTGCTGTCATTATCAGACGTCACTGGAGGGGTCGGGAGGATCCGGTGGAAGGGGAAGCATAAAATGAGTATGTTCCATAAATTTAATTCAGTTTTTAAATGGGGGTTCTTGTACATTTTTGTGCTGTTTACTAGTACTTCTGTGTAAGATATGTTTTTTTTTTCTATTGTATGGCCTAGACATGCTAGGTTGACACAACAAATACGCTTGGACTTGAAATACTTATATACTATCTATGTAACAACCTCTATACATTGTAATCATAAATGTAGCGAGGGTATATATTTTAACCATAAATAACATATACATTTGTTAGCCATAAAAAGAAGACTATGGCCCTCATTACGACCATGGCGGTCCGAAGACCGCTAGGGCCACGGTGGCGGTGTCACCGCTGACGGGCCGGTGGTGAAGACCGTCACATTACGAGTGTGGTGGTTTGGCTTCTGCCAAACGGCCACATCTCCGCTGGTACCGCCAGAGCGGTAGGACAGCTGGGCCAGGGGCCAGCACCTCGGGCTGGCTGTTCACTGCAGACCGCTGGTGGAATAATGAGTCAGCTTTCCGCAGCGGTAGCACCACCACGAAAACCCTTGCGGAAAGGCTGCCAGCGACAGGAAATTCCTTTTCTGTTGCCAGAAGACGACTCCCCCAACCTCAGTTACATACAATACCCCACCCCACCTTTCTGTGACAGCACCCCCCTCCCTCATCTCTTTCCATGACAGTAACACCCTACCCGCATACATGCACACACACCCACACCACCACACATACACGCATTCACCAACACTTACATGCATTCAACAGCATGCATACATACGCTCATTCACCAGCACGCATACATACACTCATTCACCAACACGCCTACATACACTCATTCACCAAGACGCATACATGCACGCATTCACTAACACGCATACATACACTCATACACTCGCACCAACAGACAACCATTCACACAAACATTACAATATGCACTCACTTCAACACTCACACATGCACAAACACTTACATTCACACACACATACACACACACACATTCACACACGCAGATATACACCCCCTCACACATGCATATACATACGCAGACATACACCCACTCACTCACACACACACACGCAGGCATACACCTACTCACACATGCACACACAACACCTCCCACCCTCTCCCCTGTCGGACGATCGGCTTACAGTGTCCGGCGAGGAGGTCGTCCACCAAGAAACGGGACCTGGCGCTTCCACCACCGGCAGCACCCCACCATCAGGATACCGCCACGCTGTATTACTGATCGTAACTGTAAACTGCCAAACTGTGGCAGAAATCCTTCAGTACTCTTCATATAGCGGTCGGAAGATAGACCGCCAAAGTGTGTAATAGACCACCGAAGTCATAATGAGGGCCTATATATATTTATATTCATAAGTAATAAGTGCACTTGTACAAACAAAATGCACATTTCTGAGACCCATGTATATGCACCATTGGTGTCTTGTGCATACTATTGTTGTACATTTTTGTATTTTGAATGTGGCAGTCATGTAGGGAATAGCCAGCTTGAGTAATCCTCATAAGATGAGATGGTTATCTTTGGATCTTATGTTTGGGGGTTATGACTTCCATAGTTTGGGACCTTGAAGGGAGAAAGATGTTCCATACTTATTTTCTTTTCTTGTATCCTGGGAGTTTGAGGTTGGGTGCCAGACTGGATAGGAGATGTCTTTGTTGTCTGTATTCTGTGATTTTCATCCTGATTAAAAGTGGTCCTGTTGGTGACACAAAGCAACTTGAAAGTGGATCTTCTGACAACCAGCGACCAATGTAGAGCCTGTAAGCAAGAGGGAGAGATGTGTGCCTGTGCCTTCTATATATGAGTATTCTAGCAGCAGAGTTTTGAATTTGTTGTAGTCTTTTCATAAATGATAGAGGTAATTCATTGTTATAATGAAGTACAGACAGTACAAGAGAGATAGTAGCTTGGACCTTGTGTGGAAATCCTAGGTGGAGGAAGATGCATTGCAAAGTTTTCATAGTAATGAAGCTTGATTTTGCTAACTTATTCACTTAGGCATTCATTATTAGCATAGAGCTTATGGTTATGCTGAGGTTTCTAAATTCCTTGGTTACCTTAGAAGGTGGTCCCAGATCTTCAGGCCAGATGGAGAGTGGGTCATAAGTTTACCAATCACCACAGGTTGTATTTCAGTTATGAACGCAATCAATGTGAGATGGATTCATGTTATCCATGGATCAATGGCTCAGAGGCAATTTAAGAAGTATTTGTGTGTCATCTGCATAGTTATATCAGGTGAGCTGAAATTCATTGATCATTACTGATAATAACTTCATGTTGATATTGAAAAGCTGGGGTGAGATGATAGAGCCTTGAGGGACCCCTTCTTTTATGATGTCAAGTTTGGATGAGATAGAAGGGGTATGAATGACATTTGTTCTGATTGAAGATAGGATCTGATCCGGTCAAGAGCAGTCCCCTCTATGCCGGCTTCATGGAGTCTTTGAATTAGAGTGTCGAAGACAGCTGAAAGGTCCATGAGAAGTAGTGCAGTGACCCCATTGTTGTCTACTGTGTTTGTAAGGTAATCCCAGATGGTGATTAGAGCAAATTCTATGCCTCCTCTTGTAGACAATCCTGTTTGGAAGTCTCAAAGTATGGAGTTATTGTCAATAAATTAGAGACATCTGGGTGATTGCTGCTCTTTCTTTTAGTTTGCCAAGGAATGGTCCTTTTGCAATATGTTGTAGTTGTTTGAGTCTTGAGGGTCCAGGTTTGTTTTCTCTAATAAACAGTGTATTTTTTAAGTCTCCAGGAAAAACCCATACTGTCAAAGATGATTGTTCTGACTGGAGTGGCAGCAAAGGTTGTTAAAGGGATGTTCTTGAAGATTTGTGGTGGACAAAGGTCAGAGGCTAAGTTGACTGGCCTGCTTGTTTGGACAAGGTCCATAAAATCATTTTCTAAAAGTTGTTTGAAGGAATGCTGAGGTTGGGTTAACCTACCTTTGGGGGTGTGATTGTTGGAAAAGGGATGGTGCTGGTAGTTTTCTTTTGTTTAAATAGCAATCTATTATGTCTGCTTTGATTGTGTAATGTTTGCCAGTTTATCAGGAAATTAGTGGGAAAAAGGATGGTTTCCTTCTGTGCATTTAGGTTTATGAAAGTCTGTGAGAATTTCATAAAAAAGTTTATTTTTCGTTCTGAATTCTCTCTGAATAGTAGATTTTTTACCTTTTTTGATAGATGACGGGTATAGTCTGTTGTGTTTATGTAGGCGATGTTTGTCTTGAATGTTGTTTCTTTTGAGCTAGGCATGTTGCAGCTTTGCAATTTCTTGTTTTATCTTTTTTGTTCATTCATCTGAGGTGCTTGTTTTCTTTTGGTATGTTTTGTTGTTTTCGGTAGAATTATGATATCAAAAGCTTCCTCTCGTACAGTTTGTCACTCGTACAGTTTTTGAACTGCATTTACTCTGTTTAGATCTGTGTTGGATGTTAGTTCTGTTTCTCAAAATTCATTTTTTTCCAATGGTGATATGCATTTGTTGGTAAGGTGGCCTTAGATATAGAGAGTTGTGGCGACTTGAGTAATCTTTTGGAAAGTGACTAATTTTGGATTGGCAAAAATGACATCTAGGATGTGTCCAATGATGTGTGTGGGTTTGGCGATGATCTGATGTAGATTCATGGTGTGTAGGTTAGTGATGATAATTCTGAGATGGGGCACATGTTTAGGTCACCAAGGGAGGATACGTTAGAGTGTAGTGTCAGAAGGATTGAAACTGTGTATACAAATGTGTCTGGAATGTTCCATTGCTGTTTGGAGGTCTGTAAAGAAGGAGGAAGTTACAGGAGAAAGTTGGTGTTGAAGACCTTACAGCCTTGGATGGAAACGTCCCCTGCTTTGGTAAATTTTATTGTTTCCTTGAATATAACAGCTAGCCCTCCTCCTTGTTTGTTTGTGTGATGATGTGTGAGTGTTTGATAGTCTGGGAACAGCTTTGTGCAATACTGGGGCTATGTCATCCCTCAACTATGATTGGGTTGTGAAGAGCAAATCAGGTTCTGCATCTGTGAGTAGGTCACAGTTGTGATGCTCATTATGAGTAAAGATTATGCATTTATTAGGAGGCAGTTTAGAGACTGCTTTGGTGGTTGTGTGAATGTGTTTTCTAGGAGAGCAAGTAGTATTCTTTAGGCTTGTTGTAGGTGGTCTATTGGTGATGTTGTTAACAGTATTGGAATAGCAATAGTGTTTTTCGATATCATTATCCTCCTCCAACATGCTTAGAAGATAATGTGTTGGGTGTGTGTGTGTACAAGTGGTGGGAATAGTGGTTGAGAGTGAGATGGTGGGCTCTGCAGTCATTTATGTGGTGTAGTCTTTTTGTGAATAGAAGTGTGTTGTTTATGTTGTTAGCATATGTTAAGGTTGAAAGGTGTATGTGTGAGGAGTGGTGGTAGATCATGTGGGTCATGTTTTAAAGTTCTAAATTGCGCAGTGGGTGAAAGGTGAGTGGATCAGTATTGGTCTGTAATGCAAGAGTTTGTGTTTGGTGTTGTAAATGAGAACATTTTTGTGCAAAGTTGGTTTAGGATTTGTTTTATTTGTGTGGGTATGAGAGAGGGAGTGGATGTTTGTATTTCGTGATAGAATATAGTAAGTTATGCGTAATGTGTTATGCATGGTTTTTGTGGTGTAGTCAAATGTGATATTGATGCAGAGACTTTGTGTGTAAGATTTGGTTCTAAAGTAGTGGTGGGGAGTGTATGTTGAAGGAGAAAAAGGATGGTGATGTGTGTTGGAGGAGAGTGTATTTGGTGTGTGAGGGGAGATAAACAGGTGTTATGTGTGTAGTTGATTTGGTAACATCAAGAGGTAGTATTTGGGGTGGAGTGGAGTGTAAGGAGTGTTTGTGTGGTCATGGTAAAAAGAGGAAGGGGAGTTGTTAAAGGATGATATGAAAGATGGTTGACTGAAGGGTTGCTGGTACTGGAATTTGATCTGTTAGAATTAACTAGAATGCAGAGCTTTTATTGTATGAAAACAAAGGGTGTGTTTGAGGGGATTACGATTAAGTGTAATGTGGTTTTGTGTTGTGTTCGTGATGTGTTTGCTTGATAGTGGTATAGGGCACAGTAGTGGTTCGTGTGAGAGTACAGTTGCCAATGGCAGTAGGTGTAAAATGGTATATCGATTTGTTTTGTGGTGTTTTTAAACAGGCATGGGTACAAGAAAACAACAGGAACAGAGTCTATGTTTTTACCACATATCCTTTGGCCTTACTCACTTGGCTGTTTGGGGCTCGTAATAGCTGGGGCTACAAAATATGGATAGCTGCCCTGGGATTTCTTCCACACACGTAAGGAGCTGTGCCAGGTGTGAGGGGAGGGGCGAGGCCTGCTCAGGTGCCTGTGAGTGAACCACTAAAGCATAAACTGGTGAGCAGGGAAACGCTCCTGAGCTCAGAATCTCCTTTGAAACAGACAGATCCAATACACACTTTGTAGTTCCCGTTCAACCACGCAAGTAAGGCGCAAATCTAAAGTCATTAAATAATGCTTTTTGGGCAATTAAAAACATGTTTTTCTACAGAAAACAAGTGCTATATGCACTTTCCGGACACAATGTAAACCACAAAACAGGTTAAGCATTCTCTTAAGAAACTTAGATTAAGCTTACCTTATTAGCTTGTAAAGGGGGGTGCCTTCAAGTAGCCTTAACCTTAGCACAGCTTGAGGAAAACAAGGAAAGAAATATAAACAGTCACAGGTAGTAGAAAACAACAGTGTTAAAGTTACAAGTTGGAAAGAAACAGAGTCTGTGCTCTTACCATCTGTCCTTTGGTCTTGCTCACTCGGTTGTACAGGGCTTGCAGAAGCTAGGGTTACAAGTCCAGTTGTGCTGAAAAGGACCTTTTTTAGCTTGTTCTATCCCTGTAGCTTGAGCAGAAGGTCAGCCTATGACCCTTGGAGTCCACTTGCTTCTCCTGGGTACAAGAGAGAGCAGGTCCAGACCTTCAGGGTTCTATGTAGGTTGCAGAGCAGGTTCAGTTCTCTTCTGATTGTTCTTAGGTCCAGAAGTATTCTGCAGTGGGTGAGAATGACTCCCAGTCATGTCCTAACCAATGCGGAAAATGTTCCCAGGGCCAACCCTACACACTTTGGGCATTTTCAAAATTAAGAAAATCTTCGGCCACATTAAATGCCAGCTATGAAGGCAGGGGGATGTGTAGAGAGTGTATTATAGTAATCCTAGTGACCCTCCACATCTATGATGAAAAATTCTGTTTGGAGCACACACTTTGTCCACAATAAATTTAGAGCCAGAAGTCTGGTAGAACAACAGTAGGGTTTTCTATCAACCACAGCCACACAAAAACAATTGGCAACCTGTTATCTGCCATTCAGGTGCATCCCAAAGTGTTCTTTGTAAACCCTGCAGACATGTCAAGCAGGGTGTGACACTCAAGCAGGATTTGACAGTATAATGTCAAAAAGGATGTTGACAGCCCACACCCTGCATATTCCATTTGCCCATTCAGTTCAGCATGTTGTTTGCTTCTGGGCTGTTTCAGACCTTTTTCACACCCTATGCAAATGCTAATTACTGGCTGGCAGAAGTGGGAGAGCAAATGTAAATTTAACACCCAGGAACTTCAGGTAGAGAAAAGGTGACATTCTTAAAGATACAGTTCCTTAATATGTATTGAAATTCTAACTTCACTGTTAAATTGGAATTTGGTAACTATTAAAAGAGTTGTTTAGTTATTTTTCTACCAAGTCATATTCCAGAATGTGAGAAACGTGAATTATTTGTTGGTTGTGAGAGGTCACCAACTAATAATGTCACTGTTCCATGTCAGGTCCAGTTAGGGTTCTTTAACTCAAACTTTAGCTCAGACCCAGGTAGCTGTGGTACAGAGCAATCAGGCTTAACTGGAAGGAAAACAAGGGTAAAGCATTTATCAGTACCAAAACAGTCACTAAGTAAGAAACACAACATAATAAAATCCCCACTCCATTTTATGAAAATAATATATATTTTGTCCTTAAATAGACATCAAAATGACAAAACTCTGATGAAGGGAACCGAAGTTATGTTTTTTTATAAGGCTTTCATAAATCACTGCAGTACACTAAAAGTTTTGTAAATCACTGCATGGCAGTTGTAGAGGTAGTCGGTGTGCCTTGAGAGCACGGGTCTGGGCCAAAGTCAAATGTTTCAGGCCATCCACGATGGAGCATGGGTCATATGCAGGGGCCAGGGTGGTCCTGGTCAAACCTTTCTCTTTGCACTTAGAAACTAAACTAGTTCTTTTTCTCATTGAGGTGCTTGATGACGGGTCCTCTGTAGCATTAGTCAGGCTTTGGGTTTGACTTTGGCAGACAGGCAAATTTCAGCCGTCCAGTAAAAACCTTGGCTCTCAACAGCATTCAATACTACATATTAAACAGATAACCTCAGAGTCTGTGCCATAAAGCTGTTACTTTTTGCTTTAGGCATTTCAGTTGCAATTCCGTGGGTGGAAAGAGTACACTCTATGACTAGCCAAGGGGCCAGGACCTGTGGGACACACCTTGGGGGCTTGGACTCAATGTCACGTGCTACACCCGCAGAATCCAAGGCGAGTCCTATGTCAACTAGCCAGCTGGGCACTGTGCAGATACAGGGTTTTTTAGCTTTTGTAGCTGAAGCTTCACAGGGGGCTAGCTAACCACTCCTTTGAGTCTAATGACTGGTCCTTGGCACAAGTGAGAGCAGGTCCAGCCCCTGGGCTCTTTCACCACAGGTTCAACAGCATGAGAAGCACTTCTCTTTCTGAAGTCTTGTCTTGGTTCAACTGGCACAGTCTTTCTTGGTGCAACCTTTCTTTCTGATGTCCAAATGTTCAGCAGGTGCTATCTTTCTTCTGTTCTCTCCGAGTCCAGAACTGTCCTCAGGCTAAAAGCCAGGGGTGCCACTATTATGCTAATGTCGCTTTTGTGAGCAGGTAGGACTCCCTAACCAATGGGAGAGAAATTCCCACATGGAAATCCTACTCACTCTTAGATCACTTCCTGTTTGGTTGGCACGAAACAATCCCACAGTGCATCACTGCCCAAATCCAGGATGTTGGGACCCTTCTTCCCTGGATCAAAGCTATAGGAACAGCCATGAAGTGTGTCCAGTATAATGAGCAACTCCCTCTGGAAAACCAATTCTGTCACAGGTGTTTCCCACTGGGAGATGATGTCAGCTTGTCTATCTCAAAAGAGGACAGGGCAGTCTAGAGTGTGACTCACATTTGCCTATTAGAGGTGACTGCTTCTTTGAACCTGTTTCATCTGTGGCCTTGGCCCTATGGCTATCCTGTCAGAAGGAGGGCACACCTCCTCCCACAACAGGCCTTTTGTTCCCTTGCACGGTGAACCATTCACACCTCCTTGCAGGAGAGCAACAGGCTGGCACTGTAGTTAATTAGCAACAGCTACTAGAATTTTGGGGCAAGAGAGTGGTGATTTTTTAAAGTCACCTTAACATTAAAAGTTACTTTAAATCTGACTATAGCAATACGTTGGGTTTAATGTAACAATAGATTTGGTATGAGTGAAGTGACATGCAGAGTCACACACTGGTAGACTAATGTGGTGGACAGGGTGCATGTCTCATCCAAACCCAATGTACACACAACAATGTATAGTTGCCACTAGTTAGTTATAGTTAGGACCTAGTTTCTATAGGAAAAGCTGTTTTTACTTGCTTATATCTTTGGTACTGCTTGACAAATCTTCACAAACTTTTCTAAGAAAATTTGACACTCATGTTAGCTGCTGTCTAGAAAGTTTCAGGGTGATCTGTCAAGTGGGTGCAGAGAAAAAGGGGGGGGCCCAAAACGCTTTTCCCCCATGTTTTTTTCCATAGGAATTTTGAAAAGCGATAGCGCCCAAACAACTTGACGGAATTACACCAAATTTGGCAGAAAGCTACCCTGGCTGATGAAGGGTGATACCCTGAAAACAGTCCTGTGATGCTTATTTCCAGTCCAAGGAGTGCCTGGCCTGGCAGTTCGGGCTGGTCTGTTCCCATGGGGAACAGGGTCAAGACTAATTTGCATATGGCTGGGTCCAAACTGGAATGGCATGGCAAGCAAAAAAACTGATGGATTAAACCCTGATCTGTGATGTTTGATTTGCTCTGCATTTGCTCTGCATTCTGTCCATCATCTGTTGTTTTTGCATTTGTATGTAATTGTAATTGTAATTGTAATCGTATTTATATAGCGCTTACTACCCCTGACGAGGCGTCGAAGCGCTTTTCGATGAGTAGCACGCTACTCCGGTACCCAACAAGAATTAGTGATGGATTAGTATAATTTAATAAGGAGTACAGTTTTAGTATTATTATGAGTTAATTTGAGTTGCGGATATGAGAGTTTGTTAGTTAGATTGACTGGAGTAATGGAGGGGTGGAGGAGGAAAGAAATCCAGAAGTGTTAATTGGGAGTTTGTCCTTCATTTGCTCAATCCAAAGGCTTGAGATGAATAAAAGGGGGGCGGAGGGGAAAGAGGATGTGGAAGGGTTAGGGAGAGCATAGTAGCAGGGTGAGATGAATGCAGGAGAATTTAGTAGGGTTGTGTGGGAGGTCACAGAGGTAGAGTGAGGTTTGGTGAGTTAGATGTGGGGGTGGAGGGATGAGCTTAGGCAGAGATATTTAGGAGATGGAAGTGGTCGAAGGGATTTGGGATGAGTCCGAGTGAGAATGGAGGATAGTTTGATAGAGACATGACATAAGAGCGATGAGTAGATAATTGTGATAAAAAGAGAGCAGAAATTCATAGAAACATGCCAGGCACAGAAACAACATATACACATATATATATATGTTTATACACACACACACACACATGACTATACACACACATCTGCACATACAATACATAAATAGAAACATGGGTAAAAAATACTTAGTCGTCCATCCATCATCCTGGTAAAAAGGCGGGAACTCCCCCACCTACCTCGAGGGTGGACGGGGCGTGGCCCAGCGGGCGGAGCCCACAGGTGCTCCACAAAGGGAGAAACCCTCCACTCTGTGTCTCCAGCAGAGGAAGACAGAAACCGCGCGTCCCAGTCAGACACAGACCACGCTCCAGCACATCATCAGCTCACCTCCAGGAAGGATTCCAGATCCCCTCCGCCATGGGATCTCTGAGCGCACAGCCCCGCCCCGCCCCATCCCTGCTAAGCCCAAGAGCCAGGGTGGGCCGTTCTTTCCAGAAGGTGAGCTTCAACCGCGGCATCTGCCGCGTCCACATTGTACACTAGGGTACGTGATGGGCCACGGGGGCAAAACGTCTTCTGCAACCTTGTGTGCCCCCGGCAATGTCATTGCCACTAGTGCGTCCCCACGGAGATGTCCTCGCGCCCCTGCGCATCAACAACGCACCACGCGAGTCGGCGGCAAACGCAGTGGGGTCGCCTTGGAAAGCTGTCCATCATTCTGGCAAGAGACGGGAATTCCCCTACCTACTTCGAGGGTTGACGGGGCGTGGCTCAGCGGGCGGAGCTTACAGGTGCTTCATAAAGGGAGAACCTTCTACTCTGTGTCTCCAGGAGAGGAAGATAGAAACCGCGCGTCACAGTCAGATACAGATTACGCTCCAGTACATCATCAGTTCACCTCCAGGAAGGATTCTGGATCTTCCTCTGCTATGGGATCTCTGAGCGCACAGCCTTGCTTTATCTTTGCCAAGCCCGAGAGTTAGGGTGGCTTGTCCTTTCCAGAAGCTGAGCTTCGACTGCGGCACCTGCACCGTTTATATTGGTAAGTGCTTCCTTTGAGGTTTAGTTTCTGTAAAATGAGCATCGTGGCCTACACAACCGGAGTATTTTCTACGAGTATGTCAGTAAGCGTTACCTAGCATGTTTTATATACCCTGTTTATATTGTACACTAGGGGTACGTGATGGGCCACGGGGTAAAACGTCTCCAGCAACCTTGTGTGCCTTTGGCAATGTTATTGTTACTAGTGCGTCTTTGTGGAGGTGTCCTCGTGCTTCTGCGCATCAACAACACACCACCGGAATCCATCATCCTGGCAAGAGGCGGGAATTCCCCTACCTACTTCGAGGGTGGACGGGGCGTGGCTCAGCGGGCGGAGCTTACAGGTGCTTCATAAAGGGAGAACCTTCTACTCTGTGTCTCCAGGGGAGGAAGATAGAACCCGCGCGTCACAGTCACACACAGACCACGCTCCAGCACACCATCAGTTCACCTCCAGGAAGGACTCCAGATCTTCCTCTGCTATGGGATCTCTGAGCGCACAGCCGTGCTTCATCCTTGCCAAGCCCAAGAGCCAGGGTGGCTTGTCCTTTCCAGAGGCTGAGCTTCGACTGCGGCACCTGCTACGTTTATATTGGTAAGTGCTTCCTGTTGAGGTTTAGTTTCTGTAAATGAGCATCACAACCGGAGTATTTTCTACGAGTATGTCAGTAAGCGTTACCTAGCATGTTTTACACACCCTGTTTATATTGTACACTAGGGGTACGTGATGGGCCACGGGGTAAACGTCTCCAGCAACCTTGTGTGCCTTCGGCAATGTGATTGTTACTAGTGCGTCTTTGTGGATAAGTGCTTCTGCGCATCAACAACGCACCACCGGAAACGGCGGTAAACGCAGTGGGGTCGTTTTGGAAAGCTGTCCATCATCCTGGTAAGAGGCGGGAATTCCTTTACCTACTTCGAGGGTGGACGGGCGTGGCTCAGTGGGCGGAGCTTACAGGTGCTTTATAAAGGGGGATCTTTCTACTCTGTGTCTCCAGGAGAGGAAGATAGAACCCACGCGTCACAGTCAGACACAGACCACGCTCCAGCACACCATCAGTTCACCTCCAGGAAGGACTCCAGATCTTCCTCTGCTATGGGGTCTCTGAGCGCACAGCCGTGCTACATCCTTGCCAAGCCCAAGAGCCAGGGTGGCTTGTCCTTTCCAGAAGCTGAGCTTCGACTGCGGCACCTGCTACGTTTATATTGGTAAGTGCTTCCTTTGAGGTTTAGTTTCTGTAAAATGAGCATCGTGGCCTACACAACCGGAGTATTTTCTACGAGTATGTCAGTAAGCGTTACCTAGCATGTTTTATATACCCTGTTTATATTGTACACTAGGGGTACGTGATGGGCCACGGGGTAAACGTCTCCAGCAACCTTGTGTGCCTTTGGCAATGTTATTGTTACTAGTGCGTCTTTGTGGAGATGTCCTCGTGCTTCTGCGCATCAACAACACACCACCGGAATCGGCGGTAAACGCAGTGGGGTCGTTTTGGAAAGCTGTCCGTCATCCTGGCAAGAGGCGGGAATTCCCTACCTACTTCGAGGGTGGACGGGGCGTGGCTCAGTGGGCGGAGCTTACAGGTGCTTCATAAAGGGAGAACCTTCTACTCTGTGCCTCCAGGAGAGGAAGATAGAACCCGCGCGTCACAGTCAGGTACAGATTACGCTCTAGTACATCATCAGTTCACCTCCAGGAAGGATTCTGGATCTTTTTTTGCTATGGGATCTCTGAGCGCACAGCCTTGCTTTATCTTTGCCAAGCCCGAGAGTTAGGGTGGCTTGTCCTTTCCAGAAGCTGAGCTTCAACTGGGGCACCTGCTACGTTTGTATTGGTAAGTGTTTCCTGTTGAGGTTTAGTTTCTGTAAAAATGAGCATCGTGACCGAAACCAACCGGAGTATTTTCTACGAGTATGTCAGTAAGCGTTACCTAGCATGTTTTATACGCCCCGTTTATATTGTACACTAGGGGTACCTGATGGGCCACGGGGTAAACGTCTCCAGCAACCTTGTGTGCCTTTGGCAATGTTATTGTTACTAGTGTGTCTCTGTGGAGATGTCCTCGTGCTTCTGCGCATCAACAACACACCACCGGAATCGGCGGTAAACGCAGTGGGGTCGTTTTGGAAAGCTGTCCATCATCCTGGTAAAAGGCGGGAATTCCTTTACCTACTTCGAGGGTGGACGGGGCGTGGCTCAGCGGGCGGAGCTTACAGGTGTTTCATAAAGGGAGAACCTTCTACTCCGTGTCTCCAGGAGAGGAAGATAGAACCCGCGCGTCACAGTCAGACACAGACCACGCTCCAGCACACCATCAGTTCACCTCCAGGAAGGACTCCAGATCTTCCTCTGCTATGGGATCTCTGAGCGCACAGCCGTGCTTCATCCTTGCCAAGCCCAAGAGCCAGGGTGGCTTGTCCTTTCCAGAGGCTGAGCTTCGACTGCGGCACCTGCTACGTTTATATTGGTAAGTGCTTCCTGTTGAGGTTTAGTTTCTGTAAAATGAGCATCGTGGCCTACACAACCGGAGTATTTTCTACGAGTATGTCAGTAAGCGTTACCTAGCATGTTTTATACACCCTGTTTATTTTGTACACTAGGGGTACGTGATGGGCCACGGGGTAAACGTCTCCAGCAACCTTGTGTGCCTTTGGCAATGTTATTGTTACTAGTGCGTCTTTGTGGATAAGTGCTTCTGCGCATCAACAACGCACCACCGGAAACGGCGGTAAACGCAGTGGGGTCGTTTTGGAAAGCTGTCCATCATCCTGGTAAGAGGCGGGAATTCCTTTACCTACTTCGAGGGTGGACGGGCGTGGCTCAGCGGGCGGAGCTTACAGGTGCTTCATAAAGGGAGAACCTTCTACTCTGTGCCTCCAGGAGAGGAAGATAGAACCCGCGCGTCACAGTCAGGTACAGATTACGCTCTAGTACATCATCAGTTCACCTCCAGGAAGGATTCTGGATCTTTTTTTGCTATGGGATCTCTGAGCGCACAGCCTTGCTTTATCTTTGCCAAGCCCGAGAGTTAGGGTGGCTTGTCCTTTCCAGAAGCTGAGCTATGTGTTGCTACCATTCTTTATTTTTAATTAGATGACCTTACACAAAACCACAGTCTTTCATTCCATGTGATGCAGGGAAAGAGAGCATGTTTGGGTCGGGTTAAGGAAGCTTTATTATGATACAAGTGGGGTTGGAAGCTTCAGAAGCCCCGAAGCTCTGTTTAGAAGGGCTCTAGCTGAAAATGAGCCGGTAAACAGAGCACAGAGGAAGACCTGGTTATCTGGGGAAGAGGCGTATTCACTCCACAAGCCAGCAAGGTGGTGTTTTAAGAGGAGACTAACCATCGTTAATGCTCAGCTAGATTATAAATAGCAGGCAGACATAATCAGCCTTCAAGATCTAGCCAAGCATAATAACGGAGCTCAATATATATTAACGGTAATAGATGTGTTGTCCAAGTATGCCTTTGCAGAAGCGCTAAGCGGTAAATTGGTAACAGTGCCATCACGGCCTTTAAAACCATCTTCAGGAAAGGGGTAACCCCTCAAAAACTGCAAACAGACGGCGGGATTATTTTTTTTAAACAAGACGTTTCAGAAATTATTAAAACAGCACGTTGTTCATGATTTTGTAATGGACACGGAGGTGGAAGCTGCTGTTATAGAGCTTTAAAATCTAAGATGTGGAGAAATTTCACAGTCTACAACAACTACCGATATGTGAATGTTCTACAGGCATTTATAGATGCTTATACCGCCAGTTATCACAGGACCACCAAAACGTCTCCCGAAGAGATAACAACCAATAATTCTTTAGCAGTGTGGAGAACAGTGTACGGGAGCCGTTTCACTGCCAAGGTAAAGAAGTCTCTTTTAAAAGAAGTTGATCATGTTAGGGTTTCAAAGTTGAAAGGGGTCTTTATGAAGGGCTACTAGCAGACATTTAGCAACAAAATATTATTAGTGGAGAGTGTGGAGCTTAAAGAAGGTACATATTTACAGGTTGAAGGACTACGATGGCGAAACTGTGTTGGGTGCCTTTTACAAGGAGGAGTTACAAAAGGTACCAGACAATCCACATAGGGCGTACAGGGTTGAAAAGATTCTGAAATGGAAAGGTAGTGGGGCTAACAGGCAGACCTTTGTCAAATGGAGGGGGTGGCCTCAGAAATGTAACAGTTGGGTGCTGGACAGCTCACTGCATGGTGTGTGAAAAGGGGGGGGGCTCTCTGAAGGCTGCAATATGGAGACAACACCATTTTATATTACCTTGCCATCCAACGCCTCAACACATGTTCCCTGATAATCAAATTTGTAATCATACTGTGAAACTGATGAACCTGTGGACTTAAAAGAGGATTCAGAGATAGACCTAACCGAAATTCAATACATGAGAACATGGAATACATTTACAATGTTACAGGGCAAATTTACTATAAAGTGTGATCAGGACCCATTGATCATCCACGCTGGCTTTCCTCATGGCTGTTACCCCCACGTCACTGCTGTGGTCGAAGTCATCAACAAATCCATAGCCAGAATCGATACGTATTCAAATGTTCAGCTAGTATTAGATAACGTTAGAAGGAAGGTGATTCATAAACCTCAAATTTATGATACAGTATTTAGCTGTATGGGTAAATTAAGAAGGGTTTTAGACACAGTACAATATATAAAAAGCCAAAAAGAGCCGGACCCTACTTGCCCCGATATAACAGAGGATTCTATACACTCTACATGTATAACGACATTGTAGAGCCACAATGGGTCGGGGATAGTTGTGCACCATTGTTAAGATGGGTTCAGGTGAAGGGGGAAAATAACAGAGTGGTTAATATTCAATATATCACATCAGACTACGTCACAATTTCTAAAAAAAAAACATTTTGACACTATAGCGGTCATGATCTTCAATGATCAATCTGAGCCGGTGTCCTTTAAACGTGGGAAAGTTATTGTTTAGCTTCATTTAAGACTGCGATGCAACAGTGAATATTAAGAAGTCATTATGGTGATCATTAAAACATACAGTGATCCTGCTCTGTACAGGGACTTTACAGACACCAGGCTGGATATGGAGGGCCACCATTCTTTTAAGGGGCCCCTGTTATTTATTGGGCAGGACTTTGAGTTTTTTTCCGTAGTTTGTTTAGAAGAGCTATGCTTTTCTTGAGAAGAGGCTATGAAATTGCAAAACCCCACATTAAAGTGGTGGCCTGGAACATTGCCCAGGATGTGGTGGGATCTGTGACTACTGTTGCAGAACTCATGAACAAACAACCCCAAGAAGGAGCGAGACTCATGGACAGGCCAAGCACAAGTATAAAAAGGAAGCAATTGTCTTCAAGGCATGGGGGTCCACCTGCTCCAAATAAAAAAAGAGGCAGTCTTCAAAAAGCACTCACAAAAGACGAACCGTAGGACAGAAGAGAGTCTCGAAGAACAAGAGAACACTCAATAACGTAAATATTTTTTAAGACGCAAAAACCTGAAACATGGCCTTCGTACATTGCGCATTGGGAGAATGCGCCAAATCAGAGTTAGACTTTTTTTCTCTAAAACTCAGTCAGACCAGTATCGAAAACAGTTTTTTCACGGAAGTATCGCCTCTTTGACACCATTAGGACCGATAGAGTTTTTTGTGCCATGGTCCCCGGAGATGTATCTGGATCTCAACAATACTCTGCAGCATCTTGTTTGTAAAATGGTAAATACAGGTGGTGCCAACATACCGGCTGGAGCTAAAGTGGCAACGATAACTTACCCCATCGTGACAATGTTTAATCAGGTGGACATTACCCTCGGCGATGGACTCATCACACAAAGTGATAACATGTGTGCCTACAGAGCCTACATTGAGAGTATTCTAAATTACAGCCGCAATGCCCTGGGCACGCAGCTTTCAGGAGGGCTTGTCTGCAAGGATACTTATGCACATTTTGAAGACAAGGAGCTCGACGGTAACAATCAAAGTTTTGTAAAAAGAGCAAGCTTTGAGGCTGGCAGTAGACAATTTGACCTCCTTTGGCATATACATAAAGACCTTTTCTTCCAAGATAAATGGTTCATCAACTGTATTGATGTTAAGATCATACTTAACCGCAACAAGGACTCGTTCTGTCTCATCAGCGAGGATGTGGAACAGTATAAACTAGTCATACTGTCCACTAGTTTGTTTGTAAAGAGAGTGAAAGTGTCCCCAAATGTCAGACTGGCACACGCCGAAACCTTACAATAATCGAACACCAAGTACGTGGTTGAAAGAGTAGCTCTGAAGATATTCAGCATCCCAGCTGGTACCAGATTAACACAACAGCAACATTTATTTTTGGGGCAACAACTGAAACTTATTATTATAGGTTTTTTTCGACAACACAGCTTTTAACAGTCTCTATACCTCAAACCCTTTCAATTTCAACCACTACGACATCAACTATGTGGCGCTGTTCCACGAAGGGGCTGTGATTCCTGCAAAACCGTACATGCCCAGCTTTGAATACCCTAATTTTATCCGAGAATATCTAGGCTTGGTCTTGATAACAGGGAAGCACCTGCGTGACTCAGGAGTCGTTGTGTCAAGAGAAGGATGTGGGACGAACATGCTGTATTTGCTTTCGATCTGACCCCTGACATGGAAGACAGCAACCACTAAAGCTTGATCAAAAATGGAAATCTGAAAGCAGAAATACGTTTTAGTCAGCCCAGAACATGTTTGTATTCTCTGTATTCAACAACGTCATTCAGATCAACCATGCCCGGCAGATTTCGTTTGTTTATTTTTTAAATATTGTAAAATGGACAGTGTTCAGATTTGGGATGTCTGCACGCTTTTCTTTAACACAAATCCACACTACATGGAAGGAACTCACTGCACGGCCCTATTTTTAGATAAAGAAAAGGTTATAGTGTTTTACAGCGTGGCAGCGTTCCCCAAGCATAGCATTTATACAAAACCTATATTCAAGTATGTAAAAAAAGCTGCTGCGAAGTTGGAGTATAACAAAATACAGGTACAGGATTCTCTTGCCGTCACATACGGGGAGCATTATATATATTTTATTAGTAAAATGTCTGAGGGTATGACTTTAGAAATGTTTTTAATCTATATTCGAACGACCTAGTTAACAATGACAGTATTTTTATGAAATATGTGAAAGAAAACTCTAGGTTTACATCAAACGCTGCTAGGACAGAATATGCAGTTTTTTCAAAAGTGCAGGGTCTTGTAGGACCTCTTACGGGCAATGGTGACTCTCTAAAATAAACAAATACAAATCTGAATGTAGACTCAGTTTCTTTATTCTAATGCAAGGACATACATTTAAAATGTTTTGAAAAGAGGCCAGAAACACTTTGAAAAGTTGAAAGGTTTATTTACAAAACAGTTTTTTCGTAGTACAAGCATCACACTGATATTAGTAAAGAAATAAAAGAAGAAGAACATCAAAATGTTAATTCATTGCCATCGGTTTAATCCATCGTTTTCGTGCTCACCACGCCAGCCCAGTTTGGACCCAGCCATAAGCAAATCAGTCTTGACCCTGTTCCCCATGGAAACAATCCAGCCCGACCTGCCAAGCCAGGTCCTCCCTAGACCGGAAACAAGCATCCTGGGACTGGTATAAGGGTATCACCCTTCATCAGCCGGGCTAGCTTGAATCCAGTGGCGCAGTTAATTACAGCACACCCTTCTAGGAAATAAGGACCAACACAGTATTCACCACCCTGTAAGGCGTGTTGGATGAAGATGTGTTCCTTGTCAGAGACGTACATGAGCCATTCAAAAGAAGGGGTAGAATAACGCTTCTGTTTACCCTTATAGAAATCGGGCAGAACTAGAGCTGTGCTTTGTAAAAACGTGCTTGTAGATAGAAGTACACATAGAAGCCAGCGTCACGTGTTGAAAAGGGTCACTTACTCTATGGATTTTGTCATCTTGGTGGTATTGAGTTTCAGAACCTTTTCTTGTTTTGTCATCTCTACAACAACATCTCTGAAGAGATTGCAAGCCTTTCCCAACATCATTACATACCACTTCAGAAAACTCCCTTACTCCTTCAGCATCGTATACTCAACACCATTGTTGTTGGGAGAAGGCATGGGACCCTCATAATTCTGATTCACCCAAGTGTTAAAAAAGTGGGGAAAATAACCTTTACAACCTGGAAAACCAAAGGCTTTTCTCAACTTGCTCAATTTCATGGGCAGAAAATTCAAAGTATCTATGTACCTTATATGTAAAGGTACAGCCATTAGCAATATCAGTTTGTAGCCCTGGGTGATTAGTTCTACAGGCATCTTTTCACAAATCATATTTTTCAAAATAAAGAACAAGTCATACTCTTTAGAGCTATGGGCAATATGGGTATACCTTTTGAATTTTGCCTGAATGAATGTGTTAAGGAATTCATTCACACAAGAAGGGCCTTCAAGCTCCCAAATTTCATTGGAAGTTAGATGGTGCATGAAAATATAGTTAGGCTGGTGCACTCTAGTCACTTGGGTACACTCTAAATCGAACACTGTGTAGTCTTCTGTTTTGGTCTGTGGCAGGCCGGAGGAAAAGAACCCTTACACCGGGGGCATTTCACACCTTTGCATTTGTGATGGGTGACTTTGTAGCAACCGCACACCGCACAGGCTGTTTTAGGGATGCACTGAATAACCCCAGTTTGTATGCTCAAACAGTTTTGCACGTGACAGATTAGATTGCATCTAGTACATTTCACCTTCTGTCAGCGACTATGATGCAGCTGTCCTTTGCTACATTTTACAATGCATTTCACACTGATGAGCTGTCTGTATGCTGTAGACGTGATCGCAATGGGTGGAAGTGTACTTGGCTCCTAGAAAACCCTTCAGGTTCAAGATCCCATAAAAGTGATTTTCATGATGTAGAATGTAAACCATCTTACTTTTCAAAGGCTCACTGGCTGTGAAGTACTTCCACAATCTGCTGTAGTTAAGAACTTTTACAGTGACGGCATAATAGTTCTCAAAAAGGCCCAGTTCTCCAAAAGCCTACCAGTCTGTCGGAAGGTATTTCAAGCACAGCATGGGCTTCAGCAGCTCTAGACAGGACTACAGCGTCAGTAGTGCTGTGATCCATTAATAAACCAGCGCAACTAGCCGCCAGACATGTGTTGGTCGTGCCAGTGTTAAAGTTGAGGATCCACCTCTGTTTTTTTTCAATGACTTTACTGTAGAAAATACTCTTTAAAGGTCTGGAAACACCCCTCTTGACCCTCTGCTTTACTCTGTAAAAGTTTAGAGAGGTTTTCTAAAAATTCCACAGGGTGAAACACATCGCAGGGTGTTTGCCTGGCTAGCAAGAGGCAATACTCTGCTTGTAGAAACAGAGCTGAAAGAAATTATTCGGCCCCATGTCGTGTAACAACTGCTCTATGAGCGTTTGTATGGCCTGTTAAATAGCTAAAAAAAACTGATCTGATGAGTTTATGTGTTCTAAGTTAACGAAACAAAAGCATTCGTAATACTCGGTAGTGTTAAATCTCTCTACATTTCGCCGGTACCTTCTGACGCTCTTTAAAAAAACCATCTCTGAATACTCAGATTGGGAGTTTGTGCTGGATGTTGAGCTCTCCGGCGAATCATTTTGGGGGGGCTGACTCTGATTCTGAGGCAGTGTATTTTTAAGCTTCCTTGTAGTCCAAATTCTGGCTTTCTTTAATTTACTGATAAAAAGCCTACGTTGAATAGCGCTATTAACCCACTTTTGTTTCTTACCAGCCCATCCATTTTTAGGCAGCCACTCCGGAGCCGGTTTGAACGGTCTCAGGAGTATTTGCTGAAGATGCCTTCACCGATTTCCTGGCTGCAACCTTTACCTCAAGACCGTCTTTGTGTTCTGTGTATCCGAGTCTCTCAGCTTCGACCTGTGAATGCTTGAAAATCCTGGTCTGCCTGCAAGCCTCTCCTAAATTTGTCTTTGGGGGTCCCGTCAGTGCCATTTTAGGATGCACTGTCATAGTATTTGGAACTTTTAGGCCCTGTCTGCAGGGTTCTAACTTCTTTTTGGCAGCACAGACTTGTAAGAACCGTCGCACTTTAGTACGGATGTCTTGTACCTTATTTTTATATTTGGAACTTTGGACTGTGTTATTAATGAAGCTGGAAACCCCGCTCTTTGGGGAGCATCACAGATCTTGTCAAGATGAAATAACCTCTATACCTGCAATGGCTGATTTGCAGCATTGTAACACTTCTCTTCTACACCTTTGTACCCTCTGCATTATCTCCCTCTGTACAACCCTGAAGGGGCGATTCTTGGTTTCTGTCTTCCACGGTTTTATGACCTTAGAGTTCAGTTTGGATTTTAGTTTTCTGACAACCTGCTGCATGTTCTTCTCATATGACCATAGTACAGCTTTTTGAGATGAAAACCCATATTCGGGGGTATTATCTGAGACAGTAGGGGTGGGACGTATATTTTTATGAATCTCCCTGAGCACCGCTCTTTGGCTACCACCACTAACACTGTTCTGAAGGTCTGGTTTTTGGGGAGGTCAAAAAAAGCGGTTCCCAATCTGAACACCCAGCAGAGAATCCAACGGCTGCTCCTGAGGACGCCTCATTGCTATACACTGTTTCAAAGCATTCATTATGACAGCCGCTTCAACCTGTACTACTGACGGGGTATTTTGAGGAGGGTGATGGAGGTTTTACACTTGATGCGGGGCTGGTGGGATCGTACGCAGCTAGAGATGCAACCGGGGACATAGGGTATGATGAATTTAAATGTTGGTTATAACAGCTCTACATGGTAGAGAAGTAGGAAACGCTGAGGCTGGGAACAGGTGACGGCTGCCCCTTTGGGTCTACATTAGAAGGAATACTGTTAACGGCTGCGGCTCCGACTGGTGTCTTCAGAACTCGCTTGCTCGCCAGTCAGACCCTTGAAAAACCCTGTACCTACATAAGGTGTGTCCATCTGGGAGTGATCGTTTTCAAGCCCTTCATCAACTAGGGTTTATGAGATTTTTATATGCAGTTGTGGCTCACTGGTTAGCCCCCTGAGAAGCTCTATTCATACAGAATACTGGTCCAGGTTAGGATGATTGTTTTCAAGCCCTGCGTTTTAAAGGTAATGTGAGATATTTACGGTTGGTTTTGGGAATCTTCTGGGGAGCACATCGACATTCACCCTCACAGCTGTTGAATATTTACCTGCATGAAGATTATGGGGACCTGACTGTGCTGTATCTGTTTTTTTTAAGGATAGATCTAAAGGGATGGTTTATAGGTCTGGCACATGGGTTTATTCTTCTTCTTCAAGGAAAGTCAACTCATTTTTGGTTTGTTTAGCATGAAATCTATCTCCTGGTTTTTACATGACCATGTCTGCGGCTGGAAGTGTGCCCCCTTTGAGGTCTATTCCCCTAGCCAAAATTGGCCTTCCTGTAGGCATGTTCACTGTACTCATGGATTTTGCTGGTAAAGCAGTGGGTTTTGCTGGTAAAGCTGGTAAAGCAGTGTATGCGTGTTCACTGCACTTGTTGTGGGTTTTGCTGGTAAAGCAGTGTTAAAGTAACAAGTGTTTCTAAGGCCTGCATTTGCAGAGTCTGGGCACGGCTTGTTATGAAGCACTGGGCGTCTCTCACCGGTTGCTGGCTTTGGGTCATTTTGACGGATCTTTGTGCTGTCCTTTAGCGGCGTTGAAGTAAACTTAACCTTTCGTAGTACTCTGGGGACGGTCTTTTGTCTTTGTGCTTGACGATGGAAACCAAACAAAATACACATTAAAAAAAAATGTAAAGCAATAGTTAGACAGGTGGTTACAATCATAAGGTTGTAAAGAGTTGTTTAGTTTTGGGGATTTTTTTTTCCCTTACTAGATGCTGGGGGAACACGATTCTTCAGGCAAAAATACATTAGGGTTCTTTTGGTGTTACATTTTGTGAAACACACCTGCTTTGCCCCTTTGTGAAACCCCTTTCTTTATAGTCTGTCCATCTGCAGGCCCTGAAGACTTCCTTTTTTTGAACGATGTCACAACCTTTCCAGGATTCGTTGAGGCTTGGGCCAACACCTTTGTTCGAAGGTCTACCTGTTGCTGAGGTTTGGCATGATTGTGATCTTGCAGGGGAACTGTGAAAAAAAATGAAGTACTGTCACATTTTCAATATAATATACCGCTTTAGCACACTCTCTGAGGGCATAATAGAATCTTTGGGGTTTTGAAATGTACACAACTGTCCCAACTCCTAGGGCTCATGGGGTAATCTTGACATATCATTCATACAAACCCACCCCATTTTCACCTGTAATAGAAGAGCTATGCTGTATGCTGTCCAATGCGTCTGTAGACTAAAATTTGTTTTAGCATTTCAATAGCTATCTGCACTTCCACCTCATAACCTGTAAAATCACACACATAAGAACAGATTTTAAAAAAATCTACAATGTTGAGACACTAACGCTCTAAATATCTGTACCTTTCTGAAATCCAGCTGTTTCCTCATGGCTCCAGGTTAATTCTGGGAGATCCTGTGTGCAAAGGAGCAACTTTAATAAACAGCACGTCATAGTTGATTGAGTCATTTAAAACAAATATTCTAGACGTGTTGTTTCACAATATAATAAATCTTGTAAAGCTACTGGAACTGGCATTCTTATCGAACTTTATAGCACAAAGAGCTAATTAAGGCAGGGGCTTTGAAACAGCGCTAAACACTTCTGGCGTCTAAGCACAAGGACTGTGCTAAATCCCTAACACCAACATTACTGAATTGCACAAAGCATATTAGAAAATCAACACACATTTTACACCAGAGCAATTTGTGCTATTACACAGAACATATATATTCAAAGCTACAGTCTTTGGTGCAAAACCCCCTGGCAAACCGTGGTTTAAACAACAGATTTTATTTCCACATGGCCTGCATCCTCTTAAGCAGATGCACTACAATGGACAAAATGACCTGCTACAGTGGCCGTTCCCTAAATCACAACAAGGTCCTGGAGTCCTTGAGAGTTGCCCTGTCAAAATTTGCACTTTTACATAAGTCTGTTACAGTATTGCTCAAAGCTATTAGAAAATCAACACACATTTCACACATGAGCAATCTGTGCTATTACACAGAACATTGAACATTTACAAGTATATTTTCAAGAGCTAGAGTCTTCTGTGCAAAAACCCCTGGCAAACCGGGGTTTAAACAACGCATTTTATTTCCATGCGGCCTGCAGCATGTTAAGCTAAGCCACTATGAGGTTGAGTTAACACACTGTTTTTTTTTCAAACCATAAAAGAAGCAGGCATTTTTCAGACCAGGAAAAACAGAAACAGGGCTTCCCTATGCAACACATTGAATGGAAAACAAAAATAATTAAAAATATATATGCTATCATTATTTTTACCTGCAGCAGAAATTGGCCTGTATCATCCTACTGCTCCCCACAATTCTGTTCAAAGCTTTGCTCCATCTTGCTTGGGGCCCTCAGTCCACAGACTTAAATGCAGTGTTTCTCTGCTGCTTCTGATTGGGTGTGTGCAGCCTTGGGATGGCATTTTATACTTAGTAAAGCTTGCTAATTATGCATGAGTCCACTTTAGAGAGTTGAGGAGTCCCAGCCATCTGCGTATGGGTTGCATTTCATAGCAGTTGGATGCTTCTGATTGTGTGTGTGTGTGTATGCGGCCTTTGGGACGGCATTTTCTACTTAGTCGACCTTGCTAATTGTAAGATGGGAGCATTTTGGTGAATTGAGGAGTCCCTGTCATCTGCATATAGGCTGCATTTCATAGCAGTTGAATGCTTCTGGTTGCACATGGGTGGTCTTGGGACAACATTTTATACTTAGTAGAGCTTGCTAGTTATAATATGGGTGCACTTTGGGGAGTCGTGGAGTACCAGCCATCAGTGTATGGGTTGCATTTCGTAGCAGTCTTGATTCAGTAATGAATTTGTCTGAACATTTCTAACAAAAGACCTTTTCAAGTCAAATATGCACTGTGCAAGATGAGACAGAGTGACTTAGGCGAGCAATAGGTCCCTGGGGGTTTCCGTCCTTGTATTTGCCCGAGCCAGTCATTGGTGATCCCTCCAGTTGCCTCATCAATATTTAATGACTGCGGCTGTCTGAACATGCTCGGGCTTGCTTTGCTAGAGACTCACATATCGTGCACCCCAGAAAGTGTTACATTTTTGCCTGTGACAAAGCCCTAGACACAGGGCAAGGGGGCCTGTACCTATTATGACAGCATCCTAACCACGTTTTAGGACCATGGGCACGTGACTAGCATGTAACCAGGGTGATGTCACAATACATGTGACCCAATACGGGCACGTGACCTCCCCCATCGGGGGTGGGACAGCTGTCACTTTTTGCATGATGGCAGAAGGTATCCCTCCTTACTAATCATGTCGGAATAGGAAAGGCCTTTTTGGAGAGGATGAATTTTCAACCTTTTCAAGGCTCAATAAAGAAAGAGACCTGGGGATGTAGCTAGTATTAAGGATACTAGTCACCCTACTACCTGTGCCAAACGTCTGAGGGAGAGGGAAGACAGGGTCAAAACCTTGTTTATCAGAGAAATTTTATCTTTTGGAAGTTAAAGAACTAATTTCTTTAAGTCTATCAAAATAACCCATCTGCTGGGAAGGTTGTGATGCAGCTTTATCTTTGTTTACAAGAAAACCTAGATTATGTATTAGAGTCAGAAAATGTGTTAGCTGAGATAACAGTATGTCTTTGTCTTGATCTTGGTGAAAAAAGTCCTCTAAATATGTAATCATTTGGACACCTTGAGCTCTCATATGGCCAATGAGGGGTCTCAGACTTTGGTGAAACACCAAGGTGCCGCTAAAAGGTGTTCCCCCACCCAAATTGAAGGAAGTTCAGGATAGCAGGGTGTACTGAAATTGTTAGAAATGCATCCTGTAAATCTAAGCGGGCCATCCAGTCTTTCTCCTGTAGAGAATTTCTAATATGACGAATTGTCTTCACCATGAAGTGGTGATAAACTGCATAATACTTAAATATTTTCTGATTTTTAACAGGACACAATTTTTGTTCTTCTTTTGAATCAGAAAAATCGTACTGACAAAACCTGTTGGATCGTACAGAGTTATTTCTATAACTTGTTTCTGAAGGAGAGAATATACCTCTTAAGTCTCTAACAATTCTTCTTCTGTGGCAAAAGAGAGAGATTGAGGTATTGAGTATTGGACTAGAGGAGAAGAAATGTCTATATAGTAACCCTAGATGCCCTGTAGAACCTAGGGACCTGCAGTTATCTTTTGCTATGTGAGTAGAAACAAGCTCAAATTACCGCCCACTGGAAGATGGCCAGAAAGTAAAAGGCTTACATGGGTTTTTGGATCTCTAGTACTGTAAGTACAGTGTCTGAACTGTCTGATCCTTTACGAGTGGAATTGTGGTTCAAACTCCTGCTGAAATCCATAAGAGTCTCTTGTTTGGTTACAATCACAACTTTGGTCATAGCAGCTGGCAAAGGGGTTCCTACCTTTGCTGGTCCTGCCAAAAACCCTGGGCCCAAAATTGTTCTGTAGAGCTAATTGCACCTGTCAATCGAGGCAAAAATGGCCACATATCTGCTCAGATCTTTTATAAAAGTGTCTCCAGAAAGAAGACCATTTGCCTCCTGAGCCACCCCATTAGTTGCCAAATTTCCCAATGTGGCTGAGTTTTGAGGAGCAAAGGCCATTCTTGAGTCATCCTAGAATTGGCATTGCCTTAAGGGCATATTACTCTCTGGGCCCAATTTGTTAAAATGATAGGCTCAACCTGCGTGCCCTCAATCCTTGTTTTCCAGCCAGTTAGAGGGCCAGTTAAATCCACTAGCTTACCTTGGCAAATGTTCCATGCCCTCTTTACCCCTTAGGACTTCTGCTACATTTGATGAAAAATAAAACCAGAGTTGCATGTTTAGTGGTTATATTATTAGATAATGAAGGCAATGAACATTCAGAACAGAGTCTATTCTGTGACATCTTATCTAGAGGTTGTCTCAATTTGCCTGACATATATTGTGCCACAAGTTCATACAGAGTCCCTTCTGTTAAATTATGGCGATAAATTAGAGTTGAGTCAACACTGACTGACCCACAAAATTAAGGCGTGTACTATTGGTGGAACTAGACGACTCTCCCAGGTCCTCTGGAGAAGTTTTACACCTCCTCTCCGGAGGCCCTGACCAGATCATTACCTTACCATATCCTTAAATACATGTAGAGGTAGCTGGCTTTTGTTAGACAACCTATCAACCTCAGAAGGAGGTTTGAAAGTCAGCAGAGCTCATTATTTGATCAGATGCATGCTTTTTTACCTTTTTTGTGCTCATAGCCTCCTTAATGGATGGCCCGTGTGCAAGTATTTGTTGCATGGAAGCTTCAATAGTTTTGAAGGTATTTCTCATTGAGTCTGAGACCGCTTGCTGAACTCAAATCTTTAATAAAGAAATATAAATAGACTCTAAAGATATGAACTGTCTCTCCTTATAATAGGTCTCCACAATGTAGGGTAAAAATATTTGAAGGTAGAATTGAGAGCAGGCAAAATATAGATAATACAAAATAAGGTAGATTAATTTACTCAATAATTAGAGAGCTTTTCCTGGCAAATTAAATGCATTTAAACAGAAAAGCTATTAACCATAAAACATTAGTGGGTAAGGTAACATAACATGGTATATGAAAATATGAAATTCCACACTATGGGCCAGAGGTAGCAAACTTTTGCGAGTCGCAAATGGCCCGATTTGCTATTTGCGACCCCGCAAAATCGGAAATGGGATGCAAAAATCCCATTTCCGACTCGCAAATTGCGATGCGAGCCGGTACCGACTCGCAAAATTTGCGACCCCATTTTGCGACCCGCAAATAGGAAGTCGCAATTTGCGAGTCGCAAACCATATGCAATAGCAACTCGCAAATTGCAACTAGTCGCAAAAAGCCCATTTTGCACTTCCAATTTACCACTAACTCAGAGCAGGTGGTAACCATTACCAAAGTATAAAAGGAGACCCAGAAGGCATCTGGGTTACTCAAGATGGCGGAGATATACCTGATAGCAGTGAGGAGGAGAGTCTACGCAGCCCAGCAGAGGAGGAGGAGGAGCCAGAGACAGGAGAAGATTTACAGAACAAGGCAGACACTCTTCCAGCAAACTGAGGAGGAAATTTATGACAAATACAGACTTAGCAGCGCAGCCATACTAGATTTAATAGATTTACTCAAACCACAGCTAGAACACCAGACTGTGCGCGGCTGCGCCATCCCTACGCATGTGCAAGTGCTATGCTCACTGCACCTCTTGGCCTCGGGTAGCTATCAGGGGGTCATTGCTGTGGCAGGTGGGGTATCCCAAAGTGCACTATCAAGGTTCTTTAGGGCATTCCTAGACGCCTTACTCACACACATGTCCCGATACATATACCTACCCAGGAATGAGGCAGAAATTAACAGCACCAAGTTGGACTTTTACCGGATTGCCAACTTTCCCCATGTCATAGGGTGTGTAGACGGGACACATATTCAAATATGCCCTCCTGCAAACCTGGAATATCTGTTCCGCAGTAGGAAGTGTACACACTCACTCAATATTCAGGTGGTTTGTGACGCCCATTATGTCATCACTGACATGGTTGCTAAGTTTCCAGGCAGTACTCATGACTCCTACATTTTTAGGCACAGTGGGATCCACCAACGCCTGGAACGTGGGGAGTTTGGAGACGGATACCTCCTAGGTAGAGATGAATACACCTTGTAGACATGCACGCAGATCAATGTGCAAACCACCCATGCCTTGCTAACAGTGTACGTTTTGTGCCCAACAGGTGACAGTGCGTATGCACTACGGCCATGGATACTGACTCAGTACTTAACACCCAGCAATGAATGTGAGAGGCGATACAACAGTGCACATAAGAGGACCAGGAACATAATCGAAAGAACCTTCGGACTGCTGAAAGCAAGGTTCAGATGCCTCCACCGAAGTGGAGGTGCCCTCCAGTATACCCCCATAACGGCTTTCAAAATAGTTGTCGCATGCGCTATCCTGCACAACATTGCCACCCGACGTGGGCTACCTCTCACCCCTGCAGACCCAGATTCGAAGGATGAAGAGCAAGAGCTACCACATCACCATCATGGGGATAGGAGCATCGCAAATCAAGGCAGACTGAGACGGGAACACATTGCAAACCAATACTTTGGAAGGTACGTGCTAACTTCTACCATACTCACCAATAGAACAAACAGTCCATGTGTTAAGTGGAACGAACAAATTATTTAATAAGTGCAAATAACCAAACTATATACAAGAAAAAACTGTTCAGGGCCTTCAATAGTCCACCTGGCATGGGACACATTGCCATCATGTGCCCCAACATCAGGGACAGTGTTTAGCTCACACCCTACGGCGGGCTCGGCCAGCCTGGCTGGTACTAGGTGGGTCAGCAGTGCTCTGCCTTGTACTCCCACTCCGTAGCACCCTGGTGTCACCGGCAGAGACACTGCTGACAGTGGAGCCCTCCTCACTCTCTTGTGGGGTGTCACCTGTACCCCTGGACACCTGCTGTGCCTCCATGAGGTCTATTGCATGGGTGATCCGGCCCAGTCCCCGTGCCACATCACCCGCAAAGTGGCCCATGTCAACCTGGAGGCTGACTGTTCTCCTAGACAGCCCAGTTGTGTTAACTGCCAGCCTGACGATGGAGGAGGCCATCCTGTCCAGGCGTTGCAGCAGCTGGCGGTCCCTGCGCCGCGCACCGTCACTCTGCGTTAGCAGTCCAGCCACCAGTTTGCGCATAGACAGGGCAAGGTCACCTGTGTTGTTCCCAATGACCTCCAGTTGTGAATGCACCTGCTGCATGCTGTTGGCATGGTTCCTCTCAAAGCGCTGCAAAACCCCACTAATCCTCCTTAACTGTTGGTTTTGCAGGCGCTGACCCCGTAGCAGTTGGGCCTCCGTTGGTGTTGTGGAGGGAAGCCCTGACTCTGCCTGCTGCTCTGCTGTCATCATCCTGCGTCGCCTGCGCAGCGGTGGAGGCCCTGTAATGTCTGATGTGGCACTCTGGCTTGTACCTGGTGCAGGCTCCAACACCACTGTTGCAACAGGTGTTGCCAGAGAGGGGATGGTGTTGGTGGTGCAGGTGGGAGTTGTGGCTGGTCCTGTTGTCTCCTCTCTGTGCTGGCTGACCATTGGCACCTGGCTGCTTGGGCTGGTGTGGGTGTCTTGTGGGAGACCTGTGGGACATGGGGAAAACACTGTCAGTGTCTACTATCAGTTAAAAACTTCCTAATAAACAATAGCCTATGAAATGCCTACTTGACTACATTGCCCATAATGCATCATTCTGGTGTTTGCTACTCTGAAATGGGGCTATCTTGGTTGTGCATGCCCCTGTGTACATGGTGGGTGGGGGTATGGCATTGATGGGGGTACAAGCATATCACATGGTACTCACCGGTTGATGGTCCGGGCTCAGAGGTGTCCAGTTCTCCAAATCCAGTGACAGCCTCCGGCTCAAGGGTCTCCTCAACCCTTTCTTCCAGAGGTGTGGGTGGTGGTATGGTAGATGGTCCCCCTCCTGTGCCTCTCATCTCCGGGAGCCGCTCTGCCACCCTCTCCTTGGTCCGGGAGCGGAGGTCGTACCACCTCTTCTTTAGTTCTTCCACACTCCAGTGGCTGACCCCCAGGGAGTTTACCTTGTCCTGGATATCCTGCCAAATTCGTTTTTTTTCAGAGTCTGGTACAGTGAGGGCTGCCTTGCCAAACAGCTCATCCTGGTGCTGACAGCACTCACCCTTTAGCACCTCCAGCTCCTTCTCAGCAAACTTGAGCTTTCTCTTCCTGGGAGTGTCAGCCATGGTTGCTGCTGCTCTGTTAGCTGTGCTGCAGTTAAAAAGGGTGTGGTCCTCCCTCCTCCCAGGTGTATTTGTAAACTTCCTGGCTGTGATGTCATCATCATGTGCCAGGAAGTGTTTTCCTGAGTGTTCTGGAGTGGTTTCTAGAGTGTTCTGCAGCACCTGCTTTAAATTTTCAGCACAGTCGCAATTTGCGACACCCACTCGCAAATTGCGAGTCCGTTTTTTGCGCGGTTGCAAAAAGCGACCTCGCAAACAGCGGACTCACTATCTGTGGTGCGACTCTGGGTGCGAATCACAATTTGTCTGCGCACTTTCTACTTGCATTGCAGTTAGCGACACGCAAATTGCGAGTCGCAAATGCTCGCAATTTGCGACTCGCTATTTTTTTCCTATATTATTTAAATATCAATAAGGTTATTTCACAAATGTAAAGCAATATGCAGTACTTATTATTTATTGTAAGTAGCAAAAACAGAGGACTTGTTGCACCAGTCAAGGTGTTTATAGGGTCCCTAGTATCTTCTTGGTCAATGCCATTGTGATACTGTAGGAGGCTGGCCTGGTTTGTAGTGGGTACCTTGGGTACTTACACCTTACACCAGGTCCAGTTATCCCTTATTAGTGGAATGTAGTAGTGTTCTAGCAGCTTAGGCTGATAGAGGTAGCTATAGCAGAGCAGCTTAGGCTGAAACGGGAGACATGCAAAGCTCCTGCAAAATCACTTATAGTTACAGAGTACTTATAAACAAGCAAAGACAATACTCAGTGTTATCAAAAATAAAGGTAGTTTATTTGGGTGACACAAGGCCAAAAATATCTTAGAGGCAATACTCCTTCTGGAGGTACGTACTATACACAATATATACCCTAGACACCAAAATAAGGTTAGTAAATAGCACAGTGCAAACAATAGGAAATGCTATAGAATGCAATGGGAGAAAATAGGTCTAGGGGCAACATAAATCATATACTAAGAAAGTGGAATGCGAATGACGAATTCCCCCCTAGACAAGTGTAGTGTGTAGAAAAAAGCTGGGAGAGTAAGAATACAGCAAAGGTAAGTAAAATACCCGACCCCAGAGCCCAGGAAAGTAGGAGTAAAGTACTGCAAGTTTAGGACACACTACAAGTTGTGATTAGAGTTACTGCAAGAACCAAGCAAGACTGCAAATAACAAATGGTGGATTTCTGAACCTGAAGACCTGCAAAGGAAGGAGACCAAGTCCAGAAGTCGAAAGAAGTTCCAGGAAGGACAGGAGCCCCTGCCAACCCAGAAGAGGGTGCAAAAGAAGAGTCCCAGGTTGGACGAAGACTGCAGAAATGCACCCAAGGAAGATGTCAGCGGGTTCCTGCATGATGCAATGGATGTCCCACAAAGAGATGTTGGATACAGGTGAGTTTTGGTAATGGATTCGTCCAACAAGCCTTGGTTCCGGCAAAGTCACTTTTTTCATCATAGTGGCGCTGTCTGGACCCAGGAGGGACCTGGTGGCCTCAAATCTGCGTGAGGAAGAAGAGGGGGCTCTCAGCACTTCAGAGAGCCCTCAGAAGAACAGACACCACCCACAGGAGTCCCAGGACACGGGGATAAAGAAGGCGCAAAATGCGGTTGGTGCAGCACTACATAGGAGGGTCCCACGCCGCAGGAGGTCAACTCAGCAAGTTGAGCGTCACAGGATAGAGTGCTGGGGAAATGGGCCAGGCTGTGCATGAAAGAATTTTGCAAATAGTGCACAGAGGCCTCAGGAGGTGAAGAAGACGCAGTGCACAGGGGTACTGTCATTCTCGTGGAAGGCAAGGTCTTACCTCCTCCAAGTTGGGACAGCAGGGCCTCATGACACTCTGTGTTCCAAGGAGCATGCTCGTTGCCAGGAGAGGAGTCCAAAACAACCGGTGGTCGACTTAGAAGGTGCCTGCTTGAGCAGTGAAGTGACTATGTCACTCCACAGGAGAGTTCTTCGGTCCTTCTGCTGCAAGGTGAAGACAGGGATTCCCCAGAGAGTGCACACCATGGAAACTGTTGCAGTTTCTGGCTGGAGGAAAAGTTGCAGAGGAAAAGTAGCCCTTCCGGATATTTTGTTGTTGTTACAGCCCTTCGTGGAGCAGTCTGCGGTTGATCCGAGGTCAGAGAATGAAGTAGTAGTTGCAGAGGATTCCTGCTGGAAACCTGCAAGTAGAATCTGAAGAGAAACCCACAGGAGAGACCCTAAGTAGCCCTGAGAGGGGGATTGGCCACCTTGTCAGGTATGGACCTATCAGAAGGGGTCTCTGACGTCACCTGCTGGCACTGGCCACTCAGAGGCCTCCAGAGTGTCCCCACACCTTGGAAAACAAGATGGCTGAAGTCTGGGACACACTGGAGGAGCTCTGGGCACCACCCCTGGGGTGGTGATGGACAGGGGAGTGGTCACTCCCCTTTCCTTTGTCCAGTTTCACGCCAGAGCAGGGACTGGGGGTTCCTGAACCAGTGTAGACTGGCTTATGCAAGGAGGTCACCATCTTTGCCCTTCAAAGCATTTCCAGAGGTTGGGGGAGGCTACCCCTCCTCAGCCAGTTACACCTATTTCCAAAGGGAGAGGGTGTAACATCCTCCTCCCAAAGGAAATGCTTTGTTCTACCTTCCTGGGACTGAGCTGCTCAGGCCCCAGGAGTGCAGAACCCTGTTTGTGAGGTGGCAGCAGCTGGAGCTGCTTTGCAAGCCTCAGAGAGCTGGTTTTGCAATACTGGGGGTCCATGGTGGAGCCCCCAGGATGCATGGAATTGGCTTCCCAATACCAGATTTGGAATGGGAGGACAATCCCATGATCTTTGACAACTTACATGGCCACATTTGGAGTTACCCTTGTTAAGCTATATATAGGTTTTGACCTATATGTAGTGCACACGTGTAATGGCGTCCCTGCACTCACAAAGTCCCAGGAATGTGCCCTGAACTATGTGGGGGCACCTTTGCTAGTGCAAGGGTGCCATCACACTTAGGGCCAGATGTACGAAAGGATTTTACCCATTCTGTGTCTATGGGAAAAAGCTTTCGTACATATGGCCCTTAGTAACTTTGCACCTAGCCTCCATTAAATGAAGGTTAGACATATAGGTGACTTATAAGTTACTTAAGTGCAGTGAAAATAGCTGTGAGATAATGTGTGCACTATTTCACGCAGGCTGCAGTGGCAGTCCTGTGAAAGGGTTTGTCTAAGCTCCTTATGGGTGGCAAAACAAATGCTGCAGCCCATAAGAATCTCCTTGAACCCCAATTCCCTGTGTACTTAGGTACCATATACTAGGGACTTATAAGGGGGGGTCCAGTGTGCTAATTGAAATTGGTAAATGAAGTCACTAGCCTATAGTGACAAATTTAAAAGCAGAGAGAGCATACGTACTGATTAGCAGAGCCTCAGTGACAAAGTTAAGCACTATACACAACACACACATTAGGCCATAAACTATGAGCACTGGGGTCCTGACCAGCAGGATCCCAGTGAGACATGCAAAAACATACTGACATACAGGTAAAAATGGGGGTGTAATGGGGTCGCAAGGAAGACACACAATCGTGGGTATATAGTTTATAGATAGTCTTTTATTTGTTAGACTACAGGCCACTGTTTGTTCTTTGTTTGTTTCCTTCCCTTGAGGGTGCGTTCACTGGTCGCTCTTCCTCTAGTGGTAATTTCTGGTCTTCTTCTTTCAAGGGTGACTCCCAGGAGGCACATGTGAAAAGAAAACAAAAGGTAAGGGGCCTCTTTGTTTCTGTTTTCACTCTTTTGCCCTTTCTTTCCCTGGTTTATTTTCCTATTAACTTTTCTGCACTTCTTTTCTCTTCTGTCTCTCTTTATTCCTTTCTTTTAGTCTACTGGCGGTTCTTTGTTCCTCACTTCTCTTGTCCTCTTCTTCTGCCTTTTATTTTCCTTCCCCGAGGCTATACCTGCCCTTCCTGTATTTCCCTGTAGCTGTAGTGAGGGAGGGATATATATTTTTAGGATACCCTTGAGGGTGTTTGTCTTCCCCACTCCTCGCTAGGTAGCCCATAGTGTAAACACTACCAACTAATAAGCATTCAAATAAACGAAAAACAATAGAAAAATCAGGAGCCAAACGGAAGGTGCCACCAACTAAAACAACAACAAAAAAAAACCTTTCCCAAGCAAACCCCAATTATCCCTCCCATGTCTTCCTTCCCTCCTTGTTTTCCGCCCCCCCTTTCATCGTGCTTTAATCCTGGCCACACACCTGTGGAGGCCACGCTCTTCCCAGAGCGTGGCCGGGGTCCTGGAGTATTGCCTCCTGGTCTTCCCCTCCTTGCTGTCTTCCTGCTTGTGTGTCGTCCACGGGTCCATCCTCGTCTTCTCCTCCCACTGCTGGTGCTTTCGTCTCCGGTTCCTCGCTGTTCTCCTCACTCCCTGGGTCTAAGGCCACGTTCCTTTTCTGCCCCTCTGTACCCAGAAGTACCTCAGGATTGGTTCCTATCCCGAGGGCTTCCGGGTCAGGCAGCTCCGTGCATCTGGTGCCCCCGGGGTATAGCGGGTCCGACGCCAGTGTCGGCCCATCACATTCACTCCCCCTAGGAAGTGGCTGGTAGAGCCACGTGTCCGCCGGGTACCGGGACAGGTAATCTGCACTAGCCTGACGAGTCCCAGGGGAGTAAAGAACCTGAAAGGAGAAAGACTGTAGTGAGAGGAACCACCGGAGGATCCGCGCGTTGGTATCCTTGGGATGGGCTAACCATGTTAAGGGCGCGTGATCCGTAAGCAAAGTAAATGGGCGTCCAGATAAATAATAGCAGAGGGATTCAACAGCCCACTTGATGGCCATGCATTCTTTCTCAAGGGTCGGGTAATGGTGTTCACGGGGCAGGAGTTTCCAGCTGATAAAGACCACTGGATGCAGAAATCCTTCATCATCGGATTGGGTCAATACTGCCCCTAGACCTAGATCAGAAGCATCTGTTTGGACCAGGAAAGGTTTACTAAAATCCAGGCAGCAGAGTACTGGTTCAGAGGTAAAAGAGTTTTCAAGCGTTCAAAACTACACTGCTCAGGGAGAGAGAGAGAGACAGGAAACGGTTTGGTTTTGCTTTCCCCAGTAAGTCAGTCAGGGGGGCGGCTATTTCGGAAAAATGGGGTATAAACCGGCGGTAATACCAACCATGCCCAGGAACGCTCAGATTTCCTTTTTGTTCTGTGGGAGGGGTAATTGAGTAATGGCCTGTACTTTCTCCATTTGTGGTCTGACCTGTCCTTCCCCTATGATATACTCAAAGTATCTGATGGTATTGTGTCCAATTTTACACTTCTCTGGGTTTGAAGTGAGGTGGGCGGTTCGCAATGCGTGTAACACATTCTTCAAGTGCTTGAGGTGTTCTACCCACGTGGTACTATAGTTGACTATGTCATCCAAGTATGCAGCGACATATGTCTGGAAGGGTCGCAGAATCATATCTATGAGGCGTTGGAATGTGGCTGGTGCTCCGTGAAGCCCAAACGGTAGAATAGTGAAATGATATAGACCAGAGGGTGTGGCGAATGCTGTCTTCTCCCTGTCCTCGGCTCTAAGTGGTATCTGCCAATATCCCTTCCTTAGATCGAGCGTGGTCATATACCTCGCTTGTCCTAACCGTTCAAGGAGTTCGTCAATTCGGGGCATTGGGTATGAGTCAAAATGAGATAATGCATTAACTTGCCTAAAGTCAATGCAGAATCTAGTAGACCCATCTGGTTTTGGCACTAGGACCACTGGAGAGCAACAGGGGCTGGAGGAGGGTTCTATTATGCCAGCGTCTAGCATAGCCTTAACTTCTTGTTCCACTACTTTACGTTTAGCTTTGGGGATTCTATAAGGTAATTGGCGGGTTACTTTGTCCCCAATAGTACGTATGTGGTGTTGTATCAAGTGGGTCCTAACTGGGGTTTTGGAGAACACGTCGCTGTTGGTGTGGATTAGGTGTTCCAGCTGCTCCTTTTGTTCTAGGAGTAGGTTTTCGTCTATGTGGAGCATTGGTGTATTGGACTGGGGTGTTACCGTTGTGGGATAGACCGGAATCTCGCTATCATGTGTGGTGGATATATGTAGAGTAGATTGAGCCTCTGGATTTTCATGCCATCGTTTAAGAAGATTGATATGATAGATTTGTTCCCTACCTGATCCCTCCGGTATTTCAATCTTGTATGTTGTAGTTGTGACTTGGTCCAGGATCGTGTATGGGCCTTGCCAGCGGGCTAGTAGCTTATTATCACTAGTGGGTAGGTGGACTAGTACCTTGTCTCCTACATTTAGACTTCGTGGCTTAGTGTGGGAATTGTAATATGTCCGTTGTCTTTCTTGGGCCTCTCTCAAGGTTTTGTGCGCCTCCTCCCAAGTAGTATGTAGAGTGTCTCTAAGGTCTTTGGTATATGATAAGACGTTCTTTATGTCAGCCTCAGACTCCTCCCACTGTTCGGCCAACATTTCGAGTAAAGTACGTGGTTTCCTGCCAAATAACAACTCAAAGGGACGGGTCAACGACCACTGAAGCACCGCCAACAGGCTGGCGGTGTTTCCTCTGTTATTCTGACCGCGGCTTTACAGCCGCGGTCGCCCAGCCAGGTCCGGCGGTTTCCCGACGGATTTCCCCCAGCTGGGCTGAATCTCCATGGCAGCGCTGCTTGCAGCGCCGCCATGGAGATTCTGACCCCCTTCCCGCCATCCTGTTCCTGCCGGTAAAACCCGCCAGGAACAGGATGGCGGTAATGGGTGTCGCAGGGCCCCCTAACAGGGCCCCAGCAGGATTTTCACTGTCTGCTTTGCAGACAGTGAAAATCGCGACGGGTGCAACTGCACCCGTCGCACCCCTGCAACTCCGCCGGCTCCATTCGGAGCCGGCTTCCTCGTTGCAGGGCCTTTCCCGCTGGGCCGGCGAGCGCTCCTTTGGCGGGCGCCCGCCGGCCCAGCGGGAAAGCCAGAATGGCCTCCGCGGTCTTTTGACCGCGGAGCGGCCAAGTGGCTGTTCCCGCCCGGCGGGCAGCGCCCGCCGCCCGCCGGAATCGGAATGAGGCCCTATGTCCGGCGGATGATTGAATGTGGGTGCATAAAGGACTAAGGGCAACTTTTTCTCCCAATCTCTTCTGGACTCACTTATGACTTTATGCAATAAGGCCTTAATGGTCTTATTATAGCATTCCACTAGACCATCTGTCTGTGGATGGTACACTGAGTTTCGGATTTGTTTTATGCCAAGGGTGTGGCATATTTCTGACATGAGTTGTGACATAAATGGAGTACCCTGATCGGTAAGGATTTCTTTGGGGAAGCCTACACGTGAAAATAATTCAATCATGGCCTGGGCTATGGTCTTGGTGATCATACTTGCTATCGGTATAGCCTCCGGATACCTCATCGCGTAGTCAACTAAAACTAATATATACTGATGTCCCTTTACAGAGGGGGGTAGGGGTCCACCGGGAAAAAGGGATCTCGATTATGGGAATGGTTGTAGAGGAACAGCACAGTCAGGTGATGGGTTTATGAGTTGGCATTTTGGGCATGTCTGACAATGTTTTCTAATGTCACCATAGACCCCCGGCCAATAAAACCGTTGTAGGACTGCTGTTTCTGTTTTTTCCCTTCCCAAGTGGCCTTCCCCTTTATCCCCGTGGGCTAGGTGGAATATCTGATCTCTATAGCTCTGAGGCACTACCAACTGACATCTCCATCCTGGATTGTTGGGACATTCCCGATACAGCAGGTCATTCGTAACAGTAAATGTGGGACCTACCAAGTTCCTATCTGAGTCCAAGGCAGTGTGCCACGCATGTTTCAATGTGGGGTCCTCTCTTTGGGCCTGTTGGAAAGTCCTTGCCACAGACATTACGACCTTCGGGCTGTTGAGCTTATGTCCTTTCGTATGTGCTTGGTATTTCTGCTTTTGTTCCCTTCTCTGTTTTTTGCTGAGCTTCCTGCGGACACTGTTAGCCTCAATGTCGGTAGAAACGAAAGGGGCTTCTTTCCACCATAGCTCGGCCATATGGTCTTGAGTGGTATTATGTAATAAGTGCGCAAAATCCTCATAATCAGTACCTATGATCATATCCTCACCAAGATTCGGTATCACCCCCACAGAAATATACTCTTCTTGGCCATTCCAGTTAATCGAGACCATAGCCACAGGATAAGTTTTCTGGTCCCCATGCACACGTTATTAGGACCTGAGAATTCGGAGTCCACTGTCCGAGCTGTACATAATCTCTTTTTACCACGCTTTGACTACACCCTGAGTCAATAAACACGTTCCTTTCTTCGTTGTTCAGCATCATTGTGGTAGTATATTTCGCCTGATTATGTCCCAACCACAACACCAGACCCTTCATCATACCAATCTCCATGGGTTCCTCAGGATCTTTCTTTAACGGGCAATGTCGAGCTATATGTCCCCATTCGGAGCAATGGAAACATTGTGGTCCCGTCATAACCTCTCTAGGAAGGGTTGGATGTGATATAGCCCTACCTGTACTGGGGCCGGCTGTCGGTTTGGCATACATTGGTTTGTGAACAGGGGCTCGTGAGGTCGTTGGGGAGGCTTTAGGATGAGCTCCTTCGAAGTCGGGAGCTCGGTGAAAAGTACAAGCCAAATCGATCGCCGTACGGTTTGTGAGATCGGGGTGTGGTCTAACCCAATTGCGCGTAGTGGAGGGGAGAGCATCCAAGTATTGTTCCAAGGTAATAGCCTCACACATCTCATTGCTAATTGTAAGATGGGAGCATTTTGGTGATTTGAGGAGTCCCTGTCATCTGCATATAGGCTGCATTTCATAGCAGTTGAATGCTTCTGGTTGCACATGGGTGGTCTTGGGACAACATTTTATACTTAGTAGAGCTTGCTAGTTATAATATGGGTGCACTTTGGGGAATCGTGGAGTACCAGCCATCAGTGTATGGGTTGCATTTAGTAACAGTCTTGATTCAGTAATGAATTTGTCTGAACATTTCTAACAAAATAACTTTTCAAGTCAAATATGCACTGTGCAAGATAAGACAGAATGACTTAGGGGAACAATGGGACCCTGGGGGTTTCCGTCCTTGTATTTGCCTGAGCCAGTCATTGGGGAGCCCTCCAGTTGCCTCACCAAGATTTAATGACTGCGGCTGTCTGAACATGCTCGGGCTTGCTTTGTTAGAGACTCACATATTGTGCACCCCGGAAAGTGTTAAAATTTTGCCTGTGACAAAGCCCTAGACACAGGGCAATGGGGCCCGTACCTATCATGACAGCATCCTAACCACGTTTTAGGACCATGGGCATGTGACTAGCATGTAACCAGGGTGATGTCACAACACATGTGACCCAATACGGGCACGTGACCTCCCCCTTCGGGGGCAGGGCAGCTGTCACTTTTTGCATGATGGCAGAAGGTATCCCTCCTTACTAATCATGTCGGAATAGGAAAGGCCTTTTTGGAGAGGATGAATTTTCAACCTTTTCAAGGCTCAATAAAGAAAGAGACCTGGGGATGTAGCTAGTATTAAGGATACTAGTCGCCCTACTATCTGTGCCAAACGTCTGAGGGAGAGGACAGGGTCAAAACCTTGTTTATCAGAGAAATTTTATCTTATGGAAGTTAAAGAACTAATTTCTTTGAGTCTATCAAAAACCCATCTGCTGGGAAGGTTGTAATGCAGCTTTATCTTTGTTTACAAGAAAACCTAGATTATGTATTAGAGTCAGAAAATGTGTTAGCTGAGATAACAGTATGGTGGTCATTCTGACCTCGGCGGTAAAAGGCGCCTACCGCCGGTCAGAAATCCTCCATAATTCCGCCGCGGTAACCCGCCACGGTCATTCTGACCCGCAGCAGCCAAACCTCCGAAAATCCGACAGCCACAACAGACCGCCAGACCAGCGGTCGGCGGAAAAGTGGAGGTGACCAAACCTCCACCGTCACGCCAACAGAAATACGCCCATGCCATTACGACCCACGAATCCACGCGGCGGTCTTTCAAACGCGGTTTTCCATTGGTGGTACACACCGCCGCGGTCAGAATACACACAAACGAACAAAACTCACATTGGACGATTTGAATTCCACACACCTGATACACATACACACACCACTCCCACACACACAATACAATATAAAACACACACCCACATCACACACAAACCCCTACGACCAAAAATTCAGAAAGAAGCACTGAGAGACACATCAGCGATCCCAGAATACCATCACACAGAGGCACACTACACCATCACCCACACAATATCCACACACAAAACAACACACACCACCACACTCAACACACTTAACTACACATACTCCACCCCACACATCATACACACCACTCCATGGCACCCCAAAGACACCCCTGCTTCTCAGACGAAGAACTCAGGGTCATGGTGGAGGAAATCGTTCGGGTAGAGCCCCAGCTCTTCGGCACACAGGTCCAATACACCAGCATTGCCCGGAGGACGGAGCTATGGCAGAGGATTGTCGACAGGGTCAACGCTGTGGGACAGCACCCCAGAAATCGGGAAGACATCAGGAAGCGATGGAACGACCTACGGGGGAAGGTGCGTTCCATGGTATCCAGGCACAACATCGCCGTGCAGAAGACTGGCGGAGGACCCCCACCTCAACCCCCACAATTTACAACATGGGAGGAGGAAGTCTTGAACATCCTGCATCCTGACGGCCTCGCAGGAGTCGCCGGAGGAATGGATTCTGGTAAGTTGAAGCTTCAATACTGCTTCCCCCCCACCTGCATGCCAAATCATACCCCAACCCTCACCCCCATCCTCGAACCCCACCCTCACCCCCACCCCCATCCTCACCCCCACCCTCACCCCCACCACCATCCTCACCCCCACCACCATCCTCACCCCCACCACCATCCTCACCCCCACCCCCAGCACACCTATTCCCTGCCAATGTCTCACCATCACAACCCACACATCCCAAAACCTAGGCCTGCATGCGTCCACTAAGCATGGACACCCATCACCAAAGCATGCCCAATGCATATACACATCCCCCCCACAAGCCACCCTCACCAAAGCACCCACACACGAATGCCAGCACTTGGGGACACGGGAACCCACAGATACACCCATATGCCACACATTGAAACTATAACCATACCTCTAAGCCCTGCAGGACCCGACCGTCAACACACCGCCACGGAGGGCCCAGAATTCTCCACACCCCCCACCCAAGAGGCCGTCAGCGATGACAGCAGCTCTGTCGACCTGGACACTGATGACCAGCCCGGACCATCGGGGACCTCTGGACAGTCGGTTCCCCTCACACAGGCACAGGCCACTACAGACCCAAACCCCTCTGGGAACACCAGCACAGCTCCCACCCAGCGGGCCCATGCCTCTGTCTCCAGGGCGCGTCAATCTGCGGTGTGTCTACCACTACAGGGCACCCAGGATAACCCACCACCCCAACAACAACAGGGACCTGGGGGCAGTGGTAGTGGGCACACCGGCCAGGGGGCAGAGGCCCAGGGAAACAGGGCAACTCGGAGGGCAGCTGTGCGACAGGGGGGGGACGGGCCCAGGGAACCCACTCTCCACGAGGCCCTCACCACCATCATGGGAGCATACAACCGCTCCCAGGAGACGATGGCGACGGTACTGGCCCGGTTCCAGGAGATCCAGGTACTGCAGGAGGAACACTATCGGGGGTACAGGGAGGACATCAGAGCCCTCACCTCCACCCTGGTTACCATGGTAGGGCTGCTGCAGGACCTCATCAACACCAGGACGGACACTCAACAACAACAAAGGGCCCCTGCCACTAGCCTGGACCAAGAACAGCCAACCACCTCCGCCGGCGCTAGTGGACAGGAGGCCCCCGCACAACAGCAGCCCACCAGACCCCCACCTCCTGCAGGAGAAGAACCACCCCGCAAGAGGGCCCTGAGATCTCGCAAGAAGACAGAGTAGGATGTCAAGACCCCCGCCAGCAAAGGATACCACCTGATGTCATCCCACTGTCCCACATTGTCACCCTGTCCATCCTTGAACTGCCCATGCTCCATCTCTCCACAGGCCTATGGACAATGCACCTGTGTGACTGTTACTCTGGACTCTGCCATGGACATTCCTTCACCATAGCCCCCACCCACTTGAAACCACCCATCCCATTTTGAGCACTGAAATAAACACCTATTTTGCACAAAACTATCTGGAGTCTGGCTGTGATTTCAAAATAATGTAATTGACATGACAGTGCAAATATGTCCTTGTACATAGTGAAGTCAACAAACAGCTGCCACAAAGCTGTAGTCCATGGGGAAACGAAGCACAGGACTCGTAGTGGGGACCCCAGATCTGAAATAGGGAGGGAAAAGCCACAACTCAGTCATCATACACTGGGGCAAATAGACAGGCAGCAGAGATGCAGGAGAGAAGTTCACATTTACTAAATTATGTTTGAATTGTTACCTGTGTCCTATTGGAAGTACTGTTCAATGATTCTGTCCCTGTTGTCTGTTTCAGCCCCGTCGTCTTCCTCCTCGTCACTCTCCACAGGTTCCACAGCTGCCACAACACCACCGTCTCGACCATCCTCCTGCAGGAAAGGCACCTGGCGGCGCAAAGCCAGGTTGTGAAGCATGCAGCAGGCCACGATGATGTGACACACCTTCTTATGTGAGTACATTAGGGATCCACCTGTCATATGCAGGCACCGAAACCTGGCCTTTAGGAGGCCGAAGGTGCGTTCGATCACCCTCCTAGTACGCCCATGGGCCTCATTGTACCGTTCCTCTGCCCTGGTCCGGGGATTCCTTACTGGGGTCAGTAGCCACGACAGGTTGGGGTACCCAGAGTCCCCCAATAGCCATACACGGTGTCTCTCTAGCTGTTCCATCACGTAAGGGGTGCTGCTATTCCTTAGGATGTAGGCGTCATGCACTGACCCTGGGAATTTGGCATTTACATGCGAGATGTACTGGTCAGCCAAACACACCACCTGGATGTTCATGGAATGGTAACTTTTTCTGTTCCTGTACACATGCTCCCTGTCTCTTGGGGGAACCAAAGCCACATGGGTCCCATCAATGGCACCAATGACGTTGGGAATATGTCCAAGGGCGTAGAAATCACCCTTCACTGTAGCCAATTCGCCCACCTCAGGGAAAATGATGTAGCTCCTCACGTATTTCATCAGGGCAGACAACACTCTGGATAACACCTTCGAAAACATGGGCTGAGACATCCCAGAAGCAATTCCCACTGTTGTCTGAAATGACCCACTTGCCAAGAAATGGAGTACTGACAGGACCTGCACCAGAGGGGGAATCCCTGTGGGTTGGCGGATGGGGGACATCAGGTCGGGCTCCAGCTGGGCACACAGTTCTTGTATAGTGGCACGGTCAAGCCGGTAGGTCAGGATAATGTGGCGTGCTTCCATTGTCGACAGGTCCACCAGCGGCCTGTACACGGGAGGATTCATCCGTCTCCTCGCCAAACCCAGCGGACGGTGCCTAGGAAGGACAACATGGAGCACACAGTCAAGCAACCCACAGGTACGTACTCACAGCTTGCACAGTAAACGATTCTCTATGCAGTGAATGGCGTGTCTGAGTGGCTATGCAAGGCCTAGGCCTGTGTGACGCAGTTGAAATTGAGCCATGTGGACCCTCGAAATGGCGGCTGCCTGACCTGTGAAGTGTGACAATGGGATGTGAGGTCAATGCGCTGGCGTGGCACACCGCGGCGGTCGGCGGTCGAAGACCGCGGCGCGAAGCCGCATTGGTTAACATTGAAGCCTATGGGTTTCAGGAGCCAATGGCGAAGGGCGCCGGCGGTGGCGGTACGTACCGCCGCGGTACGCACCGCCGCGGACGTGACCGCCATTTTCTATCTACTTATTCACTTGCGACTTGAACTTTCACAGGAGAGGACCTATACTGCAAGTGTTGCTGTGACCTCGGTCTGGAAGGGACAATGGCTGCTGCGCCTGGGGAAAGGGCCCCTGCCTTCACTGGAGAAGAGTTGGAGAAACTTGTGGATGGGGTCCTCCCCCAGTATGCGCTACTCTACGGTCCTCCAGACCAACAAGTGAGTTTAATTCAATATGGATTTGGGGCCACTGGCTGGCTTGGGGGCCTGGCGGGGGGCATGGCGGGGATGGGGGGCATGTTGGGCCTGGCGGGGGGCCTGGCGGGGATGGGGGGCATGTTGGGCCTGGCGGGGGGCCTGGCGGGGGGCCTGGCGGGGATGGGGGGCGTTGGGCCACTGGCAACGAAAATGCAGACAAACTTGAACGTGGTATTTCTCCCTCCCTGTACGTGTCACATAGGTCCGCGCCCATGAGAAGATCGGGATTTGGCGTGCCATCGCCAAGGAAGTCCGGACCCTGGGGGTCCACCATCGACGGGGCACCCACTGCCGCAAGAGGTGGGAGGACATCCGCCGCGGGACCAAGAAGACCGCCGAGTCTCTGCTGGGGATGGCCTCCCAACGTAGGCGGGGTGCCTGCCGTCAACTGACCCCCCTGATGTTCCGGATCCTGGCGGTGGCCTACCCTGATTTGGATGGGCGCGTGAGGGCAGCACAGCAGACACAAGGGGGTGAGTACAAGCATTATCTACTCTGTTGTCGCGCAGTGGAGGTGTCTGGGTAGGGGAGGAGGGCTGGGGGTCCCCCTAGGCCAGGGCGATATCTGTAGGCTGGGCACCCCCGTAAGCCCCTGTGTCCCCAGCCACCACCCTCAGTAGTGTGTCAGTACAGCCATCCCTGGGCCGTGTCATCCATGGGTGCAGTTGTCAACTCTAGGCGTGTAGGGCATGTTCCACGGAATGCGTAGCGGACCCCAAGTGCGCAACTTAGTGCAGGGGGCATCTGTGTCTGTCATGTCCGCTAACTGTACCGGTGATCCATGTACTCAAAATCTCTTTATTTCTCTCTCCCCCCCCCTTTTTGTTTCTCTTTCTGTGCTTGTGTGCATCAGCATCATCAGGCGGAGGAGAAGTGGCATCGGGGCAGGAGGGAGTTGCATCTCACATGGCCCAGGAGGGCCATGCCACAGAGTCTGACTGGACCAGTGAGACGGAGGGCGAGGGGAGCTCCACAACGGGGACGACTGGACCCTGCAGCGACACGGACACGTCCTCGGAAGGGAGCTCCCTTGCGGGGGTGGCACCATCCGTGCCCCCCGCCATTACAGGTACAGCCGCCACCCAGCGCACCATCTCCGCCCTCCCAGCAGCCCCTCAGCGTTCGCCCCGTGCCCGCTCTGCCAGGAAGCCGGGCATCTCCTTCGCCCCAGGCACCTCAGGCCCTGCCCCTGTTACCCCCGCTGCCCTCAGTGAGGAGGTCATTGACCTCCTCCGAACGCTCATTGTTGGGCAGACTACCCTTTTGAATGCCATCCAGGGGGTGGAGAGGGAGGTTCATCGCAGCAATGCGTACCTGGAGGGCATTCATTCGGGTCAGGCTGCCCATCAGCGATCGTTCCAGGCTCTGGCCTCAGCACTGACGGCAGCCATTGTCCCTGTCTCCTGCCTCCCTCTACTAACTCCCTCCTCCCAGTCTCCTGTTCCTCTGCCTGTCCCACCCACACCATCAGACCAGCCTGCACACACCTCAACACCCAAGAGCAGCTCATCCAAACATAAGCACCACAGATCACGCAGACATTCACACAAGCAACATTCCGATGCAGACATGCCAACAGTCACTACCACCTCTGTGACCCCCACCTCCTCGTCTCCCTCCTCCCTCCCTGTGACGTCTACACTCACACCTTCATTCACCTCACCATCAGCCAGTGTTTCCATCACCAGCACACCCTCCAGTACAGTCCGCACACGTGCAGTCACCACCCCCACTGCCATTTACACGTCCCCTGTGTCCTCTCCCACTGTGTCTGTCACCCCCTCTTCCACACCACACAAACGCATACACCCACCCACCAAACAGCCATCCACCTCACGACAGCCTCCCGCTCCTGCACCTGCACCCAAAGACAGCAAACTTGTCTCGCCTACAACCACATCCTCTCCCTCCACTCCCATACCCACTGTACCTACCACTCTACATTGTCCCAAGAAAATCTATCTCTCTACTGCTACCTTCTTTCCTGACCCTGAGCCCCCCCCTCCTTCTCGTCGGGGTAAGAAGAGCACCTCAGCCACCACCAGCCCTGCAGCCCCCTTGACAAGGGTGCAGGGGTATTGGAGCCCACCAGCCCGCAGGTCTGGATCTTCGCCCAGCAGCAAGGGGACAGCCAGCCCACCCCCTGGGAAGAGGAGCAGAAGGCGGAAGGGCCGCCGCCGGAGCCCGGATTCTATATCCCCCCAGGACACTAGCCAGCCACCGTCCACAGCCACAGCTCCAAAGGGAGGAAAGGGCCACAGACTCCCGACTAAGGAGGGCAAGGGCAGCAAGGCGGAGAAGTCAGGCAGCAGGCCTGCTGCCCATGGAGGACCCGTCACAGCTGCCCAGGAGGAGCCCGCAACCCCCATAGCCGCTGCCCCGGGAGGAACCGGCACAGCTGCCCCGGGAGAGCCCACCACCCCCATAGCCGCTGCCCAGGGAGGACCCAGCCCAGCTGGCCAGGAGGGCCCCACCACCCACAGCCCAGGTGGGCATTGAAGGAGCACCATCCCCGCTGCCCAGGAGGGCACCACCAGGCAATGAGCAGTTGGCCATTGAATGTCCGCCGTCTCCAGCACCGCTCCGCTGGGGACCGCCGTCTCAAGAACCGCTGAACTGGGCCCTTCAAGGCAAGGACCGCTGAACTGGGCCCTTCAAGGCAAGAACCGCTGAACTGGGCCCCGCCGTCTCCAGCACCGCTCCGCTGGGGACCGCCGTCTCAAGAACCGCTGAACTGGGCCCTTCAAGGCAAGAACCGCTGAACTGGGCCCTTCAAGGCAAGAACCGCTGAACTGGTCCCTTCCAGGCAGGAACCGCTGGCCCTTTGGCAGACGTGGCAGGACAGGATCTGTCTCGGGCAGGGCTGCAGGATGTCCTCTGGCCAACATGCTTCCTCCAGTGGCAGTGGAGTCTGTTATGGACTGTTTTGACTGTGGCTTTGCTCTCCCCAGGATGGCCCAGTGGGCAGGCCACCCACTGTATGGACTGTATGGACTGTGGCTTTGCTCTCCCCAGGATGGCCCAGTGGGCAGGCCACCCACTGTATGGACTGTATGGACTGTGGCTTTGCTCTCCCCAGGATGGCCCAGTGGGCAGGCCACCCACTGTATGGACTGTATGGACTGTGGCTTTGCTCTCCCCAGGATGGCCCAGTGGGCAGGCCACCCACTGTATGGACTGTATGGACTGTGGCTTTGCTCTCCCCAGGATGGCCCAGTGGGCAGGCCACCCACTGTATGGACTGTTTGGACTGTGGCTTTGCTCTCCCCAGGATGGGCCAGTGGTCATGGAGTCCCCTCGTGGATCTGGCGTCGTGTACTCAAGTGGCTGAGGTGCCCCCCCTTCCCTTCCCCCTGAGGTGCCTGTCCTTTTTTCTTTCTGATGCCCCTGCAGTGTTCTCTCCGTGGAGTTCTTGTCGTGGGACTGGGCCTTGCCCCTTTGCTCAGGACCCCTGTGGTCCACGGACAGTGGTTGGACTACATTTAGTAGATGTATATATTTTGTACATAGTTTATTTATTTATTGGGATTACTGCTGTCCATTTTTCAATATATCTGCCCGTTTAAGATCTCTTCTTTTGGTCTTTGCATTATTTAGGAGGGGGGGTTTGTGGGTTGTGACAGTGATCTGTGGGAATGCATTGATGTGTGTGTTGTAGTGGGTGTGGGTGGGTGGGTGTGTGCCGGTAATCTTTTCCCTCCCCTGTGTCGTAGGTGCAGTACTCACCGATGTCTTCCGCGCCGCCGGGCGTGCTCCTGGTACAGGAGCAGGTATAGGAGTGCGGGGATGACCTGCAACTCGGGTTCCATACTGCCGGAATCTCGCGTGGAGTATGTGGAGGTGAGCGTTTTCCCGTTCGTAGTCTGTTTCCGACGTGTTTTTATCGGCGGTGCTCCCGCCCCGGAAAAGGTGGCGGATTGGTGGGTCGTGATAGGGTGGGCGGTACATTGTCTGCCGCCTGGCTGTTGGCGGGGACCGCCGCGCTGTTTGTTTGTTCCGCCGTGGCGGTCGGAGTATTAATGCGGCGGGCTGTGTTGGCGGTTCACGCCAGGGTCAGAATTGCATATTTTGGACCGCCGGCCTGTTGGCGGTTTGGCCGCCGCTTTATCACCGACCGCCAGGGTCAGAATGAGGGCCTATGTCTTTGTCTTGATCTTGGTGAAAAAAGTCCTCTAAATATGTAATCATTTGGACACCTTGAGCTCTCATATGGCCAATGAAGGGTCTTAGACTTTGGTGAAACACCAAGGTGCAGCTAAAAGGTGTTCCCCCACCCAAATTGAAGGAAGTTCAGGATAGCAGGGTGTACTGAAATTGTTAATAATGCATCTTGTAAATCTAAGCAGGCCATCCAGTCTTTCTCCTGTAGAGAATTTTTAAGATGACGAACTGTCTTCATCATGAAGTGGTGATAAACTGTATAATACTGAAATATTTTCTGATTTTTAACAGGACACAATTTTTGTTCTTCTTTTGAATTAGAAAAATCATACTGACAAAACATGTTGGATCGTACAGAGTTATTTCTATAACTTGTTTCTGAAGGAGAGAATATACCTCTCAAGTCTCTAACAATTCTTGTTCTTTGGCAAAAGAGAGAGAATGAGGTATTAAGTACTGGACTAGAGGAGAAGAAATGTCTATATAGTAACCCTAGATGCCCTGTAGAACCTAGGGACCTGCAGTTATCTTTTGCTATGTGAGTAGGAACAAGCCTAAATGCCCGCCCACTGGAAGATGGCCACAAAGTAAAAGGCTTACCTGGGTTTTCGGATCTCTAGTTCTGTAAGTACAGTGTCTGAACTGTCTGATCCTTTACGAGTGGAATTGTGGTTTAAACTCCTGCTGAAATCCATAAGAGTCTCTTGTTTGGTTACAATCACAACTTTGGTCATAGCAGCTGGCAAAGGAGCTCCTACCTTTGCTGGTCCTGCCAAAAACCCTGGGCCCCAAACATTTCTGTAGAGCTAATTGCACCTTATCAATCGAGGCAAAAATGGCCACATATCTGCTCAGATCTTTTAAAAAAGTGTCTCCAGAAAGAAGACCATTTGCCTCCTGAGCCACCCCATTAGTTGCCAAATTTCCCAATGTGGCTGAATTTTGAGGAGCAAAGGCCATTCTTGAGTCATCCTAGAATTGGCATTGCCTTAAGGGCATATTACTCTCTGGGCCCAATTTGTTAAAATGATAGGCTCAACCTGCGTGCCCTCAATCCTTGTTTTCCAGCCAGTTAGAGGGCCAGTTAAATCCACTAGCTTGCCTTGGCAAATGTTCCATGCCCTCTTTACCCCTTAGGACTTCTGCTACATTTGATGAAAAATAAAACCAGCGTTGCATGTTTAGTGGTTATATTATTAGGTAATGAAGGCAATGAACATTCAGAACAGAGTCTATTCTGTGATATCTTATCTAGAGGTTGTCTCAATTTGCCTGACATATATTGTGCCACAAGTTCATACAGAGTCCCTTCTGTTAAATTATGGCGATGAATTAGAGTTGAGTCAACACTGACTGACCCACTAAATTAAGGTGTGTACTATTGGTGGAACTAGACGACTCCCCCAGTTCCTCTGGAGAAGTTTTACACCTCCTCTCCGGAGGCCCTGACCAGATGATTACCTTACCATATCCTCTGCTGTATTGTGCGATTTAAATACATGTAGAGGTAGCTGGCTTTTGATAGACAACCTATCAACCTCAGAAGGAGGTTTGAAAGTCAGCAGAGCTCATTATTTGATGAGATGCATGCTTTTTTAACTTTTTTGTGCTCATAGCCTCCTTAATGGATGACTTGTGTGCAAGTATTTGTTGCATGGAAGCTTCAATAGTTTTGAAGGTATTTCTCATTGAGTCTGAGACCGCTTGCTGAATTCAAATCTTTAATAAAGAAATATAAATGACTCTAAAGATACGAACAGTCTCTCCTTATAATAGGTCTCTACAATGTAGGTTAAAAATATTTGAAGGTAGAATTGAGAGCAGACAAAATATAGATAATATAAAATAAGGTAGATTAATTTACTCAATAATTAGAGAGCTTTTCCTGGCAAATTAAATGCATTTAAACATAAAAGCTATTAATCATAAAACATGAGTGGGTAAGGTAACATAACATGGTATATAAAAATATGAAATTCCACACTAAATTATTTAAATATCAATAAGGTTATTTCACAAATGTAAAGCAATATGCAGTACTTATGATTTATTGTAAGTAGCAAAAACAGAGGACTTGTTGCACCAGTCAAGGTGTTTATAGGGTTCCTAGTATCTTCTTGGTCAATGCCATTGTGATACTGTAGGGGGCTGGCCTGGTTTGTAGTGGGTACCTTGGGTACTTACACCTTACACCAGGTCCAGTTATCCCTTATTAGTGGAATGTAGTAGTGCTCTAGCAGCTTAGGCTGATAGAGGTAGCTATAGCAGAGCAGCTTAGGCTGAACCGGGAGACATGCAAAGCTCCTGCAAAATCACTTATAGTTACAGAGTACTTATAAACAAGCAAAGACAATACTCAGTGTTATCAAAAATAAAGGTAGTTTATTTGGGTGACACAAGGCCAAAAATATCTTAGAGGCAATACTCCTTCTGGAGGTACGTACTATACACAATATATACCCTAGACACCAAAATAAGGTTAGTAATTAGAAATAGCACAGTGCAAACAATAGGAAATGCTATAGAATGTAATGGGAGAAAATAGGTCTAGGGGCAACATAAATCATATACTAAGAAAGTGGAATGCGAATGACGAATTCCCCCCTAGACAAGTGTAGTGTGTAGAGAATAGCTGGGAGAGTAAGAATACAGCAAATGTAAGTAAAATACCCGACCCCAGAGCCCAGGAAAGTAGGAGTAAAGTACTGCAAGTTTTCTTAGGACACACTACAAGGCGTGATTAGAGTTATTGCAAGAACCAAGCAAGACTGCAAATAACAAATGGTGGATTTCTGGACCTGAAGACCTGCAAAGGAAGGAGACCAAGTCCAGAAGTCGAAAGAAGTTCCAGGAAGGACAGGAGCCCCTGCCAACCCAGAAGAGGGTGCAAAAGAAGAGTCCCAGGTTGGACGAAGACTGCAGAAATGCACCCAAGGAAGATGTCAGTGGGTTCTTGCATGATGCAATGGATGTCCCACAAAGAGATGTTGGATGCAGGTGAGTTTTGGCGCTGGATTCGTCCAACAAGCCTTGGTTCCGGCAAAGTCACTTTTTTCATCAAAGTGGCGCTGTCTGGACACAGGAGGGACCTGGTGGCCTCAAATCTGCGTGAGGAAGAAGAGGGGGCTCTCAGCACTTAAGAGAGCCCTCAGAAGATCAGACAGCACCCACGGGAGTCCCAGGACACAGGAATAAAGAAGGTGCAAAATGCGGCTGGTGCAGCACTACATAGGAGGGTCCCACACCCCAGGAGGTCAACTCAGCGAGTCACAGGATAGAGTGCTGGAGACATGGGCCAGGCTTACCTCCTCCAATTTGGGACAGCAGGACCTCATGGCAGTCTGTGCCGAAGGGGTCCACCCACTGTGTTCCAAGGAGCATGCTCATTGCTAGGAAAGGAGTCCAAGAGAACCGGTCGTCGACTTAGAAGGTGCCTGCTTGAGCAGTGAAGTGACTATGCCACTCCACAGGAGATTTCTTCGGTCCTTCTGCTGCAGGGTGAAGACAGGGAGTCCCCAGAGAGTGCACACCATGGAAACTGTTGCAGTTGCTGGCTGGAGGAGAAGTTGCAGAGGAAAAGTAGCCTTTCTGGATATTTTATTGTTGTTACAGCCCTTCCTGGAGCAGTCTGTGGTTGATCCGAGGTCAGAGAATGAAGTAGTAGTTGCAGAGGACTCCTGCTGGAAACCTGCAAGTAGAATCTGAAGAGAAACCCACAGGCGAGACCCTAAATAGCCCTGAGAGGGGGATTGGCCACTTTATCAGGTATGGACCTATCAGGAGGGGTCTCTGACGTCACCTGTTGGCACTGGTTACTCAGAGGCCTCCAGAGTGTCCCCACACCTTGGAAAACAAGATGGCTGAAGTCTGGGACACACTGGATGAGCTCTGGGCACAAACCCTAGGGGGGGTGATGGACAGGGGAGTGGTCACTCCCCTTTCCTTTGTCCAGTTTCACGCCAGAGCAGGAACTGGGGGTTCCTGAACCGGTGTAGACTGGCTTATGCAAGGAGGCCACCATCTGTGCCCTTCAAAACATTTCCAGAGGTTGGGGGAGGCTACCCCTCCTCAGCCAGTTACACCTATTTCCAAAGGGAGAGGGTGTAACACCCTCCTCCCAAAGGAAATGCTTTGTTCTACCTTCCTGGGACTGAGCTGCTCAGGCCCCAGGAGGGCAGAACCCTGTTTGTGAGGTGGCAGCAGCTGTAGCTACATTGCAAGCCTCAGAGAGCTGGTTTTGAAATACTGGGGGTCCATAGTGGAGCCCCCAGGATGCATGGAATTGGCTTCCCAATACCAGATTTGGAATGGGAGGACAATCCCATGATCTTAGACAACTTACATGGCCATATTCGGAGTTACCCTTGTGAAGCTATATATAGGTTTTGACCTATATGTAGTGCAAATGTGTAATGGCGTCCCCGCACTCACAATGTGCCCTGAACTATGTGGGGGCACCTTTGCTAGTGACTTAGTAACTTTGCACGTAGCCTTCATTAAATGAAGGTTAGACATATAGGTGACTTATAAGTTACTTAAGTGCAGTGAAAATGGCTGAGAGATAATGTGTGGCAGTCCTGTGAAAGGGTTTGTCTGAGCTCCTTATGGGTGGCAAAAGAAATGCTGCAGCCCATAAGAATCTCCTGGAACCCCGATTCCCTGTGTACTTAGGTACCATATACTAGGGACTTATAAGGGGGGGTCCAGTGTGCTAATTGAAATTGGTAAATGAAGTCACTAGCCTATAGTGACAAATTTAAAAGCAGAGAGAGCATACGTACTGAGGTTCTGATTAGCAGAGCCTCAGTGACAAAGTTAAGCACTATACACCACACACACATTATGGCCATACACTAAGAGCACTGGGGTCCTGACGAGCAGGATCCCAGTGAGACATGCAAAAACATACTGACATACAGGTGAAAATTTGGGTGTAATGGGGTCGCAGGGAAGACACACAATCGTGGGTATATAGTTTATAGATAGTGTAAGGAAATGCCTCCTTGGCATGGTTACCCCCTGACTTTTTGCCTTTGCTGATGCTAAGTTTTGATTTGAAAGTGTGCTGAGGCCTGCTAACCAGGTCCCAGCACCAGTGTTCTTTCCCTAACCTGCACTTTTGTTTACACAATTGGCACACCCTGGCATCCAGGTAAGTCCCTTGTAACTGGTACCCCTGGTACCAAGGGCCCTGATGCCAAGGAAGGTCTCTAAGGGCTGCAGCATATCTTATGCCACCCTGGGGACCCCTCACTCAGCACAGACACACTGCTTGCCAGCTTGTGTGTGCTGGTGAGGACAAAACGAGTAAGTCGACATGGCACTCCCCTCAGGGTGCCATGCCAACCTCACACTGCATATGCAGTATAGGTAAGTCACCCCTCTAGCAGGCCTTACAGCCCTAAGGCAGGGTGCACTATACCATAGGTGAGGGCACCAGTGCATGAGCACTGTGCCCCTACAGTGTCTAAGCAAAACCTTAGATATTGTAAGTGCAGGGTAGCCATAAGGGTATATGGTCTGGGAGTCTGTCAAACACGAACTCCACAGCACCATAATGGCTACACTGAAAACTGGGAAGTTTGGTATCAAACTTCTCAGCACAATAAATGCACACTGATGCCAGTGTACATTTTATTGTAACATACACCCCAGAGGGCACCTTAGAGGTGCTCCCTGAAACCTAAACCGACTATCTGTGTAGGCTGACTAGTTCAAGCAGCCTGCCACACACCAGACATGTTGCTGGCCACATGGGGAGAGTGCCTTTGTCACTCTGTGGCTAGTAACAAAGCCTGTACTGGGTGGAGATGCTTCACACCTCCCCCTGCAGGAACTGTAACACCTGGCGGTGAGCCTCAAAGGCTCACCCCCTTTGTTACAGCACCACAGGGCACTCCAGCTAGTGGAGTTGCCCGCCCCCTCTGGCCACGGCCCCACTTTTGGCGGCAAGGCCGGAGGAGATAATGAGAATAACAAGGAGAAGTCACTGGCCAGTCAGGACAGCCCCTAAGGTGTCCTGAGCTGAGGTGACTCTGACTTTTAGAAATCCTCCATCTTGCAGATGGAGGATTCCCCCAATAGGGATAGGAATGTGACCGCCTCCCCTTTTGAGGAGGCACAAAGAGGGTGTACCCACCCTTAGGGCTAGTAGCCATTGGCTACTAACCCCCCAGACCTAAACATGCACTTAAATTTAGTATTTAAGGGCTCCCCAGAACCTAGGAACTCAGATTCCTTCAACCTAAGAAGAAGAGGACTGCTAAGCTGAAAAACCCGGCAGAGAAGACGGAGACACCAACTGCTTTGGCCCCAGCTCTACCGGCCTGTCTCCCCACTTCTAAAAGACACTGCTCCAGCGACACTTTCCCCAGGACCAGCGACCTCTGAATCCTCAGAGGACTGCCCTGCTCTAGGAGGACCAAGAAACTCCCGAGGACAGCGGCTCTGTTCATCCAAGACTGCAACTTTGTTTCCAAAGAAGCAACTTCAAGACAACTGAGTTTCCCGCCGGAAGCGTGAGACTTGCTACTCTGCACCCGACGCCCCAGGCTCGACTTGTGGAGAAACAACACTTCAGGGAGGACTCCCCGGCGACTACGAGACTGTGAGTAGCCAGAGTTGCCCCCCCTAAACCCCCACAGCGACACCTGCAGAGGGAATCCCGAGGCTCCCCATGACTGCGACTGCCTGACTCCCAGATCCCGACACCTGGAAAAGACTCTGCACCCGCAGCCCCCAGGACCTGAAAGATCGGAACTCCAGTGCAGGAGTGACCCCCAGGAGGCCCTCTCCCTTGCCAAGGTGGTGGCTACCCCGAGGAGCCCCCCCCCTTGCCTGCCTGCATCGCTGAAGAGACCCCTTGGTCTCCCATTGATTTACATTGGAAACCCGACGTGTGTTTGCACACTGCACCCGGCTGCCCCCGTGCTGCTGAGGGTGTACTTTCTGTGCTAACGTGTGTCCCCCCCGGTGCCCTACAAAACCCCCCTGGTCTGCCCTCCGAAGAGGCGGGTCTTTAACTGCTGGCAGACTGGAACTGGGGCACCCCCTTCTCCATTGAAGCCTATGCGTTTTGGGCACCACTTTGAACTCTGCACCTGACTGGCCCTGAGCTGCTGGTGTGGTAACTTTGGGGTTGCTCTGAACCCCCAACGGTGGGCTACCTTGGACCCAAACTTGAACCCGTAGGTGGTTTACTTACCTGCAAGAACTAACAAACTCTTACTCCCCCTAGGAACTGTGAAAATTGCACTGTGTCTAGTTTTAAAATAGCTATATGTGATTTATGTGAAAAGTATATATCCTATTGTGATTATTCAAAGTTCCTAAAGTACCTACCTGAAATACCTTTCATTTAAAGTATTACATGTAAAATTTGAACCTGTGGTTCTTAAAATAAACTAAGAAAATATATTTTTCTATACAAAAACCTATTGGCCTGGAATTGTCTCTGAGTGTGTGTTCCTCATTTATTGCTTGTGTGTGTACAACAAATGCTTAACACTACTCCTTTGATAAGCCTACTGCTCGACCACACTACCACAAAATAGAGCATTAGTATTATCTCTTTTTGCCACTATCTTACCTCTAAGGGGAACCCTTGGACTCTGTGCATACTATTCCTTACTTTGAAATAGTACATACAGAGCCAACTTCCTACAGATAGTCTTTTATTTGTGAGACTACAGGCCACTGTTTGTTCTTTGTTTGTTTCCTTCCCTTGAGGGTGCGTTCACTGGTCGCTCTTCCTCTAGCGGTAATTTCTGGTCTTCTTCTTTCCAGGGCGACTCCCAGGAGGCACATGTGAAAACAAAACAAAAGGTAAGTGGCCTCTTTGTTTCTGTTTTCAGTCTTTTGCCCTTTCTTTCCCTGGTTTCTTTTCCCATTAACTTTTCTGCACATCTTTTCTCTTCTGTCTCTCTTTCTTCCTTTCTTTTTGTCTACTGGCAGTTCTTTGTTCCTCACTTCTCTTGTCCTCTTCTTCTTCCACCTTTGCTTTTCCTTCCCCGAGGCCATACCTGCCCTTCCTGTATTTCCCTGTAGGTGTAGTGAGGGAGAGATATATATTTTTAGGCTACTCTTTGTGATGCTATTAATTGTGTTTGACCAATGGCTTTGTGTTTCACCACTGCGCATATTAGTTGCTCAATGTTCACCAGTAGCACATAACATGTTGTGTTCAGTTTAGCTGCCTATTGGCTTTAACATGGAGTTAGCCATTACATTCTGTATTCAAGTCAGCTGCCTATTGGCTTTAACATGGCATTAGCCATTACCTTCTGTATCCAGTTTAGCTGCCTATTGGCTTTGACATGGCATTAGACATTACATTTGGTATTTAGGTTAGCTGCCTATTGGCTTTAACGTGGAGTTAGACATTGCAGTTGAGACATTACAGAAGAGCTGTGTTTTTCCACAAGATAGACCAAGCTGTGTTCTTCACACCAGACCATAGCTGAGAAGAGCGTGTAGATTTTGTGTTTACCTCTCAATCCAGTCTGAGAACAAGTGAGGCTTGGAGAATTGGCCACTCTCCAAGTTTCTTCGGTTCTCACACTGAGTTTGCTTTTAAGGGGTGGCTCTGGACAACAGAGTTAGATTGAAACTATCTTGACTTCAGACAGGAACCAGACGTCAGTTGCCTGTCCCCGTTTGGGTAGAAAATCTCTTTCTCACAGTTGAACGGAGTCATCAACTTGAAGCCCCAGAAAGATGAAGCTGAGTATAGGCCCTACAGCCTTGCCCTACGGTGATGCAATTTTGACTTTTATGCTTTGCTTTGAAGTTATGCTATAACATATTTCACATATATTTGCTGTGTACATTGCAACTGAGAAGTACTTTGATATATTTTGCTTTCATTCCTGCGACTACTTTTGAACGTGTGCTGACAATCTACTAATTTCGTCTCTCAGGAACCTCGTGGTGAAGTAATAATAACAATAAATGTCTTCTTTATACTCAGAGGTGCATTCCAGAGAGGTTCTGTAAGCTCGGTCATAAGATAAGAGCAGGAAAGCAGAACACTCTTGAGGGTGTTTGTCTTCCCCACTCCTCGCTAGGTAGCCCACAGTGTAAACACTACCAACTAATAAGCATTCAAATAAAAGAAAAACAATAGAAAAATCAGGAGCCAAACGGAAGCTGCCACCAACCAAAACAACAATAAAAAAATAACCTTTCCCAAGCAAACCCCAGTTATCCCTCCCGCGTCTTCCTTCCCTCCTTGTTTCCCGCCCCCCCTTTTATCGTGCTTTAATCCTGGCCACACACCTGTGGAGGCCACACTCTTCCCAGAGTCCTGGAGTATTGCCTCCTGATCCTCCCCTCCTCGCTGCCTTCCTGCTTGTGTGTCATCCATGGGTCCGTCCTTGTCTTCTCCTCCCACTGCTGGTGCTTTCGTCTCCGGTTCCTCGTTGTTCTCCTCACTACCTGGGTCTAAGGCCGCGTTCCTTTTCTGCCCCTCTGTACCTGGAAGTACCTCAGGATTGGTTCCTATCCCGAGGGCTTCCGGGTCAGGCAGTTCCTTGCTTTTGGTGCCCCCGGGGTATGGCGGGTTCGACGCCAGTGTTGGCCCATCACAGGGGGTAACATGCCAAGAAAGATGGTATATTCCTACAGATACCATACTGTAATTTGTTTACTCAGAGTACCATTGGAACTGTAGTTTCTGTCTTGGCTACTATCAATAAAGGCAAGAAAAGAAGGCATAAAAGGAACCTCTTGTTTTTTAATAAACTCACACACAACTTTCTCAGTCAAGTAGTCACCTATGGGCACTGGCTCCCCATACAGTATATGGAGTGCCACTGAAAGGGCTTACTCCTGCACAACTTCCCACCATTCCCTGAACTGATCACGTGAGTAGTTTAAAACTTTCCTTGAAAGTGTCAATAAAGGGCCCGTTCCTTAAAATGCAGAATCAATCAGAGGACAGGTACACAAGGCACTAAAATCTTTTCTGACTACTGCCAACTACAGCTGCAAACACAGAGCAGCTTTCGTAGCACCATGACAGTCTTAAAATAGTAAATGAACATTAGTTAACACATCATAAAAGCAGTTTAATAGTGGTGCAGATTGTTCCCTAAGGATGGATACAAAGTAATAAGCACATGGTAGAATGCACATCAGCAAAGGAATTAGGTGACATACATATGCACGGCCCTACAAAACCACAACCCACGAAGTCAAACGCATTTATTTTAAAAATGCACATTCCTTACTCCACTGATACCATCTTCCCAAACCTACTCAAACTTCCATCTCTGATGGAAACTGTGGTTTGGAAAGCCATCCTCAAACTGGATTATCTGCTACAAAAGCCCCATATATACTATCTTTGTTGTGTGTCTCTGTCAGGGTCAGCTTTAGCGCTAGTGGTGCCCTGTGTGACAGTCTTTTCTGGCCTCCCACCCCATAATGATGTCTTTGGATTCCCTCTCTACCACGTGGCAAATGTGCCCCTCATCTCTTCAGAACCCCCCTTTCACATACATTCATTTGTTTTGAAGCACTTGCAAAGACTGGCTTTACTAATCCACTCAGCCATAACATAAAATATAGTTCTGTTCTTTGCAGCAGGCATACTAACCCTCTTTGCTACTTTATGGCGAGTCAAAGCTGCCACTAGACAAAACTCTCATCTCTCATCCTAGCAGGAAGAGGTATCTTGACATTTGAATTGCTTCCTGAAGGCTGGACGCACACTGAACTTTTCAGCAGGTGCTTTTAAATCGCAAGTTTCTAAGTTATTGCTAAACACAGCAGTCCCAAGAGGCCAGTGCCCCCCAATTTAGGTCAGCACCCGGTACGACCGCACTGCTCGCATCGCCCTAAAGCTGGCCCTGATCTCTGTTTTCTGAGAGGTCTGTGGTCAGTTTGAACTGTGAAGTGAGTACCAAAAAGGTATGGTCTCAACTTCTGTAGGGACCAAACCAAAGCAAAGGCCTCCCTACCAATGCCACTCCAACTCTGCTCCCTGGGAAGTAACCTCCTGCTAATAAACGCAACAGGCTGGTCAAGGCCATCATCATTTGTTTGGGACAGAACTGCTCCTATCCCATGCTCAGAGGCATCAGTCTGCACTATGAAGTGCTTAGAAGAATCTGGAGCTTTCAAAACTGGTGCTGTACACATAGCTTGCTTCAGGGTGTCAAAGGCCTTTTAACAGTCCACGGTCCAGTTCACTTTCTTGGGCATTTTCTTAGAGGTCAGTTCTGTGAGTGGTGCCACTATTGATCCATATCCCTTCACAAACCTCCTATAGTACCCAGTCAAGCCAAGAAACGCCCTGACTTGAGTCTGGGTTTTGGAGCTACCCAGTCCACAATAGTCTGGATCTTGGGTTGGAGTGGCTGAACTTGGCCTCCACCTACAAGGTGTCCCAAGTAAACCACAGTTCCCAGTCCTATCTGACATTTAGTTGCCTTGATGGAGAGGCCTGCTGCTTGCAGGGCCGGCAAAAACTTCTTCAGGTGGACCAGGTGATCCTGCCAGTTGAAGCTAAAGACAGCAATATCATCAAGATAAGCTGCACTAAAGGACTCCAAGCAGTGGTGGCTGATGACTGAAAGCAGTGGTGGGGCACGAATACAAGACGGAATTGCACCTTGTGAGAGAGCCTCACTACCCACGTATTTCCATTCACCTACTCACCCACTGCCTTTGGTCACCTACCCATTTACTCATCCACATTGTCATCCACTGCCATTCACACAACTCTTATACACAGACACCCACATTTTCTCAGCCACTCTGTCAAGCCCTGAAACACATTCAAACAAACACACATTGCCTCACCCATCCAGTATCCAGCAGTTTCAGTGTTAAAATGTACACGTTTATTTGAGCTGCAGATTACATGTTTAATATGACATATCATGTCATTAGTCTGTAGAAGAAATAAAACAATAACTAGCCATGATAAATTACTGGAATCATTACTGCCTTTGAGAGACGAAATCACCCACAGAGGCAGTGAAAGGAGAGGAGAGCTGAGAGAACACATTCTTTTCTTATTGTCTGTAAAAAAGATAGAGCTCCAACTTACTTGTGTGCAGGGATGTCTTTGGCATATTTATGACTTGAGGCCTTCAGGTCACACTCCTGTCTCCCAGAGAGCCCTGGATGGAGTTATTTATTGTATTTATTCCATTTCTCTGCCACAGACTGGGGATTTTCTTTGCAAAATGACACATTCTTTTAATAAAATGTGACCTCTGGTACGTAGACCCTTCTGATCACACCCCACTATTTGAGTAAATGGGAAAGGGTGAAGAATAATATCGGAGTGACATGAAGGTTTCAGAAACCCGGGCTGAAAAAAAACGCTCCAGGCTGTTTACAATCAGGGCTTCTGGTGAAGGAGGAGATAAGCCAGGGACGTCACTGCGTTCTGAGAAAACATAAGGGCTTTTAGCCCTGTCAGCCCTACTGTGCAGCTTTCAGCCACATACTGACGCAGTCACAGTGGGGCTTTTCAAAGTGCACAACTTTCACTCCGAAAATGTTGTGCAGAAAATGTTTTACTTTCATCATGTAATTACATTTATGCTTCCCAAGAGAGGCCAGAAAAGGCTAGGGGCACAGCCCCTTAGCCCTTGAACACCAGCCACCTCTGACTCCAAGCCAGCAAGGACTTGATTCACCAACCTTTGGAAGGTGGCAGGGGCATTCTTTAAGCCAAAGGGCATCACAGTAAACTGGTAGTGCCCATCAGGTATAGAGAATGCTGTTTTCTCTTTTGCTCCAGGTGCCATTTTTTATTTGCCAGTACCCTGCTGTCAAGTCAAAGGTACTTATGTATTTGGCTGCACCTAATTTGTCTATGAGCTCATCTGCCCTTGGGATGGGGTGAGCATCTGTCTTGGTGACAGAGTTGAGCCCTCTGTAGTCCACACAAAACCTCATCTCTTTCTTGCCATTTTTGGTGTGAGGTTTGGGGACCAAGATCACTGGGCTAGCCCAGGGACTGTCAGAGTGCTCAATCACTCCCAACTCCAGCATCTTGTGGACTTCCACTTTGATGCTTTCTTTGACTTGGTCAGACTGTCTGAATACTTTATTCTTGACAGGCATAATGTCCCCTGTGTCCACATCATGGGTGCACAGGTGTGTCTGACCAGGGGTCAAGAAAAAGAGCTGGAGGGCGTGCCTGCAGTCAGGCTGCTGTTGGCCAGAGAGGGTGTCTGAATAGATCACTCATCTACTGAGCCGTCTTTAGGGTCAGTGGAGAGGAGATCAGGGAGAGGTTCACTCTCTGCTTCCTGGTCCTCATCTGTAACCATTAACATGTTTACATCTGCCCTGTCATGGAAGAGTTTAAGGCGGTTAACATGGATCACCGTCTTGGGGGTCCTGCTAGTGCCCAGGTCCACCAGGTAGGTGACCTGACTCTTCTTTTCTAGCACTGGGTAAGGGCCACTCCATTTGTCCTGAAGTGCCCTGGGAGCCACAGGCTCCAGAACCCAGACTTTCTGCCCTGGCTGAAACTCAACCATAGCAGCCTTTTGGTCATACCACAACTTCTGGAGTTGTTGGCTGGCCTCAAGGTTTTTGTTTGCCTTTTCCATGTACTCTTCCATCCTTGAACGTAGGCCTAGTACATAGTCCACCACATCTTGTTTAGGCTCATGGAGAGGACTCTCCCAGCCTTCTCCCAGCCTTCTTTGACAAGTGCCAGTGGTCCGTCTAGGAAAGTACCATAATGCCTGGCATGTTACCCCCATATTTCACTGTATGTATGTTGTTTTAGTCCTTGTGTCACTGGGACCCTGCCAGGCAGGGCCCCAGTGCTCATAGTATGTGCCCTGTATGTGTTCCCTGTGTGGTGCCTAACTGTATCACTGAGACTCTGCTAACCAGAACCTCAGTGTTTATGCTCTCTCTGCTTTCCAAATTTGTGACTACAGGCTAGTGACTAAATTTACCAATTCACATTGGCATACTGGTACACCCATATAATTCCCTTGTATATGGTACTGAGGGATCCAGGGTATTGGGGTTCCAGGAGATCCCTATGGGCTGCAGCATTTCCTTTGCCACCCATAGGGAGCTCTGACAATTCTTACACAGGCTTGCCATTGCAGACTGCGTGAAATAACGTCCACGTAATTTCACAGCCATTTCCACTGCACATAAGTAACTTATAAGTCACCTATATGTCTAACCTTCACCTGGTGAAGGTTGGGTGCAAAGTTACTTAGTGTGTGAACACCCTGGCACTAGCCAAGGTGCCCCCACATCGTTCAGGGCAAATTCCCTGGACTTAGTGAGTGCGGGGACACCATTACACGTGTGCACTTACATAGGTCACTACCTATGTAAAGCGTCACAATGGTAACTCCGAACATGGCCATGTAACATGTCTAAGATCATGGAATTGTCACCCCAATACCATTCTGGTATTGGGGTGACAACTCCATGATCCCCCGGGTCACTAGCACAGAACCCGGGTACTGCCAAACTGCCTTTCCGGGGTCTCCACTGCAGCTGCTCCCAACCCCTCAGACAGGTTTCTGCCCTCCTGGGGTCCAGGCAGCCCTGGCCCAGGAAGGCAGAACAAAGGATTTCCTCTGAGAGAGGGTGTTACACCCTCTCCCTTTGGAAATAGGTGTGAAGGGCTGGGGAGGAGCAGCCTCCCCCAGCCTCTGGAAATGCTTTGAGGGGCACAGATGGTGCTCATCTCTCCATAAGCCAGTCTACACCAGTTCAGGGATCCCCCAGCCCTGCTCTAGCCCGAAAATGGACAAAAGAAGGGGGAGTGACCACTCCCCTGATAAGTACCTCCCAGGCGAGGTGCCCAGAGCTTCTCCAGTGTGTCCCAGACCTCTGCCATCTTGGAAACAGAGTTGTTGGGGGCACACTGGACTGCTCTGAGTGGCCAGTGCCAGCAGGTGACATCAGAGGCTCCTTCTGATAGGTTCTTACCTCTCTTGGTAGCCAATCCTCCTATCTTGGTAGCCAGACCTCCTTTTCTGGCCATTTAGGGTCTCTGCTTTGGGGAATTCTTCAGATAACGAATGCAAGAGCTCACCAGAGTTCCTCTGTATCTCCCTCTTTGCCTTCTACCAAGGATCAACCGCTGACTGCTCCAGGACGACTGCAAAACCACAACAAAGTAGCAAGATGACTACCAGCAACATTGTAGCGCCTAATCCTGCCGGCTATCTCAACTGTTTCCAGGTGGTGCATGCTCTGGGGGTAGCCTGCCTTCACCCTGCACCAGAAGCTCCGAAGAAATCTCTGTGGGTCGACAGGATCTTCCCCCTGCTAACGCAGGCACCAAAAGACTGCATCACTGGTCCTCTGGGTCCCCTCTCATCCTGACGAGCATGGCCCCTGGAACACAGGAACTCTACCCAAGTGACTCCCACAGTCCAGTGGCCCTTCAGTCCAAGTTTGGTGGAGGTAAGTCCTTGCCTCCCCACGCTAGACTGCAAACCTGTGTACTGCGTGATTTGCAGCTGCTCTTGCTTCTGTGCACTCTTCCAGGATTTCCTTCGTGCACAGCCTAGCCTGGGTCCCCAGCACTCCGTCCTGCAGTGTTCAACCCGCTGAGTTGGCCTCTGACGTCGTGGGACCCTCTTTTGTAACTCTGTGTGGACTCCGGTTCACATGTCTTCCAGGTGCCTGTTCAGGTACTTCTGCGGGTGCTGCCTGCTTCTGTGAGGGCTCTCTGAGTTGCTGAGTGCCCCCTCTGTCTCCTCCTCCAAGGGGCGACATCCTGGTCCTTCCTGGTCCTCAGCAGCACCCAAAAACCTCTACCGCGACCCTTGCAGCTAGCAAGGCTTGTTTGCGGTATTTCTGCGTGGGAATACGTCTGCAAGCTTCATCGCGACGTGGGACATCTGTCTTCCAAAGGAGAAGTTCCTAGTCCTCTTCTTTCTTGCAGAATTCCAAGCTTCTTCCATCCAGAGGCAGCTTCCTTGCACCTTCATCTGGGGTTTCCTGGGCTCCTGCACCCACTGGACACTGTCGCGACTATTGGACTTGGTCCCTTTGCCTTGCAGGTCCTCAGGTCCAGAAATCTGTTGTCAGTGCACTGCTGGTGTTTGTTATTCTTGCAGAATCCCCCTATCACGACTATTGTGCTCTTTTGGGGTAGTAGGTGCACATTACTCCTACTTTTCAGGGTCTTGGGGTGGGGTATCTTGGACACCCTGACTGTTTTCTTACAGTCCCAGCGACCCTCTACAAGCTCTCATAGGTCTGGGGTCCCATCGTGATTCGCATTCCACTTTTGGAGTATATGGTTTGTGTTGCCCCTATACCTATGCTTGCCTATTGCAACCTATTGTAATTCTACACTGTTTGCATTACTTTACTGACTCTTACTTAGATGATTTTGGTTTGTGTACATATAACTTGTGTATATTACTTACCTTCTTACTGAGGGTACTCACTGAGATACATGTGGCATATTGTCATAAAAATAAAGTACCTTTAGTTTGCATGTCTCTTGGTTCAGCCTAAGCTGCTTTGCTATAGCTACCTTCTATCAGTCTAAGCTGCTAGAAACAGCTCTATTCTACTAATAAAGGGATAACTGGACCTGGCACAAGGTGTAAGTAACTTTGGTACCCACTACAAGCCAGGCCAGCGTCCTACAGTCCCCTAACAGGATGGCCAAACAGAAACTCAGAGGGGGAAAACCCTACTCCCTTTTGTGGCACCTCTCTGTAGGCGAAAAGCAGGCATGGCAAGAGGACATCTCATCTCCTTTTGAGTTTTTCAGGGAGCCCCATGATCGTGCCCTTCAATGTCTTGTTAAATCTCTCCACAAGACCATTGGATTGTGGATGGTATGGTGTGGTGAATTGGTAGGTCACCCAACACTCGTTCCACATGTGCTATAGGTAAGCTGACATGAAGTTGGTACATCTGTCAGAAACCACCTCCTTAGGAAATTCCACTCTGAGTGCTTTTGCTACTGCAGTGAGTGCTTTTGCTACTGCAGGAGCAGTAGTGGACCTAAGGGGAATTGCTTCAGGGTACCTGGTAGCATGATCCACTACTACCAGGATATACTGGTTCCCTGATGCTGTGGGAGGTTCAAGTGGACCCATCATGTCTACTCCTACTCTTCCAAAGGGAAACCCTACCACTGAAAGTGGAATGAGGGGGGCCTTTGGGTAGCCACCTGTCTTACCACTGGCTTGACAGGTGACACAGGAGGTGCAAAACTCCTTTACTTTCTGGGACATATTGGGCCAATAGAAATGGTTGACTAATCTCTCCCAAGTCTTGGTTTGTCCCAAATGCCCAGCAAGGAGAGTGTCATGGGCTAAGGTCAGAATGAACTCCCTAAACTCATGAGGCACTACCACTCTCCTAGTGGCGCCAGGTTTTGGATCTGTTTCTTCAGTGTAAAGGAGCCCATCTTCCCAATAGGCCCTGTGGGTTCCACTGAAAGTTCCTTTTTCTTGCTCAGCTGCTTGCTGTCTGAAGGCCTTCAAGAGAGAGACACATTTCTTGCCCCTTACACAGCTGTTCCCTTGAGGGTCCTCCTGTGCCCAAGAGCTCAACCTGGTAATGCTCCAGCTCCATGGACTCAGTTCCCTCACGGGACAGAACATCTTCCTGGGACGAGAGGTTCTGTTTCTTTTGTTGTGTTGAAGCTGGTTCCCCAGTCTTCTTTCCTTTTCTCTTGGAAGGTTGGGCCATTATTCCAGACTCCAACACTTCTTTTTCACCCTGAGCCCGGCTCTGTGCCCTTGTCTTGACACACACAGTTCAGGGATACCCAGCATGGCTGCATGGGTCTTGAGCTCTACTTCAGTCCATGCTGAGGATTATTCCCCAACAGACATTCTACTGGAATTGCAGAGGAGACTACCAACTGTTTCAGGCCAGTAACCCCTCCACATTCTAAAGTTACCATTGCCATGGGATGGACTTTAGTTTGATTGTCAGCATTAGTGACTGGATATGTCTGTCCAGCCAGGTACTGTCCTGGGGAAACCAGTTTGTCTGTCACCATTATGACACTGGCACATGTATCCCTCAGGGCTTCTACTTTAGTCCCATTGATTAAGAGCTGCTGCCTGTATTTTTGCATGTTAGGCGGCCAGGCAGCATGTGTGGCTAAATCCACCCCACCCTCAGAGACTAATGTAGCTTCAGTGTGAACCCTGATGTGCTCTGGGCACATTGTTGATCCCACCTGGAGACTGGCTATTCCAGTGCTAACTGGAGTAGTATTTGTTTTGGGACTTTTCTTTGGACAGGCCTTGTCTCCAGTTTGGTGTCCATGCTGACTACAGATTCGACACCAGGCCTTCTTGGGATCAAAGTTTTTACCCTTATACCCATGTGTGGACTGTGAAGAGGCTCTGGGTCCACCCTCTTGAGCAGGTTTTTGGGGCCCTGTAGAAGACTCTTTACTTTTGCCCTTGGATGTCTCACCACTCTTCCCCTGGGGAGGCTTAGTGACCCCTTTCTTTTGGTCATCCCCTGTGGAAGTCTTGGTCACCCTAATCTTGACCCAGTGGTCTTTCTTCTTTCCCAATTCTTGGGGAGAAAGTGGACCTAGGTCTACCAGATGTTGATGCAGTTTGCCATTGAAACAATTACTTAACAGTTGTTCTTTCCTAAACAAGCTATACAGCCCATCATAATCATTTCCACCACTGCCAGTTATCCAACCATCTAGTGTTTTGATTGAAGAAGATCAACCCAGGTCTGGATCGAGGATTTTTTAGCTCCCCTGAACCTAGACCTGTACTCCTCAGTTGAGAATCCAAAGCACTCAATCAGGGTAGCCTTCATGAGGTCATAAGATTCTGCAGCTTTACCAGAGAGTGTGAGGAGGCTATCCCTACACATTCCAGTGAACGTTTCCCAAAGGAGAGCACCCCAGTGAGATCTGCTGATGTTTCTGGTTGCACAAGCCCTCTCAAAAGCTGTGAACCACTTGGTGATGTCATCATCATCTTCATATTTTGTTACAATCCCCTTGGGGATTTTTAGGATGTCAGTATTCTCTCTGACCCTTTTTATGTTGCTGCCACCATTGATGGGAGTTAAAAATCAACAGTTCCTGGGGGAGGTAAGTTTGGTTAAGTTTCTCAGGTAAGTAAAGCACTTCCACAGTCAGTCTCCTGGGCATAGGCAGCCCACCGTTAGGGGTTCAAGGCAACCCCAAAGTTACCGTACCCGCAACCCGGGGCCGGTCAGGTGCAGAGGTCAAAGGAGGGCCCAAAACACATAGGCGCCTATGGAGAACAGGGGTGCTCCAGTTCCAGTCCACTAGCAGGTAAGTACCTGCGTCCTCGGGGAGCAGACCAGGGGGGTTTTGTAGAGCACTGGGGGGGGGGACACAAGCCCACAAAACATACCCTGAGCGGCACAGGGGCGGCCAGGTGAAGTAGGCAAATTAGGCGTTGGGTTTGCTATTGAAAGCAATGGAGGGACCTGGGTGTCACTTAGGCGATGCAGGCAGGGCACAGGGGGGCTTCTCAGGCCAGCCACCAACTGGGCTAGGATGAGGGCCGTCTGCTGGTCACTCCTGCACTGGAAGGTGGTTCCTCTCGGTCCTGGGGGCTGCGGGTGCAGTGCATTGTCCAGGCGTTGGGTTCCTTGTTACCAGACAGTCACGGTCAGAGGGAGCCTCTGGATCCTCTCTGCAGGCATCGCAGTGGGGGTCCAAAGGGGTCAACTCAGAGTACCCACGTCGTCGTAGTCGCCTGGGAGTCCTCTCTGCGGTGTTGGTTCTCCTGAACTTGAGCCGGGGTTGTCGGGTGCAGAGTGTGAAGTCTCACGCTTCCGGCGGGAAGGGAGTGTTTTTTGGAAGTTGTTTCTTTGTTGCAAAGTTGTTGCAGGTTTTGAACAGTGCCGCTGTTCTCAGGAGTTTCTTGGTCCTTCGGGTTCAGGGCAGTCCTCTGACTCCTCAGAGGTCGCTGGTCCCTGTCGGATGCCTCGCTGTGCAGGTTCTTTGAGTCTGGAAACAGGCCGGTAGGGCTGGGGCCAAATCATTTGTGGTCTCCGTCATCTCTGCGAGGCTTTCAGGTCAGCAGTCCTTCTTCTTTCTTCAGGTTGCAGGAATCTGATTTCCTGGGTTCAGGGTTGCCCCCAAATACTAAATGTATGGGTGTGTTTAGGTCTGGGGGGGCAGTGGCTACTGTCCTGGAAGGTGGCTACATCCTCTTTGTGCCTCCTCCCTGAGGGGAGGGGGGGCACATTCCTATTCCTATTAGAGGAATCCTCAAAACTCAAGGTGGAGAATTTAGAAAAGCAGGGGTCAACTCAGCTCGGGGCACCTTAGGGGCTGTCCTGACTGGTGGGTGACTCCTCCTTGTTGTCCTCATTATCTCCTCCAGCCTTGCCGCCAAAAGTGGGGGCAGTGGCCAGAGGGGCGGGCATCTCTACTAGCTGGGATGCCCTGGGGTGCTTTAACAAAAGGGATGAGCCTTTGAGGCTCACCGCCAGTTGTTACAGTCTCTGCAGGGGGAGGTGAGAAGCACCTCCACCCAGTACAGGCTTTGTTCCTGGCCACAGAATGACGAAGGCACTCACCCCATGTGGCCAGAAACTCGTCTGGTTGTGGCAGGCTGGCAGAAACTGATCAGCCTAGCACTAGGAATCGGACTGGTATTCATGGGGCATCTCTAAGATGCTCTCTGGGTGTATTTTACAATAAATCCCACACTGGCATCAGTGTGCATTTATTGTGCTGAGAAGTTTGATACCAAACTTCTCAGATTTCAATGTAGCCATTGTGGATCTGTGGAGTTCGTAATTGACAGATTTCCAGACCATATACTCTTTATTGCTACCCTGCACTTACAATGTCTAAGATGTTGCTTAGACACTGCAGGGGCATAGTGCTCATGCACGTATGCCCTCGTTTGTGGAATAGTGCACTCTGCCTTAGGGCTGTAAGGCCTGCTAGAGGGGTGACTTACCTATGCCACAAGCAGTGAGAGGTGGGCATGGCATCCTGAAGGGAGAGACATGTCGACTTAGTCATTTTCTCCCCACCAGCACACACAAGCTGTGAGGCAGTGTGCATGTGTTGAGTGAGGGGTCCCCAGGGTGCCATAAGACATGCTGCAGCCATTAGAGACCTTCCCTGGCCACAGGGCCCTTGGTACCAGGGGTACCAGTTACAAGGGACTTATCTGTGTGCCAGGGCTGTGCCAATTGTGGGAACAAAAGTACAGTTTAGGGAAAAAACACTGGTGCTGGGGCCTGGTTAGCAGGGTCCCAGCACACTTTCAATCATACCTGGCATCAACAAAAGGTAAAAAGTCAGGGGGTAATCATGCCAAGGAAGGCATTTCCTTACACTTTTCATACAGGTTTCCCCGTATTTTTCTGGTATCAGTGGGATTCTGTTCGCCAGGAGGGATTGGGCCATTCCAGTGTAGTTCAACCCCCAAATAAATCCAATCTTTTCTTTTTTTTGCAGTTTTATATAGCGTGAACTCAACCCGAAGACTTTGGAGCACTTTACAAGTGCATCAGTTACATTACACAAGGGCCCAGTCATTTTAGAAGGAGCAGGTAAATTAAGTGATTTGCATTTGACCAGCATCACAGGATGCTGAGCTAACGCTGAGAATCGAACTTGGTTCCCCTAGGTCCATAGTCAGCAGCACTGGCTGTTACGCCACATCCTTTCCAGTCTCATCAGAGATTTAAATGTCCTTTATCCATGTCTCCCTATATCTTCCCACTTGCTGGTAAGGGGTGTAGAAGAACAACTGAATACCTCTCAACATAGTAGTACTGCAAAGTGGCTTCTAGTCACAAGTCAGCGCTAGACAAAAGTGTCAAATATTTGAATATAACTACCAAGCTATCTTGTGACATTGCTTCCATCCTGAATAAAGGAGGTGTGAGATGAGGCTAAAGTTACTAGGTTGGACTAAACAATGTGTTTTTTAACACTCTGGCCACTACCACTTTTTTCACTGTACATGTATCCTTTGCCTCTCATTCCCCATAATCAACATCCGAAATTATCATTGTAAACTCCGAACCAGACTTTTCTTGCCATATGAACTAATAATGAAAAGATAAACAGTTTCACATTTGGTCGCCATGAGTGTGAAGGAGACACAGAAAAGGAAACAGAAGTTCGCTGGCAATGAAATTTATCGGCAAAAGTGCAATTATCCAAGTTACTGGCAAAAGTGAAATTATCCATGTAACTAGCAAAAGTACAATTATCCATGTAGCGGGGTTGATGTCATGCAAAGTGCTCGACTTCTGCTCAGTGAGATCACGCTGTGCAGGAAATGAAAAGATAAAGTAGTCCAGAAACGAGCTGAAAACACAGAGCCTTGTATGTTTTCAGTAGTTTACTGGTGCGCTTGAGAAGGGCTAAACACCGGAAAAGGCATGACGTATACATGCCTTTCTCAAATGGAATCAATCGATTTTTAAAAGCATGCCCATGTACTAATGAAAGTGACGGGCATGACATGGGCGTGATTAGAAGCCCACATAGAGATTACAACATGCTCCAGAGCGCTTGCGTGCGCTCAACCCTAAAAAATGCTAGCCCTTTTTAGGTTGAAGCCTACCAGACAGTGCAGCTGTCTGGTTTGCTAACAACATCTTGGGGACATTCGGAAAGCTCCCCTGGGAATGCATTCTTCCCATTGCTTATTTTTGACTTTGTGGACTGTAACTCACATTTGCTTACTTTCGATTTGCAGGTTTTATTTATTTAAAGCTGTCCAGCTTGAGTTCTTCTCTGCCCTTGCCAAAACCCTATTTGCTGTATTCTTCCATCAGTACTGAATTTCTGTAAACAGGCCCTTAAATCTTGTTCTTTTTTTGCCATTTTTGCTGTGCCTTCAAAGGCAGAGGTCAAATGTTAGGCTCTGTCTTCCAAGGATCTTAGGGGGTCATTCTAACTCTGACGGGCGGCGGAGGCCGCCCGCCAGAGTTCCCCCCTCCAGAACACCGCTCCGCGGTCATAAGACCGCTGCGGTGATTCTGGGTTTCCCACTGGGCTGGCGGGCGACCGCCAAAAGGCCGCCCGCCAGCCCAGTGGGAAACACCCTTCCCACGAGGAAGCCGGCTCCGAATGGAGCCGGCGGAGTGGGAAGGTGCGACGGGTGCAGTTGCACCCGTCGCGAATTTCACTGTCTGCAATGCAGACAGTGAAATTCAAAGTGGGGCCCGCTTACGGGGGCCCCTGCAGTGCCCATGCCATTGGCATGGGCACTGCAGGGGCCCCCAGGGGCCCCACGACACCCCATACCGCCATCTTGTTCCTGGCGGGCGAACCGCCAGGAACAGGATGGCGGTATGGGGTGTCTGAATCCCCATGGCGGCGCAGCGAGCTGCGCCGCCATGGAGGATTCAGAAGGGCAGCGGAAAACCGGCGGGAGACCGCCGGTTTTCCTCTTCTGACCGCGGCCAAACCGCCGCGGTCAGAATGCCCTGCGGGGCACCGCCAGCCTGTTGGCGGTGCTCCCGCCGACCCTGGCCCCGGCGGTCTAGTACCGCCGGGATCAGAATCACCCCCTTAGTGTTTACTTTTCTTTCTCCAACTTTAAAATGAGAGGACTTATGTGACAATTATGCTGGCAACACAGGGTGTGCTGTAGGATGTTATTGCTTTCTAGCACAAAACAACATTTAAATGACTGTAAATCAACTGTGCCGATATTTCAGAATATGGAAAGCACAAATGAAGCACATTTTTAGGTAATTTTGAAGTGTGATGGAAACAAATATTTTAATACTATCAAAACAAATCAATAAACTGGGTGATGACATTTCCACATGTTATTGTTTGTGCACTGTATACTTTTATCAGTAACACTATATATCTGTGTAAATGTAATGGTAATTGCAATTGAAGATGTGTTGTCTGTAATGGCAGGGTGCTACCACGCCATGCATATTCCACTTTACCCCACTCTGCTCTGCACCATTCCACGCCACTGCACTCTACTCTGCACAACCCAACACTGTGTCACTGCACTCTACTTTGAGCCACTCCACTCTGCACCACTTCAATCGACGCCTCTCTGCTCTACACTACTCAACTCTATGCCAATGCACTTTACCCCACACTACTCTACTATGCATCACCGCACTTTTTGCAACTCCACTTTCAGCCACTTTAATCTACTCTGCACCACTGGATTCTAGGACAATGCACTGTACAACACTCCACTCTGTGCCATTGCACGCTGTGCCACTTCATTCTACTCTGTAAGTATCTACTCTATGCCGCTGCACTCTACACCACTCTATTCCACTTTGCTCCATTGCACTGTACTCTGCTCCACTCTATGCCCCTGCAACCTACCCTGTATGACTCCACTCTATGCCACTTATTTTGTGCTACTACGCACTACACAGCTGCACTCTACACCACTGCACTCTTCGCCAATGCACTTCACACCACTTTACTCAAAACCCATACATTCTATGCCACTGTACTCTATGTCAATCTACTCTCACCATCGCACTGTACACCACTGTACTCTACTCTGCAACACTCTATGCCACTGCATACTACACCACTATACACTATTGCATTCTATGTCACTTTACTTTACACCACTCTCAGCCCTGCGCTCTACACTAATGCGCTCTATGCCACTCTGCTCTACATCACTACATTCTACTCTGCACAACTCAACTCTATGCTGCTATACTGCATTCAAAACCAATACCCTCTAAGCCACTACACTCTACGCCACTATAATCTAGTGTGCACCACTGCATTTGATGACAATGCACTCTATGCCACTTTACTCTATGCCTCTGTACTCTGCACCACTTCACTCTATGCAAGTGCACTCTACCCAATCTACTATGCACCACTGCACCTCTGTATTCTGCATCACTCTAATCTATGCTACTGCACTCTATCCCACTGTACTTTAAGACATTGCACTCTACGACACTTTACTCTGCAAGATTACACTCTCTGCTACTGAACTCAGTTCCACTCTACTCTGTACCACTGCACTCTATGCCACTGCACCTCTCAACTCTACTGCACCCTACGCCAATGTACTCTGAGCCACTACACTTTACTCTGCATCACTTCAATCTGCATCACTCTAATCTATTCCGCAGCACTGTACTCTACGCTACTGCACTCTACACCATTCTACTCTATGCCACTGCACTCTGTGCTACTCTAATCTGTACCTCTGCACTCTACCCTGTACCACTCCACTCTATGCTACTTCACTCTACTCTGTAACAACCTACTCTATGGACCTGAACTCTACTGCCACTCCACTTTACGCTATTGCACTCAACACCACTACGGTCTTCTCTGCACCACTCTACTCTTCGTCGTTGCACTCTTCGCCAATGGAATCTACACCACTTTACCCAAAACCAATGCACTCTTCACCAGTCTACTCTGCACCACTGTACTTCACACAGTTCACTCTAGTGCACTCTACAACACTACATTCATGATACTCCACTCTAGGATGCTCTACTCCATTAAACTCTACTCTGTGCTACTCCACTCTACAACACACTACTCCACTCTGTGTGAGTCTACAACGCTCTACCCAACTCTGTCTATGCCACTCCATGCCACTTTATTCCACTCTATTCTGCAGCACACTACTCGACTCCACTGGTCCACTCCACTCCACTCTGACACTCTATGACACTCCACTCTACATCACTCAAAACTACAACACTATACTCCAGTGTATGCCATTCCACTCTTCCACACTACTCCACTCTGTGCCATGTCACTCTATGACAATCTACTCTGCTTTACGTCACTCTACTCTACTTCACTCTACACAACACCCTCTAAGCCACTCCACTTTGCTCTACAGCACTCCACGACACTCTATGCCACTACACTCGACAGCCTTCTTCTCCACTCTACGCCACTCAACTCTTCTCCACTCTATGGCACTGTATTCCCTCCACTACACTCTATACTGCTCCAGTTTATGTCACTTCATTGCACTCCAAACTACTCTACACCACTCCACACCACTCTAGGACTCTCTACAACTCTCCACAACACTCCATTATACTCTACTTTTTTGACACTCCACTCCCCTTTATTAGGGTGACCAGGCACCCCGGAGTTCTCAGAAAGTTGCAGATTTTCACCAGCTGTCCCGGTAGATTTTGGGAAATTTAGTTCATGTCCCGGTTTTTAGAGGGGGCCGTCTGAAAATGGTGTGCGGTGACTTTTTTTTGGTTTCCAAAGCAGAGATAGTTAGTATGTGTTTTAGAAAGCAATTTAACCCCTTTGCTACCAGGCCTTTTCCCCCTCAGGTGGCAGGCCTTTTTTTGGCTATTTGGGGCAGGGCGCGCTTAGGCCCTCATACTTTTTTGTCCACATGAGCTACCCACGGCAAATTTGCGTCCCTTTTTTCCAACATCCTTGGGATTCTAGAAGTACCCAGACTTTGTGGGTTCCCCTGAAGGAGGCAAAAAAAATACTCAAAATATAGTGGAAATTTCGTTTTTTTCAAACAAATAGGAAAAAGGACTGCAGATGAAGGCTTGTGGTTTTTTCCATGAAATTGGCATCAACAAAGGGTTTGCAGTGCTAAAATCACCAGCTTCCCAGCTTTCAGGAGCAGGCAGACTTGAATCAGAAATCCCAATTTTTCAACACAGTTTTGGCATTTTACTGGGACATACCCCATTTTTACGATTTTTTGTGCTTTCAGCCTCCTTCCAGTCAGTGACAGAAATGAGTGTAAAACCAAATGCTGGATCCCAGAAACCTAAACATTTCTGGAAAGTAGACAAAATTCTGAATTTACCAATGGGTACTTTGTGTAGTTCCTACAATGGTTTCCTACAGAAAATAACAACTGAAATAAAGAAATATTGAACTTGAGGAGAAAAAAACAGCAATTTTTCTCTACGTTTTACTCTGTAACTTTTTCCTGCAATGTCAGATTGTTTAAAGCAATATACCGTTACGTCTGCTGGACTCTTCTGGTTGCGGGGATATATAGGACTTATACGTTCATCAAGAACCCTAGGTACCCAGAGCCAATAAATGAGCTGCACCTTGCAGTGGGTTTTCATTCTACACCGGGTATACAGCAATTAGTTTGCTGAAATATAAAGAGTGAAAAATAGGTATCAAGAAAACCTTTGTATTTCCAAAATGGGCACAAGATAAGGTGTTGAGGAGCAGTGGTTATTTGCACATCTCTGAATTCTGGGGTGCCCATACTAGGATGTGAATTACAGGGCATTTCTCAAATAGATGTCTTTTTTACACACTGTCTTATATTTGGAAGAAAAAATTTAGAGAAAGACAAGGGGCAATAACACTTGTTTTGCTATTCTATGTTCCCCCAAGCCTCCCAATAGAAATGGTACCTCACTTGTGTGGGTAGGCCTAGTGCCCGCGACAGGAAATGCCCCAAAACACAAAGTGGACACATCATATTTTCCTAAAGAAAACAGAGGTGTTTTGCAAAGTGCCCACCTGTGGATTTTGCCCTATAGCTCAGCTGGCACCTAGGGAAACCTACCAAACCTGTGCATTTTTTTAAACTAGAGACCTAGGGAAATCCAAGACGGGGAGACTTGTGGGCCTCTCACCAGGTTCTGTTACCCAGAATCCTTTGCAAACCTCACAATTTGGCTTAAAAAACACTTTTTCCTCACATTTCGGTGACAGAAAGTTCTGGAATCTGAGAGGAGCCACAAATTTCCTTCCACCCAGCGTTCCCCCAAGTCTCCCGATAAACATGGTACCTCACTTGTGTGGGTAGGCCTAGTGCCCGCTACAGGAAATGCCCCAAAACACAAAGTGGACATATCACATTTTCTCAAAGAAAACAGAGGTGTTTTTTTCAAAGTGCCTGCCTGTGGATTTTGGCCTCTAGCTCAGCCAGCACCTAGGGAAACCTACCAAACCTGTGCATTTTTTAAAACCAGAGACCTAGGGGAACCCAAGACGGGCTGACTTGTGGGCCTCTCACCAGGTTCTGTTACCCAGACTCCTTTGCAAACCTCACAATTTGGCTAAAAAGACACCTTTTCCTCACATATCGGTGACAGAAAGTTCTGGAATCTGAGAGGAGCCACAAATTTCCTTCCACCCAACGTTCCCCAAGTCTCCCGATAAAAATGGTACCTCACTTGTGTGGGTAGGCCTAGTGCCCCCGACAGGAAATGCCCCAAAACACAAAGTGGACATATCACATTTTCTCAAAGAAAACAGAGGTGTTTTTTTCAAAGTGCCTGCCTGTGGATTTTGGCCTCTAGCTCAGCCAGCACCTAGGGAAACCTACCAAACCTGTGCATTTTTTAAAACCAGAGACCTAGGGGAACCCAAGACGGGCTGACTTGTGGGCCTCTCACCAGGTTCTGTTACCCAGACTCCTTTGCAAACCTCACAATTTGGCTAAAAAGACACCTTTTCCTCACATTTTGGTGACAGAAAGTTCTGGAATCTGAGAGGAGCCACAAATTTCCTTCCACCCAATGTTCCCCAAGTCTCCCGATAAAAATGGTACCTCACTTGTGTGGGTAGGCCTAGTGCCCCCGACAGGAAATGCCCCAAAACACAAAGTGGACATATCACATTTTCTCAAAGAAAATAGAGGTATTTTTTGCAAAATGCCTGCCTGTGGATTTTGGCCTCTAGCTCAGCCGGCACCTAGGGAAACCCTACCAAACCTGTGCATTTTTTTAAACTAGAGACCTAGGGGAATCCAAGACGGGGTGACTTGTGGGCCTCTCACCAGATTCTGTTACCCAGAAACCTTTGCAAACCTCACAATTTGGCTAAAAAAACACCTTTTCCTCACATTTCGGTGACAGAAAGTTCTGGAATCTGAGAGGAGCCACAAATTTCCTTCCACCCAGCGTTCCCCCAAGTCTCCCAATAAACATGGTACCTCACTTGTGTGGGTAGGCCTAGTGCCCGTGACAGGAAATGCCCAAAAACACAAAGTGGACACATCACATTTTCTAAAAGAAAACAGAGGTGTTTTTTGCAAAGTGCCTACCTGTGGATTTTGGCCTCTAGCTCAGCCGGCACCTAGGGAAACCTACCAAACCTGTGCATTTTTGAAAACTAGAGACCTAGGGGAAATCAAGACGGGGTGACTTGTGGGGCTCTCACCAGGTTCTGTTACCCAGAATCCTTTGCAAACCTCAAAATGTGGCTAAAGAACATTTCTTCCTCACATTTCGGTGACAGAAAGTTCTGGAATCTGAGAGGAGCCACAAATTTCCTTCCACCCAGCGTTCCCCCAAGTCTTCCGATAAAAATGGTACCTCACTTGTGTGGGTAGGTCTAGTGCCCGCGACAGGAAATGCCCCAAAACACAAAGTGACCATGTCACATTTTCTCAAAGAAAAAAGAGGTGTTTTTTGCAAAGTGCATACCTGTGGATGTTGGCCTCTAGCTCAGCCGGCACCTAGGGAAACCTATCAAACCTGTGCATTTTTTTAAACTAGAGACCTAGGTGAATCCAAGACGGGGTGACTTGTGGGCCTCTCACCATGTTCTGTTACCCAGAATCCTTTGCAAACCTCATAATTTGGCTAAAAAAACAAATTTTCCTCAAATTTTGGTGACCGAAAGTTCTGGAATCTGAGAGGAGCCACAAATTTCCTTCCACCCAGCGTTCCCCCAAATCTCCCGATAACAATGGTACCTCACTTGTGTGGGTAGGCCTAGTGCCCGCAACAGGAAATGCCCCAAAACACAATGTGGACATATCACATTTTCTCAAAGAAAACAGAGGTGTTTTTTTCAAAGTGCCTGCCTGTGGATTTTGGCCTCTAGCTCAGCCAGCACCTAGGGAAACCTACCAAACCTGTGCATTTTTTAAAACCAGAGACCTAGGGGAACCCAAGACGGGCTGACTTGTGGGCCTCTCACCAGGTTCTGTTACCCAGACTCCTTTGCAAACCTCACAATTTGGCTAAAAAGACACCTTTTCCTCACATTTTGGTGACCGAAAGTTCTGGAATTTGAGAGGAGCCACAAATTTCCTTCCACCCAGTGTTCCCCCAAGTCTCCCAATAAACATGGTACCTCACTTGTGTGGGTAGGCCTAGTGCCCGCGACAGGAAATGCCCCAAAACACAAAGTGGACACATCACATTTTCTCAAAGAAAACGTAGGTGTTTTTTGCAAAGTGCCTACCTGTGGATTTTGGCCTCTAGCTCAGCCGGCACCTAGGGAAACCCTACCAAACCTGTGCATTTTTTTAAACTAGAGACCTAGGGGAATCCAAGACGGGGTGACTTGTGGGCCTCTCACCAGATTCTGTTACCCAGAAACCTTTGCAAACCTCACAATTTGGCTAAAAAAACACCTTTTCCTCACATTTCGGTGACAGAAAGTTCTGGAATCTGAGAGGAGCCACAAATTTCCTTCCACCCAGCGTTCCCCCAAGTCTCCCAATAAACATGGTACCTCACTTGTGTGGGTAGGCCTAGTGCCCGTGACAGGAAATGCCCAAAAACACAAAGTGGACACATCACATTTTCTAAAAGAAAACAGAGGTGTTTTTTGCAAAGTGCCTACCTGTGGATTTTGGCCTCTAGCTCAGCCGGCACCTAGGGAAACCTACCAAACCTGTGCATTTTTGAAAACTAGAGACCTAGGGGAAATCAAGACGGGGTGACTTGTGGGGCTCTCACCAGGTTCTGTTACCCAGAATCCTTTGCAAACCTCAAAATTTGGCTAAAGAACATTTTTTCCTCACATTTCGGTGACAGAAAGTTCTGGAATCTGAGAGGAGCCACAAATTTCCTTCCAGCCAGCGTTCCCCCAAGTTTTCCGATAAAAATGGTACCTCACTTGTGTGGGTAGGTCTAGTGCCCGCGACAGGAAATGCCCCAAAACACAAAGTGGACATGTCACATTTTCTCAAAGAAAAAAGAGGTGTTTTTTGCAGAGTACATACCTGTGGATGTTGGCCTATAGCTCAGCCGGCACCTAGGGAAACCTACAAAACCTGTGCATTTTTTTAAACTAGAGACCTAGGTGAATCCAAGACGGGGTGACTTGTGGGCCTCTCACCATGTTCTGTTACCCAGAATCCTTTGCAAACCTCATAATTTGGCTAAAAAAACACATTTTCCTCACATTTTGGTGACCGAAAGTTCTGGAATCTGAGAGGAGCCACAAATTTCCTTCCACCCAGTGTTCCCCCAAGTCTCCCAATAAACATGGTACCTCACTTGTGTGGGTAGGCCTAGTGCCCGCGACAGGAAATGCCCCAAAACACAAAGTGGACACATCACATTTTCTCAAAGAAAACATAGGTGTTTTTTGCAAAGTGCCTACCTGTGGATTTTGGCCTCTAGCTCAGCCGGCACCTAGGGAAACCTACTGAACCTGTGCATTTTTGAAAACTAGAGACCTAGGGGAATCCAAGACGGGGTGACTTGTGGGGCTCTCACCAGGTTCTGTTACCCAGATCCTTTGCAAACCTCAAAATTTGGCTTAAAAAACACTTTTTCCTCACATTTCGGTGACAGAAAGTTCTGGAATCTGAGAGGAGCCACAAATTTCCTTCCACCCAGCGTTCCCGATAATAATGATACCTCACCTGTGTGGGTAGGCCTAGTGCCAGTGACAGGAAATGCCAAAAACACAAAGTGGACACATCACATTTTCTCAAAGAAAACTGAGGTGTTTTTTGCAAAGTGCCTACCTGTGGATTTTGGCCTCTACCTCAGCCGGCCCCCTAGGAAACCTATCAAACCTGTGCATTTTTTAAAACTAGAGACCTAGGGGAATCCAAGACGGGTGACTTGTGGGGCTCTCACCAGGTTCTGTTACCCAGAATCCTTTGCAAACCTCAAAATTGGGCTAAAAAAAAACCTTTTTCCTCACATTTCGGTGACAGAAAGTTCTGGAATCTGAGAGGAGCCACAAATTTCCTTCCATACAGCGTTCCCCCAAGTCTTCCGATAAAAATGATACCTCACTTGTGTGGGTGGGCCAGGTGCCTGCAACAGAAAAAGGCCAAAAATTGTAGAGATAGAGGGGATAGCACAGCCAGTTGATAAGGACATATTCTTCTTTTATACATCTTTAGGCTGACTCTGCTTTGGGGACCCACACAAGTGAGGTGTCATTTTACTTGGGAGACTGAGGGGAACGCTGGGGAGTAGGAATTTTGTGCTGGAGCGGTGATCCTACTAAGAAATGTCAGGAAAATATGCTTTTTAGAGCAAATTTTGAGGTTTGCAGAGGAGTCGGGGGTAAGAAAATGTTGGGGGATCCACGCAAGCCACACCTCCCTGGGCTCCTTGGGGTGTCTAGTTTAAAAACATTTCTGGGTTTGGTAGGTTTGCAAAATATCATTTTGATGTGTCCACATACGTCCGTGATGTGCCAAACACTAAAACTGTGAAAAGAAATGCACATAGGTTATGTGAAAAAGACCCCTCACCCACCAACCAAGTTGGTGGCATGCTTCATCATCGGGGTCCCACCTGAGACACCTAGCGTGTCACAAGTGAGCTGCGATGCCTGATTACAGCGGAGCAGGTTTTGTCATTTGTACCACACATACTGGTTGGATTTGGCACGAGGGTGAGTTATGGTTCAGTAGATCAAATTTTATTAACAAGAGATTTCACAAAAGTGAAATGCACCGTTAATAACTGAAAGGCCAAAAAACGGAATCAATGACTCGGGAGCTGTAAAGCTGCGTCAAGGCACCCACCATTTTACAGTCCATTCATACACCTTTCATACATGACATGCACAAGACCATTCACGCCGCCAGCCATGGGCCCAGCACATTACAACACTCGAATCGACACACAGCGCCACTCAAGGGCCCATCACTTACATACGCCCACATACCTGATACAGCAGGCACTGCCAGCCAAGCGCCACCCCAAGCACACCGCCAGCCAAGCGCCACCCCACGCACACCGCTAGCCAAGCGCCATCCCACGCACACCGCCAGCCAAGCGCCACCCCAAGCACACCGCCAACCAAGCACCACCCCACGCACAACGCCATCACTTTTCTTTTTGGTTTATAAACAACAACAAAAACACTAACTAATTATTAAACATGTACAAAACTACAAACACAGAAGCTCTAACTAAATACATGACAGTAATGCCAACTGTGAAACGCAACATATGAAAATATAAAATAGGCAGTTTACGCTCATGGTATTGGTAAGGAAATGGCTCCCTGTTGCAGTTACCCCACACTTTTTGCCGATACTGATGCTGACTTGACTGAAAAGTGGGCTGGGACCCTGCACCAGTGTTCTTTCACCTAAAATGTACCATTGTTTCCACAATTGGCACACAGATAAGTCCCTTGTAAAAGGTACCAGTGGTACCAAGGGCCCTGTGACCAGGGAAGGTCCCTAAGGCTGCAGCACATGTTGTGCCACCCTAAGGGACCCCTCACCTAACACATGCACACTGCCATTGCAGATTGTGTGTGTTGGTGGGGAGAAAAAGGCAAAGTCGACATGGCATCCCCTTCAGGATAAAATACTGCCTGTGGCATAGGTAAGTCACCCCTCTAGCAAGCCTTACAGCCCTAAGGCAGGGTGCACTATACCACAGGTGAGGGCATAGCTGCATGAGCAATATGCCCCTACAGTGTCTAAGTCTATTCTTAGACATTGTAAGTACAGTTGTGGCCATATTAAGTATATGGTCTGGGAGTTTGTCAAAAACGAACTCCACAGCTCCATAATGGCTACACTGAATACTGGGAAGTTTGGTATCAAACTTCTCAGAATATTAAACCCACACTGATGCCAGTGTTGGATTTATTAAAAAATGCACTCAGAGGGCATCTTAGAGATGCCCCCTGTATTTTACCCAATTGTTCAGTACAGGACTGACTGGTCTGTGCCAGCCAGCTGCTGAGAGACGAGTTTCTGACCCCATGTGGTGAGGGCCTTTGTTCTCTCTGAGGACAGAAACAAAAGCCTGCTCTGGGTGGAGGTGCTTCACACCTCCCCCCTGCAGGAACTGTAACACCTAGGAGTGAGCCTCAAAGGCTCAGGCTTTGTGTTACAATGCCCCAGGGCACTCCAGCTAGTGCAGATGCCCGCCCCCTGGACACAGCCCCCACTTTTGGTGGCAAGTCCAGGGGAGATAATGAGAAAAACAAGGAGGAGTCGCCCACCAGTCAGGACAGCCCCTAAGGTGTCCTGAGCTGAGGTGACCCCTGCCTTTAGAAATCTTCCATCTTGATTTTGGAGGATTCCCCCAATAGGAACAGGGATGTGCCCCCTTCCCTCAGGCAGGAGGCACAAAGAGGGTGTAGCCACCCTCAAGGACAGTAGCCATTGGCTACTGCCCTCCCAGACCTAAACACACCCCTAAATTCAGTATTTAGGGGCCCTCAGAACCTAAGAAACTAGATGCCTGCAACCTGAAGACGAAGAAGGACTGCTGACCTGAAGCCCTGCAGAGAAGACAGAGACACCAACTGCTTTGGCCCCAACTTTGAACCTTGTAAGTGCTTTACTTACCTGTGAAACTAACAAATACTTACCTCCCCCAGGAACTGTTGATTTTTGCATTGTCCAATTTTTAAATAGCTTATTGCCATTTTTGCCAACACTGTACATGCTATTGTGATGATTCAAAGTTCCTAAGATACCTGAGTGAAATACCTTTCATTTAAAGTATTATTTGTAAATCTTGAACCTGTGGTTCTTAAAATAAACTAAGAAAATATATTTTTCTATATAAAAACCTATTGGCCTGGAATTGTCTTTGAGTGTGTGTTCCTCATTTATTGCCTGTGTGTGTAAAACAAATGCTTAACACTACCCTCTGATAAGCCTTCTGCTCGACCACACTACCACAAAATAGAGCATTAGAATTATCTATTTTTGCCACTATCTTACCTCTAAGGGGAACCCTTGGACTCGGTGCATGCTATTTCTTACTTTGAAATAGTACATACAGAGCCAACTTCCTACATTATTTCCCAAAAACTTTTCTTTGTGTGGTAATTTATGAAACAGCCGGGAACACAAAGCCCAGGCTTTGAAGAGCAATCGGGGCAGTACATCCGGCTCACCCTCCAGATACCTCTTCGAGCGCATACTCTACATTTCTTAGTAGGAAAGTCTTTTTTGGGAGTGGGAGGAATGTGATCTGGAAAGTAGCGATCTTTCAGTCTAGCTACATTCTTCACCACTGCTACTCTAGGAACTCTTGCCTGTTCCACAACAATAAGGCTCTCTATCACTGACTCCTGAAATTTAACAAATTTCATCCTTGACTCAGGTGAACAATCCCTGAACACAATCAAAGCATTAAAAGTTGCCAAATGAAATAAATGTAGGGTCAACTTTTTATACCACACGTAAGACTTACGAAGAGCAGTGTAAGGTTCCAACCTCTGATCTACTCTATCAACACTACCCATGTGCCTATTGTAGTCCAAAATGCACGCAGGTTTGCGCACTTCGGCAACCTGACCCCAAACAGTCACATCTCATCATGGATGGAAGATAGCATGTACACATCCCTCTTTTCTGAAAATTTCAGAGCTAGCAGCTCATTAATCCGCAAAGCACTGCACTGTCCCCTCTCAAGTGTTTTATAGACAGGCTCCCTTGGATAGCCTTTCCGGTTAGAACAGATTGTGCCACAAGGAACAGTGTCCACTCTAAACAACTCCTTGAACAACTGCACTCCAGTGTATAAATTCTCTACGTACAAATGGTGACCTTTGTTAAACAGTCATCTACCAAGTTCCCACACAATTTTTTTGCTAACTCCAAAAGTGGCCGGACAACCAGGAGGGTCAATCCTGGAATCCCTACCAGTGTAGACCCGGAAATTATACACGTATCCTGTACTGCTTTCTGACAGCATATACAATTTAATTCCATACCGTGCCCTCTTACTAGGAATGTACTGCTTAAAAACTAAACGCCCCTTGAAAAGGACCAAAGACTTGTACACACTTATCTCTTTGCCTGGAACATAGACCTCTGAAAACCGATCTACAAAATGATCAAGGACAGGCCAAATCTTAAAAAGATGGTCACAATCAGGGTGATCTCGTGGCAAGGCTAAAGCATTGTCTACAAAATGCAGCATACGAAGAAGAAGCAAATAGCGATTACGTGTCATAGTTGCATAAAATATAGCTGTTGCCATCAAGGGACTAGTAGACCAATAAGAAGCCAGTGACGGTTTCCTTATCAACCCCATCAAAAAAGTCAAACCTAAAAACGTTTTCATCTCTTCCAGATATGTGGGAACCCACTGAGTAGCTCTAGACTGAGGCCTGAGTCTGGCAGCGTTGTCCCTCAAATATTGCTCCACATACAAATTAGTCTGCTCCACAATCTCTTCCAAAAATACATTGTCCATAAACAAGTGAAAGAAATTGACAGGCAAAAAGTTTTCCGTATTGACTCTACACCCTGGGAGACCAGTAAATGTAGGTAACTGTGGCTGCTCCATGTTTGGGTCAATCCAGGTGTCAGTTCTTCTAATGGGAAACCCTTCAGCCCCAGGCTGCTGCACTCTTGGCATATCAATATCCTCCTCTAAAACAGGCCCGTCATCTGCATTGAGAGTGCCTTCCGCATCAGAGGAATGCTCTCGGACAGAAAACTCACTGCCAGAATCTCTCACTTCCTCCTCTGCCTCAGATGCACAGTCAGTCTTGTAATCATGGTCTGAAGATGACTCAAAAAGCATGCCAACAACCTGCTGAGCAGTCACTCTGCGGCTAGCCATGATCCTCACTAACAACAAATGGATTGCCAACAACAACCAGCACTAAAATAAGTAATAAACAAAGTGTAGCTTTATCAAAAATAGTTATGTACTAAAAAAAGTATACCACTCACTTGCCTGAAAAAGCTACTCACCAGCAACTACTCTGCAAGGACACAACAATCACCAATGATATCCCACTAAAAAGAAAAAAGAAAATTACACATACGACAACACAAATATCATTGTGCTCAAATCTAAGGACAATTTCACACACAATACTACATTTAGTACACCACCTACAAACATGTCATTCATGCATGTCAACAATGCTCCTTTGGAGTAAATTGCCTTCACTTACCTAAAACATGCAACTATGCAAACCGCAGGACAACTACTTCCAAAACCGCAAGGATCCACAGCACAGGAAGCAAAAGCTTTGAACTAGAACAAAAAGAAGAAATAAACTGTTATAATCACAAATACAAATACTTCGCCAGTTGACAAACACCCCGCCACCAAGAACTTAGAAATTGTCCCTGGTGCCTAAGTGGCTTCTGCCCCACTTGGGGGCAGATGGGCCTTAAACAAATAGCCTGATCTGCCCCCAAGGGGAGCAGAAATGGTCATCAGTATTGTGCCCCCCTTTGGGGAGAGACGCTTGCCAAAGGGCCCCCCCTCACCCACACAAAACACACACACACACAAGATCCCTGGTGCCTAAGTGGATTCTGCCCCTCATCGGGGCAGATGGGCCTAACAAATAGGCCAATCTGCCCCCAACGGGGCAGAAATGGCCAACAGCTCTGTGCCCCCTTCAGGGTGCGACCCTTGTCAAAGGGGGCACCCCCAGCACACAAAAAAACAAAAGGAACCAAAAACAAAATATCTATGACAACTTGGTGCCTTCTGTCCCCCTTGGGGGCAGATGGGCCTAAAACAAATAGGCTGATCTGCCTCCAAGTGGGCAGAAATGGCCATCAGTGACGTGCCTCCTTTGGGGGGGTGACCCTTGCCAAAGGTGCCGCCCCCCGCACACAAAACACACACACAAGATCCCTGGTGCCTAAGTGGATTCTGCCCCTCTTGGGGGCAGATGGGCCTATAAAAATAGGCCAATCTGCCCCCAAGTGGGCAGAAATGGCCAACAGCTCTCTGCCCCTTTAGGAAGCGACCCTTGCCAGAGGGGGTGTAAAGAAATGGCTCCCTGTTGCAGTTACCCCCCACTTTTTGCCTGATACTGATGCTGACTTGACTGAGAAGAGTGCTGGGACCCTGCTAACCAGGCCCCAGCACCAGTGTTCCTTCACCTAAAATGTACCATTGTATCCACAATTGGCACACCCTGGCATTCAGATAAGTCCCTTGTAACTGGTACTTCTAGTACCAAGGGCCCTGATGCCAAGGAAGGTCTCTAAGGGCTGCAGCATGTCTTATGCCACCCTAGAGACCCCTCACTCAGCACAGACACACTGCTTACAAGCCTGTGTGTGCTAGTGAGAACAAAATGAGTAAGTCGACATGGCACTCCCCTCAGGGTGCCATGCCAGCCTCTCACTGCCTATGCAGTATAGGTAAGACACCCCTCTAGCAGGCCTTACAGCCCTAAGGCAGGGTGCACTATACCATAGGTGAGGGTACCAGTGCATGAGCACTGTGCCCCTACAGTGTCTAAACAAAACCTTAGACATTGTAAGTGCAGGGTAGCCATAAGAGTATATGGTCTGGGAGTCTGTTTTACACGAACTCCACAGCACCATAATGGCTACACTGAAAACTGGGAAGTTTGGTATCAAACTTCTCAGCACAAAAAATGCACACTGATGCCAGTGTACATTTTATGGTAAAATACACCACAGAGGGCACCTTAGAGGTGCCCCCTGAAACTTAACCGACTATCTGTGTAGGCTGACTAGTTTTAGCAGCCTGCCACAAACCGAGACATGTTGCTGGCCCCATGGGGAGAGTGCCTTTGTCACTCTGAGGCCAGTAACAAAGCCTGCACTGGGTGGAGATGCTAACACCTCTCCCAGGCAGGAATTGTCACACCTGGCGGTGAGCCTCAAAGGCTCACCTCCTTTGTGCCAACCCAGCAGGACACTCCAGCTAGTGGAGTTGCCCGCCCCCTCCGGCCAGGCCCCACTTTTGGCGGCAAGGCCGGAGAAAATAATGAGAATAACAAGGAGGAGTCACTGGCCAGTCAGGACAGCCCCTAAGGTGTCCTGAGCTGAGGTGACTCTAACTTTTAGAAATCCTCCATCTTGCAGATGGAGGATTCCCCCAATAGGGTTAGGATTGTGACCCCCTCCCCTTGGGAGGAGGCACAAAGAGGGTGTACCCACCCTCAGGGCTAGTAGCCATTGGCTACTAACCCCCCAGACCTAAACACGCCCTTAAATTTAGTATTTAAGGGCTACCCTGAACCCTAGAAAATTAGATTCCTGCAACAAGAAGAAGGACTGCCCAGCTGAAAACCCCTGCAGCGGAAGACCAGAAGACGACAACTGCCTTGGCTCCAGAAACTCACCGGCCTGTCTCCTGCCTTCCAAAGATCCTGCTCCAGCGACGCCTTCCGAAGGGACCAGCGACCTCGACATCCTCTGAGGACTGCCCCTGCTTCGAAAAGACAAGAAACTCCCGAGGACAGCGGACCTGCTCCAAAAAAAGCTGCAACTTTGTTTCCAGCAGCTTTAAAGAACCCTGCAAGCTCCCCGCAAGAAGCGTGAGACTTGCAACACTGCACCCGGCGACCCCGACTCGGCTGGTGGAGACCCGACACCTCAGGAGGGACCCCGGGACTACTCTGATACTGTGAGTACCAAAACCTGTCCCCCCTGAGCCCCCACAGCGCCGCCTGCAGAGGGAATCCCGAGGCTTCCCCTGACCGCGACTCTTTGAATCTAAAGTCCCGACGCCTGGGAGAGACCCTGCACCCGCAGCCCCCAGGACCTGAAGGACCGGACTTTCACTGGAGAAGCGACCCCCAGGAGTCCCTCTCCCTTGCCCAAGTGGAGGTTTCCCCGAGGAACCCCCCCCTTGCCTGCCTGCAGCGCTGAAGAGATCCCGAGATCTCTCATAGATTAACACTGCGAACCCGACGCTTGTTTCTACACTGCACCCGGCCGCCCCCGCGCCGCTGAGGGTGAAATTTCTGTGTGGACTCGTGTCCCCCCCGGTGCCCTACAAAACCCCCCCTGGTCTGCCCTCCGAAGACGCGGGTACTTACCTGCAAGCAGACCGGAACCGGGGCACCCCCTTCTCTCCATTCTAGCCTATGTGTTTTGAGCACCACTTTGAACTCTGCACCTGACCGGCCCTGAGCTGCTGGTGTGGTGACTTTGGGGTTGTTCTGAACCCCCAACGGTGGGCTACCTTGGACCAAGAACTGAACCCTGTAAGTGTCTTACTTACCTGGTAAAACTAACAAATACTTACCTCCCCTAGGAACTGTGAAAATTGCACTGTGTCCACTTTTAAAACAGCTATTTGTCAATAACTTGAAAAGTATACATGCAATTTTGATGATTTGAAGTTCCTAAAGTACTTACCTGCAATACCTTTCGAATGAGATATTACATGTAGAATTTGAACCTGTGGTTCTTAAAATAAACTAAGAAAAGATATTTTTCTATATAAAAACCTATTGGCTGGATTTGTCTCTGAGTGTGTGTACCTCATTTATTGTCTATGTGTATGTACAACAAATGCTTAACACTACTCCTTGGATAAGCCTACTGCTCGACCACACTACCACAAAATAGAGCATTAGTATTATCTATTTTTACCACTATTTTACCTCTAAGGGGAACCCTTGGACTCTGTGCATGCTATTCCTTACTTTGAAATAGCACATACAGAGCCAACTTCCTACATTGGTGGATCAGCGGTGGGGTACAAGACTTTGCATTTGCTGGACTACTCAGCCAATACCTGATCACACGACAAATTCCAAAATTGTCATTAGAAATTGATTTTTGCAATTTGAAAAGTTTTCTAAATTCTTAAAAGACCTGCTAGGGCCTTGTGTTAGATCCTGTTTAGCATTTCTTTTAGAGTTTAAAAGTTTGTAAAAGTTTGAATTAGAACCTAGAACTAGTTGTAGATTCTTAAAAAGTATTCCAACTTTTAGAAGCAAAATGTCTAGCACAGATGTGACTGTGGTGGAACTCGACACCACACCTTACCTCCATCTTAAGATGAGGGAGCTAAGGTCACTCTGTAAAATAAAGAAAATAACAATGGGCCCCAAACCTACCAAAATACAGCTCCAGGAGCTTTTGGCAGAGTTTGAAAAGGCCAACCCCTCTGAGGGTGGCAACTCAGAGGAAGAGGATAGTGACTTGGAGGACAATTCCCCCCTACCAGTCCTATCTAGGGAGAACAGGGTCCCTCAAACCCTGACTCCAAAAATAATAGTCAGAGATGCTGGTTCCCTCACAGGAGAGACCAACACCTCTGAAATCACTGAGGATAACCCCAGTGAAGAGGACATCCAGTTAGCCAGGATGGCCAAAAGATTGGCTTTGGAAAAGCAGCTCCTAGCCATAGAAAGGGAAAGAAAAGAGATGGGCCTAGGTCCCATCAATGGTGGCAGCAACTTAAATAGGGTCAGAGATTCTCCTGACATCCTAAAAATCCCCAAAGGGATTGTAACAAAATATGAAGATGGTGATGACATCACCAAATGGTTCACAGCTTTTGAGAGGGCTTGTGTAACCAGAAAAGTAAACAGATCTCACTGGGGTGCTCTCCTTTGGGAAATGTTCACTGGAAAGTGTAGGGATAGACTCCTCACACTCTCTGGAAAAGATGCAGAATCTTATGACCTCATGAAGGGTACCCTGATTGAGGGCTTTGGATTCTCCACTGAGGAGTATAGAATTAGATTCAGGGGGGCTCAAAAATCCTCGAGCCAGACCTGGGTTGATTTTGTAGACTACTCAGTCAAAACACTGGATGGTTGGTTAACTGGAAATGAAGTGTGTAACTATGTTGGGCTTTATAATTTGTTTATGAAAGAACACATTTTAAGTAACTGCTTCAATGAAAAGTTGCATCAGTATCTGGTAGACCTAGGTCCAATTTCTCCCCAAGAATTGGGAAAGAAGGCAGACCACTGGGTCAAGACTAGGGTAACCAAAACTTCCACTGGGGGTGACCAAAAGAAAGGGGTTACAAAAACTCCCCAGGAGAAAGTGGGTGACACTAGAAACAAAGAAAAAGAGTCCTCTGTAGGCCCCCAAAAACCAGAACAGGTGGGTGGGCCCCAAGACACAACCCAAAACAAAGGTGGGTACCAGGGTAAGAACTGGGATGCCACTAAGGCATGGTGCCACAACTGTAAACAGTCTGGGCACCACACCAAGGACACTTCTTGTCCCAAAAACAAACCCCAGAACAAGATTCCAGGGGTAACTAGTGTAGCCATGGGAGATGACTCCTCAGATGAGGAGGTCTTCATAGCCTTCAACTGGAAACAGGGCCCAACAGGTGAGTTGGAGATTCCAGAGGGAAGTAGACACTTCCACCACCTACTGGTGAATGGAATCCCAACCACTGCCCTGAGAGACACTTGTGCCAGTCACACTATTGTGCATGACAGGCTGGTGCTCTCAAACCAGTACATCCCAGGTGAGACTGCCAGGGTAAGAGTTAGCCTAGACAGGGTCACTAAGAGGCCTGTGGCTTTAGTGCCCATAGAAGTGGGTGGCACTCTTAGCTGGAGAAGGGTAGTAGTCAGTACAGACCTCCCCCTTGATTGTCTCCTTGGAAATGACTACCCAGAGGTTAGTCAGAGCCCAAGAGAGGAACTGGTCCAGTGCCAGTCCTCTCCCAAGGATTCTGGAAGTCCTGCCTCTGCAGTAAATGCAAGCAGGCCCCAGAAGAAGAAGAAAAGAAAACAGAGTAGGAAGGGTGGACAACCTTTAGCCAAGGTTACAGCAAGCCAAGGAGATTCTGCTCCAGTAGGGGAGAACTCCAAAAATGGCCCTGATAAAGTCCAACCTGACCCACAAGAAGTCCTGGCTAGTCAGGCAACTGTTAAACCTGAGTGGGTGGCTCCTCAGCTAACAGAAGAAAGAGTGGAAGAAGGGTGTTTACTACAAGATGTGGTAACCCCCCACTCTAATACAGCAGACAGGCAACCTGAACCCAAAGAGGCCTGTAACTTAGCCCCTTCCCTTTTAGGTGAAGAGCTAAAGGTGTGGTTCTGGGCACTGACAGCTGTCAGTGGCCTCTGCTGGGTGTTAGCCTTTATGGCTGCACTATCCTTAGCATGGTGGTCTGACCCCATGCCAAATAGCAAGTTAGGCCCCCTGACCCTATTAGTCATGGTGGGGTTACTCCAGCTCTGGGTAACCTCTCTGGGTAAGCTAGGGGTAACCCTGGCCAAGATAAGGTTAGCAGAGGTGGATACCTCTAAGACCAAAATAGAAAGAATGGGTGGAGACATTGAAGAGGCAGACAAGAGGCAATTCAGACTAGGTCCTATCACTGTGGAAGTAGGTCAGTTTCCCAAAAGGGAATGACCTGAACAGAAGGATGTAAGGCAGAGTAGGCCCTGCAACTAACCAGCCTATTTCTCCTACTCTTCCTCGCCTGACAGACTAGGAAGACTCTCCCAGCTTGGGCTGAGTCTCCTGGCCTGTGGGCTGGGGGGGGCTTGTGTAAAGAAATGGCTCCCTGTTGCAGTTACCCCCCACTTTTTGCCTGATACTGATGCTGACTTGACTGAGAAGAGTGCTGGGACCCTGCTAACCAGGCCCCAGCACCAGTGTTCCTTCACCTAAAATGTACCATTGTATCCACAATTGGCACACCCTGGCATTCAGATAAGTCCCTTGTAACTGGTACTTCTAGTACCAAGGGCCCTGATGCCAAGGAAGGTCTCTAAGGGCTGCAGCATGTCTTATGCCACCCTAGAGACCCCTCACTCAGCACAGACACACTGCTTACAAGCCTGTGTGTGCTAGTGAGAACAAAATGAGTAAGTCGACATGGCACTCCCCTCAGGGTGCCATGCCAGCCTCTCACTGCCTATGCAGTATAGGTAAGACACCCCTCTAGCAGGCCTTACAGCCCTAAGGCAGGGTGCACTATACCATAGGTGAGGGTACCAGTGCATGAGCACTGTGCCCCTACAGTGTCTAAACAAAACCTTAGACATTGTAAGTGCAGGGTAGCCATAAGAGTATATGGTCTGGGAGTCTGTTTTACACGAACTCCACAGCACCATAATGGCTACACTGAAAACTGGGAAGTTTGGTATCAAACTTCTCAGCACAAAAAATGCACACTGATGCCAGTGTACATTTTATGGTAAAATACACCACAGAGGGCACCTTAGAGGTGCCCCCTGAAACTTAACCGACTATCTGTGTAGGCTGACTAGTTTTAGCAGCCTGCCACAAACCGAGACATGTTGCTGGCCCCATGGGGAGAGTGCCTTTGTCACTCTGAGGCCAGTAACAAAGCCTGCACTGGGTGGAGATGCTAACACCTCTCCCAGGCAGGAATTGTCACACCTGGCGGTGAGCCTCAAAGGCTCACCTCCTTTGTGCCAACCCAGCAGGACACTCCAGCTAGTGGAGTTGCCCGCCCCCTCCGGCCAGGCCCCACTTTTGGCGGCAAGGCCGGAGAAAATAATGAGAATAACAAGGAGGAGTCACTGGCCAGTCAGGACAGCCCCTAAGGTGTCCTGAGCTGAGGTGACTCTAACTTTTAGAAATCCTCCATCTTGCAGATGGAGGATTCCCCCAATAGGGTTAGGATTGTGACCCCCTCCCCTTGGGAGGAGGCACAAAGAGGGTGTACCCACCCTCAGGGCTAGTAGCCATTGGCTACTAACCCCCCAGACCTAAACACGCCCTTAAATTTAGTATTTAAGGGCTACCCTGAACCCTAGAAAATTAGATTCCTGCAACAAGAAGAAGGACTGCCCAGCTGAAAACCCCTGCAGCGGAAGACCAGAAGACGACAACTGCCTTGGCTCCAGAAACTCACCGGCCTGTCTCCTGCCTTCCAAAGATCCTGCTCCAGCGACGCCTTCCGAAGGGACCAGCGACCTCGACATCCTCTGAGGACTGCCCCTGCTTCGAAAAGACAAGAAACTCCCGAGGACAGCGGACCTGCTCCAAGAAAAGCTGCAACTTTGTTTCCAGCAGCTTTAAAGAACCCTGCAAGCTCCCCGCAAGAAGCGTGAGACTTGCAACACTGCACCCGGCGACCCCGACTCGGCTGGTGGAGACCCGACACCTCAGGAGGGACCCCAGGACTACTCTGATACTGTGAGTACCAAAACCTGTCCCCCCTGAGCCCCCACAGCGCCGCCTGCAGAGGGAATCCCGAGGCTTCCCCTGACCGCGACTCTTTGAATCTAAAGTCCCGACGCCTGGGAGAGACCCTGCACCCGCAGCCCCCAGGACCTGAAGGACCGGACTTTCACTGGAGAAGCGACCCCCAGGAGTCCCTCTCCCTTGCCCAAGTGGAGGTTTCCCCGAGGAACCCCCCCCTTGCCTGCCTGCAGCGCTGAAGAGATCCCGAGATCTCTCATAGATTAACACTGCGAACCCGACGCTTGTTTCTACACTGCACCCGGCCGCCCCCGCGCCGCTGAGGGTGAAATTTCTGTGTGGACTCGTGTCCCCCCCGGTGCCCTACAAAACCCCCCCTGGTCTGCCCTCCGAAGACGCGGGTACTTACCTGCAAGCAGACCGGAACCGGGGCACCCCCTTCTCTCCATTCTAGCCTATGTGTTTTGAGCACCACTTTGAACTCTGCACCTGACCGGCCCTGAGCTGCTGGTGTGGTGACTTTGGGGTTGTTCTGAACCCCCAACGGTGGGCTACCTTGGACCAAGAACTGAACCCTGTAAGTGTCTTACTTACCTGGTAAAACTAACAAATACTTACCTCCCCTAGGAACTGTGAAAATTGCACTGTGTCCACTTTTAAAACAGCTATTTGTCAATAACTTGAAAAGTATACATGCAATTTTGATGATTTGAAGTTCCTAAAGTACTTACCTGCAATACCTTTCGAATGAGATATTACATGTAGAATTTGAACCTGTGGTTCTTAAAATAAACTAAGAAAAGATATTTTTCTATATAAAAACCTATTGGCTGGATTTGTCTCTGAGTGTGTGTACCTCATTTATTGTCTATGTGTATGTACAACAAATGCTTAACACTACTCCTTGGATAAGCCTACTGCTCGACCACACTACCACAAAATAGAGCATTAGTATTATCTATTTTTACCACTATTTTACCTCTAAGGGGAACCCTTGGACTCTGTGCATGCTATTCCTTACTTTGAAATAGCACATACAGAGCCAACTTCCTACAGGGGGCTAAAGGGGGCACCCCCAGCACAAAACAAAAAAAGGGGAACAAAAAAAATATCCCTGGCATATTTGTGGTTTCTGCCCCCCTTGGGGGCGGATAGGCCTAAAAAAATGCCCCGATCTGCCCCCAAGGGGAGCAGAAATGGTCATCAGCAATGTGCCCTCCTTTGGGGAGCGATGCTTGCCAAAGGGGTCGCAGACCCCACCCACACAAAACACACTCACAAGATCCCTGGTGCCTTTGTGGATTCTGCCCCTCTTGGGGGCAGATGGGCCTATAAAATTAGGCCAATCTGTCCCCATGGGAGGCAGAAATGGCCAACAGCTCTGTGCCCCCTTTAGGGGCGACCCTTGCCAAAGGGGGCACCCCCAGCATAAAACAAAAAAAAGGGGAACAAAAAAAAATCCCTGACGTATTGGTGCTTTCTGCCCCCAAGGTGGGCAGATGGGCCTAATAAAATAGGCCCATCTGCCCCCAAGGGAGGCAGAAATGGCCAATACTAATTTGCCCCGCTTTGGGGGGCAACCATTGCCCAAGGGGTGCCGCCAAACACACCAAAACACACACACATATCACATAATCCCTGGCGCCTAGTGGGTTTCGACCCCGCGGGGGCGAGATCGGCCAAAAACATGGCCGATCTAGCCCCAGGGTGGGCCGAAACATATAAAAAATGAGTGCCCCCAGGGCAGTGACCATTGGCTAAGGGGTCGCTGCCCAAAAACTTATTGAAAACAAAATCCCTGGTGTTCTAGTGGTTTTCGACCCCCCGGGGGCAGATCGTCTGAAAAAATGGAGGATCTGCCCCCGGGGGGGGCCGAAATAGGAATAATAATGGCCCCCGAGGGGAGCGACCCTTGCCCAAGGGGTCGTTCCCCAAATTAAAACCATAAGAAAATCCCTAGTGCCTAGTGGGGATTCCTGCGGGGCCCGCCTCTCTCCGCTCGTGCTGGAAGCAAATGGCTTCCGGCACGTCCTTGGCAGCTTCTGATGACGCTGGCACGCTGTGAGCGCGCTGACATCATCAGATTGCCGAGGGGTGGGTCGGGGGGGAAGGGGAAGGGATTCCCCTTCCATCCTCGACTTGGGGGTGTGGGCCGGGTGCAGGACGAGCTGGTCTCGTCCAGGGCACACGAGCACCCTGTGCCTGGACGAGACCAGCTCGTCTCGGGCACCAAGGGGCTTAATTAAGAGACTTTATATTTGCTTTAAACATTACCTTTTATTTATGTTAATAGTGCCGCTTCTCTAAATCCATGCTGATGAGAGTTGTCATTCTGTGCGCCCGGTTAAAGTAAAATTGTATTCCTTCTGCTTTTGTGAAATGTTCGTTTTTGGTTGCAAACTTCCAGGCACCCTATCCGTTACCCCATTTACTTTTAGACATGCAAAACAGCAGCCACTCTGGTGTGCTACAAGGCTAAAACATATTGGCAAAGACAATAGATCTTGAATATGTGGGACCTACTGGCTTTGCCGATTCTTGTTTAAAATCCTGATGGCGTCAGTTTACAAAAGTGGTCTTCAAAAAAAGTGGAAAAAAAAATGGGCCCCCACTCTGAATTTTTAGCAATTCTTCTATTAAATTGGCAGTGTTTATGTATGTCTACACTTATTTAAACATTGCAATTAAGTTCTGTTACAGTTTTAAAAATGCAATCAGATACACAATGTCAAACATACTATTCTGGCCAGGCAGGCCTTTCTAACATGGAAAAGTATCCACACTGTGATTATTAGGAGTGGGTTCTTAGTTATAAGTAGGACCCCTGGTTTTATGGGATTTTTTTTTTTACATTTCCGTCTGTTTTCATCCATATTTACTTTTAGGACATCTTACTGGTATTTAACTATATTTATTTTGTGCTTTGAAAATAAATGAAGTTGTAAAATGGTAAATTTCCACATTTATTAAACTGATGAACATGCACTCATACTTTGATGCCTATTGTGTTTGAAACAAATAATCAGCCAAATATAAAAAAAATTATACCACAGGTAAATATTACTATTATACTTTATATATATGTTAACATATGCTTATATTTAAGAGCACCTCAACCTGTTTTGACCTGCCTATCTATCTGCTCAGCTGTTGGCCTGCAATATACGAAAGACATCACGGTGAGCCTCCCACAAGAATCACAATTTTTAGTAATTTTCACTTTTAAAAATAAATGCAGACAGGAAACACATTATTTTCTGTCTGTAGTTATCTGTAAAAATCAGTAAAAACGGAAAACTGGAAGCCTTAGTTATAAGTGACAAAATAGCTAATTACGGCCCTTTACCGAGCAGTTTGCTGCTGCTCATTTCTGCCAGCTTAATACAAACCACTGTTATTAACATAGTGCTTGTTTTGGCCAGACCTTGGCAATCTCCCTGGCATCACTTGAGGCCCCCAAGTTTGAAAAACCCTGGTCTACGCATAAGTTGGCCTGCCAATTATTCTTGACATCACGGAGAACCATATAATAGGAGACCAACTTTTTGCATTTCCTGTTTAATAAGTAAATGCAGATAGGAAATCATTGTTTTCTGTGTTTATATGTAAAGGTCACCAAAAACGAGAGCCATAACCTTCATTCATTAGAAATTAACACATACAATAAGCCTGGGGTGCCGTGCCTCCTTCCTTACTACAGGCATGCCTTTAATTTTGGTCTTTTCTTCAGCCAACCTTAAGAAACTCCCATTGAAACTACAAGACCCAGAGAAACCAGCGACGCACATCCAATAGGCGGCCGGCATGTTGCCATGCGGCCGGTAGACTCGGATAGTAGTCCCTGATTAAAGATGGCGGATGACGGTGAGACAGCACTCGGGCAGCAGTCGGGGGACAACGACCACGACCATGAACACTGCAGCGACTGCGAAAACGAAGAGGAGCACAGCTACAATCGGGGGTAATTGGCACTGCTGACCGAGGCAAGGGGAGAGTGTCTAGTGTCTCCAATAGGGTTGTTAGCGAGCGGCTACCTCTGTCTAGCACAGGCGAGACGGTACCACCTCCGGCGCGCTGATAGGCTGATGCCGCCCTTATACCGGATTCTCGGCGCGCTGGTTAGCTGATGTGCTTGCCAGTTAAGCTTGTCGAGGCGTGGACCTAGGTTTCACGTTGAATGGGGTTCATACATGGTTTCTGCGATTAAGAGATAATGTTAAAAACGTGTGAACCCGGAGTATGTAGTCCCCTTTATCGGTGGGTTCGCGATGCACCAGCGCATGAAACGCATTTGTGTGTGGGGGGATGGGACTTAAACAGTATAAGTCATGGAGAAATAGAAAACAAATGTGACCAAAGCGCACTCTTTGTGCACCAAAGAAGCCGCAGTTTTTTTCCTTCACCTGGACAAAACTGTTCTGCAGTGTAGTGGTATAGCGCGTGGATTACAAGGTAAGTGCCCCTTATGTCCCGCAGTAGCCCAGGTTATAGAGGAGAGAGGAAGTAGGCCATGCTTCAACCACTGGGCCCTCCTCCCTGTCACATTCTATCAATGGTTGGGGGTCATGTGACTTCTTGCAAGGCGACTCGGTTTACTGAATATTTAGTATTCCTGATGGAGAGGGTAGCTAGTAGTAGATAAATTACTACATTGATTATTCCCCTGCCACCACATCACAACACTTTTTCGTTTTCTTGTTTCTTTTGGTGCATGATGTACTACTGAAAGAGCTTTCGTACCGTTTGTCGTCTATACTTTTTTGTTAACGGCGATTCTTCCATTTCTTACTACAGTAGCACGGGTTTGTGGTGTGTTTGACCACAACTTTTCAACTCCTAAAATGTACGTGGTTGCAGCATAGACAAGGAAATTTTACGGCACAATGCCCTTTAGCGTCATATTTCTTTAACATGGGGAGCCTTTCACCTGAGTAGATTAAAACATCACTGGGAGGCATTTATTGAAAGCGATACTTTTTAATTGTGAATTTAGAAATATTCGTGCCCCCACCCTGTCGCCAGTGCCATTAGTGATATAAAAGGAGAGAGACTGTCGTATGGCCTATAGCCATTTTATGCATGGAGAGGCATTATAGTCTAGTCAAACAATCTCAAGATTTTTTTTCTCAGTGTGCATACTGAACTCGTGTATTTGAAGGTGCTGTCATGTGAAAAAGGAGGCTTAGTGAAATTAAATATTTGACTATGACAACACAAGTTAGTTAGGTGGGGAAGCTGGGATGGAGCCCAGATTTTCTGATTTTAGTTTTGTAATTCAACCACTAGGTGAGTGTCCCTCTCTTCTCTTTTGCATCACAGGTTGGAAATGCCCCGAATCCTCATTCTCTCACTGCAGGTATTGCAGGAGGGAGGATGAGTTGAGGGGAAAAAGCTGACTCTGCTGTTGTATGCCACGTGTCCTTGTGGCTCCTAGACAGTGACTTATCTCTTCCTTTGTCAGCAGGAAACCTTCACATATGGGTGTTGAACTAAACATGCAGCATGTGTTTAAGATGGTGAAATTGAAATTTCACGTGTAAGTCGTGTTTGCGAAAAGCTGGGGGGTCTCCCTAAGATGGCACTCTGTGTTTATCAACATTGTTGATGCAGTATATGTTCAGAGCCTTGTTTTGGAACCTCGTTCTATTCTTTTCCTCTGTGTGATTCATAGCAGTAGAATTAAAGCCCTGTGAATCAATCAATTTCATTTTTAATTATCACAAATATATTAGTTGACCGCAAAAACATAAAGTTGTTACTGTACTCCCTTTTCTGCCATTTGTATAACCTTGTTGCCCTGGCAGTTTGTGTGCATTTATCCACAGGTTTCGTTTTTCTCAGTGTAGTCTAATATCTTTTGGTTTGATCTGCATAGAAGTGGGATTTCGGCATAGCGCTAAACAGTGGTACCTATCAGTTTAGTCAAAAAACTCAAATGTGTCTGTGTACAAACCCACATTGAGATTCTGTATCATGTTTTGTGTCTTGAGTGAGTTGTAAGGTTATGCTATTTTGTCTCATTTCACAAGGGTGAGCTATTAACCATTACCTGTTGGATTTCGTTTTTGGGGGTCTTGCAGTTGCCAACTGTATAGCTCTTTTGCTGTGTTATGTTGAGACATTTATTTATATTACACTGTATTGCCAGTGAAATTGGCTTACAGCATTGTCTGGTACAGATACCTAAACACTCTGGGATGTAGCATTGTGTGACAGACCTGAGTTTGTTTTTGCTTGAGTAGTATTGTCAGTAAAGTGGTTGTTTGTAACATTGGGAGCATTTTGCTATAGTCTGCATAAAGGTGAATGAATTTCTGTCCAACTTTATAATACCGGTCCCCTGATATGCCTTTGTAACAAACATTATTGTCCAGAGATTTTCATTTTTGACTTGTGTTTTTGAATCACGAGAGAAGTAATTTAGCTTGGTTCAACATTGCTGATCCAGGCCAATTTTTTTCCAGACAACATTTTTAACTAGCATTTGCAATGCAATAGGTCTCGCATTTGTTTGAGTTGGAGCTATTGGCATTGTAAATTCATAATTGGACTTTTCTTGCCACATAAATTGGTCAACCCTGCCTAATAATTTAATCTTTTCGTGCCATATAATTCCAGTGGCCGTGCATATAACTAAAGCACTTACATTTATCTTCTTCTTGTATGTGCAGCAAAAAAAAGAAAATGTTGCCATTTAGTGTCCTAATTTAAATCTGCCATGCTAATTCCAATAGAATACCACTTTCACCACCCCACCATCAGAGTTGCTGACTGGCTTATACAATTCCCCCCAAAAAGTCACAAGACAGCCAGAGAGGAGAAATAAACTAGAAGGGTCACGAAACACTTGAAGAGTGTTCAAACAGTCATAGTGTAATAAGGATGTTAAACTGGCCTGAATTAAAGAGAGATTATTAAAACATATTCAAATTTCATATAAACCTTTTATCATTAATAAACTTTTGGCATTAGACTAATACTCAAAACATCTCTTAGAAGGCACCATAACAAAAATATAATTTGTATGAAACACAGTCATGTAACCATATTGTTACCCCCTAGAGGCGATAACCCCATGAAAAAAAACAGGAGAAAGTAATGCAGTGTGACCATGTAGTTAGTCCCTAGAGGACGTTCTTGGGGCTAGCCAGCCTACTACAGTGATATTACAAACAAGGCCTTTAAAATACAACTTCTCCCAGCTGTAAAACAAAAGTTATAGCCATGAGAAAGCTTAAAAGACACTGAATGGTGGGAGGGGTTATTTTGGGCTCCCCATTAACATGTGAGAACCCAGAGATGATGTAGACAGAGCGTTTTGAAGGTGGTCCATTGTCCTAGGACCACAACAGGCTGAGTTATAAACAAAAATGTTCTGTAAAATTAATGCCTTGCAGAGCTTTATGGGGCTCGTTTTCGTGCCACGAATATTATAGTATGTTGACTTCAATACTCGGAACAACCCCTAAAGGACACCCCAATAAAAATAGCATTTGGAAGAAATGTGGTCTTATAACCATACAGTCAGTCCTTGGAAAGCATAATCACATGAAAAAAACGGGAGAAGGTAATGCAGTGTAACCATGTATTTAGCCCCTAGAAAACATGGTACATTACACATTTCAAAGCTAGCAGGACTACTGCAATGATATTACAAGCAAGACCCATAAAACATAACTTCTCCCAGCTGTAAAACAAACGTTCCAGCCGTGAGAAAGCTTAAAAAAGATAAACAAATCGTGGTAGAGGTTATTATTTTGGAGTTCTCACTAACATAGTGTGGGAACCCAGAGATGCTGTAGGCAGAAAGAGCATGTTGTTGTGAAAGTTTTGGTTGTGGTTCCGTTTCCCTAGGACCACCACAGGCTGAGTTATGAGCAAAAATGTTTTGTAAAAGTAATGCCCTGCAAAACATTATGGGCCGATTTTTTTTTTTTTTTTTCCCCCGAGTGCAGTGAATATTATAGTATCGGCTCTTGTGGCACAGTGGGAGAGCCGATTTTCGCTTTGAGGATTTCCGTTTTTCGTAAAGCATTCACCAGTTTCAAGTGTTTTTTAAGGAGAGACCCACAAGAAATTACCCTGATAAGGTAACTGTGAACAATGTGACCAGCACTCCAATACCACCGATTGAGTTCACGCTGGTGTGCCTGTTTGCACTGTGAGTGCCACGGCCACCGTGTAGCATGAAGGGGAGAGACAAAATAAATAGTTCACCCACGCTGAAGTATATCAGCAATCATACAATAATCCAGGTAACGGGGGCAGTCTGCAAGGCGTGACAAAAACAGTCTCAAGGTTGGACACACGTAAAGCATTTACAAATAACATCAAATTACTTTTTTTGAAAGGCAAGCCCAGGAATGAGTGAAAGTGATGGGCGTGGTTAAAAAGCCCACAATACTTACAACAGGTCAAAGCGTTAGCGCGCTTCACCTCAAAATGGTGGTTGTGTTGCAGTGATGTAATATTTCAGGAACCTATATAGTTCATTTTGGTGTCGGAGCATAGGTTTTTGAGGTCAAGTAGTTTTATAGAGACAGAATATAACTCCTCAGTGCAACCCATCCGCCATTTTACAAAATGGTGGGTATAAGGGAGGAAGAAGAGACCTATATAGAAATGAAGCAAATAATAATTGGTTTTAATCCCTTTATGTATACACCAAACAATGTTTATGATCTGAATATGGAAAAAAAATGTTCATCACTCCTGTTTTAGACACATTTTTATAGTTCACTTTATTTGTTTCGGCAATCGCTTGTGGTACGTTTGCAGAATGTTGAACATTTAAGAAGACCGTATCAACAAGGGCATCTTTTTTTTTTTTAAGCACATGTTTTGCAAGTACATGTAAATTTTGTGGTTAAAGGCTTTAGAAATATCATGGGTTTTAACACCCCATCAATATTGTCCCTACAAAATTCACACAGATCTTTCTGTACGTATGCATGATCCAAAATATTTACACGTTATGATCAAGTAGAACACTCTTTTATTGTTTCAACGCACAGAATATGACCTGGATGGAAGGTCACTTAGCAGAACTGATCTCTTGAACTCTCTGTACGGAAGATTGTTAAATGTGACAGAGCTCGTTTTCCACACATGCATAAGGTATCTTTCTACGTCTTTAATGTCACATTCTTCTTCTGTCTCAGTAAATCTTTTTACACACTCTACAGGTTCAGCAGTTAAAGCGCCAAGCTTTGTTCCAGTTTTGCTTATCGTGCCATCACCAGTAAGGATATGTACCTTGATAAGAACACTGGTCATGTCTGGGTCAAGTTTCTTGTACAGAATGTGAAGCGGGATTAAGGGTTTTTTCTCTCCCGTTCCGTAACGCATCCATAACTTTGACAACCCTTGACTTATGAGCTTTGCAACGCATCTAAGTAACAAAATAATGTCATTTGACAGTACAATAACTCGATTGGAACCATATCGAACAGCCCACTCAGCATGTGGCACAACATGAAGGTCAGCTTTGTCCATTTTGCTATTACGTTCTTGAGCAACATGGCCTGGCCCTTTTGAATATATCTCTGCAGGCACCAACTCCTCATTGACCATCATTCCACTTGCAATAATTGGAAATTCAGTGTTCACTGAAGCATTAGCAATGTTTTGGCAAGTTAACATCTCCCATTTCATCTTGTTCTATGTGATGACCAGAATTTATCAAGTTTTCAGTGAGGACACTTTTTCAAATTGAAATTCTTCAGGTGAAAGATTTTTTTTTTTTAGAGCTCTTGTACAAGTTTGTGCTTCACTGGTTTAGTTGCAGTATCACCTTCAAATAATGCGTTTGTTGGAAGAAGATGGTGCGACAGCATGGCCTTGATAAATTCACCCCTTTCTTTTGCCACATCCATCTCTCTGTGTGCTTGCTAAAGTTGTGTATTTGCATTTTTTTTTTTTTTTTATATATTTTTTTTTTAACCTATTTTGGAGTGACTGGTTGGACGAAACGCTCACTATAGTGATTAAAGCGTGGATGTTTAGCTTTAGTGATTATGTCAAACAGCTTTTTATCTTTCAATACAAATATCTCCTGCTTCAGTTCTGCATATAGTTTCGATGTTCCAGGACATCTAGTAGTCTTTTTACCGTTATCCACATATTGTTTGGTCACAAAGTTGTGTAGTCGCACAGGCTCAGTGACTTCAAAGAAGTTTCCTTGCTGCATGAAATGAAGATTGAAGAAGACTTTCATCATGTTCATTAAAACGTTCCCCTCTTTTTCCCACAAGTTCGTGGTGAGGAACAGTTTCACAATCGTATATCAATTTTGAATTTGCAACCTCTCTGAAAACATTGCAGATAGAAAGGACTTCATGGTAAACTAGCTGCTGTTGAGCAACATATTCACTTTTATGTGTCTGACCAACAATTCCCTTGGAGCTTTTCTGTGATCTCTGGAGTGTATGTTCCAGTTTCATATCTGGAGCCACAGCATTGAACCTTCCCTCTCTGTCTTTCACCACAAAATGTCTTTGGATGAATTGTCTGTAGATGTGTGGTTTTTCTACCTCTAGCTTCTTCACTCTTATCTCGGGTAGTTTTATGCAATCAAATTCGTGAAACACAGTAATCAGTGACTCCACAGTAGTCATGTGCAGCTCTCAATCACCTTCCTGATCAGCATGTACCAATTCTTATTGTTGTTAACTAGCGCTGTCATGTGTAAAACATTTCCCCAGTACTTGCAAAGTTCTGATTTTTCTTCACGTTGTTTGACAAACTACAAACTTGATTTTCTGATTTTGAACTGAGTGCATTGAACATTGACTGGTTTTGCATTGTCTTTTGAATGAAGTGCACCTTGTGGCTCGTTCACTTCTGAAATAAGATATGCAAAACCTAATGAGTCATTCTTGTTCCAGAACGCGCTCCAACGCAGTGTTTCTAGCCTCAGATATGATGAGCATACCTTGTAATGAACGAACATAATGAGTTCCAGTCAATATTGACTGAACAGTTTTGCTTCCAAAGATTTCAGCCTCAAGAAGTGCACCTTCTGGGCCACGTTCACTAAGGCAACTTTCTGCATACTGCAACACAACTGTTTTCATGTGGAAAACACCCATCATCGGATAAAGATCATCAAATTCTACTGGATTGCTCATTAAAATTTCAGCTACAATACAGAAAATGCCTCCATCGCAGAAAATTGGCAAGATAGGCTGGTCTTCAAGCTGAGCGTGCACATTTTTTTTAGAGCTGTGTATACTGTTGCATAGTTTGTGACTGGAGGTAGTATTACTGGCAAAAAAACAATCTTCTTCAGTGGGACAGTGTGCTAGGAAATCAGAGCATGAATTCCAGCCCAAGGAGAAACGGGCTTTTTTCTTCATCCTTCAGTCAGCACTGAATAAGCGATTAAGATAAGTTCAGTTAAGTCAGCTTTGTGGACCACAGCACAAGGTAGAAGAAGATCTATGTCCTAAGCCACTTTTAAAATTTCTGGTAGACTAGGACATTTTGATGGCTTTTAGTGATTTTGCTCATTTTGGCAAGGTAGTTGGGATATAAATTTGCAGCTCTTTTTATGCCTACAGCTGACACAGCTTGTTTTCCAGCAGGTACTTCATTGGTACAGTCTTGAAAAAGCACAGTGGCAATATTGTGTGTACTGAATGTTCCAAACAAAGAAGAGCTGTCTTCAAACTCAAAATTATCAAGAGCAGCAATTGTAAATCCTTTCCTGGTAAAGTGACTTTGAAGTGGTGTGCTGTTGGATTCACAAGGTTTTACAGCATGAGCTGCTAACAAGTTCTTGCTCCAAGCTATGTCATTATAACTTTTTGATACCCCAGTCCTACTCATTGAAGTGATTAGCTCTCAACTCTTGCACGTGTCATAGATTGCATGGGCATTCGTCATGTGTAGCGGAGTTTTCTTTTGCTGTCACTTGCACAGCATAAGCCTGTTGATTCATGGGATCGTCTTCCAGTTCTTCACTTATATTTTTAAAGCCATCATCAATGTTGACTGTTTCTGTTCCAAACTCAAGAACTTTAGTTTGTAACCATTTTGCTTTGCTGATATTAAACAATGATGTTAAAAATGTTATCTTAACATCAGGCATTCTTGTTGACTCCTATGATTTGCAGAGCTCTGGGGCATCACAACATTTTTCATTAAGTCCAAAATCTAAATCTTTCAGGACACTTTTTAAAATGCGTTCTGCTGATTTTACTGCATCCTGTGATTTTATTTTGGCTGCAAGCACTTCAGGAGTCAAATCAGCTGAGAACACTATACTTGGCTCATTCTTTTTGTTAGACTAACAAAAACGTTTTCTGTCGGTGTACATTTTCACCAGAAAAATATTAATTTAAATATTCTGGTTCTGTACAGTTTCACCAATGTTGACCATTATTTCACTGAGTGTGAGCCTGTAGCCAGCACTCGAGTGGCATTAAAACTTAATTTGCTTTTTCAAATAGTGCAAACTTAACTGAAGGCTGACAGTTACGTTGCTGCTGGGAGCTCATTGTACATTCATATTTGTGAATTTATGCATACATGCAGTTCGGCTGGGCATACAGATCTGTTGCAAATACATTCACCTCACTGCTTGGATCAGCTACTCGGCTGAAAACTTAATCTTGGACAAAACTAGCTTCGGATAAAAACATGTTTGCCCTTTGAGACTCACATACTCTGTACTTTGTTCTTTCGTCAGTCCCTTTGGCCTTTGTTCTGGCTTAACTAAATAACACATTGAAGATTCTCTGCTTTCTGATCAATTGTTGCAGGTGGACAAGGGGCAGCCATCGATCTTCTAAGTGGGTAGACATTGGGTTTTGTTGTTGCTTTCTCAGAAGACTCAGTTTCTTGTTGTGACTCACTGATTTCTGCTATTTGTTTTGACAATTTCCCCCCCCCAGGCTTTTTTCTATTGTATATGACTTGTATCACTTGTTGTTTCAATGATAAAATATTTGATCCTCTTCACCCACTAGTGTCAATCCTTTGTGAACTTCGTCTTGACCTATTTCTGCAGCATCTCAAACTCTCTTCTGTGCAGCCACAGTTGTTGTTAGGTTTTCTTTTGGATTAATTTGACATATGACACATTTTTCTTTGTTGGAGTCCTCAGATTTTTGTAGTTAGCAGCACTCTGTCAGGAGATAAAGATGCTCTGCTACCACCTGCTTCGCTCATGTTTACTAATTTGAATCAACGAAAACCTGAAACAAAAACAATATTAAAATACGTACCAATATGGTGGCTAAAACACATCATTATAGAGCTGCTGTTTTGTAAAATGGTGGAAGGGTTGGAGTTATTTTCTGTCTATATAAGACTACTTGACCCCCAAAACCAATGCTTTGAAACCAAAGTGAAGAGTATGTAGGTCTAATGGCTCCAGAAATAATACATCATCACTGCAGCACATCTGCCATTTGAAAAAATGTTGCCCAGAAAAAAGTGGCCTGAATTAGCAATGTATACTCAAGCTGAATTACTTCTTTAATGATCCAAAAACACAAATCAAAAATGAAAATCTATGCACAACGATTTTGTTAAGGAGGTATATCAATTAATCTCTGTGACTGTTGGTTACAGTAGCAAAGTCCTCTTCCCAGTCTTTAATTACTGTGCATTTGCTCCTGTGGGAGTTTTACCTAAGCTGATGTGAAATTTCACAGCTCACCAATAAGACTTCCTTTTTGTGCTACACCTCCCATCATTGCCTCAAAAAGGAAGCCAGGCATCCATATATATATATATATATATATATATATATATATATATATATATATATATATATATATATATAATCATTCCTGCTAACAAAGGTACTCAGCCAGCATGTGCAAGTGAGAGTTTTTAAGTGAATTTTATCATTTATTTATGATTGGATCTGCTAGAGTGATTTCCCTGGGCACGTTTCCCGCTTCAGAAGACCCATTGGAGAGTATTTTACTTTTAAGGCTTGGCACCTGCTTTTGCGGTTGCATTTTGGCATGGAGAGTGCCATTCCAACACTGTTTATCCGAGGGGACTGAAAAGTTATGATTTAAGCCCAACCACCACCTGGTTCAAGATGACATTCTCATGAGCCGTGCATTTTAGAGTTCCTGAAAGTGCAGAGTTGGTCCAGTGGTGGCTGAAAGAGGACCGTGAAACCCACTAGAAGCTGAAGCGGGACAGTGTCTGTTGAGGTCCTCCTGACCTTTACATGTGGCTGCCTGGTGAACAGCAGTGCTGAGCTGATGTTTGTTTCACTGAGCACTAACATTCAGAAAGCTGTACTCGTATCTAAAAATTAAGAAAAAGCAGGTAAAACTAGATAAAACAATTGCCTTGCTCCATTCATTTTAGTCATGCTGGGGCTGATCCCAGGTTTTCTGGTTTCATTTTTCGATTCAGCCACTAGATAGGTATATCTTTTACTCTTTTTAAATCAAAAGTTAATGCCATGTATTTCACTCTTTGTGCATGTGGTTAGAATGTGGATGGCAGACAGAAGCTACATGAAGGATAGGATCGTTTTGGGGCTTCAGCTTCTCTCCCAACTCATAGCACTTATTGGCAATTAAAGGGACAAGAGCGTAGAACGAATACTATTAGCAAACAAATTGCTGAAGCTGTTGCAGCACAACAGTGCAGGACTCCTTGTTTCAAGAGTCATAACTTTCTCACTGCCCCATATTTCAGTGAGGTGACTAGGATACAGGGTTTTCTCTTCCTGGCGTTATATCAAATGATTGTTGGTTACAGCCCTGATTTCTTATCACATACTTACTACCACTGGTCGGCTTGTTTTAAGTTCTTCCTCTTTAAAAAAATGAATAAATAAAGAAGCAAAGAAATATGTTGAGAAAGTGATTATCCAAGAGCACATTCTAATTTGTCACAGGGAAGCCAAGATTAATCAAAAACATGCCATCTGGTTTCATAGTTTCCATCTTGCTCGTTACATAACAACTGGAGTGTGAGTGGTTCTGATAGTGAGGGTTGGGAACATATCTCACCAAAGAAATGCTTGTGTGCTTTTAAATCTGCTTAGACCTTAAATACAGAGTTTACAACTAGCATATTTTGGCAGTGTGATAAAGCTAGGATTAAACATAAAGTATCCTAGTTCTATTGCCAAAACCTTTCAAATATCTCATGGCTAGCTGTGGAGGTTTGGTGTTTGTCTGCCCACCTCAATGAATCGAACACACTGATGAGGGTCTTTGGCAAATGTGTTTTTCATAGCACTCTGTAGCTTAACTGAGCTTTTTTTTCTTTTTTCTTTAATCACTCCTGAAGTCTACAGATAAAAAACCTAAAGGCATAAGTAGATTGTGAGGCATAAGATTCTATTTCATCCTAGTTCAACAATCCAACTACTTCCTTGGTGCACTTGACTCCTCCACGGTTACGATAGCAAGCAGGCAAGGCTTAAACCAAAGTGCAAAAGATAGATAGCAACTGGGATAAAGCATAACATTGTACTGTCAAATCTGTGGCTCTTCTAGACACTAGAGGCTCAGTTTATAAGGCGGTAAGAGATGAACCCCTCGAAATAACTCCATGACCCACAGTACATCATATACATGCCTTACGTCTCCCTGCGCCTACCTTAAAACCCCAATTCTCCTGGCATCAATGCAGCCCTCAAACACACCACAGACCACACCTTTTGGCCCCTGGGAAAATGTTTGAGTACACATGGTATAACCAGAGACTACTGTCAAGAGGTACCCCTCCTACCAATGTTCTGGCTACAGGTGCTGGGTGCTGACCTGGAGCACAAGTGAGCACAGGGGAGTAGTCCCGGGAGCAAACAACATCATTCAATGGGAAGGAGCTCAGAGCAGTTCAGATGGCTCTTCTGCATTTTTCTCCGCTGGTGAGGGGTCACAGTGTACCGGACAGACAGTCTGGTATCTCTCACACACACCAGCCATCAAGAGGGATCATAGGTGCACACACTGACCTTCGATTAAAAAGATTTGTATAAGGGTGGAGAGCAATGTCCCATCTTGGTGCACAGTTTATTCTAGAGAAGGAGAATTGCCCTGTAGGCAGTAGGACCAGGTTTTTCGCCTCCTCAGTGTCTCTGACCTTGACATAGTTAATGTTCCAACAAATATCTTTAAAGTTTGGGGTGCTGGAAATAGATTTAGAAGCTCCAGAAACAATGCCCTTCTGCCACTCTTTTGCACTAGGTCTTTGTTTAGAGGCATGGAGAGTGGGTGCTCTCTTTTCCATTGTCCAAGCTTCTCCTTTATGCATTCCCTCCCAATCCATTATTCGTGAGGGTGTTATAGAAAATTCAAGTCGACTGGGTGGATGTCCTATTGTGGTTGCATCGTGGTTCCCTCTTCTTCAGCTGACAGTGCAGGCACATAGGGTGTTACTGTTGTGTCCTTAGCAGCTGAAGGGCATTCCTCTGATCCACCTCCAGCTAGAGGTATGGCACTTTAGACAGTGAATCTGCTGGCCACTGACTGTTCCCTGTGGTGGAAGCATTAATTCAGCAATTCATGCACCCATCAATGTTAAATTCTTATTCCCAACACTAGCATAAGCAGTGTGTCTCTAGGACTGGGAGTACTACGTCTGCACACCCTTTGTAGTGTGTGTGTGTGTGAGTGACTAATTTAGACTGCTTTGTTCTATACCTGGCGATTTTCTACTTTGTGCTCTGTGCATAGCAATTATGGCTTTTTGGAGTCCACAGCAGGGGTGTGCAATTTAACAATATCTACTTGTCCATGAGTCATAAATCTAGTTGTCCTGTTAAAAAAAAAAAAAAATCCACTTAGGAGGCAGTTAGTGTGGCAACAAATTATGGCAGCAATGCCATTATACAGGACCTCTGATAATAGCCTCTCTGATTGTGCCAGGGCTCATACGGTAGTATGGCATGAATACTAGCAATTTCCTTCTTTTGCCACCTTTCCACAGATCACATACTGGGGCTGGAAGTAGAGGTGAGCAATAGTTCCTGGGATGAAATGCCCTTTATAGTCTGTGCAAACCTGCATGTTTTAGGGGTTTGCTCCAGCTCTTCTCTGATCTTTTCTCATACTGAGAAAGGTTGAAATTGTACTTCTCACAAGGGCAGAAGTAAAACTTCTTCCGGGTTTGGGTAAAAAGTGATTGGAGGAAAGTGAACTTGTAAATGCTCAACAGATATTTGCATGAGCAAATCTAAGCATGCGCACTTGCTCGTGCTGAAATCCAGTCCCAAAATATTTTCTAGTAGTATGATTTTTCTGGCATATTTCTGTAAATTCTTGTGAATTCATGAACGCCATAAATCTGCACTAATGCAAGGACATATACCATTGGTACACTTTTGTGACTTTTTCTTCAAGAATTGGGCCCCTAATTAGGTCTGACGTTAACCAAGACTTTATTTTTTTTTTTTAAATAAAATTCTATCTATATATTGGCTGGCTTCACTGTGAGTGACAGCATTCTGCTGTTTTACAAGCAGTATATGTGCACGCAAAGTACTTTTGTTCAGTGCCAGGGACTACTGAGCAATGTGTGCTTTTTGAGACTAAAAAATATTTTTCCTTTTGCCAATGTTTGTTATAATGGTGCGGCTCCAGCAGCTCCCACAACAACACATTTTTGCAAAAACCATGTCAAAACAAGACACGGATTGACAAAACCAAAAGGCTGACCACAAATGTCAAACCATTTTGGCTTTGCCAATGCTTGTTTATTTTCATGTTTCCCATATTCCTGTTAAAATTATTACACTGATTTTCAATTATGAATATTTTAGCATGCATCAACACATTTTACGAATTGGTGCTTTAAAGAAATCATACCTAAAATTTCACAGTAGTTAAGTAAAACCTTTTTTTTCCTAGTTGCATTTCTTTTTTTTTTTTTTTTTTTTTTTTTTTTTTGTGAGCTTTTTATTTTGAAAGCACAGATTGAAACTTGCTTTCAAGCTTCTTCAAATATTTGCATCTATTCGGAGAGTGTTCTGGGAGCATTATACTTTAAACATTAAACTTTGCAAGCGTCTGTACACATTGTTAGGATGGAACCACCCTCAGTAGTGCAGTCCGAGCTTATATTTCCTTAGAGTGCTCACCCTAACAATAAAGACATTGCAATAATAAGCCATAATTACAGGCTTGGACATTATTAACATATGGACTCAAATATTAGCTTAACTGCAGACAGTGCCCTTCCCTGGTCCTTGATGTGGTACTGTAAATTGGCAGCCAAACGGTTTGTATTCCAGAGGGTTGGGACTACTTTTCTGCAGGACAACATAAACATGAAAACTTGACCTTGACCCTAAACAATATGTCCTGGGCATCGGGCTATAGGAATTCCACAATGAAGTGCAGGGCTGTGCATGTGTTTGTAGTGAGGAATAGCTTTCTGTTCAGGTCCTCTTGTTCCATAGTTCCCATCTTGCTCATTACATAACAACTGGAGTGTAAGTGATTATGATGGGGAGACTCTGGGACAATTCTCACCAAAGAAATGTCAGTGTGCTTTGAAACACATTCAGGGTTTGCTTAGCTAGAAGAATCCGCCACTATACATTGAGGAAATTGTTCATTTAATTATTGGTCAAATAATTCAGTTACTTGGGTGTAATAATGTGAACACACAGTACTATCTTGTAGTAGAGCGGAAGCAAACATTAGGGAAGGGTGAGAAAAGGAAGCTGTTAACTATGTTTTATTTTGTTGCCTTGGTTTACTTCATACTAGCCGATTAAAAGCAGCCTTGTTTTGCACTTCGGAAGAACTTCTCTGCATATTGGCCTTCTCCACACACTGAGCACACTGTGTGTCATTAGTCAGGATAAAGCTGCATGTTCCTCTTGTATGGAGACCGTTTTGTAAGCCTGAGGTCTTGCCCTCCATTTGCAAGCTGAAGATGAGAGGTGGTAATGGCCACCAACATCTGATGTCCGCTTTTAAGGGCAATGGCTTTCCAAAGGCCTTATACCCAAGCTATATAGTAAATCAGAGGGTTACAATGGTGAACATTTTGGGGGATCACTGTATTGCATTATTGGATGTGTAGCTCTCTCTACATAGTAGGGAAGTGTTTACTTGAGAGATTTTATTTGTTGTGATCATATGTGGGAACCTTCTCGATATGTGAGTGACCAGTGAGGTGCTCTGCCCTGACTGCTATGTCTAGTAGGGTGATTGCGGAGGAAAAGGTGTGAGACGTGTGCGAATTACCAATAGCTGGCAGTTATAATTTACTGTGCAAATTCCATGGTAGGTTTCATGGCTCATTCAAAGATCTCTGCCTGCTCTGCTTAGGCAGAGGGAGGAAGTAAGGTTAATGTAATGGGTCAGGGGAAAAAGGTAGAGATCTACCTGGATGGTCTGCTGAACAGGTATAAGTAGTCCATTTAAACGCCGCAGCTAGAGGGACTAAAATATATAGGCAGCTAATTAGCAGTTATTTTATATGGTCATAATTCGGTGAACGGATGGTAGCTGCGGCGACGGTCTTTTGGCAGCTGTCACTGCGGCGGTAGGTGGTTTTTACCGCCATTGTCAAAATGAGGGCCTTAGTCTCCTGCCCAAATAAGTTGAACTAATTTTGATCTGGTAAGACTACCGTAACTACTAAAATGTTGAAAAGTCAAATTTCACAAGAGTATTACCTTTATATTTGTTTAGTATTATTCATCTATAATTCACAGGGAATCGCAATTAGGGAATCACAGTTTTATAAAATGACACATCTTGCCCTTAATTTCCCTAGGCTGAGCACTGAGAAGCTTTCATTGATAGTCAAATAATATTCAATTCTGATTTTCAGATTTAGTAATCTGGAGGATATAAGGGCCCCAGTTTAGATTTTGTTTTATGATTCGATTTCTATCCGATCTTTATTTTTTTCTGCTGAATGTTCTCCTAAATGTAAACATTGTTGCCATTTCAGTAGTGTGTTTTGATACTCGGCTACTGGTTCACATTTGTTCCTCTATCGCCTTCCATTCAGTGTATTGTCCATTGTAAGCAGAGAGGTTTTATTAAATGGTGGCTTGGCAGTGACCCTTTTTATGGGCGAGTACAAAGTGCTCCGTCCATTCTGTAATCTCTCTTTGGGCTTGAAACCACGCCCATGCCACGTCAGTCACTTACTTTGGTTTGTGGGCTTGCCTTTTAAAATCCGCTTGCTTTCATTTGTAAAAGGCATGCATGCATACGTCATGCCTTTTCCGGTGTTTAGCCCACCTACACAGCACCGGTAAATTACCAAAAACATCTGAGGCTCGATGTTTTTTTTTTTTTGCTTTACAACGCTAATAGCTCTAACTCTAACAAATGCGAGACCCGTTGCATTGAAAATGCTTGTTGTTGAATATTACTGCCATTCCAAAGGATTGCTATATCCCTGAGGTTGTTACATCCCTTGATTCATGAAAAAACATTGAATAGAGTTAATTGGGTTTACTTCGAGTTTGTTTTGCCTTCGTATGGGTTTGGAGATGATTTTCGTAGATTTAAAACTTTGAGGATGCTAATGTCAAAGTATCTATCAGTGGTGCTATTTCAAACAGCCGTAATTTTCAAAGAGGCAATAGGCAAATGTGCCAACTACTACCTTTTTCTTTTAAGTCTTGCTGCAAAGCCTTTGGGTATCTCAGTTTTGAAATATCCAAATCTTCAAAGGTTTTGGTATGGTAATAAAAAACCTAAAGAGACCATCTTGGGAAAAAAATACATTAGCTCTACCCAGTCCTGTATCACTAACAATCACCAGCAATAGCATCCCAGAATGTTCCTTATTTGATGATGTCTGATTGGGATTTGTGTCATATAGTTAAATCATTCACTGGATGGCACCCTTTTCAGCGCTCCTTTCTACTTATGGTACATTCATTGGTATAGCGAGTATATATTTATTAGAGTTTATCAATAGGTTTCATGAAATATTGGATCAAAACATTTTTAGAACTAGATTTTCTGAATGAAGCAGGAGTGCTACCCAGCACATTTTGAACATTAGAATATAAATTGGTGCAAGGAGTAGCCAACCTTGGTATTTTGAGCTAGAGAATGTTATGGCTACACTAAAAATAAGAAAAACTAAATGTTTTTAGTGCTGTTGATAAATAGTTTGCTAGATCGGAGAGCTTGCACGTAAGCTTATGCGGAATAGTGATTTAAGGTGTGTTTGCTGTACTTGTCCAGCGCAGGTGTAGCCCAAATACAGTGGTTATTGGTTATGGTCCTATGTTTCACAGAATCTCCCTCTGTTCATTTCAAAAAGTTTGATTTAAGCTATATAAAGGCGCTTTTAGGGTGTACATGAAATAAAGTTTCTCTATTGCTCAAGTTGTAAAACCAGTTTTACTTTAAAAATGTTTTTGTTTTAAAATTAAATATTTTAATGTTTTTTCTCTTTCCTCTGCAGCTTCTGCTTTACTTTCTCTGCTCAACCCTCTAACTCCGTATAAGCGTTTAATCTTGCTTGTGAGAATAGAGGCGTTTCTCTTAATTTGCTGTAGCATGAGATGCTGTTCTTGTAGAGGGATGAAGAGGCTTCAAGAACGTGCGAGGGTCTTTTTGGGTAAACCTTTCATGGTTCCTTATGAAAGAGTGCAGTACAGCTGACTAAACTTACATTAAGGCTGTTGAGTAAGTTTCTTGCCATCTGTGCTTAATCGCCACTATTAATTTATAGAATAACTTGGTCTAGTGTGTCTAATTATGTTGGACCCTCATGGTTTATATGTAATATATCTACATTTGAGATGTAATGTCACTACACAGTATTTCTATATATTTTTTTTATCCCGCCCTGATTGAATGTCCATTTCAGTTTGTTCCTCTGTATGTTTTCTGTAACATAGGATGAATTGATATTAATTATAGTGGTGAATCCAATTAATTTTTAACGCCTGTGTTGTTTTGGCAATTTTGCCGTTCGTGTTTACAGTGCCTCAAAGTGCACTGAAGCCGCAGTTAGGTGGCAATGTATAAAAACACAATTAAATGGGCTTTGAGTACATAAAGGAACTTATGTGCAAGATCAGTCAGAAAGCCATGAACAGGCCAGTCATTGATTGCTCTAAGAATACACTCCTGATTACCTGTGTCTGTCCAGTGCGAGATTTTTAGAGCCTGTTTCCATTGACTATGTAGCAGGCTAGTTTATGTATCAGGAGCTCTTGGGTTCTGGCACAAAGAGTCTTCAGCCTTTCTCTACCATGTAGGTGCTGATTAATTTGTGATGTCATCTCCTAGGTCAAATAATGAATCTTGCTTTCTGCTCTTGTTGTGGATAACCTATTGTGTACAATACCAGTACTTATCAGGCCTCAGAAAATCATAACAATATTACCAGACCTGCAGGTCTAGCGACTTCAATAATCTGCTCAACCTAGTTGTAACATGCTTAACACATCAACTTGTCTAAAATTGTGCAATTCTAGACAGTCCCGTTTCCTCATTCTCATATTAGAGCACCTTCAACTATGTGAATTCAGCATGTCTGCTGTACAAAAAATTATTTTGATTTAATAGACTAAACCGTTGAACCATGCAAAAAGTGCACAAGAATCTAGCCCACCCGTAGGGTACACATGACCCCTAACTTACCTCTTAGTTCACCAATGGGATTATTATTAGGGCAGGAATGTTTCTCAGTTAATGTTTAAAAACTCACTTTTAAGATATATATGTTACTAAAGCCTGATATGGTAGTGCATGGTCATTTACAGCCAGCACATTTTCCATTGAAATGGCTTTAAACCTTCCCAGTGAGATGCAGTTTTACTGATAAAACTATATCATATTTACCATTTGCACACCACCAAGCAAAGTGTTCAGATTTTGTTTATCCCATTAAAATATTTTCCATCGCACTTAAGAACTACCAAAACCGTGTGCTTTTCTAAATAGCTTTTCTTACTCCTATTTTTTAAATATTTGTATAGTTAATTTACAAGCTATTTAAATGTTGTGTGTTAGGCATCAGTGTGTCATTTTTTTTTTTTCTTTCTTTCATTTCAGTTTCCAGGATAAAATAGCAATTTGTAAGACAACACAAGCTGACATTTGACCTCTGTTTTGATTGCACAGCAAACGTGGCACGATAAAAACGAGATTTGAATGCATTTTTCATGCTCATTTGCTTTCTGATTGAATAGAACACTTATTCTTTGCCAGCCAGCTTATCCTGATAAAATCTGACCCACCATAGTGAGTGTGCAAGTATATGTTTGGAGGCTTGCTTAGGTTGATTCTTGTCAGTCGCATTTGATTACTTCTTTTTTGATGGTTGTCCTTCCTCTTCGTTTGTATACCCCTCTACTGGAGCATAGTTTGATTATTGTTATTTTGATTGCATAATTTGTATGCTTCCGCAAGGACCAGGAAGGCATCTTTTTTTATTTGAGTACTGCATGGGAGTGCTTGTGCTTTATTTCTCTTCCTCTCCCATGTGCTGCTATGTCCTCCAAATTGGCTTTCCTGGCTATTCTCCACCCCTGCCCAGGTTATTCTTAAAAGCATATTTTGTCAACATTTGAATAGAGATCAGACTTTATTGGATTTGTTTAATTTTATCTCTTTTTGTACAACATGTGCGAAAGCACAGTACTAGGCACACAAAGGGAGCTTTTCTGGTGTGGCGGGGCAGTCTTCTGTATTCACTAAGCTGGTGTTTGAGGCAGAAGGTTGACTTAGCATGGCTGAAAATTAGATATCTTGTTTCCTGGAGGCCCATAAATGGGCTTCCTGGGCTGCAGAAAAGCACCCAATATCTGGAGCATTTGCTTTTACTCCTAGTCCCCTGGAAAGTAAATGGGGCATTGGCAAATATTTTCCTTCAAATTCTGACACTTCTTTTTGAATTCAGTTCAGAGTTTCTTGTGCTAACATTTTTGAAAAATAACCCATGCCACTTGTAAGCACTGAAATTATTAAATTCAGTGTCAAGTTTCAGGATACTCTTGTCTGCTTTTCTTCCCATATTAAAACTTTTTAGAACAACAAATATTTCAACTGCGTTTAGGCATTGAGCCTATAGCTTGATACTCTCATTATATAGACAAGACCTATTGGCTTTGCTGAAGTTTGCTTTTTCATACAACTCCCAAATGGGAAAGAGGTGGGGTGGATCTAAGGGGGTCAAAGGCACACTAATACATGAGGACACTGGCAACTGGAGGTTAAAGATATTTTTGTATCTGAATTAAGCTTAAACAATAGCTTATGTGTTTCTTACCACAGTTTTGCTGTAAAATATTACTGCTTAATTCACCCACCGAGAAGATGGATGTCTGCCTTGACCTCACCAAGATTTGAACTCAAAATCAAGCTTGACAAAACATTGCTATTCATGATCTTGGCTCAATTCTTGAATTCTGTCTTCTTAGTTTAAATTGACTATATATTTATGCTATTCAGGAATGAAATGTCCACTGAATACTTTTAGCTCTACACAAACTGTATATAGTTTCTTATTTTTGGTTATTCTTTAGAGAGCCGAGTGTCACCTAGGGAATAATTGTGAGCCCACCATGCTGGTGCTGACCAGGTGGGAAATTAGGTTGAATGGATTAGAGTTCTTGGCTGATAGTGTCTGGTTCCTCTGGGGGGAGGAGCACTTTGGGTATCTGCTTTGGAGAGAAGGTGCAGGATGTTACTCAGTTCTGCCTACCAAATGTAACATTGCTCCCACAACATCAACTACAGTATCGGAGATCACCCAGGAATCAATTCTCACTGATACCACAGAGTTCATCAAGTCCAATAATGGCAATAATTTGACTCCCCAACCCTCATTTTTTTTTATTTTTTATTTTTTTATATATAGCAACTAAGCCTTGCTTCCAGTGAGATACTCTGTATTGTGATAATTAATTTTTTTAATGCTTCCAGAGACTGAAACTAATGTAAGACGTGTGTGAATTGGCATGGTCCTAAACTGGATTCATAAATAATGACATTCAGATCAACAGTCCTGCCACTCATATTTTCCTATCCACTTGAAAGGGAGCCAGTACCTCTCTTCTCACCAAAACAACACTAAGCATGTTGGATGACTCTGGTGCAAAATATTTCAGTCCTTAAAACTAAGGACTACACCCTTGAAGTCAAACCTACTCAGAGCTCGAAAAATCTACTCAACCATCCCCTATGGCGAGTCCTATTTGATCAGGATGAGTTATTTTTAGGACTTACTCTCCCCTTCTGTGGAGTTGACAAAGAACAGATCTCTTGTTCCATTAGAAAGTGGAGGAGCAATAAAAGATGCCTTTTAATCTTGTTCTTGTATGTCATATTTTGCTCTGTGTTTCCACACAGAGGTCAAACGTCAGTTTGTCTTACAATTAATTTTCCTTCTGACTGCAGAGTTCTAGGATTTTGTAAGGTAAACTGTCTGACCTGATGTATAGAATGTGAAACAAAAGGCTACAGGGTGTCGGATTTTCCTAACACACATGTAAATGACTAAGTCAACTGTACAAACATTTCAAAATATATCTGAGTAGTTGTGAAAAGCCATTTTTTGTTTTTATGTGTGATTTAAAAAAACCAAAACATTTGATAGTGTGAAAACAAATCCGAATACTTTACGTGTTGATGTGCAAAGGATATGTTTTCTGAAACCCAATTTTCACAGATTGTTAATACACTATATAGTTTTATAAGTAAAGCTGCAAGTTAGTGGAAAGGTTTTTGGATATTTTTTTTAAATTTACTGTGTGGTGTGGTTTAGTGATATATTTTTTAAATGTGAGTGTTTAAACAAACTAAAACACTCCTCCCCTGATACAATGCTATTGGTAAACTAAAAGCAAGTCATGAGTTGTGTCCTCTATATGAGGGCTAGATATACATGCAGCAAACTTTAGTCTATTTAATCAAACAAAAGAGGTTTTTTTGTACTGCAGAAATGCTGAGCTTACATATTTGAAGGTGCAATCATATGAGATGTTTAAAAAGGCCACTGTGTGAACTATTTGCCTAGGATCACGCAGTTTGGGACCGGTTTACAGGTCAAGTACATTACAGTTAGGTCGAGTAGATTATTCAAGTTACTATACCTGCAGGTCTAGTAACTTTTTTTTTTTTAAATGATTTTCGAGGCCTGCTACTGCATTGTATTCTCCAGTTGTGGTACAGCAATATTTCAACTGTAGAGCCCCTCTTGCTTAAGCTTATTAGAGAGCAACCATATTAGGAGCAGCTGCAAGAATACTCGCCAGTGCTGCCTTAAAACCTAAATTTCCTCAGCTGATAAACTCTAATTCAAAATAACGCCATCAAAGATCACCATACTACTCAAGTGAGGACAATCGGTTATTCATTATTTTTCAAAACTACTCACACAATCCTTCTTAGTTTATAGTTGGACATCACCACCACCGCACTTTTCAGACATAGAACTAGAGTATCCTAAAAGAAAAAACACAGAACTATCAGAATTGACTGCATTCTGCACTATTGCTGATCTGAACCAGCATTCAAAATGTAAATAAAGGACTGTCTATCTCTTCTGCATTTCTTACTGCATAAGAAGATATGGTTAAACATTCACTACCTTCAGTTGATCATATGCGCACGCATGTTTACTTTGTTCTGTGCTTGGACAAAAAAGAAAGGAAAGGAAGGGGGAATGGAGCTAATATGTAAAGACTCTGACTTCGAACAATTTAAGTGTCTCAAACTGTTAACAATAGGTCTTGTGATTGTGCTAGGGATGTGCTAGATTATTTTGCAAACAACAAATTCTTGATGAACTTTAGGAATATACTCCAAGAACATCAGGCATAAATTATGAATTGGGAAAGGGTGTGGCATTACTGCCAGAGCTGTTGTTTATTTATTTTTTTATTTTTTGGAACTGGGAAACCAAATTTGAGTCTTTGTGTCGGCTGAAAATCCTGTAATTCTCGGCAAATAACCTAATCTACCTGTGCGTAAGAAATTAATTTTACCTTTTGTAATAAAACTGGTGCTCATGTAAATTGCTTGAGTTCGTGCTAGATCGGGGGAAAAAAAACACATTATATTGTCAAATTCAGTATTCACTGGGGTATCTCCACCAACATTTGTATCCAAAACCCTGCTTTCTTCCTGGAAGAATATGGTCTGAATCAGTTCTCAACCACACACCCATTATAAAGATGCCACTCTGTTTGTCATTCCATGGTGGTAATCAAATCTAATTCAATGGAAGCCAATATCAGTCTAATGTTTAGACCATCTGCTGATGCTCTTAGAGATTAACTGTAAGGAAATGCCTCCTTGGCATGGTTACCCCTTGACATTTTGCCTTTGCTGATGCTATGTTTTGATTTGAAAGTGTGCTGAGGCCTGCTAACCAGGCCCCAGCACCAGTGTTCTTTCCCTAACCTGTACTTTTGTTCACACAATTGGCACACCCTGGCATCCAGGTAAGTCCCTTGTAACTGGTACCCCTGGTACCAAGGGCCCTGATGCCAGGGAAGGTCTCTAAGGGCTGCAGCATATCTTATGCCACCCTGGGGATCCCTCACTCAGCACAGACACATTGCTTGCCAGCTTGTGTGTGCTGGTGAGGACAAAACGAGTAAGTCGACATGGCACTCCCCTCAGGGTGCCATGCCAACCTCACACTGCCTATGCAGTATAGATAAGTCACCCCTCTAGCAGGCCTTACAGCCCTAAGGCAGGGTGCACTATACCACAGGTGAGGGCACCAGTGCATGAGCACTGTGCCCCTACAGTGTCTAAGCCAAACCTTAGACATTGTAAGTGCAGGGTAGCCATAAGAGTATATGGTCTGGGAGTCTGTCAAACACGAACTCCACAGCACCATAATGGCTGCACTGAAAACTGGGAAGTTTGGTATCAAACTTCTCAGCACAATAAATGCACACTGATGCCAGTGTACATTTTATTGTGAAATACACCCCAGAGGGCACCTTAGAGGTGCCCCCTGAAACCTTAACCAACTACCTGTGTAGGCTGACTGGTTTTAGCAGCCTGCCACACTCGAGACATGTTGCTGGCCACATGGGGAGAGTGCCTTTGTCACTCTGTGGCTAGTAACAAAGCCTGCACTGGGTGGAGATGCTATCACCTCCCCCTTGCAGGAACTGTAACACCTGGCGGTGAGCCTCAAAGGCTCACCCCCTTTGTTCCAGCGCCACAGGGCATTCCAGCTAGTGGAGTTGCCCCACTTTTGGCGGCAAGGCCGGAGGAGATAATGAGAAAAACAAGGAGGAGTCACTGGCCAGTCAGGACAGCCCCTAAGGCAACCTGAGCTGAAGTGACTCTGACTTTTAGGAATCCTCCATCTTGCAGATGGAGGATCCCCCCCAATAGGGATAGGAATGTGACCCCCTCCCCTTGGGAGGAGGCACAAAGAGGGTGTAGCCACCCTCAGGGCTAGTAGCCATTGGCTACTGCCCTCCCTGACCTAAACACACCCCTAAATCTTGTATTTAGGGGCTCCCCTGAACCTAGGAAATCAGATTCCTGCAACTTAAAGAAGAAGAGGACTGCTGAGCTGAAAAACCCTGCAGAGAAGAAGACACCAACTGCTTTGGCCCCAGCCCTACCGGCCTGTCTCCCTCCTTCAGAAGAAAACTGCTCCAGCAACGCTTTCCCCAGGACCAGCGACCTCTGAATCCTCAGAGGACTGCCCTGCTTCCAAAAGACCAAGAAACTCCCGAGAACAGCGGCCCTGTTCAACAAAGACTGCAACTTTGTATCCAGAGGAGCAGATTTAAAGACCCCTGCAATCCCCGCAAGAAGCGTGAGACTTGCAACCCTGCACCCGGCGACCCCGACTCGACTGGTGAAGAAACAACACCTCAGGGAGGACCCTCCGGCGACTCCGAGACTGTGAGTAACCAAAGTTGCCCCCCCTGAGCCCCCACAGCAACACCTACAGAGGGAATCCCGAGGCTCCCCCTGACCGCGACTGCCTGACTCTGAAATCCTGACGCCTGGAAAAGACCCTGCACCCGCAGCCCCCAGGACCTGAAGGATCGGAACTCCAGTGCAGGAGTGACCCCCAGGAGGCCCTCTCCCTTGCCCAGGTGGTGGCTACCCCGAGGTGCCCCCCCACCCCCCTCGCCTGTCTGCATCGCTGAAGAGACCCCTTGGTCTCTCATTGAAATGTATTGAAAACCCGATGCGTGTTTGCACACTGCACCCGGCCGCCCCAGTGCCGCTGAGGGTGCACTTTCTGTGCTGACTTGTGTCCCCCCCGGTGCCCTACAAAACCCCCCTGGTCTGCCCTCCGAAGACGCGGGTACTTACAGACTGGAACCTGGGCACCCCCTTCTCCATTGAAGCCTATGTGTTTTGGGCACCACTTTGAACTCTGCACCTGACCGGCCCTGAGCTGCTGGTGTGGTGACTTTGCGGTTGCTCTGAACCCCCAATGGTGGGCTACCTTGGACCCCAATTTGAACCCCGTAGGTGGTTTACTTACCTGCAAGAACTAACATTACTTTACCTCCCCCAGGAACTGTTGAAAATTGCACTAAGTATCCACTTTTGAAATAGCTATATGTGTTTTATGTAAAAAGTATACATGCTATTGTGATTATTCAAAGTTCCTAAAGTACTTACCTGCAATACCTTTCAAATGAGATATTACATGTAGAATTTGAACCTGTGGTTCTTAAAATAAACTAAGAAAATATATTTTTCTATACAAAAACCTATTGGCCTGGAATTGTCTCTGAGTGTGTGTTCCTCATTTATTGCCTGTGTGTATGTGCAACAAATGCTTAACACTACTCCTTTGATAAGCCTACTGCTCGACCCCACTACCACAAAATAGAGCATTAGTATTATCTCTTTTTGCCACTATCTTACCTCTAAGGGGAACCCTTGGACTCTGTGCATACTATTCCTTACTTTGAAATAGTGCATACAGAGCCAACTTCCTACATTAACTTTCCCTAATACTGCAAAAATGGACAACCCAAGCATACCATGAGGCAATTGCAACTCTGTTGTTCTCTATCAAATGTAAACAGTATATCAACTCCAGCTATAGATGACCTAGTGCTAATAGTTATCATAAAAAGGGGAAATAGAATGAGCCGTCAGTGGCGTCTCTGGAGACCCTTTGATAAGATGTTAAAAGGTGGACAGTGAAGTCAGTCTCTTCACAGGCTGAACATGCTAAAAGTTAACCAGTCTACTGGGCTATCAGTTTATCTACCTAACTGTACTCTATCTTGCAGTGCTTCTTCTGTGTGATGACTTATTCTTTTTTTTAAATCTATCAATTCATATAATTAAAGCCTACTGGTGGAGGCTACCCTTTTCCTGACCCAAACAACTATTATCAATTTATTATAAAACATTTTGTAAGATATCTAAGTTGGATTAAAGGTGGGCTATTTCTTGTGCCCAGCTGTCTCTTCATGATGAATGCATATATACTGAGTTGGTCAAATGCATACTCTTCTTTCCCAGCACAACGTAAAGCGATTTTGAGAAAGCTGTGGTCGCACTGTGGGTGTGTTTTTATTATGAATAAAAAGAATAACTTGTCATTTTCATCTGTTTCTGTCCCCTGTTTGAGGCTGGTTGAAATAGATGTCCACGACAGTCATTGCTAGCATGCAGGGTAGATGTGTACTGGTGGGGATTAGGATTATCATAGGTATGTGTTCATACGGTATGATGAGTCCTATGTCTAAATCAAAAATGGCAATGTTCATTAAGTTATGAAATAAACGTTTTACAAATAAAGCATTATTGTGGATTCCACTGTGTGGGTTAGTTCAGTTTATTAGAAGTTGTTGTGTGGGGAAGAGAAAGTGGTAAATAATTATGAAAAGGGAGTGAAACAGAGGAGGCAGAATAAATTCGTACTTTGGTTTGTGAAATCCAAAATAAATGGATTTGGGAAACTCATATTGCAGGATTTGACACAAATGGAGTTAGTTTACCATTATTTTTTTTGTCCACCACTGTATACAATGTGGTTTGTGACCTTTTAACAAATGGCATAGTTTTTTTCAATTTTCAGAAAAGGGATGAGAGATCAGTAGGACTCACTGTAAACCTGTGAAAACATTAAAAAAACAATTTTTTCTATCCACTTATCTATAGCTTTTCTTACAATATGATAATTAAATTAGGTGACTCCTAATAAAAGCAGGCTCTCTTCTGCATTGTCCTACATTACGTGCTGTTAGGTTCACACTTGTAGTGTGTGTGCCTTGTTCTCTTCATTCAGCAAATCTATGGACTTTGTTTAGGTTGCACATTCCTTTTATAGTGAGCCTTTGGATGACTTGCTTATGCTCAGCCTGGGCTGCAGCCCCATTAGTCTGTTCTGACCAGTTGAGAGATCGCAGCACTTCACCCTTCATTCATGCGTCGAACTAGGTGGAAATGCATTTGTTCTGGCCACAATAGCACTCCAGCTGGGTCTCTGCTCTGCCACATGACAAGCCACCTGCACAATACTGGATAAATACCATTCTAACCTTCTGCAAAGCTTCCACTCTAATTGGATTTCATGTAAGTACTACTTTGAGTTACATGGTCTGAAAGCTGTTGGTTTTGCGGAATTGATGAGCTGCATTACACTATACCTCTTTCATTTATGTAGCCCTCTTGGCTGCATGTTTCCTAACCTGCTCTTTCACCGGAGATGTGCAGATAGTTCTAGCATGGGAGGTGGGTGCTTAAACTTCTGACTTCCAACATGAATTGATCCCCCTTCCCCCCCGCCCCCCAGAAGTTATTTGTGTGTTTATATTCGGAGGGAACTTTGTGTGTGGGGAAGGTGATGGTGGGAGGGAGTACTGTAGAGTATTTCAGTCAGTAGTAAGCTGCTTTTCAACCTTGCTGTAAGGTAGAATTGCAACCTCTAATGAAAGTGAGGAGTGTGTATTAAGTGAGATTTTGGTCGGTCAGCCCCTGAAAGAACTTACAACTGTAAATTTAATGAGGTGCATCAAGATGCTTTTAGCCATTGTCGTGTTGAGCATTTTGCAGATATGCTATTGATAGATAGTTGGAAAATATCCTGGGTTTTATAGGGCAGAGTTGAGTACTTGGGTTCTCAGCCACTCGGTCAGAGGTACTACTCATTGCCAACAGAGCAAGACAGTTCAGTGAATGCACATATTATTCCTGTTTTTCCTTTGGGAACCCCATTTTTGCATTCAACTGTCTCTGCTGCAGGTGGGTGTTGGGCACAGTGAATTTTCTGGATCACTCCCAACCCTTTGGAGATAAACTGCATACCAACATTAAAAAAATTTGTCTTACCATGCCATCGTGAGCTACATGTGATGGTACATGGAGCAAGTGTGCCTTGGAGAGATGAAAAGTCACTGCCAAATAATTTTCCCATTGGTGCCGACCCACATCCCCTCCTCTGTTTGCACACATCCACCTGGAGATTAAGACCCCCATTCATCTGCAGAAACCTGTTTTGCACATACTGTGGTTCAAAACATTTCATTTATAGACATTCAACACAAGAAGTTGCTTTAGCAACTGCAGTTAGTTGCCTTGACAGTCTGCAGAAACATTACCAAGTGACACACAATCTTTTATTGAGGTGTGAGCTGCACATTTAATGTCGGCAATTTTAGATGGCAACAAAACAGCTTACAAAAAGTCACTTATTTATTCAGCATGCTGTACTTCATGTCCTGCAGAGGTGAGGTAAGCCTTCCGATTGCTCATAATTACCCAAATCATAGATCACACCAAATGCATATTGGCCATCTGTATAAATGTTTAGCTTCATGGCTTTTGCTGTACTGCATATTCTCGTTACTGCAATTGGTTCTGCTCCTTGTGCCATTCTGATACTGGACAATCGGGCCTCTTTTACAAGTTTATATGCAGTGAAGACTTCGTACGAGTCCTGTAATGTTCATTGGTTTCTCTCAAACAGGAGCCATCAACAAATCAATCTTCATCAGCCTCAGAAAGTGTGGCATCTTGCAAATCAGATTCCACCTTCGTATGGTGTTCAGTGGCCAATGTGCAACTGTGGAAAGCATAATCATCCAGTAGTTTTTTTTTTGTAGTAGTAGTATGGCAGAGTTCAAGGGTTAAACAAGAATTCCTAGCCTAATGGTGACGTAGGGTAATATAGAGTAATTATTGGCATATCATGTTTAAAGACATGCAATAGAATTAATAGATGAGATGTCTTGTTAGCCAAAATCCTTTTTATACTCTTATTGGATGAGGTGTTTTTATATGATTATTATTATTATAGATATATATATGATCCCAACTGGCAATAGTTAGGACCTAGTTTCCATAGGAAAAACGTTTTTTTGTTTTGCCAATAACTTTGGCGCTCTATGACGTACCTTCACGACATTTTCAAAACTAGTATGCCACTCAATTCAGCTGCTGTCTTGAACGTTTCTGGGTGATTCATCAAGCGGGGGCCGAGAAAAGAGGTGAGGGTCCCAAAACATGTTTTCCCCATGCAATTTCTCATAGGGATTTTAGGCACGCCTACAGCCCGAACTGCTGAACAGAATTACACCTGATTTGGCAGAAAACTAGATCTTAGTCCAGAAAATTCGCTTTTTGTAATTTGGCGTAGATCTGTTCAGTAGTTTTGGAGTTAGTAAAGAAAAAATATATTTATATATCTAGGGACGTGGATTCACTTGCGGAGGATCTGGGGGAAAAGCAAGGCCCTGATTGACTGGCTGCAACCTGAAAGGAAAGTTACTGCCACCATTTAGTTTCTCACATTGGCCCGGGGAAGGTAAAAATGTAGTGTGGAAACATACAAGGGGTCAGGATACAGGTATCCTGACGCCATTGCACACAAATTGACCATGTGTTTTTGTTTCTTTTTTGCCAAATCTATGGATTCACTGCTGCGCTTAGCGTGGTCCCCCACTGTAAACGCGCAAAGGTTCTGCAGATTAAAAAAAAAGAAAAAACACCTACTAATGCACAAAAACACACATCGCATAGCCAAAGGCTGTGTGCGGCGTGGGTTTGGGTGCAAGGGGGTGGGGGAGGGTTTGTCTGCAGGGCCAGATGCAGGCCAGGCCTTGCAGCAAACTCTTTCAGCTGTGCGTGACGGTGGTTGTATTAATGTGCGGTAATTTGATGTTACTTTATATCACAAAAAATTTAGAAATTCACTGGAAAAAAACAGGCACGTTATAGTTAGGTTGATGTTTTACTCATACAAAAACATAGAAATTCAGCAGTTACAGTGATACTTATCTGAAAAAACTATAACTTGTGCCGGAAAGTAACTTTCGGCAACAGGTTATAGGTTTTTAACATAAGTATAATTCCTGACCCCTTAGCACTGGTAGAGGGACCCCCCACAGCAACAAAAACATTTTTTTTTAATTATTTTTTGCTGTGTTTCACAAGATTTGCTGCAAAATAAATGAAGAAAAAAAAATACAAGCACGGGATCCTGCGCATGTTGTGTTTAAAAAAAAAAAAAAAAAAAATGTATAGGCCCCCAGGTGTGCCAGGTTCTGGGGGGCATTAAAAATTGAGTGCAGGGGGGAACCTTCCTCCCCAACAGCTCCAGGGAACACCACCTCCTCCCCAGATTATTTTTTTTTTTTTAATGCTGCGCACACGCCACCTTTAAAACCGGTCCTGCAGTCAAACAGCAGAGCTTTCATCTCTGTCCCCTGTGAGCTAAAAATCCTTCAGCAATCATGGAGCTGCTGTCAAAGCAGCTCCGTGCTTGCTGAAGCATTGGCCCTGCAGGGGACGCCTTAAGGCGTCCCCTGCAGTGTCCGGTAGCCCGTAAAGGGTGTGTTACTTTTTTTTTTTATTGTTTGAAAAAATGATTTAATTAAAATATATATGGAACACAGGGGAGCCCTTTAAGCGTCCCCCGCGGTACCAGATATCACTTAAACAGCTTTTGATTCATTTTTAAAAAAAGTTCTAAATTAATAATATGAAAGCCCATATAAGCCTAGGAGAAAGAAAAAAAAACACCCCTCCCCAATAGCTCAGTGTGAAGGTTGCTGACCTTCATGCTGAGCTATCGTGGTTCGAGTCTAGCCGGACTCATTTCCTTTCTTTATTATTTTTTTTATTTTTTTAATTTAAAAATAATTTGTTTTTGAAAAAACATACAATTTAAATTGGAGACAAATAACTCATTCTAAGTATATCAGATATCAAAGCCTTAAAACTCTTTCCCTCTCTCTGATTTAGTTTTAGGAGGGGTTTGGATATCCATACTGTGTCCTTAGCGTCTTTGTGTCCTGTTGAGAGCTAATATTTTGATATAACTAGATATCAGCATTGTGTTGAGTATTTAGGCCTAATTATTCTATTTGCTCATTGAGTGATTCTGTGTATAACTGGAAGAGCCTCGTGGCTGGTGTGGAGCCTTGGTATACCGCGTGTTGTGATAGTGAGGATTTGGATCTTATACGTAACATCTGTTAGATCTCTCTTTTAGGTATTACTTTATGCACTTGAATCCAGCGATGTTCATTGCTTTCATTTTTTTTTTTCGGTACCTAGAAGATCTTGTGGTCCACTGTGGCAAAGGCTGCTGTGAGATTGACTAGGACAAATTTGCAGTGTTTTTCTTTGTCTAGTATCTGTCAAGCTTCATCTGTTATGACCTGATTTTCATTTAATTGCTTAAACCCTGGTAGGTTTGAATTGAGAAATAATCTTCATGTGTATGATTTTTCCAGATAGATGTCGAGTGAATGGTCATGCTTCCTCTTTTCAGTTTTCCTTAATGCTAAGGTGTAATGGTGTAATGTAGGTGATGGCGAAGTAGTCAGTCCAGCGCTGTAGTTATCTGGCAGTCAAAAGTACATTGTTGTAGGATGAGGCCCTGAGTGTTGCCTCTGGAGTGGGTTAAGATAATTGGTCAGTGTTTCTATTTCTTGTGTTAAAACATGTTATTAGGCTTCCTTGATGTTTGTGAGGATTGTTGGATGGATATGATGCCATGTTTCTCTGCTGTCCCCTAACCGCATTCTTCTTCATGCACTACATTGTATGGCTCAGATTGTTTTTAAGTTAAAAAAAATAATAGTGGTGTTTTGCCATATTCCTTTACACTATAATGCACTTACTGGGTCTGTAAATAATGTGGACCTATCTGAGGGATTGGGGTGTTATAAAAGGCCAGGCCCTAGGTATGTTCATCCTTGTAGAGAACGCTGATTCAAACATGTTTAAGCTATATATAAAGGTGCCACTAATAAACAAGGTGCTTTTATATAACACTATACATATGCAATATATCAACTTCGGAGAATGACTGGGTGAGTTGGTTTTGCTGAGATTAAAATTCTTGACCACATGCCCCCAACAAAGGTTTAACGTACACAACCATTTAATCTACTGTTTAATTGTTAAAGTTCCAAACTAAGTGAAATAAGTATCTCACCGTGAAATCCTAATATGTGGAAAGTGGGGAAGAAAAGTAACCACCAACTTGCCATGAGAAAACATCAAATCACTTTTCGTATGTTTGAGATTTGTAAGCTTCAGAATATCTTTTTTTTTTTCTTTTTACGTTTGCTCCTATCGACTTTTACGTTAATTATAAGTTGTCCCTTTTAAACTGGATCCTATGGCAACAATTGGAAACCTTTTTATTCACGGGCATATGGTCTAGAGGGCTTTTCTCATGATTCCCTTCAGCAAAACTGTGCAGTGCTTTATTACTAAATAAATGATTTCTCGCTTGGATTTTAAACGGCTCGAAGGTAATTGGATTGCAGTGCATCCTGGGCCGTTACAGTGAATCAAAATTTGCAAAGGTCCCGCAGAGGGCGTACCAGGGCAGGCAGCTAGGATTTTTTTTCAGCCAGTCGAACAGCCTGTGAACCTTTCTGCTGAAAACAGCTGAATTCTCTTTACTGTTTAGTACCCTTGCTCTGTTCATCTTTCTGTAAAGGATACAAGATTTGCACAAGTCAAGAGCTGTTTACACCCATACCCCGTGTTTTGCTTCTGCACCCCCACCCCCTGCATATTTATTTTCTTTTTAGTTACTGAAAATGATACAGCCGTCCATGTCATTTTTTGTTGTTGTTGTTTTTTTTATAGTTTATTTAGCCACGTTGGACAGCATCAATGATAAGCCATGTAAAGGTTGGCTAACTCTGGGGTGAATCTGAAGCCCATTGCTATGCTTCTTAGCTGCAAAAACAGCTATGATTTGAAAATGAAGAGATTACCATTCACATTGTCTCTTTTATTGAGAACATCGTGCATGACTGCTAGTGCCTCTTCCTGCGGGATGGTCGTGTATAGAGCTTCAGTATCAGATTACTAATATCTGTGTTAGGATCAAAGGCGTTACAGATAGCTTAGTTTACAAAGTCCATCAAATCCCTGATATATTCCCTAGAGTTGACTATGAACTGTTTCAGAAAAAAATCACCATATAGAGATGGTATATTACAGGAATTCCTTTTTTTTAAGGAACTCCTACTCTTACGTAGTACCCAACGTGATTGTAATGTTTTTTCAGTGATTGAGGTGATCTGAATTGTAATCTCTATATAGTGATTACGATTTTTTCTTACTGTAGTGCTTGATGTTCCTTAATTGTTTTTACATTTCAAACGCCAGGTGCTGAAAAATAAGCCCTGGTCATCATAATTGAGTGCTGTTGCCAACCATCTGCACAATTTAAAAACTGGTTCCAGGACTGCATGTTACTTGCACTTTAAAGCGTAAAGTTTTACCTTGTACTTGCTGCATGTATGTTGGAGTGATTTTAGCACACTGTTACCAGGTATGATTCAAAGCCATTGTTGATTGAGGAAAAGGGCATGTAGAGTAGAGGAACCAAGATGGAGTTTGCCAGCTGCCTGCTGCCTTGCAGAACTTGTCTTGGGAAGGAAGTTTCTATGCTTTTTTTATGTGAAGGAGACCCAACTTGATTCCCTTCTCAAGGTTTTGGTTAGGCAGGGCATTCCATTGTGTCAGTCCTTGGTCAACAAAATGTAGCCCTTTGTACTTCTAGCTTATAACTAGCTTATATAGCATGATGCTGAACCTTTTAGGTCAATAAGAACTGCATGCTGATTTTACGTCCCGGCATCTTGTTGAGGATGCAAATTGGATATGAGTGGGCATTGACATCCTGTGCGCGTGCTTTAGGACTTGCAGAAAGTAACCATACAAACAAGCTTCAGTATTAGCATCTCAGCTGCTGGTTCTTCAGCACGAACTGGAAAGGCAGTATAAACTTAATTCCCCTAAGCCTCCTTCAAGTGAATAATGGCTCGGACTAAGGATGCATTAGAGTCTGGGAAGGTAGGTAGTTATGTTTCTGGCCAGGCAGATAAATGACTGCATTATAGTTCATAATTGTAGTCCCTGAGGTTTAAATGGGTAATGATGTATGTTCTTGTCACCTTAGTCCTAGAATAATTCTGACTTTAAAATGTATTTCTTTTTACATAAACTTAAATCAATTACACATTAAAAACAAATGTTGAAATGCTGAATGTGGCTTTGAATAGAGATGGCCTTTTGGTTTCACCTTTTGTTCAGACCTATAGGCTTTTCATAGCAATATTGTAGATATGCCTGCTGTGTCATTGATAAATGAAAAGCGGTAAAGACTTACTTCCTCCCATCCAAAGTCTTCAAAAGATATGAAGGGGGTGTGGACTCTGGGTCGTGTCTGGTCGGAAGCAATAAAGTCCAGTCTGTCAGTTGATTATTCTTAGCAAAATTATTTAACGAGGAGGTAGCTACTCATTGTGGGTACAAATTGTTGGCAATTAAATGAATGTTGAAGGTTGGCTTCATCTTTGAGGTTCAGCTTACAGTTTTATTAAACTTCTGTTTTAATATGTTTAAGGGCTTTATGGTGCAGTCTTTCTTCCCTTAGTTACCTGTTGTTATTATTCTTGGCCATCACGGAACATCAAAGGAGCAGTGATATTACAACTCCTGAGATATATTTTACTGGGTATTGGTCCAGGGGAAGATAAGCAACTCCTCTGCACATCACTCCGCTTCTGCATTTCAAGGTTGTATTCTGATAGATGGTTGGAAATAAAGCAAGCTATGGCAAAGCCAATTCGTAGTACTTTTTTCAATAGGTTTGGCTTGGTGTTAGGTGGCGTGTTTGGTAATAGTTGTGCGACTTTGTGAGCTGTTCCTGTCCTATAATGTAAAATACATAATGTCGCAACAACTTGAGCTTCAACTATTTGGAAGCTAGGCACAGGGCCACTTTGAGTAGACTGCATTAGCAGAGGTAAGCTGTACCCCCAATTAAAAGTGTAAGACAAAGGAGTCAAAAGATGAATCCTGTGTTGTAAATGCTGATCTTAAATGGTATAAACTGCAAAATATTGCTATGGATATCTTTTTTGACAACGGGACAACTTTTCGTGAAAGCGGATGTGAGTGCATGTCTTTACTTTGTGAACAAAAAGAGCTGCCTATCCAGTAGGATGGTATCATGACAGTAAAGTAAAATAAGCATGCAAGGGTGATTAGTGAATAATCTTAGCCTTTCTTAAAGAAACAGGAAAGCACCTTTTTTCTAAAATTAAAAACCGTAAACTGGCAAATATATACAACTAAAATATAATATGTAAGGGAGAACCTGCTGAATTACACACTGCTTGTAATGCTCTTTTGCAATTTAAGAAAATGACTGCTTATAGCCATCACCAAAACCCAAAGGATACACAAATGGGACAAAGTAACCTTCAGCTAAATGTAATGGCCTTGATGGACAATCGGGCAATCGCCAACCATGAAAGACCCATGAAAGCCAGTGGGTGAAGTGGGTTGACCTAATGACTGCTCTCTATACTTCTTACATGTACCTTTTAAATAAAAGTATTAACAGTGTGCAGTCTCCCCAGCATAAAACTGCTTGTAGTGAGACTTACAAAATGGTGCTGGGATAATCTTCTATAAGATTATTGAAGGAACCTTTGATTAATCTGTTTTTGATTCTTGCCCTAATGTCTTGATTCTCTTTGGGTGAGGGAGTAATGATCATATCCAGCTAAGTCTGGAAGTAAATGTGAGCACGTGAAAAGATTGGTTTGGATTACTTTTTCAAACATTATAGATATTCTTTTTTCACCTCTGCCATATAGCAGAGATGTGGGTTTGGGAATAGAATAGAATTGTCTGAAAGACAATTTTGCTGTGAACTCACAGCTGGTAAGACGACTGCTGTTTTCACTATTTCAAGAAACGCCTTATCTGTTTTGTGAGTTTATTTTTATTTTAGATTTGTTATTGTTTAATTGGCTTTCAGTCTTCAATGTTTGGTTGTTCAACTGTGCATATCATTAAGGCTGCTTCCTATATTCTGTCTGGTGTTGGGTTCTGGCCCAGAAAGCCTGTGATTATGAGCCTATACTTTTGCACCAGTCACCCGTTAGCTGCACTATCTTAAACCTCTGGCTATCACAGCTTCTTCAGGGGATGTGTGCAGTGACTGCACCTGTGACCTGTCATTTTTAGGTTTCAGCCTACCAGACAGCTAAAGACATCTTGGAGACTTTCAGAAAGTTGATCTAGTAATGCATTCTGCTTGTTGATTACCATTGACTTTGTGGTTTGTATCTCACACTTTCTGGATTTCCATTTGCTGGCTTTAATTACTTTAGGCTCTCCAGGTTCAGTTAGTCTCTCCCCTTGCCTAAACCATGTTGACTGTATCCTTCGACAAACTTCCTTTCTGTAAACAGGCCTGTAAATCTTGTTCTTATCAGGTCACATTTGCTGTGCATTCAAAGACCGAGGTCAAATGCTAGGCAGGGTCTTCCAAGGGCGCTTCTTTACTTTTCATTCTCTGACTTCAAAGTGGGAGGATTTATGTGACAATCTTGCTGGATACTGAGAGTAGGAAAGTGTTTTTTTTCTAGCAAATAACATTTAAAAGAACTGTGTAAGTGTTTCAGAGTATGTCAGAATTATCAACACACAAACAAAGCACATTTTCTGTTATTTCTGAAGTGTGTTGGAAACAAATAATTTAATATGATCGAAACAAATCATTACACTAGGTGATGCAATTTCCACACATTTGTCTGTGCACTGTATAGTTTTATTAGTAAAACTGTATGTCGGTGCAAATGTAATGGTCATTCCAATTGAGAATGTGTTGTCTTTAATGGCAGTGTGCAACCACACCATGAATACTCCATTCTATGTCACTCCACTCCACTCTGCTCTACACCACTGCACTCTACTCTGCACCACTCCACCCGACTGTGCTCTACATCACTTCAAGCTACAGCTTTCGACTCTACCATGTACCACTCTACTCTATGCCACTCCCACTCTCCACAACTGCACTGTCACTGTACTCTACGCCACTGCTCTCTGTGCCACTCTACTCTGCTCTACGCCACTCTACACCACTCTAACATTCTACACTGCAGCACTGCACCTTCCACCACGGAACTCTATGCCACTCTACTCTGCACTAATTCACTCGATGCCACTGCAATCTGGAACTATAATTTACACTGCACCACTGTGTGCAATTCTACTCTGCGGCACTCCATTCTATGCCACTCGACTATACACTGTACTCTATGCCTCTGTACTCTACTCTTCACCATTGCCCTCAGCCTCATTCGACCGCTCCACTCTACTCTTCGTCGCTGCATTGTAAGCTGTTGAATTTAATGCCACTTCACCCTACACCACTGTACGCTGCAATAATGTACTCCAATGCACACTACACCAGTCCACTGTACGCCACTCAGTTGTATGTCACTCTACGCGATTCCACATACTCTGCACTACTCAATGCCACTCAGTTGTATGCCACTCTACGTGACTCCCCTCTGTGCCACTCAAATACATGACACTCTCTGCCACAGCACTCTACTCCTTGACACTCCCCATCACTCTCCTCTATGTCAATTACTTTTAGCCATGTTGAACAACAGCCACACTGATGAACAACATGACTAAACACATTGCCAAAGCCAATAGCTCTTGCATAGGTGAGACCTATTGGTTTTTCTAATGCTTGTTGTATAAGCTGATATTTCTGCATAACCTAGATATTGGGAGTGTCATGTCTGTCTTTGCCTGCTATAGGGCATTTTGACCTTTGTACGGCTGGCTCTTGCTTGGCAGTACAGTCTTGCATACTACGTGGCTTTAGTGGAGTTAGTGAGCAGGTGTCTATATTCACAGTGGCCACAGTATGCTGTTTTTGTGCCTTCTGATACTTTAGTTCAGCCACCTACACTTTCCTTACTTAATGTATATAGCGCAACAGCACATTTGAATGCTTATTTCTGCTTTGACTCTGATTTATTTTTTGGGTTTTTTAATGTTATTTGTTTTCCTTTTGGTCTTCAAGCAAGCTGCTCAGTTTGAAGTTGGAGATTGTTAGAAATTGGGTCTTTGGTTGACAGTCAGGTTACCCCCTGTCAAGCAAGGACCCTCACTCTAGTCAGGATAAAAGAGAATCACCCTCCGCTAACCCCTGCTTACCCCCTTGGTAGCTTGGCAGAGCAGTAGGCTTAACTTCAGAGCGCTAGGTGTAAAGTATTTGTACCAACACACACAGTAACTTCGTGAAAACACTACAAAATGACACAACACGGTTTAGAAAAATAGGAAATATTTATCTAAACAAAACAAGACCAAAACGACAGAAATCCGACATACACAAGTCAAGTTATGAATTTTTAAAGATTAAACTCAAAAATAGTGCTTAGAAACAAAAATGCTTCAATGAGATGTTAACACGGCGTCGTGAAGGAGTCGTTCCCAACAAGCCGACACCAGCGGCGCCGGACACGGAGTCGTGTAGACCCCCAAGTACAGTACCTTTGAAGAGTGAAAACAAGCTGATGCGCAAAGTCGGGGATCGCGGCGTCTGTGCGAAACGTTGAATCCGTGCACTTCGAGCGGCGTCGGTCACAACGTGGTGCGGCGACTTCCACGGAGTCGTGGACTTCAGTGGGGCTGCTACGGCGTCGGGCCTGCGAAGAGCGTCTCGTTCCAGCGAAGGTCACGGCGTCGGGTGCAGGCAGCGTCACCGGATTCAGCAGCGGCGTCGGTCCGGAGTCGTCCAAAGTCGATTTCCACCAGCTTTCCTTTCAAGGGCCCAGGGACTGGATAGGACACCACTTGTCAGAGCAGGAGTCTCTCCAGAGACTCCAGGTGCTGGCAGAGAGAAGTCTTTGCTGTCCCTGAGACTTCAAACAACAGGAGGCAAGCTCTAAATCAAGCCCTTGGAGATTTCTTCACCAGATGGAAGGCACACAAAGTCCAGTCTTTGCCCTCTTACTCTGGCAGAAGCAGCACTGCAGGAAAGCTCCACAAAGCACAGTCACAGGCAGGGCAGCAATTCTTCCTCAGCTATCAGCTCTTCTCCAGGCAGAGGTTCCTCTTGGTTCCAGAAGTGTTTCTTAAGTCTGTATATTTGGGTGCCCTTCTTATACCCATTTTAGTCTTTGAAGTCCCCTTTCTTCAAAGGGGACTCACACCTACTTGTGAAATCCTGCCTTGCCCAGGCAAGGCATCAGACACACAGCAGGGGGTTGGAGCCGGCATTGTCAGAGGCAGGCACAGTCCTTTCAGATGAGAGTGACCACTCCACCCCTCCCTCCTAGCAGAGATGGCTAATCAGGGAATGCAGGTTACACCCCAGCCCCCTTTGTGTCACTGTCTAGTGCGAGGTGAAAAACAACCCAACTGTCAAACTGACCCAGACAGGGAATCCACAAACAAGGCAGAGTCACAGAATGGTTTAAGCAAGAAAATGCTCACTTTCAAAAAGTGGCATTTTCAAACGCACAATCTCAAAATCAACTTTACTAAAAGATGTATTTTTAAATCGTGAGTTCAGGGACCCCAAACTCCACACGCCCATCTACTCTCTAGGGGAATCTACACTTTAATCATATTTACAGGGAGTGCAGAATTATTAGGCAAGTTGTATTTTTGAGGATTCATTTTATTATTGAACAACAACCATGTTCTCAATGAACCCAAAAAACTAATTAATATCAAAACTGAATATTTTTGGAAGTAGTTTTTAGTTTGTTTTTAGTTTTAGCTATGTTAGGGGGATATCTGTGTGTGCAGGTGACTATCACTGTGCATAATTATTAGGTAACTTAACAAAAAAAAATATATACCCATTTCAATTATTTATCATTACCAGTGAAACCAATATAACATCTCAACATTCACAAATATACATTTCTGACATTCAAAAACAAAACAAAAACAAATCCGTGACCAATATAGCCACCTTTCTTTGCAAGGACACTCAAAAGCCTGCCATCCATGGATTCTGTCAGTGTTTTGATCTGTTCACCATCAACATTGCGTGCAGCAGCAACCACAGCCTCCCAGACACTGTTCAGAGAGGTGTACTGTTTTCCCTCCTTGTAAATCTCACATTTGATGATGGACCACAGGTTCTCAATGGGGTTCAGATCAGGTGAACAAGGAGGCCATGTCATTAGATTTCCTTCTTTTATACCCTTTCTTGCCAGCCATGCTGTGGAGTACTTGGACGCGTGTGATGGAGCATTGTCCTGCATGAAAATCATGTTTTTCTTGAAGGATGCAGACTTCTTCCTGTACCACTGCTTGAAGAAGGTGTCTTCCAGGAACTGGCAGTAGGACTGGGAGTTGAGCTTGACTCCATCCTCAACCCGAAAAGGCCCCACAAGCTCATCTTTGATGATACCAGCCCAAACCAGTACTCCACCTCCACCTTGCTGGCGTCTGAGTCGGACTGGAGCTCTCTGCCCTTTACCAATCCAGCCACGGGCCCATCCATCTGGCCCATCAAGACTCACTCTCATTTCATCAGTCCATAAAACCTTAGAAAAATCAGTCTTGAGATATTTCTTGGCCCAGTCTTGACGTTTCAGTTTGTGTGTCTTGTTCAGTGGTGGTCGTCTTTCAGCCTTTCTTACCTTGGCCATGTCTCTGAGTATTGCACACCTTGTGCTTTTGGGCACTCCAGTGATGTTGCAGCTCTGAAATATGGCCAAACTGGTGGCAAGTGGCATCGTGGCAGCTGCACGCTTGACTTTTCTCAGTTCATGGGCAGTTATTTTGCGCCTTGGTTTTTCCACACGCTTCTTGCGACCCTGTTGACTATTTTGAATGAAACGCTTGATTGTTCGATGATCACGCTTCAGAAGCTTTGCAATTTTAAGAGTGCTGCATCCCTCTGCAAGATATCTCACTATTTTTGACTTTTCTGAGCCTGTCAAGTCCTTCTTTTGACCCATTTTGCCAAAGGAAAGGAAGTTGCCTAATAATTATGCACACCTGATATAGGGTGTTGATGTCATTAGACCACACCCCTTCTCATTACAGAGATGCACATCACCTAATATGCTTAATTGGTAGTAGGCTTTCGAGCCTATACAGCTTGGAGTAAGACAACATGCATAAAGAGGATGATGTGGTCAAAATACTCATTTGCCTAATAATTCTGCACTCCCTGTAAAGGTAGCCCCCATATTATCCTATGAGAGAGACAGGTCTTGCAACAGTGAAAAACGAACTTGGCAGTATTTCACTGTCAGGACATATAAACCACATTACTATATGTCCTACCTTATCCATACACTGCACCCTGCCCTTGGGGCTACCTAGGGCATACCTTAGGGGTGCCTTACATGTAAGAAAAGGGAAGGTGTAGGCCTGGCAAGTGTGTACACTTGCCAAGTCGAATTTACAGTGTAAAAATACACACACAGACACTGCAGTGGCAGGTCTGAGACATGATTACAGAGCTACTTATGTGGGTGGCACAACCAGCGCTGCAGGCCTACTAGTAGCATTTGATTTACAGGCCCTGGCACCTCTAGTGCACCTTACTAGGGACTTACTAGTAAATCAAATAGGCCAATCATGGATAAACCAATTACATACAATTTACACGGAGAGCATATGCACTTTAGCACTGGTTAGCAGTGGGAAAGTGCTCAGAGTTCAAAAGCCAACAGCGACAGGTCAGAAAAAAATAGGAGGCAGGAGGCAAAAAGATTCGGGATGACCCTGCATAAATAAAAGTCCAACAGAGATTCATGGTATAAACTATTTACTGTGGATGATACCGTATGTTTGAACAATCTAGATTCGGACCTTGCAGAATCACAGTCATGCCACATATTCCAAATGGGAGGACCTAAAACATATGGTCTTATCTGCAGCTGCACTCTACATCAGTCACAAAGTCACCTAAGAATAAGGACCACAATACCTAGACCAAAACTTTAAGTAGTACTCACAAAACGGGAAATTTCACTCCAGATTAGCCCCATGAGCTGTTGCACCATTGGAGGATAAGCATTCTCAGTCCAAGTGGAAAAACCTTGGAACTTATTGCCAGCCAAAATATGAAGTATATAAAACAGAAAAAATATGACCCTGAAATGAGGTGAAAACCTGGCTGTTTCCTAAGAATATTCCTTGTAAGGCCTGGAACACCATTCATACAGTCCATGGCAAACGGGTGCCCACAAGACCGTGGTGGGTAGGTACACCTAGTGGCTGAGAACCACCACCTATCTGGTGAAATAAAGCATTCTAATTGAAAATCTATCCGTGCAGATTTCGGCCCATTCTAAATGCTAGCAGTCTCTGCCTCAAGTGCAGTCAGCCAAACACCATTTTAAACCTGCACCTATTTCTTACATTCATCACATAGGTTATCCCATCTTGTCTAGAGACAATGCACTTAGCTATCTGGTCACTCAGTCTGCCCACATACAACCATGACAACACTCTAACAACCATTCACTCCCGCGCATGTAGCTTTGCTGGGCAGATGCATCCCAGGTGCCCCCACATAAAAGGATTGGAGATTGGTATAAATACTTTCTATCAATCACAAGCATTTTAAAAAGCCACTCTCGTTTAAATTGAAGTTGCTATTAATTTAAAATAGCCCACAATGATCTACAAAAATCAGTGAAGTTGTGACTGAAAGAATGTTTTACAGCCTCTGGGAACAAAGTTTGAATCTTGATCATGGCTAATTTTGAGATGCTTACTGCTCTGGAGTCTGTGATCTTACTGGCCTTTTTAAATGTACTTTAATATTAGCAGCATTTTCGATAAGTTTTTTGGCACTTAAACTCAGATTTTTGCTGAACAGTTTCTTTCAGTACTTGGAGACCGGTGTTCCTTGTCTGCACAAGCCATTTTAATTCAACTATTTCTATCTCATTTATGCTAAAACTCATTTTTTATCTCTTAGTGGAACGAGTCCTGGAGATGAGAGTGGCGCCAAAAAGAAGAAAAAGAAACAAAGACGAAAAAAGGAGAAAGTGGGAGAGAAAGCAGATCCTGTCCAGGATCACCCAGTGAAGGTAAAATCTTGTTTTCTGGGTGGCTTGGTGCATATATCTGCCCCAACCTCTTCTGGATTGTTAGGGGAGGGTGACAAATTGAGTTTGAGGTTTGAGATTACTACAAGAGGTTGTCCGATACTTTCTTCTGGAGTGGAGGCCTCATTTGAGCTTTAAAATGCATCATAGATGGAATAGGCTGCTGGCCCCCTTTGTCAGAGGAGTTCTGGAATTCATATGTAGTAGATTCTTCTGCTCTGTCATCCAATGACAGGAAGTGAGCTTTGGAATTACATGTAGACTGAAGACTTGTGTAAAATTGAAAGTTCTGAACCATCAAATCTGCTGTAGGATAACTAGTAAAATGCTTGTATTGTTTCGGCTACTACCATGCTCCTTACAGTACTACAAACCCTAGTTCTTCAACATACTTTGTTTATCGTTTTTGTTCAAAATATGACTTGATAGTTTTCTAAAAGCAATTATAAGGCGATAAGGAAGAGGGGCTCTCTGTGGATGGGACTAATAAGGGTTAAGTCATCTGCCATTTAGTCCAAAACCTAACCCCATATCAGAGCGTGATAGGCATTCAAGTTGGCAAAATTAAATTGCATCATCCTTACACCAGGGGCCCAGTTTTAGAGAGCTGACACCTGGGGCACACTAACAGGCGGGCCTGCTGCCTCTATAACCATGTTTAACTATAAATGGAAACATGGTTCATAGCCTTTGTGAAGAAAGTATTGACGTGGCACTTCTTTCTGAAATGGGGATTTTTCTCAAACAACAGTTTGAAAAGTGCAGTTTGGTCAATGTTTTAGAACTTTGTTGTAAAATGTGTCAGTGTGCCTCTCAAGATGCCCTTCTGTCCCCAAATTAACTGTGAAGAATGCCATTTAGCCGGGTCATTCTACACATTTTTTTTTTTCTTTTCCCCCAATTCTGGTGAATAAACATTATTCAATTCTCGATCTCCTATCCTAAGACTGGCTGTTGGATAAAATTCTTGTCCTTTATTCCCTCCTCAAGACCTTGTCCTTTGCTACTTATCTGTATAATCCATACTATGGAGCCACTCTAATATGTCTCTTCTCTTTGCTATTTATGATGTCCTTTCTCAGGTGAACGCCTTGCCAGCAGAGAGAATTCAGGAGATACAGAAAGCTATTGAGCTCTTCTCAGTAGGCCCGGGGCCTGCCAAAACCATGGAGGAGGCTACGAAGCGAAGCTACCAATTCTGGGACACACAGCCTGTCCCCAAACTGGGTATGAAGAGCTTCAAGATTGTTTAATTTTTCCAGTCCTTCGAAGAGAATATTTTGTGATCATCACTGTCTTTCTTGCAGGTGAAGTGGTGAATACACATGGCCCAATAGAGCCTGACAAAGACAACATTCGTCAGGAACCGTACACCTTGCCCCAGGGTTTCATGTGGGATGCCCTGGATCTTGGGGATCGAGCTGTGGTAAGTTCTAAGCTGCCACGAGGTTGAGAGGGTAGAAAAGGTAGAGATTGCCTTCTTTGCAGCCACCACCACCACATCTGTAGAGGTTCTTGTCACTGCAATGGCTGGGTTAGTTATGGCACCCTGTGCTTGGACGTGAAGGTCTGATAAGCAAGGCAGCCTAACTCTCCTATTAAGTCAATGATTCAGCCCAGTGTGACATACCTTCCTCTTGCAGAGACCCATTCATAGGACTGAAAGTGCATATTCATGGAAACTAGTTTCTCTCTCTCCCTTGACAGAGGCAGTTGAGGGCTGGAGGATATAAATACTAAGATCTCATCACTCACAGAAGTGCTTCTTTGAGAAACCCAGAGGTTGGGGGTTTAGAAAAGGAACTCCCTTCTGATTCCTGGATGTAGGTTCTTACTTAAAGGAAGGTGGTGGCGTCTGAGCTTCTTTCTGTCCACCAACAAGGTCTTCACTTCATAAACTATGTCCCCTCCAACGCCTCTGTGGTAGTCTTTGTAAAAGCTGAATTGTTGGATTCAATACATTTTCCTTGCACTTTGTTAGGCTCTTTCCATTCACAGTGACACAGAAGAGGGTTTGGTGGGCAGTCCAGAGAAACCTATCTTTTTCACTGATACAACACCTATTTTACTGTCTCCTGTCACAGTCCCATTTCTGGAAAGTCAGAGTGATTCATTCTTGAAAATCGCAGGCTTGTCCAGTAAACGATTGTCTTATGCTAACTATATTGTTACTAATAGCTAAGTGAAGCATTTTCCTGTAATGTTGCCTGCTGTTGAGTCAGAATACCTTTTAAACAGAGTTTCGAGTAGCTGAGATCTTTCTTCTGGAAAGAACGCCTCTTCATGTTTAGAAGATTGCTAACAGGAGGTTGTAAATGTGTTTTCAAATAGTCAGTGCGAGGCAGATTGACCTTACTAGATAAAGTTGCTAAGAGTTTGTTTCAGCTGTACATCACAGAATATGAATGCTCCTGGATTCTGAAATATAACTGTGTTGTTTCTTTATTTGAATAAGCATAGTTTTCTTTCCTTTTACATTCCTCTCTGCAGTTTTTTCTCTCTTTTCATGATATCTTGCTCTGTCGTTCCTTCTGTCTTTTCATCTTCCCATACCTATCCTTTCTTGTCCCTGTGACACTCGTTCCCCTTTTATACTTGACAGTCTCCCACCACCCACCTCTCACATCTACCTGTCTCATCTTTACCACTTCTCTCGATAAACACTGCACCATTTGTCTTTATTTCATAGTTGAAAGAGCTGTATACGCTTCTGAATGAAAACTACGTGGAAGATGATGACAACATGTTCCGATTTGACTACTCTCCGGAGTTTCTGCTCTGGTAAGTGCTGCCACTGGACCTAACTTTCTCTACATTTAATAGTGCAAACCGAGGGTTGATAGTCTTGTATATGTTGTGCATTAGGTATATTCATGGAATCTTAACTGAGGTTAGTGTTGTGATGAAAGTGTTCTACTTGATTATGAGTTGGGATAAAGGCAGGGTAAAAATGAAGCCATTACTCTAAGTTGACATGCATATGTGGACTGTTCCAACCTTTTGAGCTCTGTCCATTGGAGGCAGTTGACCAGTATGCTTAGTTTTGTGCTTCTTTTCAGGCTGTCAGGCTGGTTGGTTGATTTTGGGCCAGTAATGTTGGCTAATACACACCAAACCTTCGGCACCAACCGGTCTCTTCATCATTGTCAAGTTGATTAAATTAAGTATTAAACAATAGAGCTGCCTGTTATTACAAAGCTTAGAAGCATGCAAAAAGTTGACTAATGTTCATCTAAAACATTCAAACATTTTTAAACCTCAAGAAGGGATCAAATTTAATGTTTTGGAGGTTCATGTGATATGAAGTTGTTCTTTTCCATTTTCAGGGCTCTGCGTCCCCCTGGCTGGCTTCCGCAGTGGCACTGTGGTGTGAGGGTCATTACCAGCAAGAAGCTGGTTGGGTTTATTGGTGCCATTCCGGCCAACATCCACATCTATGATGTGTAAGTTAATTCATATCAATTTCAGGTCGGTGGAGATGGCTTGATATAGGCCATTATTGGGCACTGTTGCGGTTAGTGATGGCATATATAGGATGTACAACCAGAATATCATGGGTAAGCTATTAGTGTGTAAAAATATTGTAGTCTAAATATTGTGGGCAAAATATTGTGAAGGCAAGTATAGCCTTGCTTTATTTCATGCCACATAAGAATACCTTGATGATGCACATAGACATTTATTTTCAAAGAACATGGATTTGAAATTAAGAATAGTATAGCTTCATGATATTATAATATTCTCCAGTTGGGCTATGATATTTTAATGGAATGTGAAGTAGATTTATATAGCGCAACTTATCACCTGTGGTCTCAAGGCACTGTCCATTGGGATGGGGAGATTAAGTGATTTGCCCAGAATCACAGGATGTTGCGCCAATGCCGAGGCCCAAACCAGGACCTCTAGCTCCTGAGGCGGTCGCTCTGACCGCTGCGCTACATCCTTTCCCTAGTTTTGCCCACGATATTCTGACGTACAAATGGTATACAGTAGCTCCTGTGGGGCACGCTATAAAAAGTAAACAACATTGCTCCGTCTTTTCCTTAAAGACTTTGTTTCTGGATGGGGCGGTCATTTCAACAGTCCCAATTTCTGATTTTTAGGTTCCCCTATCATTGAGGGGGGAAGGGAGGGGCAACCTAGTGTGTTCTTTTAGAAGTTGTCATTTTCAGAGCTCTGGCTAACCTCCTATGCCAGTGTTTTTTACGCTGATTTACTCTGTTTTGAAAATCTGTTGCTTTTCCTTTTTTCAGGGAAAAGAAGATGGTGGAGATTAATTTCCTCTGTGTTCACAAGAAGCTACGATCCAAGCGTGTGGCACCAGTGTTGATCCGAGAGATCACAAGACGAGTCCACATGGAGGGAATATTCCAGGCTGTGTATACGGCTGGGGTAGTGCTGCCGAAGCCTGTGGGCACGTGCAGGTAAGGAGGGATTAGCTAACCGCACGAGAAACCTGTTTATTGTGGGTAATGTTTCACTTGCTGGTGGGCCACCTGGTTAAATGCCTTGGTACAGCTGGGTCTCTTCCCAGTTCTTCAGCATTCATATGGATTCAGGCGGATGTGTGCAGGGAGTAGCCGGAGATTGCATACAGGGAGTGCAGAATTATTAGGCAAGTTGTATTTTTGAGGATTAATTTTATTATTGAACAACAACCATGTTCTCAATGAACCCAAAAAACTCATTAATATCAAAGCTGAATATTTTTGGAAGTAGTTTTTAGTTTGTTTTTAGTTTTAGCTATGTTAGGGGAATATCTGTGTGTGCAGGTGACTATTACTGTGCATAATTATTAGGCAACTTAACAAAAAAAAAATATATACCCATTTCAATTATTTATTATTACCAGTGAAACCAATATAACATCTCAACATTCACAAATATACATTTCTGACATTCAAAAACAAAACAAAAACAAATCAGTGACCAATATAGCCACCTTTCTTTGCAAGGACACTCAAAAGCCTGCCATCCATGGATGCTGTCAGTGTTTTGATCTGTTCACCATCAACATTGCGTGCAGCAGCAACCACAGCCTCCCAGACACTGTTCAGAGAGGTGTACTGTTTTCCCTCCTTGTAAATCTCACATTTGATGATGGACCACAGGTTCTCAATGGGGTTCAGATCAGGTGAACAAGGAGGCCATGTCATTAGATTTCCTTCTTTTATACCCTTTCTTGCCAGCCACGCTGTGGAGTACTTGGACGCGTGTGATGGAGTATTGTCCTGCATGAAAATCATGTTTTTCTTGAAGGATGCAGACTTCTTCCTGTACCACTGCTTGAAGAAGGTGTCTTCCAGGAACTGGCAGTAGGACTGGGAGTTGAGCTTGACTCCATCCTCAACCCGGAAAGGCCCCACAAGCTCATCTTTGATGATACCAGCCCAAACCAGTACTCCACCTCCACCTTGCTGGCGTCTGAGTCGGACTGGAGCTCTCTGCCCTTTACCAATCCAGCCACGGGCCCATCCATCTGGCCCATCAAGACTCACTCTCATTTCATCAGTCCATAAAACCTTAGAAAAATCAGTCTTGAGATATTTCTTGGCCCAGTCTTGACGTTTCAGCTTGTGTGTCTTGTTCAGTGGTGGTAGTCTTTCAGCCTTTCTTACCTTGGCCATGTCTCTGAGTATTGCACACCTTGTGCTTTTGGGCACTCCAGTGATGTTGCAGCTCTGAAATATGGCCAAACTGGTGGCAAGTGGCATCGTGGCAGCTGCACGCTTGACTTTTCTCAGTTCATGGGCAGTTATTTTGCGCCTTGGTTTTTCCACACGCTTCTTGCGACCCTGTTGACTATTTTGAATGAAACGCTTGATTGTTCGATGATCACGCTTCAGAAGCTTTGCAATTTTAAGAGTGCTGCATCCCTCTGCAAGATATCTCACTATTTTTTACTTTTCTGAGCCTGTCAAGTCCTTCTTTTGACCCATTTTGCCAAAGGAAAGGAAGTTGCCTAATAATTATGCACACCTGATATAGGGTGTTGATGTCATTAGACCACACCCCTTCTCATTACAGAGATGCACATCACCTAATATGCTTAATTGGTAGTAGGCTTTCGAGCCTATACAGCTTGGAGTAAGACAACATGCATAAAGAGGATGATGTGGTCAAAATAATCATTTGCCTAATAATTCTGCACTCCCTGTATATATGCGTAGCCCCACTGCTGTTCACCACTACCCCCTACCTAGGGATAGGAAGTGTTTGCAATGACAACATATCTGTCTCGCCTTCCTTTTCCTCTTCTTTTTTGTCTCTTATATTTATTTTTACACTTGAAGTAGATACCCCTGACTCTTACTTTGTGGCTCTTTGCTGGGTTTGCAGGTTTGATGAAGGATGTGGTTTTAGCTTCTTCCCTTTCAAGGTTTTGTCTGCACAACTTGTAAATTAATTAATTTCTTTGCTTTCTATTGGTTACGGCGTGCAGTTTCCTGTCGGTTTCCTGTCTCCCATTGTGTGTTTGTTTTTTTTATTCTGGAGCATGTACCAAATATCTTCAGGAACATATTTTTTTTTTTGCATTGTCACCTCCACTTTTTGCCTGGTAACTGATGCAATTTTCACAGACGTGCACTAGATTCCTAATAGAGGGTCCCGAGTGCCAGACCTCTTTACCGAAAACTGTACAATTGTTCCCAATTGGCAAAACCTTTAGGGCACAGGTACTAAAGAGGGGTCTCTAAAGAGCGTGTTTTGCCACCCTAAGGGACTCCTCACCACACTCATGCAGACTGTCATTGCACGTGGCATGAAATGCGTGGCATGGCACACCCCCTGTCTACCATTCCTCCAGACAGGCATGCAATATATGTTAGTCACCCCACAGCAGACCTTACAGCTCTAAGGCAGGGTGCATCATATTACCTGTGTGGGCATATCTTCCTCAGCAGGTATGCCCCTGTGATGTTAAAGTCGATTCCTCAACATTGCAAGTGAACAGAGATTCCATCTTAAGTATATGCACTTGTGAGTACAAATTACCCAGCTACATGATGGCTTCACTGAAATCAAAGGTGTTTGGTATTGAACACCTTGTATTAATAAACCCACACTGATTCCAGGGATGGATTTATTAATCCATGTTATTTTAAAAGGATTTCTGAAGTGCACGGCTGCCCCAGAAGGTGCTTCCCCGTGCTGGTCAGTAGAGAGACAAAGCAACAGCGAGGACCATAGATCTAGAGACAAGCTAGAGAACAGCCAGGTCTTCAACATTTTCTGGAGCTGTGAATGATTTTGAGTCATCCTGTGGTGAAGTGGCATAGAGTTCCAAAAGGTCTCGGCTAAGACACAAAAAGAGTGGCCTCCCAATTTGGCTCTGGTGTGACAGTGGAGATGAGCCTCGTTCAAATCAGTGGAGCATAGTGATTTGGAGGGCCTGTAAAATTGCGTCAATGTAGCTAGACTGGGTGCTCCTTGCTTGTATATGATTAACCGGTGTAAGCAGAGCTGAGTTTAGAGAAGGAAAAAATAAGTGGGAGCAGCATTTTGAAATACCTGCAGTCTGTTCAGGACAAATTTGTTGAGCCCAGATAAAGAATGTTGCAATAGCCAAGACATAAAATGACCAGAGATTGTACAATCAGTTAGCAGAGTTGCAAGGGGAAAAGTGCCAGAATGGGCTTCAGGCTCCATAGGATGTCATAACAGTGGCCTGCCTTACGTTTCAAAATATAAAGAATTATCCATCCACACCCCAAGGTTTTTCACCATTGATTTAGTGTTAGGGGAGACCCTAGTATTTCTGGCACCCATGCACCCAGAGGGTACCTTAGAGGTACCGCCTGAAACCTACCAGCCTCTAGTGTGCTGGCAGTCTAGTGTAGCCCAGCCTGCCACCATAGACAGGTTTCTGACACCCCTTCAGGTGAGAGCCCATTCTCTCTGAGTCCGGTGTTCACATCTCCTCCAGCATGATGGCTAGTAATTTAGTATTGTAGGCCAGGAATTTAAAAGTTTCTGCCACCTTTGATATGCAACCCCAGCTTCCCCCAGACCTGGGAATGCCCACCCCTCTGCCCTGAGGCCCGTTGACACCAGAACAGGCGGGATATTTGTTTTGCATTAGGCATGGTGCACTACCAGGCCAGTCCCGCCCCAAACGTGGGCTGCCAGATGTGACTCATGGGAGAAGGCCTCCACCATCTTGACTTTCGTGGGATTAGGATATGCCAATTCTCCACAGGAAGTGGTAATATAGGGGGTGATCTAAAGGGTGGTGCCCTTGAGGCATAGAAACCCTCAAGAGCTGAGACCCCCTTTGGGTTTGGTCAGACTGGTCCCCCAGTCCCAGTCTACACCCTCTTTCTGCAGGACCGCAAGAACCAGGAAATCCTTGGAACGCTGCAAACCTGACACCAGAAAGCAACCACTGCACATGAGCCGCACAGCCAGAGTAGAAATTGGCCAACGGGATCATGAGGGTCAAGAGACCCTCAAGAGCTGTGCCCAGCCCCCAACCGCCCTTAGGTTTAGCCAGAGGGGTCGACATTCCCCGTTTGTAGCCTCTTCCTGTGGGATGCTAAACTGCAAGATTCTTCCACAGCACGACCCCACCGGACAAAGCACCACTGCTCAGAGGTGTCCCTCAGCTGGAATTGCTGTGTAACAACAGTGTTCCTTGTGCCCAAGACCCTCGAGACCAGAACCCCCCAACCCCCCCCGTGAGTTGCACCGGACTTGAAGCCTCTTTTCACAAAACCGTTTCCCACTGAAATCACCGGGGCACCCATTGCTGAAACGCCCTTCTGCACCCATGTGCCCTAGAGCTGACCAAGGTGACCTGTTGGTGCTACCTCAGATCTTCCTCCATACTTACCTAAAATCCAGAAGAACGGTCCTGTAATTTGTTGCTAAGCACCTGTATGCAGTGTATGTTTCTTTCAATAGGATAAAATTACAGCTCTAAAGATACAATTGCTGTATACTTCTTGAGTGATAACTCAAAGTACTTACCCAATTACGAGGTTCTTGGTGTTAAAAAATATATAGTATGTTATTTTTATAAATTGGTGTGGATATCCTTATTGAGAGTGTGTATCATTTATTGATTCTGTGTACGCAACAAATGTCTAACACTCCCCTCTGATAGGCCTAAGGTTGTTCGACCACACTACCACAAAGAGAGTACCTTGGGATTTTTAAAGCAAGTCCTGTCCACTTATAAGGGATTTGTGGACTCTATACACGGCGTACTAAACAAAGTGGCAGCTTCCTAGAGTATCTGTTTTTTGTGTGCATTCGCTATGTTTGTTGCTGGCGATACTTTTTTTTAGGTCAAGCGCTTTTCGATCTTTTGCAAGTATTCTGTGGGCTTTTGACCATGCCCATCTCATGCCCATCACTTTCACCCATTTGTGGGCTTGCCTTTCAAAAACTTCTTGATGTTCTTGGTAAATTCTTTACATTTGACCCACCTTGGGGCGGTTTTTTTTTTTTCATATATATATATATATATATATATATATATATATATATATATATATATATATATATATATAATATCTCACCCTGCAGATTTACCCTGTTACATTGCGATATACCTCAGCGTGGGTGAACTTTTTTTTTTTCTTGTCTTTCCACTTCGTGCTCCATGGCGCTCACAGCGCAGAACAGCAGCAGGAACTCCATTGGCAGTATTGAAGTGCTGGTCACATTGTTCACACTCCTCCCACCATTCATTGTCTTTTTAAGCTCTCAAATGCCTGGAACTTTTGTTTCACAGTTGAGAGCAGGTTTAAAGGGCTGTGTTTGTAGTATTGTTGTAGTAGGACTGCCAGCCCTGAAAATGTGTAATGCACTATGCCCTCTAGGGGCTAAATATGTGCTTGCACTGCATTATTTTCTGCCATTCTGTTTTTAATGTGGTTATTCCCTCTCGGGTCCAACTATATGGTTACATGATCATGTTTCTTATAAATGCCATTCTTGTTGTGGTGTCCTCTAGGGGCTGTTCTGAGCATTACAGTCAACATACTACAATATTCAAAGCACTCAGAAACTTGCCCCATAATGCTTTGCAAGCATTCTTTTACAAAACATTTTTGCCCATAGCTCAGCCTATGGTAGTCCTAGGACAACAGGACCACCTTCAAAATGTCTTCACCACAGAATGCTCTTTTAGTCTAGATCATCTCTGGGTCACAACACTAGGTTAGCTTGGACCCCAAAATAATAACCCATCCCACTGTTCAGTGTATCTGTAAGCGCTCTTTTGGCAGGAACTTTTGTTTTGCACCTTGGAGTAGGTTGTGTTATGAGGGCCTTGTTTGAAAAAATATTCCAGTAGGCCTACTAGTCCTTTAGTTATATGCAGGGCCACTGGACGTATGTGGTAGAAAGGACCAAAATATGCGGCAGGATTGACTAGTTACTGTGACAAAACAAGTCCAGTTATACATTTACAATGCCAATAGGTCCAACTCAAGTAAATGCGAGACCTATTGTATTGCAAATGCTTGATTTAGGTTTCACCTACACATCACTTATCTTTGTAAAGAAGCTGTCCATTGTCCCCAGCCCCTGCTCTCTGTTGCCCCACCCCCATTCCTCCTCTCCTGTTTTGCTTGCCACAATCCTAACCGCAACTGAAACCTCCATTTTCCCCCTCCTCCCCACCCTAATTGCTGGTGTTTCACAGAAACACGAGCTGTTGTGCCACATGGCTTATATTTAAAAAAGGAAAAAAAAAAATTACGTTGCTATGACGTGCCCAGCCTTGACATCGAATCACGCATGCCTGGATGCCCCTTGGAAGTTAAACCTGTTCTTCATTCTGTGCACTTTTGTTTTGCTGGCATGTCAAGTGTTGTGCCATCTTGATGGGATAGTAAACACTAATCTGTGAAAATAATAACCAAGGATCTTATTATGCAGTGAAGCAGATGGATACTTTAGTTTTCACCTACCATTCCATATATAGCTGTGGGATGTTTCAGTTCCTGCATTTATTCCCTCTACTTGTTGCCTATTTTCAGACATATTTACCAAGATACACGGAGAATATTTTGAGCACGTTCGACCTATTTAACTAATCGGCCATGCCTCTTTGTGATCACAGAAGAATCTGCTGTTTATTCTTATATTTGCCAGTCCATAAAGGTGACTGCAAACTTGCCTGTCTCTGTAATGCTGTCCATAAAACCAGTAAATTAGTCTAATTCTAGGTAATATAAAAACATTTTAAGATGCCCTCCTCCTTCTACCGTCCCAAGAATGTTTGTCCTTTTCATAATTGCTCTAAAGTAGCCAGAACACAACATTGAGCACTGTATAAAACATCGTAAGAAATAATTAAGAGTAGATTTTATACACCAAATAAATTAATCATACACAGTAATGAATTATATCCCAATAATTTACCTCTTAATGTGTCCTTAGATGAAACAGTTCTAACCTTGGTGGTTTCTGGCCAGAGTATCCCGTAGCGGAATGTGCCTAAGCACTGGAATCAATGTTTAGAGTACTAGTCGCTTCATCACATGCAGTCCACTTAGAATGGTGTCAACCATGTTTGCTTAAAAATTCTGAGACTTGGTCTTCATCCTAAAAGAAAGGATGTGCTTGTTTTTGGTTGCCACAAGTCGATACAGTAGAGAGAACCTGCATAGTAAATGATAGTTCTACTGCGTCTCGCATTCCTGGTCATCCGTTGAGCCACTCCTCCAATTCCTTGTCAACACAATCACCACCTTCAGCATGCCCATTTTTTTTGTCATTTAAACATTTCTTAAGGCAGCTTTGCAAATATATGTTGAATACATTTTCGTAAGGCAGTTGCGCTGCTCTTGACCTCCAGGCAGGAGGTCCAGAGCTTTAGGAAACTTCCATTCGCTCCCTTTCCTCACCAGCTGGAAAATTTGTTTTCCACAGTATGCAGTAATGGTTTACCAAAGAATCTAAAAGACACATACCAAAAATGTAGAGCTAAAATAGTATAGTTAGAAATATTTATAATTGAAAGAGTGTGTGTGCGTGTGTGTGTAGTGCTAGGTTTAGTTCTGCGGTTAGTGTTATCATTAGTTTGTCGTAATTTAAGATCTTTGTAATTCCTGGATATTGTTGGTCAGTTAAAAGTCATAGATAAAAACAAAACCTAAACATTGGTAAACATGTGCATATTGATCTATACATGGCTCGTCTCCCATGTGAAATATTCAATAACTGCACCTATGTTTTTAACAAGCACTCTACCAATATCACATCCTCATTTGTAGTTGATGTTAACATCCTACTTTTTGGACTCCGAGAGAATTTCAGTAATCACACCCTTCTCGTTGAAAGTCTGAGATGATCTCATCTTGGTCTTCCATTATTTAATACTCTCCTACCAGGTCTACATCTTCTCCTTCAAGAGTGAACCTGATCAACGACTTCTCCACATTTGAGGTCGCAGTGGGGGGTGTACGCAAGGTGGTACATTCTTATCCCACAGTGTTCAAGCAACTGCCTCTGTCCTTTTTGAGACACCATCAGCTCACTTCCTTTTGTCCTACACTTATTGGAGCCTGCAGTGGAACTATTTTTGACCACTGCTTCAGTAAGAGCTGTGCCGGACCACGGAAGACAATTACAATCCTCTGGTTCCACACACTTCACTATACTGGTCTCTTATTGCTTCTAGAGCCAGAAAAAACAGCCCTACATCTCTGCTGTCTACATTGCCTTCTTTAAAGGAAAGTAAGCAGATGGATGCCCAAGGTCCTAAGGTCTATGGGACCTCTGCAACTGCCATAAAAACTGCCAATGCCACAACATTGTTTGAAAGGGGCAGAAGTTCCTTGTCTAATGCTTTGTTGAAAATGATGTGGACGATTAGGCATGATGGTATTGATCTAAGTCATCAGTGCTGTGCTGTCAGATCTGGCAAGCCATGTCTATTGCCATAGCCTGGCAGTGAAGGATTCATTGTGGATCAGACTTAGAGTATTAAAACCAGAAACCCCGTAAAAGGATAGTAAATGTACTTTTATTTGGAGCTTGTGCAGATGAAGACATTCTATGCATCATTTTGAAATTGGACCCCCCTAAAGCAATCAGCTTGAAAACAGCAAAGGAATTGCTCAGGCATCTGTGTAAGACCCTGTGGCCACTGTTATTAATAAGAGGGTCCAAACTCCTCAGTGGCCACAGCAGTGCCACCAGTTGCAGAAATGCTCGTATCAGCTCAGAAAGTTAGCTAACAGCAGATGTAGACATCCGGCTTATTTTGCAACAAGTAAGCCTCCTTCCTAACATTGACTTCTCTGCCCTCCCAACCACGTCCCCCTCTTGTTTGCCTCACTGGTTGGGTTGATGGGGAGGATTTCTTTGTTATTCTTGTTGAAAAGTCAAGTTAACCACCATATATAGCCTTGATAGTGTGGACCAGGAGATCAGGGACATAGTGAAGTTGTGCCCCAAACTAATAATAAACAATGTAAGCAAAGTAAAATGTCACACAAAGCAAATTAACATCACCCACCCCTACATAATATCAAAGACTGTGTGCTTCATTATGAATCACAACAGGAACGAACAGAAAGATACATGAAATGAAGTCCATACTTAATTGAATTTTCCAAACAAGTAGACAATTCTACAACATCCCTGCTATGGTACATTACATAAACTGATTAGCTCAAACAATCCAATGCAACCTGGGCCAAGAAGACCAACCGAGCCCCAAAACAAGCCCACCTCCAACCACACTCACGGCAAGGATCCCAATGACTGCTCCAAATGCGCCATTAGTTTGCCTGGATGAGTAGATTGGTTAAATATCTCTAGGTCTGGAGGACGGTGGCATTAACTTATCTTGCAGCACTGTTTGCTCATTACAGTAGATTGCCAAGTTCAACCACTCTTTAAATTGTGGAGAGCTTTAACTTCCCCAGTACAGGCCACCTGCCTTTTTGCTAGCAACAGGGCTAAGGCAGTAAATTTCCTATGTGGGGTGTCTACATCTTTCTTCCAAACCAAGATGACAAACCTCAGGTCCATAGGATTTACAGGCCTCGATTAATAATAAGAAAATTGTTACTAGACCTGCAGGTCGAGTAACTTGAATAATCTACTTGACCTAACTGTAATGTACTTGACACGTAAACAGGTCTCAAATTGTATGATCCTAAGCAAACAGTTTAGAGTTGCCTTTTTCTTTATTCTCACATATGATTGCTCTTCAGATATGTGAGCTCAGCATTTCTGCTGTACAAAAAACCCTCTTTTGTTTGATTAAGTAGACTAAAGTTTGCTGCATATATCACAAGAATCTAGCCCACATACAGGGGACACATGACCTGCTTTTAGTTTACTCATAGCAGTGCCATCAGGGTAGGAGTGTTTCTCAGTTTGTTTAAACACTCACTTATGAAAATTAAATTACTAAACCATGATGTGGTAGCATACTGTCATCTACACACTGTAAATTCCCAAGAAATGTCCAAAAACCTTTCCACTAACTTGCAGCTTTAATGATAAAACTATATAGTGTATTAACAATCTGTGAAAATTGAGTTTCAGAAAACATATCCTTTGCACATCAACACGTAAAGTATTCGGATTTGTTTTCATAGCTATTAAAAAATTCATCACACAAATACAAAAAATGACCTTTCACAACTCTTGATGTATATATTCTGAAATGTTTGTACAGTTGACTTAGTCAGTGTTGTGTGTTGGGAAAACCCTGACACCCTGTAGCCTTTTATTTCACATTCTAAACAGCAGGTCACACAGTTCACCTTACAAAATCATGGAACTCTGCAGTCAGAAGGAAAATTAATTGTAAGATAAACTGACTTTTGACCTCTGTTGGTGAACACAAAGCAAATGTGAAATACAAGAACAAGATCAGCTTATATTGCCCCTCTGCTTTCTGACTGAACAGAACACCTGTTCTTTGTCAACCAGCTCGAAGGGGCGAGTCAGTCCTAAAAATAGCTCGACCTGATCAAATATCACTTGTAATAGCGAGTGGTCGAGTAGACTTTTCGAGCCCTGAATTACAATGTCTATTATAGCAGAGAATCATTATTTCCTGCCAATAGGCTTGTCCCCTACTGCAAGTCCAAAGCCAGATGTATAAATGTAGCCTCTGGCACACCACATCAGTCACAATGTGATCTCTCCTTGAGGCCAAACTTCCAGAGAAACATGGGGGTATTGTAGGCACCCTGTAAGAATTGGTAATGAATAATATGCAGTCTGTAGCTGGAAGTGGTCACGTCTGTCTGCGCCCTCAGAATTTCCACATTTCGACCGAGAGTTCCATAACCATTCCTCTCCCACTCCTACCTAGCTGATTGATCAGTCCCGGGTATTTACTTCTGGGTAGCGAGATACCGATTTATTATTATGTGTTTAGAGGTAGTAGTTGTTAACACTTGGTCTAGTGTTCGGAATATGCTAGACCTTGCATGTGAAATTAGTGAAGCCATTCACATGTACCTCTCAATCGGTAATGCAGCAACCTGTCTAAGTGTGTGCATGACAATTCTTCCTTCTGTTCTGACCATGTAAAAAATACTGTTCTTATAAAGGTTGTCCCAATTCAGGACACCTCGTGCAGCGAGCTGAGAGATTGCATTGGGCTCATGGACCACAGGCAGTAGTGGATGATGTAAGAAGTTGGCTCTTTATATATTATATCAAAATGAGGTATACTGTGTAAAGAGTCCAGGTATTCCCGTATAGGTGGACAGGGGCTTGCTCTAGCAATCCCCAAGTTGCTCTCTTAGGGGTAGTGTGGTCGAGCAGCCATAGGATTATCGGAGAGGAGTGTTTAACTTCTGCAGTAGGCACACAGTGAATTAGTGATATACAACTCAAGAAGGCGATCCACAGCAATTTACAATAAAAACATGTATCTTTATATATGTTTAGGCACCAGAATCAATACGATCAGGTAAGTCCGTTTTGCAAGGAAAATCTTTACAATTTAGAAAAAGTCGGCAGTGCGTTTCTCGAAAGCTGCAATGTTATCCTATAGAGGAAAAGCAAATACTGCATACAGGTAGAGTACAGAGACTTACGGGAATAATCTCCAGGATCTATGGTGGGTGTGGGGCAGAGTCCAAGGCAACACCAACAGGTCACACCAGGCGGCACTAGAGCAGCTGGGTGCAGAGGTGCAGTACAGCCTTGGGTGCCCAATGTTAGTCAGCAGGGACCGGTTTGATACTAAACATCCCTATTGGTTTGTGAAGCCTTTGTGTAGCTGGGGAACTCGTATTGACCAGTGTCCAGACATGTACTTAAAATGGCTTCCCTGTTAACTCACTATTTCAGAGGATTGACAGACATAGCAGGGGCATATCTACTCTTGCAGATCTGTCCTCACCTGTAATGTAATGCACCCTGCCTTTGGGCTGTAAGGCCTGCTGTATGGTTGAACTGCATATGTTGCATGCTGTGCTAGGAGACATAGCATACAGGCAGTGTACCATGTTGTGTTTTCACTTTTAGCTGCACCAAGACACGCAGCCTGCAATGGAAGTTGGCATGAGCTAGGTGAGGGGGTCCTTCAGGGTGACACAATGTATGCTGTGTCCCTTGGGGCCCTCTTTGGTACCCATGCCCTAGTTACTAGGGCTACCATTTACTAAGGACTTACATCTGTGGTATTGGGGAACAAGTGTACAGTTTTTGGGAAAGGGGTCTGGCACTGGGGACCCAGTTAGCAGGAATCCAGTGCACTTCCTGTCAAAATTATATCAAATACCAGGCAAAAAGTTGGGGTGTCCGTGTCAAGGTGCACTTTCCTACAGATAACTAGTGGGTAGGTTGGGGACCAGATAATTTCCAGAACTTCCTTCTTGCTCAGTCTGTCCCGTGCTCTAACTGTGCATATAATTGTTGTCATGCTTGATGTATGCCTGGGAACCTGCATGCCTATTAAGGACAGTAGGGAAGTGTTAGCTGCAGTACCTGGCTCTACTTCAGTATGCAATTAAATGGGGTGATAGCTGGTACCATTGTGCTGCGAAGTGGGCCTTTACACATAGATAGTACAGTTCATGGTCTGACACTTCAAACCTACTTCTGTGTAAGGTTCGCGTAAATGTGTCCCATTTCATCTGGGTTTGCTTTTCTGCCCGACCATACTAACTTAATCAAGTGAAATCTAATTGTTCGGAAAATGGATGTGTTGAGTGGCACTGGTATATTTACAAACAAGTATAGTAAACTAGGAAGAAGTACCATCTTCACTAAACCTATACAACTAGCCTGAGACAATGGGAGGGAAATCAGTTACCCATTCTGCTCAGAAATTCTAGTAATTGTAACGCTGTAGTTTCCGGGTATAACAGCGTTTCGAAGCCTGTTGATCCATATGCCAATGTATTTTAAAGAGCCATCACACCACTCCAAAGGAAAGTCTAGCGTGAGTCTTATGGTGAAGTCCGTGAGTACGAATATCTGTGATTTGCTCTAGTTGATATTACCACCAGAGAGAGCCCAACACTTTATATACTCTCTCATGAGGTCATTAAGAAAGTATTTAGGGTTTTTAGTGCAGGTCGTGTCATCTTCATACAGTTAGGTCAATATATACCTACTGGTGTGATTCAGTTCATGTTGTGGATACGCTGATGGAGTTTTGCAGCAAGAGGCTCCAGAACAAGGACAAAAAGTATGGGTGACGAGGAACACCCTTGTCTTGTGCTCAGTGATGTGATGATAGGTGAGGAATCACCTCCATTAATGCAGACCCGTGCCATCAGCATTGTGTAAAGTAATCCAATCCACAAATGGCTGTGGTAACCCCATCCTAACTAGAATCATAAGAATGTCCAACAATTCTTGGGACTCCAGTGCTCTAAAGACATACAAAATTGCCTTTGCATCCCTCTCTAGATTTAAGTCCTCCAGGAGGGCATACAGTGTCTTTACATTACATACTGTTCAGCGGCCAGGCACAAATCCTGACTGATCTGGCCTCACAGAATCCGGCATGGCATCAGGAATGTCAGGCGATTAGCAGTTAAGGTTAAGAAGAATTTTGGCATCTCAATTGCAAAAATGACAATGGGTGATAGAGATCGCAACCTTTGGGTGGTTCAGCCGGTCCGATGAGCACTGCTTACCACATCGATGGTGGGAAGAATACGCTGCTTGCGGACTTCCTCATACACACTAAGTGAGGAGCCACGATATCAGCATATTTCTTTTTATAAAATTCAGCTGACTGCTGTGTGCTCCTGGTGTCTCACTATGTGGGTTTTCCCTAATCATCACCAACAGTTCTTCCAGCATGGTAGGTTGCATAAGAAAGAATCAGTGATCATCACTTAGCCAGCCCAGTACAACATGCTTCAGGTAGCCTGCAATTTGTGTTGGGGGAGGTCATGGGGGCATTGGCTCTTCTAGTCTGGACAAGTGTGCCAGGAGAGATAAGAAAATCGCGTGCCCCATTTTTAGCTATACATATGACCCTAAGTGTTGATTTAAAAGCCTCCTACACTGTGCCGGTATGTTCCACCATACTGCTGTTAAGTGCTTAATAGTCAATAATTATCATCTTTAGTTTCTCTCAAATGCCCTATCTAACAGGAATTCAGGATTTAAGTACCATCAGTTTACAAACTGCACAGCTCCTGTAATCTCTAGACCCCGAATTATAGCTAAATGGTCTGATAGTGTATGGGCCAATTGTTAGACCTTTCTGACCCAGAGCCACGCATCCTCTAGGATCAGCCAGTAATCCAGTCTTTTCAAACCAATCATTCCATGTAGTAGAATGTATATTCAATGGCTGTTGGATTTCTCGCTCTACACACATCTAAAAGCTTATGTTTGCTTACATGCCATTCATGTGTATTGTAGCTGTTGAGCAAGCTTTAGTCTCTGGGTGACATCCGTCTACCCTATACTGAAGTACACCATTAAATCCCCACCCCATATGAGTGAATATGGTGCAGTGGCAAGCAGTCTACCCCGCAGTTTGTCATGAAATCTGGTGTCATCAACATTTGGGCCATAACAATTGACTATAGTACTGATTGCTGATCAAGCCTGTCCAAAAAGATAACATATCTACTGTGTTTGTCAATAATACACTTAGTCACCTTAAAGTGAATGCCTTTTTTATACATGGATGGATACACCCCAAGCATAAGAGTATGAATATGCAACATAGTGGAAGGCCCGTTTAGTTTCAAGACAACATTGTGAACTTGATGCATGGTGAGTTTCTTGTCGTAATGCAATCTTTGTAGTGCCCATCTAAATAAGATTGAAACTGCTGCACCTTGCGAAGGTTGCTAAGGCATTTCACATTCCATGCCAAGCAGTTTATGGTTCAGTTAGCCTGAGTGTTGGTCATATCTGTGTGTTGGATTTATCTTGCTGCTGGTTAGGGTATGATATAGCACATACAGATTGTGTCACACTATTTAACTACTGGTTTACAGCCTTATATTGTGTAGGTCACAGTATTCATTCCACCAGCAGAGTATCCTCTCTCCCTAGCCTACCTACTCAGGTGGCACAAACCCACCAGGACATTTTTCCTACCCCTTCATCCTAGCAAACCGATATTGACTAGAGCAGTAATGCTCAATTAAAAGTGAATAAAATACAGTAATTAACAACAGTAGGTGCAACTCTAGATAGCGCTTTAAGAGCCAGTGCTCAGCCCACACAAGACTCCGGTTGATTGTACTAGGGAGTATACAAATTCCCAAGCTTGTTAGGCTCACTGCAGTCCACATACTCTTCAAATACATCAAAGGATATGAATATACAGCTCCTCCTTGTCACTGCAGTACAGAGCGAGTGTCATCATCCAGATGAATCCATTTACTTTTGGAAAGGGGACAAACCCTCTGGCTCCACATGGGCTCTTGGTCCTCCCAGGAAAGTTTGTTTTTTTCCGCCAGGAAATCAGCAGCTTGTTGCGGCAGGAGGAAAATATGCTGCTTATCCCAATAAGTGATCTTAAGATGGACTGGGTGTAGTATTGCATACTGTATGTTCTCTTTGATGATTTGTTTAACAGGAATGAACTTGTGCATAGCCTCTTGCACTGCTATTGTAAAATCTGGAAAACATGAAGAACTGACCCTCCAGTTAAAGTTTAGGCTTCTTTCATGCCATTCTGAAGACCGCATCTGTTTCACGAAAGTTTAGGAGGTGTACAATAATGTGGGGGGGGGGGGGCAGGGGCAGGGCTTAAGGGTGCCCAGTCGTGATTGCCCCTTTACCACCACCAGGAGATTGGAGAAAGCATCTGAGCCAAAGGTTGGCAATAGTAAATCCCCCTCATGTTCTTCCAGCCTGTCTTGTGTTTACAGATTCAGGAATTCCCAGTATATGGATAATATTTTGACAAGATAATGCCTCTGAATCCTCAATTATTTTTGCTGTTGCACATAATGCGTATTAAACAATACATAGCAGAATATCTCTTGATTTGTTTTTTCTTGTACTGCAGAAATCTTTTTAGGCTAATTGTTTTAGAATATGCGTTAGTGTTGCAATGGTTTTAATTAACCGGGCAAAATCAATAAACTTTCTGTAGGAAGTTGGCTCTGTATGTACTATTTCAAAGTAAGGAATAGTATGCACAGAGTCCAAGGGTTCCCCTTAGAGGTAAGATAGTGGCAAAAAGAGATAATACTAATGCTCTATTTTGTGGTAGTGTGGTCGAGCAGTAGGCTTATCCAAGGAGTAGTGTTAAGCATTTGTTGTACATACACATAGACAATAAATGAGGTACACACACTCAGAGACAAATCCAGCCAATAGGTTTTTATATAGAAAAATATCTTTTCTTAGTTTATTTTAAGAACCACAGGTTCAAATTCTACATGTAATATCTCATTCGAAAGGTATTGCAGGTAAGTACTTTAGGAACTTCAAATCATCAAAATTGCATGTATACTTTTCAAGTTATTCACAAATAGCTGTTTTAAAAGTGGACACTTAGTGCAATTTTCACAGTTCCTAGGGGAGGTAAGTATTTGTTAGGTTAACCAGGTAAGTAAGACACTTACAGGGCTTAGTTCTTGGTCCAAGGTAGCCCACCGTTGGGGGTTCAGAGCAACCCCAAAGTCACCACACCAGCAGCTCAGGGCCGGTCAGGTGCAGAGTTCAAAGTGGTGCCCAAAACGCATAGGCTAGAATGGAGAGAAGGGGGTGCCCCAGTTCCGGTCTGCTTGCAGGTAAGTACCCGCGTCTTCGGAGGGCAGACCAGGGGGGTTTTGTAGGGCACCGGGGGGGACACAAGTCCACACAGAAATTTCACCCTCAGCGGCGCGGGGGCGGCCGGGTGCAGTGTAGAAACAAGCGTCGGGTTCGCAATGTTAGTCTATGAGAGATCTCGGGATCTCTTCAGCGCTGCAGGCAGGCAAGGGGGGGGTTCCTCGGGGAAACCTCCACTTGGGCAAGGGAGAGGGACTCCTGGGGGTCACTTCTCCAGTGAAAGTCCGGTCCTTCAGGTCCTGGGGGCTGCGGGTGCAGGGTCTCTCCCAGGCGTCGGGACTTTAGGTTCAAAGAGTCGCGGTCAGGGGAAGCCTCGGGATTCCCTCTGCAGGCGGCGCTGTGGGGGCTCAGGGGGGGCAGGTTTTGGTACTCACAGTATCAGAGTAGTCCTGGGGTCCCTCCTGAGGTGTTGGATCGCCACCAGCCGAGTCGGGGTCGCCGGGTGCAGTGTTGCAAGTCTCACGCTTCTTGCGGGGAGCTTGCAGGGTTCTTTAAAGTTGCTGGAAACAAAGTTGCAGCTTCTCTTGGAGCAGGTCCGCTGTCCTCGGGAGTTTCTTGTCTTTTCGAAGCAGGGGCAGTCCTCAGAGGATGTCGAGGTCGCTGGTCCCTTTGGAAGGCGTCGCTGGAGCAGGATCTTTGGAAGGCAGGAGACAGGCCGGTGAGTTTCTGGAGCCAAGGCAGTTGTCGTCTTCTGGTCTTCCGCTGCAGGGGTTTTCAGCTGGGCAGTCCTTCTTCTTGTAGTTGCAGGAATCTAATTTTCTAGGGTTCAGGGTAGCCCTTAAATACTAAATTTAAGGGCGTGTTTAGGTCTGGGGGGTTAGTAGCCAATGGCTACTAGCCCTGAGGGTGGGTACACCCTCTTTGTGCCTCCTCCCAAGGGGAGGGGGTCACAATCCTAACCCTATTGGGGGAATCCTCCATCTGCAAGATGGAGGATTTCTAAAAGTTAGAGTCACTTCAGCTCAGGACACCTTAGGGGCTGTCCTGACTGGCCAGTGACTCCTCCTTGTTGCTTTCTTTGTTCCCTCCAGCCTTGCCGCCAAAAGTGGGGGCCGTGGCCGGAGGGGGCGGGCAACTCCACTAAGCTGGAGTGCCCTGCTGGGCTGTGACAAAGGGGGGAGCCTTTGAGGCTCACCGCCAGGTGTCACAGTTCCTGCCTGGGGGAGGTGTTAGCATCTCCACCCAGTGCAGGCTTTGTTACTGGCCTCAGAGTGACAAAGGCACTCTCCCCATGGGGCCAGCAACATGTCTCTAGTGTGGCAGGCTGCTGGAACCAGTCAGCCTACACAGATAGTTGGTTAAGTTTCAGGGGGCACCTCTAAGGTGCCCTCTGTGGTGTATTTTACAATAAAATGTACACTGGCATCAGTGTGCATTTATTGTGCTGAGAAGTTTGATACCAAACTTCCCAGTTTTCAGTGTAGCCATTATGGTGCTGTGGAGTTCGTGTTTGACAGACTCCCAGACCATATACTCTTATGGCTACCCTGCACTTACAATGTCTAAGGTTTTGTTTAGACACTGTAGGGGTACCATGCTCATGCACTGGTACCCTCACCTATGGTATAGTGCACCCTGCCTTAGGGCTGTAAGGCCTGCTAGAGGGGTGTCTTACCTATACTGCATAGGCAGTGAGAGGCTGGCATGGCACCCTGAGGGGAGTGCCATGTCGACTTACTCGTTTTGTCCTCACTAGCACACACAAGCTGGCAAGCAGTGTGTCTGTGCTGAGTGAGAGGTCTCCAGGGTGGCATAAGACATGCTGCAGCCCTTAGAGACCTTCCTTGGCATCAGGGCCCTTGGTACTAGAAGTACCAGTTACAAGGGACTTATCTGAATGCCAGGGTGTGCCAATTGTGGATACAATGGTACATTTTAGGTGAAGGAACACTGGTGCTGGGGCCTGGTTAGCAGGGTCCCAGCACACTTCTCAGTCAAGTCAGCATCAGTATCAGGCAAAAAGTGGGGGGTAACTGCAACAGGGAGCCATTTCTTTACACTTTCCAACATAACTTTCCATATTCAACAGTGTTTCACTTTTTGCCACTAGGTTGTCCTCTGCCTTTGAGAATCCTTGTTCTGTCTTCACCAGTCCGCTGTTATGCTTTTCAAGCTTGCGAGATATCGAGTCCATTGTGGTGTTGAGCATTTTCTTTTTATTGTCCATGGAGACCATGCTCTCCTGCATAGCTCTCAGGAGTGTTTTCTTTTCGTCATCCTTTTCTCCCACCTCCTGTGATGGTACCTTGTGATTCAGCAGCCTCACTGTCTGTTGCAGTCATTCTCCTGCCTCGCCTGGGCTCAAGTGGTAGCATTAGTTGGCAGGTGCCTAACTTCCCTTTGTTGTGCAGTAATGCTTATGAAGACTCAGGTTGGAGCCAACACTCCCTTGCGGACTCCGTTCGTCAACCAGATCAGGCACCCATGGTGGATTAGCACCCAATGCCCTAAGAGATGTCGGGAACTAATTGGATTGGTGGCCACCGTGTATCTAACTGTGGTACAGGGGCATGAGCATGTCCTCCATGCTACACAGGGTCTTATGGTGCTTATCTTACTCTGTGGCCACCCACTCCTGTCATGCCGTATATATAGTGCTTTTTGGTATTTAACAACGTCCCACCTCACCCCCTGTCTGGACTCTTTACTTGGAGGGGTGGGGGGACATGAGCAGACATAGTCCCGCAATGTTCCACAACCCTCACTGCAGGGCCCACTCTCCACCCACACCAGTTGCATGATAGTATCAAGTTATGAAGGGCACGAGGGCTTCCAGGCCTTTTTGTGAGTGCCTAAGGACAATTTCTCCACTCAGCTTTTAACTGAAACGCGGTGGGTGTTGAAGTCCCTGCGCAAAGCCACCAGCCCCTTCAGTGGCCTTTCAACGGACTGAGATCTTGGCTCATTCAGGGGGATAAAGGAACAGGCTTTACCAAGCTTCCCAGAGCAAACATCCACTCAGCGCTGTTATGCTTCTGGAGCAAAATGTAATCACTGGCCTGGTCACCTGTTCCTTCAACTGGGGCTCATCGTGGCCTGAGGACCATGCACCGCGCTTCCCTGCCCCCCCCTCCTCCGCTGTGCATCAGCCCAACAGTTTGCAGTTGAGGGCCGGATCCGCTGTCTGCAGAGCCCCTTCGGAGCACCAGTTTGCCCCACTGCCCAGCTAAGCCTCCAAAGGTCAAATCGCTGATCTGTTCAGCTTGACCAAGGAGCTCACAGGTGTTGATGTTCTCTGCACCGCTCTGCCGTACTCACTGTGAAGAAGAATGCAGTCAACATAAATCCACGCCACCTGGTCACTGCAGTCGGCATCCCAGACTGTTTAGGCGTGGAACAGCCAGATTATCTATGAGCAGAATTTAGCAGAGCTTTCCCCAGTTCATTTATAGGTATATTGGTGCGAAAGTATGGTGATGGTGTCAAATAATTGCTTCATATGGCAGGAACCTCACTTAAAGTGGAACCACCTTGCGTGCCACCTGTCTGGCACCCCAAGGGGCATGGAGAGGTAAACAATCATCTGGATGAGTGGAAAAATATCCCAGGCGATAGGTAGGTCCTGAATAGTGATCAGAATCTGAGGGTTAAATCTTCTGTGGCCACTCTTTGAAGAGGTCACAGATGTTTTTTCAAGCCAAGCAGGACTTACTTCACAAGGAGGTCAACATATTAATGTTGAGCTGATCTCTCCTTTTCTAAGAGGAACAGGAATGTATTCATGTTACATAATGGTTCACAAGAAAGGTCCATCACAATAATTCATGCCAATTCCCCATCTGCAAACAGCATATAAATATATGAAAAGGGAAATATTTAAAATGTTGACCCGCCATCAGATCTACCCTCCACTATGTCAGGGGGGACTAAATGTGCACAGTAGACATGCCAAAATTTGTAGTCTTTTATAGTCTGATCACAACTTTCTTATATTTATTAGGTGGGGGGACACAGTTATTAGCCATACAAAGCCCTTCCCTGTGGAGTTACTACGTGCCTAGAACTTTCCACTTTTAAATGAATAAAAACTGTGGCCCGTAAGGTACTAGGACTCTCTAAACGTGATCCTGTGTTGCCTGCTCTAGGACACTGCATTGGCTACCTATTTAGTAATGCATTGTGTTAAATTCTGTATGCTTTTTTCGCTTCAAAAAGATCACTATCACCCTCAACTACTCAGTACTCATCTTGTTTTAAATGGTGCTGCGCTCTTCAATCGCCAAAATCTAGTTAAGTGTCTCACACAAGTCCTTAAAATGAAGCCTCTGATTTAGTGGCAGAGCATTCTGCTTCTGCTGACAGTAAACTAAAGTATATTCCCTGGTCATAAGCCATATACGCAGTCTTCTGAAGTTTAGAAAGGTGTCTTAGTATCGCTGTGTTAGAAGTATGCTTAATAAAGGAAAACAATTAAATGACTTCCACTTTTATCGTTTCTGCTCATTGAGTACAAGTTGTTCTTTGCAACCTCTTCAATCAAAGCCTGCTACTAACCTAGGCTAACTTTGTCCCTGTATGCTTCGTAACAGTGTTCCCAAAGCGAGTTGATGAAGAAACTTGATTGCTGTACTTGAACATAGGCACCTTTATGTTGAGGAAGATCATGGTAGTGAATCTAGAGGCAAAGGAGAAATATGCATGCTTCATCCTCCTTTTGCCTCAAAACTTTAGTGCATACTTGCTAGTATTCGTCAACATGTGGTGATGTAGTATTGCTCTTTTTGCTACGGTGAGTCTAGCAGAAATAAATGTGTTTCTTTATCCGACAGATATTGGCATCGATCTCTCAACCCTCGCAAGCTGATTGAAGTGAAATTTTCCCATCTAAGCAGGAACATGACGATGCAGCGTACAATGAAACTTTACCGACTGCCGGAGGTCTGACACTAGCAGAGGCAGCAATTGCCTACACATAACATTTCAGGCAGAGGGTCTGTGTGAGATAAGTGATAAAAGGAATAAGGAAATGAAGGGTTAAGAGAAGAGAATGCTAAATGAGAATAGAATGAGTGGCAGACGATAACGAAGTATCAGGAAGGCAGTAATTCTGGATAAGGATGTCTGGGACAGGACAAAGAGTGGAGGGCTTCAAAAAAAGGACAATAAAAAGAATCCCAGATTCCAGAAATGTAAAGGGCATGCAGATTCACGAGAGCTGTTCATGACCATACAAATGCTGGAAGCATGCTGCAAATCTGCACATAACATGACCGAGGCTTAGGGCCAGATGGCGGGGGAGGAGGTGCTTGGCCTGTCTGATTGGCCTTTGTAAGAAAAGATGAGTGGGAATTGGACAAAACGAGGTGGGAGCAGAGATTTAAAAAGGGCCATGAGCTTTTGATTAATCTCTGAGAATTAACAAGAGTGTAGCAGGATGTTTTGACTCTGAGAAGAGGGTGGCAAGACTAGATGAATGGTGGTAAGGGTTCTAAGAGAACGTCAATCATTGCCACAAAAGTGGGAAATAAACTGAATCTAGTAATATTGAAGGGGTTTTAGTGGGGGTATTGGAGAAACTTGAGTAACCTGGCATGGGGAGAACAACAAGCAGAAAAGTGGAGGAAGGCATACGAATATGAATATAGTGTTACTTTTCCAGAGCTAAGTCATTCCCTTCAATGATTTATAGTGAAGCAAAAGAAACTGAAACAATTTGAATCACTTTCTGCAAAGGGTAACATAACCACAACATGATGTAAAAGAAGGGGTTATGGAGAAGGAAGGAGAGTTAAACAACCCCCCCCCCCCGCCCCAATTTCTAATAGGAGATCTGAGAGTTGTGGGAGGATACGGAGGGCTGAGACAATCTGAGTAATTCCTTGTACCATCAAGTATAGAGAAGTAAGAGTGTCCCCTTCATGGGTTTTTTGTCATTTTCTGAATGGCATGGAACATATATTTCTTTTAATTTTTCTCGCTCTATCCATTCTGTCCCCACCTCGCTTGTAGGTTCCGAAGACCGCAGGTTTGTGCACAATGGAGATGAGACACCTTCCTGCTGTGCACAAGCTGCTGACTGAGTACTTGAAGCTCTTCCATCTGACTCCAGTTATGACGCAGGAGGAGGTGCACCACTGGTTTTTCCCTCAAGAGAACATCATAGACACATTTGTTGTAGAGGTGAGATTTAATTGCTGTCATTATTACAACGAAGACATGTTGAAGATTGAGAACATGTGGGACCTGCAGTCCTGGCAGTCCACTTGTAGTACCAACATGAGCCTGTGAGGCTGACTTAAAATATCTAGTATAGACTTGCGACTGCCATGCTGGCAGAGGACTCATTATTAACCTGCATCTCTGGTTTGTGGGAGAGGGCATGCTTAGGATGTCCATTTAGTCTTCTAATGCTACCCCTTGGTAAACCGTTCCTCTGTGTGAAGTCTTTGTGGAAGACATCAGATGATGGCCTCCAGTTCAGGACAAATCTGAAAACGCACCTCTTCTCTCAGTAACCAAACTTGTTACTTCCCTCACAAATCCACTCTCCTCATTTTTGACTCCTCTCGTTTACCCCGCTCCCCTGACTTTTTTCTCCCACCAGATTTCTTTACCCTCTGTCCTTGCATGTTGGCATTTCAAATTGGACTATTGTTGATTACTTTAGTTAAGTGCAACAGTAGTTATTACAACAGTAATACACTAGTAATTAACCTTACTCTCCTATTTTAAAGACGTCTGATTTGCTCACTGTAAAGAGCACATACCCCCGATTTGGTTACAGAAGCGCTGAATAAAAGTGCATGTACAGGGAGTGCAGAATTATTAGGCAAATGAGTATTTTGACCACATCATCCTCTTTATGCATGTTGTCTTACTCCAAGCTGTGAAGGCTCGAAAGCCTACTACCAATTAAACATATTAGGTGATGTGCATCTCTGTAATGAGAAGGGGTGTGGTCTAATGACATCAACACCCTATATCAGGTGTGCATAATTATTAGGCAACTTCCTTTCCTTTGGCAAAATGGGTCAAAAGAAGGACTTGACAGGCTCAGAAAAGTCAAAAATAGTGAGATATCTTGCAGAGGGATGCAGCACTCTTAAAATTGCAAAGCTTCTGAAGCGTGATCATCGAACAATCAAGCGTTTCATTCAAAATAGTCAACAGGGTCGCAAGAAGCGTGTGGAAAAACCAAGGCGCAAAATAACTGCCCATGAACTGAGAAAAGTCAAGCGTGCAGCTGCCACGATGCCACTTGCCACCAGTTTGGCCATATTTCAGAGCTGCAACATCACTGGAGTGCCCAAAAGCACAAGGTGTGCAATACTCAGAGACATGGCCAAGGTAAGAAAGGCTGAAAGACGACCACCACTGAACAAGACACACAAGCTGAAACGTCAAGACTGGGCCAAGAAATATCTCAAGACTGATTTTTCTAAGGTTTTATGGACTGATGAAATGAGAGTGAGTCTTGATGGATGGGCCCGTGGCTGGATTGGTAAAGGGCAGAGAGCTCCAGTCCGACTCAGACGCCAGCAAGGTGGAGGTGGAGTACTGGTTTGGGCTGGTATCATCAAAGATGAGCTTGTGGGGCCTTTTCGGGTTGAGGATGGAGTCCAGCTCAACTCCCAGTCCTACTGCCAGTTCCTGGAAGACACCTTCTTCAAGCAGTGGTACAGGAAGAAGTCTGCATCCTTCAAGAAAAACATGATTTTCATGCAGGACAATGCTCCATCACACACGTCCAAGTACTCCACAGCGTGGCTGGCAAGAAAGGGTATAAAAGAAGGAAATCTAATGACATGGCCTCCTTGTTCACCTGATCTGAACCCCATTGAGAACCTGTGGTCCATCATCAAATGTGAGATTTACAAGGAGGGAAAACAGTACACCTCTCTGAACAGTGTCTGGGAGGCTGTGGTTGCTGCTGCACGCAATGTTGATGGTGAACAGATCAAAACACTGACCGAATCCATGGATGGCAGGCTTTTGAGTGTCCTTGCAAAGAAAGGTGGCTATATTGGTCACTGATTTGTTTTTGTTTTGTTTTTGAATGTCAGAAATGTATATTTGTGAATGTTGAAATGTTATATTGGTTTCATTGGTAATGATAAATAATTGAAATGGGTATATATTTTTTTTTGTTAAGTTGCCTAATAATTATGCACAGTAATAGTCACCTGCACACACAGATATCCCCCTAACATAGCTAAAACTAAAAACAAACTGAAAACTACTTCCAAAAATATTCAGCTTTGATATTAATGAGTTTTTTGGGTTCATTGAGAACATGGTTGTTGTTCAATAATAAAATTAATCCTCAAAAATACAACTTGCCTAATAATTCTGCACTCCCTGTATGTACATCATATCACTCTAAAGAAACTTAAAATAAATATTTTGTGCCTGTACAGTCATTTGCTGCTGGCACATTGCACATGGTTCCTACTTGGGTCGACTGTGCTGTAGTTCCTTCTTCAGCTTACAGTTTTGGCACAGTATTTGATGCCTAAGTGGGCCAACCGTATTGACACAGGGAATGTGAAAAAAGAGCTCTCTTTAAAAAAGGTACTGATGTGCACACAAGTCTGTATAAATGTACCTAATCTTCATTCCGCCCTGGCCCTTGTTGATGACACCTCACAGGGTTAGCCTCCATGAAGAGTGCAGTGCAGAGACATGGATTTTGCTTAATTCTCTGATACTAGCCGTTATGATGGATACTTTTATCTGCAGATTCCTCACCTGTAGAATAGCCCCAGGTGCCATACTTCATCTGAAGAATTTCAGCAAGTGCTCATATGTCCTGGCAGGTGGCGTCATACCATCCCCATGTAGTTTTCAAACTACCACGAACGTGACAGAATAGAGTTGTATACAAGTGTCACTCCTGCATGCAGACTTCACTTCCTTTCTACTCGCGCTTTCGAATACAAATTCAGTGCTCTGCTCCCAGCTTTTGTTTGTTGATTTAAAAATTTGCAGACCGAATGTTAGGGAATCATGTCCCCACTAAAAACCCCAGGCTTCAAACTGTACAGACACTGAAGGAAGCCGATACCAGTCATGGAACCACACAAGGTGTGACTTTGGTACCTGGATTAAAGTCATGCCTGAAAGTATGCAACAAATATTGTCTCATGCGCTCAAAGGCAATCCAAAACTGTAGACGAAGTACCACATCGCAAACCATAAGGAGAGGTTGTAGTTGAAGCACAGGTCTTGTTTTCACTCAAGTCGTCGACTTAGTCTCAATTCCAGTCACCGGGCTGTTAGTGTGAACCATCCACTTCTTGCTCGAAGTTTTCAAGTAAGTCAAAGTCCAAACCAAAATATAAATATGAAGCAGGACTTGACTCATTCTCCCGTTCTAGCTCAAAAGGGAAGGTATGAGCATATCAAGATAAACATTGCTGTATGAAGTTGGCTCTGTATGTGCTATTTCAAAGTAAGGAATAGCATGCACAGAGTCCAAGGGTTCCCCTTAGAGGTAAAATAGTGGTAAAAAGAGATAATACTAATGCTCTATTTTGTGGTAGTGTGGTCGAGCAGTAGGCTTATCCAAGGAGTAGTGTTAAGCATTTGTTGTACATACACATAGACAATAAATGAGGTACACACACTCAGAGACAAATCCAGCCAATAGGTTTTGTATAGAAAAATATCTTTTCTTAGTTTATTTTAAGAACCACAGGTTCAAATTCTACATGTAATATCTCATTCGAAAGGTATTGCAGGTAAGTACTTTAGGAACTTCAAATCATCAAAATTGCATGTATACTTTTCAAGTTATTCACAAATAGCTGTTTTAAAAGTGGACACTTAGTGCAATTTTCACAGTTCCTATGGGAGGTAAGTATTTGTTAGGTTAACCAGGTAAGTAAGACACTTACAGGGCTTAGTTCTTGGTCCAAGGTAGCCCACCGTTGGGGGTTCAGAGCAACCCCAAAGTCACCACACCAGCAGCTCAGTGCCGGTCAGGTGCAGAGTTCAAAGTGGTGCCCAAAACACATAGGCTAGAATGGAGAGAAGGGGGTGCCCCGGTTCCGGTCTGCTTGCAGGTAAGTACCCGCGTCTTCGGAGGGCAGACCAGGGGGGTTTTGTAGGGCACCGGGGGGGACACAAGCCCACACAGAAATTTCACCCTCAGCGGCGCGGGGGCGGCCGGGTGCAGTGTAGAAACAAGCGTCTGGTTCGCAATGTTAGTCTATGAGAGATCTCGGGATCTCTTCAGCGCTGCAGGCAGGCAAGGGGGGGGTTCCTCGGGGAAACCTCCACTTGGGCAAGGGAGAGGGACTCCTGGGGGTCACTTCTCCAGTGAAAGTCCGGTCCTTCAGGTCCTGGGGGCTGCGGGTGCAGGGTCTCTCCCAGGTGTCGGGATTTTGGATTCAAAGAGTCGCGGTCAGGGGAAGCCTCGGGATTCCCTCTGCAGGCGGCGCTGTGGGGGCTCAGGGGGGACAGGTTTTGGTACTCACAGTATCAGAGTAGTCCTGGGGTCCCTCCTGAGGTGTTGGATCGCCACCAGCCGAGTCGGGGTCGCCGGGTGCAGTGTTGCAAGTCTCACGCTTCTTGCGGGGAGCTTGCAGGGTTCTTTAAAGCTGCTGGAAACAAAGTTGCAGCTTTTCTTGGAGCAGGTCCGCTGTCCTCGGGAGTTTCTTGTCTTTTCGAAGCAGGGGCAGTCCTCAGAGGATGTCGAGGTCGCTGGTCCCTTTGGAAGGCGTCGCTGGAGCAGGATCTTTGGAAGGCAGGAGACAGGCCGGTGAGTTTCTGGAGCCAAGGCAGTTGTCGTCTTCTGGTCTTCCGCTGCAGGGGTTTTCAGCTGGGCAGTCCTTCTTCTTGTAGTTGCAGGAATCTAATTTTCTAGGGTTCAGGGTAGCCCTTAAATACTAAATTTAAGGGCGTGTTTAGGTCTGGGGGGTTAGTAGCCAATGGCTACTAGCCCTGAGGGTGCGTACACCCTCTTTGTGCCTCCTCCCAAGGGGAGGGGGTCACAATCCTAGCCCTATTGGGGGAATCCTCCATCTGCAAGATGGAGGATTTCTAAAAGTCAGAGTCACCTCAGCTCAGGACACCTTAGGGGCTGTCCTGACTGGCCAGTGACTCCTCCTTGTTTTTCTCATTATTTTCTCCGGCCTTGCCGCCAAAAGTGGGGCCTGGCCGGAGGGGGCGGGCAACTCCACTAGCTGGAGTGTCCTGCTGGGTTGGCACAAAGGAGGTGAGCCTTTGAGGCTCACCGCCAGGTGTGACAATTCCTGCCTGGGGGAGGTGTTAGCATCTCCACCCAGTGCAGGCTTTGTTACTGGCCTCAGAGTGACAAAGGCACTCTCCCCATGGGGCCAGCAACATGTCTCGGTTCGTGGCAGGCTGCTAAAACTAGTCAGCCTACACAGATAGTTGGTTAAGTTTCAGGGGGCACCTCTAAGGTGCCCTCTGTGGTGTATTTTACAATCAAATGTACACTGGCATCAGTGTGCATTTATTGTGCTGAGAAGTTTGATACCAAACTTCCCAGTTTTCAGTGTAGCCATTATGGTGCTGTGGAGTTCGTGTAAAACAGACTCCCAGACCATATACTCTTATGGCTACCCTGCACTTACAATGTCTAAGGTTTTGCTTAGACACTGTAGGGGCACAGTGCTCATGCACTGGTACCCTCACCTATGGTATAGTGCACCCTGCCTTAGGGCTGTAAGGCCTGCTAGAGGGGTGTCTTATCTATACTGCATAGGCAGTGAGAGGCTGGCATGGCACCCTGAGGGGAGTGCCATGTCGACTTACTCATTTTGTTCTCACTAGCACACACAGGCTTGTAAGCAGTGTGGCTGTGCTGAGTGAGGGGTCTCTAGGGTGGCATAATGCATGCTGCAGCCCTTAGAGACCTTCCCTGGCATCAGGGCCCTTGGTACCAGAGGTACCAGTTACAAGGGACTTATCTGGATGCCAGGGTGTGCCAATTGTGGGATCAATGGTACATTTTAGGTGAAAGAACACTGGTGCTGGGGCCTGGTTAGCAGGGTCCCAGCACACTTCTCAGTCAAGTCAGCATCAGTATCAGGCAAAAAGTGGGGGGTAACTGCAACAGGGAGCCATTTCTTTACAATTGCCCTCTCTCAAAGTTCCTGGCTTTAGAACAAATTCCTCAGTTGGCCCAGATGTGCCTCGAGTTCCCCAGGCCATCCTTGACCCAACAGCGGATAGCAGCTTTCCAGGAGGCCAGGCTGGAATTCTGGGCCCCTCAACCACTCTGTTCAGGCCCCATGGAGCAATGGGCCTCCAGTCAGGTTGCTGCTGGTGGGCCCTCTCTGAACAATGTCTATTCTCTTGGGACCTGCTACCAGGATTGTTCTTTCTCCAGTACAGACTTGCACGCTAGTTCCTGAAACCATTGGCATCAATATAGACTCCACCTCCCGACCACTGATCCTCTTTGTTGCATCCTATCCTTGATGTACTTTCTGTATGTCATCCATGCAAACTTGGATACTACTGATTAGATTAGCAGGGCTGTTGGCACTAGTGTTGTGCTCTGAAGACATGATTAGATGAGTTTGACAGGATTTTCTGGATGTGCAGATGTCCCTGGAAGATTTGACTGTTGAGTGGTTCGAACTGTTTAGGGGGAAACAACAGGCATCTGAGCCACATCTTGCACTTTGGGATTACTGATGGTAGCAGGCTGTTTCCCCATCAATTCAATTAATTCAGAAGCTATTTGTAAGGAAATGGCTCCCTGTTGCAGTTACCCCCCACTTTTTGCTTGATACTGATGCTGACTTGACTGAGAAGTGTGCTGGGACCCTGCTAACTAGGCCCCAGCACCAGTGTTCTTTCACCTAAAATGTACCATTGTTTCCACAATTGGCACACCCCTGGCACACAGATAAGTCCCTTGTAAAAGGTACCAGTAGTACCAAGGGCCCTGTGACCAGGAAAGGTCCCCAAGGGCTGCAACATATGTTGTGCCACCATCAGGGACCCCTCACTTAACACATGCACACTGCCTTTTTCTCCCCACCAACACACACAATCTGCAATGGCAAAGTCGACATGGCATCCCCCTCAGGATGCCATGCACACAAAATGCTGCCTGTGGCATAGGTAAGTCACCCCTCTAGCAGGCCGTACAGCCCTAAGGCAGGGTGCACTATACCACAGTTGAGGGCATAGCTGCATGAGCAATATGCCCATACAGTGTTTAAGTCTATTCTTAGACATTGTAAGTACAGTTGTGGCCATATTAAGTATATGGTCTGGGAGTTTGTCAAAAACGAACTCCACAGCTCCATAATGGCTACACTGAATACTGGGAAGTTTGGTATCAAACTTCTCAGAATAATAAACCCACACTGATGCCAGTGTTGGATTTATTAAAAAATGCACACAGAGGGCATCTTAGAGATGCCCCCTGTATTTTACCCTTTTGTTCTGTGCAGGACTGACTGGTCTGTGCCAGCCTGCTGCTGAGAGACGAGTTTCTAACCCCATGCGGTGAGAGCCTTTGTGCTCTCTGAGGACAAACAAAAGCCTGCTCTGGATGGAGGTGCTTCACACCTCCCCCCTGCAGGAACTGTAGCACCTAGCAGTGAGCCTCAAAGGCTCAGGCTTCGTGTTACAATGCCCCAGGGCACTCCAGCTAGTGGAGATGCCCGCCCCCTGGACACAGCCCCCACTTTTGGCGGCAAGTCCAGGGGAGATAATGAGAAAAACAAGGAGGAGTCACTGGCCAGTCAGGACAGCCCCTAAGGTGTCCTGAGCTGAGGTGACCCCTTCCTTTAGAAATCCTCCATCTTGATTTTGGAGGATTCCCCCAATAGGATTAGGTATGTCCCCCCCCCCCCCTCCCCTCAGGGAGGAGGCACAAAGAGGGTGTAGCCACCTTCAAGGACAGTAGCCATTGGCTACTGCCTTCCCAGACCTAAACACACCCCTAAATTCAGTATTTAGGGGCACCCCAGAACCTAGGAAACTAGATTCCTGCAACCTGAAGACGAAGAAGGACTGCTGACCTGAAGCCCTGCAGAGAAGACGGAGACACCAACTGCTTTGGCCCCAGCCCTACTGGCCTGTCTCCCCACTTCGAGAAAAACTGCAACAGCGACGCATCCCCCAGGGTCCAGCGACCTCTGAAGCCTCAGAGGACTACTGTAGGAAGTTGGCTCTGTATGCACTATTTCAAAGTAAGGAATAGTATGCACAGAGTCCAAGGGTTCCCCTTAGAGGTAAGATAGTGGCAAAAAGAGATAATACTAATGCTCTATTTTGTGGTAGTGTGGTCGAGCAGTAGGCTTATCAAAGGAGTAGTGTAGGAAGTTGGCTCTGTATGTGCTATTTCAAAGTAAGGAATAGCATGCACAGAGTCCAAGGGTTCCCCTTAGAGGTAAGATAGTGGCAAAAAGAGATAATACTAATGCTCTATTTTGTGGTAGTGTGGTCGAGCAGTAGGCTTATCAAAGGAGTAGTGTAGGAAGTTGGCTCTGTATGTGCTATTTCAAAGTAAGGAATAGCATGCACAGAGTCCAAGGGTTCCCCTTAGAGGTAAGATAGTGGCAAAAAGAGATAATACTAATGCTCTATTTTGTGGTAGTGTGGTCGAGCAGTAGGCTTATCAAAGGACTACTGTAGGAAGTTGGCTCTGTATGCACTATTTCAAAGTAAGGAATAGTATGCACAGAGTCCAAGGGTTCCCCTTAGAGGTAAGATAGTGGCAAAAAGAGATAATACTAATGCTCTATTTTGTGGTAGTGTGGTCGAGCAGTAGGCTTATCAAAGGAGTAGTGTAGGAAGTTGGCTCTGTATGTGCTATTTCAAAGTAAGGAATAGCATGCACAGAGTCCAAGGGTTCCCCTTAGAGGTAAGATAGTGGCAAAAAGAGATAATACTAATGCTCTATTTTGTGGTAGGGTGGTCGAGCAGTAGGCTTATCAAAGGAGTAGTGTTAAGCATTTGTTGTACATACACACAAGCAATAAATGAGGAACACACACTCAGACAAATCCAGCCAATAGGTTTTTGTATAGAAAAATATATTTTCTTAGTTTATTTTAAGAACCACAGGTTCAAATTCTACATGTAATATCTCATTTGAAAGGTATTGCAGGTAAGTACTTTAGGAACTTTGAATCATTACATTAGCATGTATACTTTTTACATAAAACGCAATAAGCTGTTTTAAAAGTGGACACTTAGTGCAATTTTCAGTTCCTGGGGGAGGTAAAGTAATGTTAGTTTTAACAGGTAAGTAAGTCACTTACAGGTTTCAGTTTTTGGTCCAAGGTAGCCCACCGTTGGGGGTTCAGAGCAACCCCAAAGTTATCACACCAGCAGCTCAGGGCCGGTCAGGTGCAAAGGTCAAAGAGGTGCCCAAAACAAATAGGCTATAATGGAGAGAAGGGGGTGCCCCGGTTCCAGTCTGCCAGCAGGTAAGTACCCGCGTCTTCGCAGGGCAGACCAGGGGGGTTTTGTAGGGCACCGGGGGGGACACAAGTCAGCACAAAAAGTACACCCTCAGCAGCGCGGGGGCGGCCGGGTGCAGTGTGCAAACACGCGTCGGGTTTTCAATGGTTTCCTATGAGAGATCAAGGGATCTCTTCAGCGTTGCAGGCAGGCAAGGGGGGGCTCCTCGGGGTAGCCACCACCTGGGCAAGGGAGAGGGCCTCCTGGGGGTCACTCCTGCACAGGAGTTCCGTTCCTTTAGGTGCTGGGGGCTGCGGGGGCACGGTCTTTTCCAGCCGTCGGGAAATGGAGTTCAGGCAGTCGCGGTCAGGGGGAGCCTCGGGATTCCCTCTGCAGACGTTGCTGTGGGGGCTCAGGGGGGACAACTTTGGTTACTCACAGTCTTGGAGTCGCCGGAGGGTCCTCCCTGAGGTGTTGGTTCTCCACCAGTCGAGTCGGGGTCGCCGGGTGCAGTGTTGCAAGTCTCACGCTTCTTGCGGGGAGTTGCAGGGGTCTTTAAATCTGCTACTTGAAACAAAGTTGCAGTTCTTTTGGAGCAGGGCCGCTGTCCTCGGGAGTTTCTTGTCTTTCTCGAAGCAGGGCAGTCCTTGGAGGATTCAGAGGTCACTGGTCCCTTGGAAAGCGTCGCTGGAGCAGGTTTCTTTGGAAGGCAGGGGACAGGTCGGTGAGTCTGGGGCCGAAGCAGTTGGTGTCTTCTGTTCTTCCTCTGCAGGGGTTTTTCAGCTCAGCAGTCCTCTTCTTCTTGTAGTTTCAGGAATCTAAATTCTTAGGTTCAGGGGAGCCCTTAAATACTAAATTTAAGGGCGTGTTTAGGTCTGGGGGGTTAGTAGCCAATGGCTACTAGCCCTGAGGGTGGGTACACCCTCTTTGTGCCTCCTCCCAAGGGGAGGGGGTCACATCCCTATTCCTATTGGGGGAAATCCTCCTTCTACAAGATGGAGGATTTCTAAAAGTCAGAGTCACCTCAGTTCAGGACACCTTAGGGGCTGTCCTGACTGGCCAGTGACTCCTCCTTGTTTTTCTCATTATCTCTCCTGGACTTGCCGCCAAAAGAGGGGGCTGTGTCCAGGGGGCGGGCATCTCCACTAGCTGGAGTGCCCTGGGGCATAGTAACACGAAGCCTGAGCCTTTGAGGCTCACTGCTAGGTGTTACAGTTCCTGCAGGGGGGAGGTGTGAAGCACCTCCACCCAGAGCAGGCTTTTGTTTCTGTCCTCAGAGAGCACAAAGGCCCTCACCACATGGGGTCAGAAACTCGTCTCTCAGCAGCAGGCTGGCACAGACCAGTCAGTCCTGCACTGAACAATTGGGTAAAATACAGGGGGCATCTCTAAGATGCCCTCTGTGTGCATTTTTTAATAAATCCAACACTGGCATCAGTGTGGGTTTATTATTCTGAGAAGTTTGATACCAAACTTCCCAGTATTCAGTGTAGCCATTATGGAGCTGTGGAGTTCGTTTTTGACAGACTCCCAGACCATATACTCTTATGGCTACCCTGCACTTACAATGTCTAAGGTTTTGCTTAGACACTGTAGGGGCATAGTACTCATGCACCTGTGGTATAGTGCACCCTGCCTTAGGGCTGTAAGGCCTGCTAGAGGGGTGACTTACCTATGCCACAGGCAGTGTGAGGTTGGCATGGCACCCTGAGGGGAGTGCCATGTCGACTTAGTCATTTTCTCCCCACCAGCACACACAAGCTGGCAAGCAGTGTGTCTGTGCTGAGTGAGGGGTCCCTAGGGTGGCATAGGACATGCTGCAGCCCTTGGAGACCTTCTCTGGCATCAGGGCCCTTGGTACCAGGGGTACCAGTTACAAGGGACTTACCTGGGTGCCAGGGTTGTGGCAATTGTGGAGACAACGGTACATTTTAGGTGAAAGAACACTGGTGCTGGGGCCTGGTTAGCAGGGTCCCAGCACACTTCTCAGTCAAGTCAGCATCAGTATCAGGCAAAAAGTGGGGGGTAACTGCAACAGGGAGCCATTTCTTTACACAAGCCCCAGCCCACAGGTCAGGAGACTCCGCCAAAGCTGGGAGAGTCTTCCTAGTCTGTCAGGCGAGGAAGAGTAGAGGAAATAGGCTGGTTTGTTGCAGGGCCTACTCTGCCTTGCATCCTCCTGTTCAGGTCATTCCCTCTGGGGAACTGACCCACTTCCACAGTGATAGGACCTAGTCTGAATTGCCTCTTGTCTGTGCTTTTTATGTCTTCACCCCTTCTCTCTATTTTGGGGTTAGAGGTATCCACCTCTGCTAATCTTATCTTAGCCAGGGTCACCCCTAGCTTTCCCAAAGAGGTTACCCAGAGCTTGAGTAACCCCACCATGACCAACGGGGTCAGGGGGCCTAACCTGCTATTTGGCATGGGGTCAGACCACCATGCCAAGGATAGTGCAGCCATAAAGGCTAACACCCAGCAGAGGCCACTGACAGCTGTCAGTGCCCAGAACCACACCTTTAGCTCTTCACCTACAAGGGAAGGGGCTAAGTTACAGGTTTCTTTGGGTTCAGGGTGCCTGTCTGCTGTATTAGAGTGGGGGGTTACCACATCTTGTAGTAAACACCCTTCTTCCACTCTTTCTTCTGTTAACTGAGGAGCCACCCACTCAGGTTTAACAGTTGCCTGACTAGCCAGGACTTCTTGTGGGTCAGGTTGGACGTTACCAGTGCCACTTTTGGAGTTCTCCCCTACTGGAGCAGAATCTCCTTGGCTTGCTGGAACCTTGGCTAAAGGTTGTCCACCCTTCCTACACTGTTTTCTTTTCTTTTTCTTCTGGGGCCTACTTGCAGTTACTGCAGAGGCAGCACCTCCAGAATCCTTGGAAGAGGACTGGCACTGGACCAGTTCCTCTCTTGGGCTCTGACTAACCTCTCGGTAGTCATTTCCAAGGAGACAATCAAGGGGGAGGTCTGTACTGACTACCACCCTTCTCCAGCTAAAAGTCCCACCCAATTCTATGGGCACAAAAGCCACAGGCCTATCAGTGACCCTGTCTGGGCTAACTCTTACTCTGGCAGTCTCACCTGGGATGTACTGGTTAGAGAACACCAGCCTGTCATGCACAATCGTGTGACTGGCACAAGTGTCTCTCAGGGCAGTGGCTGGGATTCCATTCACCAGTAGGTGGTGGAAGGGTCTACTTCCCTCTGGAATCTCCAACTCACCTGTTGGGCCCTTTTTCCAGTTGAAGGCTATGAAGACCTCCTTATCTGAGGAGTCATCCCCAATGGCTACACTGGTTACCCCTGGGATTTTGCTAGGGGTTTTATTTTTTTGGGAAAAGAAGTGTCCTTGGTGTGGTGCCCTGTCTGTCTACAGTTTTGGCATCATGCCTTAGTGGCATCCCAGTTCTTACCCTGGTACCCACCTTTGTTTTGGGTTGTGTCTCGGGGCCCACCCACCTGGTCTGGTTTTTGGGGGCCTACAGAGGACTCTTTTTCTTTATCTCTAGTGTCACCCACTTTCTCCTGGGGAGGCTTTGTAACCCCTTTCTTTTGGTCACCCCCAGTGGAAGTTTTGGTTACCCTAGTCTTGACCCAGTGGTCTGCCTTCTTTCCCAATTCTTGGGGAGAAATTGGACCTAGGTCTACCAGATACTGATGCAACTTTTCATTGAAGCAGTTACTTAAAATGTGTTCTTTCATAAACAAATTATAAAGCCCAACATAGTCATGCACTTCATTTCCAGTTACCCAACCATCCAGTGTTTTCACTGAGTAGTCTACAAAATCAACCCAGGTCTGGCTCGATGATTTTTGAGCCCCCCTGAACCTAATCCTGTACTCCTCAGTGGAGAATCCAAAGCCCTCAATCAGGGTAGCCTTCATGAGGTCATAAGATTCTGCATCTTTTCCAGAGAGTGTGAGGAGCCTATCCCTACACTTTCCAGTGAACATTTCCCAAAGGAGAGCACCCCAGTGAGATCTGTTTACTTTTCTGGTTGCACAAGCCCTCTCAAAAGCTGTGAACCATTTGGTGATGTCATCACCATCTTCATATTTAGTTACAATCCCTTTTGGGATTTTCAACATGTCAGGAGAATCTCTGACCCTATTTATGTTGCTGCCACCATGGATGGGACCAAAACCCATCTCTTGTCTTTCCCTTTCTATGGCTAGGAGCTGTCTCTCCAAAGCCAATCTTTTGGCCATCCTGGCTAACAGGAGGTCATCTTCACTGAGGCTCTCCTCAGTGATTACAGAGGTGCTGGACCCTCCTGTGAGGGAAGCAGCATCTCTGACTATTATTTTTGGAGACAGGGCTTGAGGGGCCCTGATCTCCCTAATTAGGACTGGAAGGGGGGGAATTCTCCTCCAAGTCACTAACATCATCCTCTGGGAGGTCATCCTCAGAGGGGTTGGCTTTTTCAAACTCTGCCAGCAGCTCCTGGAGCTGCTGTTTGGAGGGTCTTAAGCCAACTGGGATTTTCTTTATTTTGCAGAGAGACCTTAGCTCCCTCATCTTAAGATGGAGGTAAGGTGTGAGGTCGAGTTCCATCACATTCTCTTCTGCACCAGACATTATGTTTCTAAAAGTTGGAATACTTTTTAAGAATCTAAAACTATTTCTAGAACCTAATTCAAACTTTCACAAAACTTTTAAACTCTAAAAGAAATGCTAACAGGGACTAACACAGGGCCCTAGCAGGACTTTTAAAAATTTAGAAAAATAGCACAAATTTCAAAAATCAGTTTCTAATGACACTTTTTGGAATTTAGTTGTGTGATCAGGTATTGGCTGAGTAGTCCAGCAAATGCAAAGTCTTGTACCCCACCGCTGATCCACGAATGTAGGAAGTTGGCTCTGTATGCACTATTTCAAAGTAAGGAATAGTATGCACAGAGTCCAAGGGTTCCCCTTAGAGGTAAGATAGTGGCAAAAAGATAATTCTAATGCTCTATTTTGTGGTAGTGTGGTCGAGCAGTAGGCTTATCAAAGGAGTAGTGTTAAGCATTTGTTGTACATACACAAGCAATAAATGAGGAACACACACTCAGACAATTCCAGGCCAATAGGTTTTTGTATAGAAAAATATATTTTCTTAGTTTATTTTAAGAACCACAGGTTCAAGATTTCCAAGTAATACTTCAAATGAAAGGTATTTCACTCAGGTATCTTAGGAACTTTGAATTAACACAATATCATGTACAGTTGTGACGAAAATGGCAATAAGCTATTTTAAAACTAGACACTTAGTGCAATTTTCAACAGTTCCTGGGGGGAAGTAAATATTGGTTAGTTTTGCAGGTAAGTAAAACACCTACAGGGTTCAAAGTTGGGTCCAAAGTAGCCCACCGTCGGGGGTTCAGGGCAACCCCAAAGTTACCACACCAGCAGCTCAGGGCCGGTCAGGTGCAGAGGTCAAAATGGTGCCCAAAACGCATATGCTTCAATGGAGAAGGGGGTGCCCCGGTTCCAGTCTGGCAGCAGGTGAGTACCCGCGACTTCGGAAGGAAGACCAGGGGGGTTTTGTAGGGCACTGGGGGGGGACACAAGTTAGCACAGAGAGTACACCCTCAGCAGCACGGGGGTGGCCGGGTGCAGTGTGCAAACACGCGTCGGGTTTCCAGTGGAAATCAATGGGAAACCAAGGGGTCTCTTCAGCGAAGCAGGCAGGCAAGGGGGGTGCTCCTCGGGGTAGCCACCACCTGGGCAAGGGAGAGGGCCACCTGGGGGTCACTCCTGCACTGGAGTTCGGATCCTTCAGGTCCTGGGGGCTGCGGGTGCAGAGTCTTTACCAGGCGTCGGGATCTGAGGAGCAGGCAGTCGTGGTCAGGGGGAGCCTCGGGATTCCCTCTGCAGGCGTCGCTGTGGGGGATCAGGGGGGGCAACTCTGGCTACTCACGGTCTCGCAGTCGCCGGGGAGTCCTCCCTGAAGTGTTTGTTCTCCACAAGTCGAGCCGGGGGCGTCGGATGCAGAGTAGCAAGTCTCACGCTTCCGGCGGGAAAAACAAGTTGTTTCAAAGTTGCTGCTTTGTTTCAAAGTTGCTGCTTTGTTTCAAAGTTGCTGCTTTGTTTCAAAGTTGCAGTCTTTGGTGAACAGGGCCGCTGTCCTCGGGAGTTTCTTGGTCCTTCTAGAGCAGGGTAGTTGTAAAGAAATGGCTCCCTGTTGCAGTTACCCCCCACTTTTTGCCTGGCACCAGTGTTCTTTCACCTAAAATGTACCGTTGTCTCCACAATTGGCACAACCCTGGCACCCAGGTAAGACCCTTGTAACTGGTACCCCTGGTACCAAGGGCCCTGATGCCAGGGAAGGTCCCCAAGGGCTGCAGCATGTCTTATGCCACCCTAGGGACCCCTCACTCAGCACAGACACACTGCTTGCCAGATTGTGTGTGCTGGTGGGGAGAAAATGACTAAGTCAACATGGCACTCCCCTCAGGGTGCCATGCCAACCTCACACTGCCTGTGGCATAGGTAAGTCACCCCTCTAGCAGGCCTTACAGCCCTAAGGCAGGGTGCACTATACCACAGGTGAGGGCATAGGTGCATGAGCATCAGATAAATGGGCCTTACAGGTTATTCAAAGGGGATGCACCCTACCCTTCATTTCCTCCCAACACCGTCTTCTTCACGTGCCGGAATTAATTTCAGAAAATCATTTGACAATCCTGATGCACAAGGTAAATGTTCTAATCTCTAGTTGAATGGGTACCAAACTCTGAGAAACGCAAGTGCTGCTATTCACACTATTTCCTTGCCCTGAAAAAAGGACTTGGGCCTCAAACCTATTTTTTGACCTCTGCTCGTTGAATGACTTTGAGAGGGAAAAAATTCAAAAGGTCTACGCTGACTCAGACCCTCACTCCTACCTAGGACCAGGATTCATCTCTCAAAATACCAATCCAACAGTCCCATAGGTGTTTCTGTGTCACTGTGGGCCAGGAACGCTTTCAGTTTACTATACTTCCCATCAGCTGTACCTCTACCCCTCTTGTGTTCACAAAAGTAATGGCATAGGTCTCTGCTCATGTTTGGAGGTCAGAAATACGCGTACTCATGTACCTCGAAGACAAGCTGCTGAAGAGAAACTTGCTGCAGTTAACTGAGCTGTTGACATTGTTGGGCTTCATTATCAAGTAGATGAAGTTCCACCTGTGTACCACACAGACTTCAGTTGATTAGATCCTTCCTGGACACTGGTATTCAAGCCCTTTACTCCACTGAAGAGAGTCTTGGACTTTCAGAGTATAAATCATGATGTCCTAGATCTTGGCCTCCTGCATCCTCCTCGTCCACTATGCTGGGCACTGTGGGCTCAGCATCAGAGCTGCCTCTGACTCATTCAGGTCTTAAGGTAGACTGCTTGGGTTCTGCAGTGGGGGTCTGATGTCGTTCTCAACCACAGGAAGAAGCTGTCCTTTCCCCACCCAGAGACGGATACATCACTGCTGGGTTGAGGGGAGATTGGAGGATGGGGAGGGGCCTCAGTGGAGATCAGAGATCTCTGGTAATGGGCCTGTTCCAAATCAAACGTCTGGTCCTAAAGTCCTTCCTGCCAACCATCAAAGCCCTCATGGATAACACTAATGCCATGTGATACTGCGTCATGCAGAATGGAGTTCGGTCCTGGGCCATGTGCCATGAGGCTCTGCACTTCTGGAGGTGGATGAAACAATAGAACATCTTCCTGGTTACCAACCACCTGGCAGCGTCACAGTGAATGAACTGAACAGGCCGCAAGTAAGGACTGGGCAGCCAGACCGGGAGAACCCACAGTGCGGCTCGACCCTTGAGATTCTCAAGCACGAAGGGATAGCGTTGGCCCACTTCTCCTTGGGCTGTGGGATATGTCAGTGGTGTCTTTTGGCAATAGGGTCTGGTGCAGGGGGTGCTCTCGGTTGGAGGGGGCCTGCAGAAAAATGCTGCTGGAGGCATCGGGGAGTCCACTGTTGGCAAACCACCCTGGCACCATTGGCCGACTTCAGCTCTGGCGAAGGGGCACAGGTGCAGTGGTGCTGCCCGGTGTTGGGTTTTGCCAGTTCAGAGTCCTCCTGAGTCTTCTTTGGTTCATGGAAGCAGCTCTGCTACTCCACGTGAGATCCTAGTTACTTATTGAAGTGCTGGCAGTCCTCCCAGGCTTTTGGAGGCAGAACAGCTGTAGGACGAGTTGTCTGTGGCGCAATTGTCTGGGACAGTAGGCAGTCCAGTGGGGTTGGGGCCAAGTCAGATGCTGCTCCTCACTTCTTGCTTTTCGTGGCTCTTTGGGACCTTCTTCTATAGTCCGGCAAATCTGAGGTCCTGGTATTGTGCGGTCACCTAAATACTCAATTTAGGGGGGTTAAGGGGAGTGAAAGGTAGTCACCAATGGGCTAATTACCCCTACGGTCACTACGCCCTCTAGATTACCACTTCTTTTTCGGAAGTGGGCATCACCCTTCCCCAGAATCCCCAATTCCACCACACACAAGATGGTAGAATTCCTAAGGCTGTGATAATTTCAGGCTGGTTACCCTAGAGGCGTGTCCAGCCTGCAAATGCAACACACCTCCTGCATAGCTAATTTTTCTGCCTGTCCAGGTGCCAAATGGGTCCTGAGGCAGGGGGTGGCATCTCTGTTCTGAGGGAAGCCAGGTTTGCATACCAAGGGCAGTGGGCTTCTTTGAAGCTCCCTTGCCTTGGAAGGCAGATTTGCAGGTCATCCTTTTGGGAGGGGTGTGTTAACACCCCTGCTACAGCAGGCTTTGTTCCTGACTGCCCGAGAGCAAAGGTTCTCACCCTTAGAGGAGGCAGGGAGGGAGTGTGGTTGGGGGGGGGGGGGGGGGGGGGGGGGGGGAGAGAGACTCAGAAACTCCTCTGTTGGTGGCAGACTGGTGGAAACTAGTCAGTCAGCCCACTAGCTGTTGGCAGGTTTTCAGAGGTAGGGAGAAGAAAGAAATCAAGTCAGGAAAACAACATATGCTCTCCAAAAAGTTTTAACTTTGTGTATCAGTGAAATAAGTGCTAGGCACCCATTAGTTTCATGTTATCAAGAAGGGTGGCAAGGTGTGTTGGGTGGACGGGGGTACTGCTGTTCTTGAAAACCTGTCCACAGAGAGATCACCCAATCCATTAACACCCTTTGCATCCTCCCAAGACCCTTGGTGCCCAGGGGAGCTATAAGAGTATGTAGCCCAAGGTTTTAAGGAACTCTGCGGACAGTGGGGTTGGTGCAAAATACTTATGAAGGCAATTTGTACTCCCTGCACCAGACCATGCTGTGTGCTACAAATCTCCAATTTATCATGCCAAAACCTGCAACTTCTGAAATGGAGTATGGGGCTGAACCAAGATAGCCACTCCACAAGAGTTCAGCGTGAAACCAGTGTGAAACTTGTGTGAACCCAGCTCGAGCTACAAAACAAAAATAGTCAGCCGCAAGATGGGTTTCCTGGAGCATATGCACATCAGGGGTGGTGCGTCGTGATTAAGGACTGCCCCTTTCTTAATCTTGTCCAGGACTCTGTTTACATTCCAGGTGAGAAGTCTAAGCCTACCCCCTGGTCACTGGGAGAGTCCCTTGGATTAATCAGAGGGGCGGGGAGGGAGCAATAGGTGGATTAGCAGCACAGGGGAATGATGTTGTAATACATACCCTGGGGTCTGCATCTGGGGAATGGAAAGCTGCTGGACATTGTGCAGGAAAACTGGCGCAATAGTTGAAAAACTGGAAGTATCTATAATGGTAGGGACAATTCCTAACCAAGCAATGAAATGATCAACCAATCCCTACCCTCCAATTGTCTCCCTAACCGTCCCTGAAAACAACTCATCAACAAAAACATGGAGTTATCAGAGCTGGAAAATCCAATCAAGAAAAGAAAGCAGCAGTCCGCAGTTTGTGTCTGGAAGACTGGATGGACAAATTTTCTGTGTATTATGGTTTGTCAGACACAGTTACTTTGATCTTTCGTGCTAGACGATGGCTGGAAGGGCCTGACCCCTGTGGCCACTGCCAGGTGGTGTCTATGCTTGTTTTGGCTCCGGTGTGGCATCTACAACAAGACTGGGGGAGTGGGACAGTTGCTCTACTCTGTGTTGCGTTTCCTTCAGTCTGGGTGCTCTTCAATCCAGTGCCATGCACTTTCCCTGCATAAAGGGCTTTGTACAGCAACATATATTGAATTTGCATGGCTCTTAGTTTTTTTTTGCCGCTAAGTAAGGAGCGGCGTTGTTGCTGTACTTGCAGCGTGCAGTTCTCCAATATCCTGATCTTCATATGAGGGACTGTCTGGTTTACGAGATGCCCAGAGGATCACATCCATACCTGTAAAGAATATGGGGTATTATTGACCATGGTAGAGCATCTGGCAGCAGTCGAGGGGGCAGGGACCTGTGGGACCTATCAACCAGGAAACATGGAGACAGTTCTTCAGCCAGGACCCAGGACTGTAGTCCTTGTGCAATGAATTGTGTGTGAAATGTTATTGCGGTGGGAGCACCCCTTAGTGTCTTCTGCCCAGCTCTCAACTGTGCGAACAGTCTTCTGGAGGCGCAAAATGTTTTCCTGGAGTCCTCAGATGGTGTCATCTGTTTCGGAAAATGTGACCCTCTACTTCTGTGACCCTGTTCATTGTGTTTCCCAGGTCCAAGTGAAAAGTCAGTGCTGAGTTTTCAGATTTTTTTTTTTCCCCTCCAGTGTTGTTCTGAACTGCTGAATCACCAGGAGTATTGCCCCTGTGTAGTCTGAGGGCGGCTCCACAAGTTGGCTGTGGTTGGGTCCACGTCAGGGCCTCAAGTTGGATGCATGAACGTGTCTCTGTGCCTTGATTGGTTTGTGACAGCTGCTTGTCTTTCCCTACGTCTAGGGGAACTGTTGTATTTGCAGCAAATGCATGTGTTACCTAGGGGAGGGGGGGGGGGCGATTGTTTATCTGCAGGACTGCTCAGGGGGAATGCAGGACTCACAAGGGCAGCCAGGGCAGTTGGAGCACAGTAGCGCTATATGCTGTGAACCTTCCACTCTACTCTCACTGCCACCGGCAGGGCCAGGCAGAAGCCAGACGGCCCCTGCTACCTCCATCATTCCCCACCAATCCCCCTTTCTCCCCCCACCCCCCTCGCCCCACCAATCTCCTCCTGCCCAGGCTGATTATAGTTCCTGTGAAAATTCTTTACCAGATACTCACTTTGAGTCTGCACGTTTGGTCCCAATGCCATACGAGGGTCCGAGTACAATTGATCAGAGGCCCCCAGGTGTCTCAGCTGCAGCCTCTGCAAATCTAGTTCCTATACCGCCTCAATGTATCTGCCTTGGAGCGCTCCAATACCGCGAGTACAGCTTATAGATCACTGTCCTCCAGGAATCTGTCAGGGCAGAAGGCCCTCTAGAGCCAGCAGTCAGAGTGTTGCTCCTTTGTCGGAGTCCTGATGGGCAGTGGTGCTCGCACCTGTGTTCTCCACTGGGCTCTCCCGGGCCATACCGATTTTCTTGGGTGGGCCACTCCCTGGATCCATGGGGGCCAAGCCTGGCCACCAAGACTGGGCAAGCACTGAAAAGAGGTGCTACCGGTATCGCATCAACAGCGCTGAACAGCGGCAGTAGATCTGTAGATTACGAACTGATGAGTGGTGGGACGGCTGACAGAGATTTGTACATTGCGGCCACGATCTTCGGGGGTCAGGCCAGGGCTGTTTGTTCTTGCAGTCTGCAAGACTGCAAATTATACATTTGCATATGCTCACAAAGCTGTACTGTGGAAGTCCGGTCCAGTGAGAAATCGCTTTGCTTGCTTGGACCTGTAGGGCCTTTTGATTTGAGTCCCATCTCAGGCTCCTCCACTTTTGGGCTGTACTGCTTTGATATCTGTTCTAAAAGTGAGGCATTTTCAGTTAGAGGTACCCATCAGAAGACCAAGTTACTTAGTTTTGGGAACATGTTTTCTGGTGGATACTCTGTCTAACCACAGATTCATCACTGCTCGCCCCCCGCACCATTCTGTGGAGTTGGCTTTTTAACATCTTTACTTTAAAATGTTCTGAGTTAGATCTTTAGGCAATAGTGGTTCACATTGGTATGATTACAAAAACAGTTATTTGAATAAAAGGACTAAATAGTCTTGTTCATTCTATCAAAATGCTTATAAAAAGAGAGACATCAAGCCACCTTTGATAGAAGAGAAAATAGCAATTTATCTGTATTGTTCATTTATTGTTATTGATGTTTTGCAAAAACCATTACAATAACAAAGAAACACTCTGTGCATGTGCCCCCACTGTCGGAAGCCCAAATTCAAGGTGACCACAATCCACAAACGAGTGAAGGCTTTTATCACAGTTGCAGACAACTAGTAAGGATAACAAAATGTTCCACACTAAAATAAAGTAAAACAGACACATTTCCTGTGTGTCTGTTACACATGTTAATGACGTTTTGATCCTTAATTGGATATTAGGGTCTCATCAGGACTAAAAAGATGAGGGGTGTAAGAAGTCTAGGTGACCCTTATATAGGTTTACAGGGGTTAAAATAATAATCCGAAATGCTCTTTTTTTTGTAGTGTGGGCGAGCAGTTTAGGCTTATCCGAAGGTAATGCTAAGCATTTGTTGAACATAGTGTCAATAAATGAGACACGCACTCGAGAAGTAACTCAAGACCAATGTTTAGAAAAATATTGATACTTTTATCAAATGGTTCAACAACCGAAAACTTCAAAAGAAGGTAAGTACTGTTGAAGTGAATCAAGTTTTGCTAGTAACATGGTCACTCGTGCTTTTACGCAGTAAAGACTTTTACAGCAGGGGGGGGGGTCCTTGTCAGTTCTCAGGTGTCCCCTTTATATTGTACATTGTGGGTACAAGGTCACTAGAAAAAACAGCAGTTCGGTTTTACCTGCCCTGAGACGTCCAGGTCAGAGGTGCTGTATGGGTCGGGTGCCTTGCACACTGCATTGTTGATGGGTGGGGGGGCCAGGAAACAGGCTGCAAAGGGGGACTTGAGGACAAGTTGGGGGGGGGCCCTCAACAGGGGGAGCAGGCGGTGGAAGTCCTTGGGAGCAGGGGTACACTATAGTTTGTCGTGGACTCTGGCTGGGGAGCTCGGGCAGCAGGTTTTAGTAGTGGGGTGCTCCTGCACCAAAGGTGCCCGCGGTTCTTGGTTGGACCTTCAAGAAGGAGAAAAAACAGGGCAGCTGGTGCACTCTCTGTGTTGGTCTCTCCGGTGTTGATGTCCCTCGAAGGCTGGTCTCTGGTTGGAGCGTTTGAGTCCGGATTGGGCTCAAACAAGCGTTGGTTGCTGCAAGGGGGGCAGTACCCTGGCTATCGGTGCAGAATGGCTCTGGTGAGTCCTGGTGTCTTCACTTGGGGAGAGACGTATCTGATCTCCTGGAGCACAGTGACCTCTTCCTAGGCAGCTGCTGCATCAGTAAGCCTGGTGATCAGCAGAACAGTGAGCCGGACTTTGCGGTTGGTGGCTGCTGGGAAGTGGCTCCTCCACTTCAAGGAAGATGCTGCCAGTTTGGTGAAGTGCTGGAGTCCTTACAAGGCTTTTGGAGTATGCACAGCTACAGGACGAGTCAGGTTTTTGTGATTGTCGGGACAGGAGCAGGTATGCAGGTAAGGTTTTGCACCAGTGTCTACCAGAAGTCCGAATTTCTTGCTTCTTTGGGTCTTCTTTGTCCTCTTCTTTCTTCAATTAATCAAATGTATCCTTCTAGTGTCAGGGGGCCACCTAACTACTCAATTTAAGGGCATTTAAGGTGGCGTATTGTAGTAGCCAATGGACTACTCACCCTTGGAGTGACTACACCCCCTTTATGACCACTTCTTGCCTGGAGTGGGCATAACCCTGTCCCATCTTTCCTAATTCCACCAAAAGCAAGATGGTGGACCCCTTGATTCGTGGACCTTATCAGGCTGCCCACCTTAGGGTTGTGACCAGCCTAGTAGTGCAGCATGCATACATGCATAACTGCTTTCCTGCCAGTCCTGTTGCAAAACGGGGCCTCAGGGCAGGGGGTGACATATTAAAGGCGGCAGGGACTTTGAGGTCCCTGGCCTTGGTATGCATATTTACTAGCCATCCTGCTGGAGGAGGTGTGAACGCCTTCCTCTGGAGCAGGCATGGTTCTGGTCTCTGAGAGGGCAGGCTCTCACCTCCAGGGGGCCAGAAACATGTCTGTGGTGGCAGGCTGGTCTGCACCAGTCCACCAGCGCACTAAGAGTCTGGTAGGTTTCAGGGGGCACCTCTAAGATGCCATCAGTCTGGATTTATTAAGACTAGGTGTATGATACCAAACACCATCGGTTTTAGTGAAGCCATTATGTAGCTGGGTAACTCATGACAAGTGTCCAACCCATACTTTAAGATGGATTCCCTGTTCACTAGCAACGTCTAGTAATTGAACTAGACAACATAGGGGCATATCTGCTCATACAAATATGTCCTCACATCAACTATAATGTACCTTGCCTTGGGGCTATAATACCTGCTGTAAGGGTGACTTACATACAGTGATTTGGGGAATGGCACACAAGTGTGCCATGTCATGGTTTCTCTCATGGCTTGCACATGACATGCAGTCTGCAATGGCAGCTGTGCGCAGTATTTAAGCAGATCCCTTAGGGGGGCACAATAAATGCTACAGCCCTTAGGGACCCTTTCTAGTACCCAGGCCCTAGGTACCAGGGGTACCATTTACTAGGGAGTTAGAGGTACTAGAGTGTGTGCCACTTGTACACAATTAGAAACTTTACCTTATTTTTAGGGAAAGAGCACTGGCACTGGGGACCTGTTTAGCAGGAACCCAGTGCCCCTCAGTCAAAAAACCTCCGTACTAGTGGCAAAAAGTGGGGTGCCCATGTCCAAAAGCGGCACTTTTCTGCAATCCTTAATAGTTGTCTGTTACTGTGATAAAAGCCTTCACTGATTTGTGGGTTGTGGTCACCTTGAATTTGGGCTTTGACGGTGCGGTCACACTACGTGTTTCTTTGTTGGAATTATTTCTGTGAAACATCAGTGTCAATACTGGAACAAGATAGATAAGTTGCTGCTTTCCTTTTATCAAAGATGGTTTGGTGTCACCTTTTTTTGTAAGCATCACTAATGTCCTAGAATGTATAAGACTGTATTGTATTTTTATTGAATAATTGTTCTTGTAAATCATACCAATGTGAACCACTGTTTCCTAACAATTATTGTAAACCTGGATTCTCATGGGTTTAAAGGTTGCTCCTGTAGCCTGATCTACACTAAATTAAAGATCAGCACACATTCACCAATTATAAACTGATAGGCAAGGATGGCACTTGTGTTGCTCAGTTCTGTCACATTTGGGGCTGTGTGAAGCCTGAGCGGGCCTGCATGACTCCTCCTGACAGAATGCTCTAGGATCACTGCTGTTGAAATTATCTGGCTGTAATCTAGCACCTGGGGATGTATTTAAAGGGTGAAGAATATGCTGTTAGATGGAATAGCTAACTGAAATATTAGTACCAAAAAACTTTCTTGTTCATGTCGCCACCAAAAAGCCTGCTGTTCAGCCTTTGTGCTTCCTATATACTGATAAGCACTTGCCATATAGTGAAAAGCACTTCTGATTGCCAGCATCTGTATGTCAATCCCTGTTATTTATTATTTACCATTTTATCCTTTCTGTTTTTCGGAAATCTAGACACCTGGTGGCGATGTGACTGATTTCATCAGCTTCTACACCCTGCCGTCCACTATCATGAACCATCCAACTCACAAGAGCCTGAAGGCTGCCTACTCTTTCTACAACGTACACAGCAAGACACCACTTGTCGACCTCATGAATGATGCTCTCATAATTGCAAAATTGGTGAGTTTCCCATAGTCTGTGTACAGCCTAGTGTATTCAAGAAAAGCTTCAAATTCCAACCACAGGTGGTAGAATGAATGACACCATGAGCAGAGTGCTCGTTGTTAGGTTTTGCAAGTCTTTCTTTTCAAAGAACTCCCTTTTATTTCATAGGTATCCCCCTGATGATCTGGCTGTTAACTCAATGTTCCATAGTGAAGGCAGCAGTTCTCTCTTGGTTAGCACGGTCATTCTCTCCCAGTTTAGTGAAGGAATGCTGTATCTTTGTACCAATCGGGACTGGAGAGACGCTGCTTCTTTTGAGGGATAAAGACCTTTTGGTTTGTTCCAGAAGACTTACCTTTTGCCAGGCTGTGCAGACTGAATTCTGAATGCAGGTTGTTTCATAAGTAAGCAACAAGGATGTTTTGGCTCCGCTAGCCAGAACTGAAAGTTAAGCCATATGGTTTGCTAGAGGGACCGGACTTTCAGTGATGGTGCAGAACTGTGAATGTGGTGAATGTGCATCTGCATGATCTGCCACATACCAATCTAGAATTTGTGGTCCTTCTATCACATTATTTCCAGGCCCACAGGTACAGTATGGCTATCCCTTAAGTTCTGAGGCAGTACCTTGTTTGCTCATGCTGTTCGCCCTGATTTCAAAACCATTTGAACCATAGCACCACCCTTTTATGATTCTGAAGATACATTAGTTTAAAGGAGCTACTGGACCCTCATCCTAAATCTTAGTTTCTACCATGAAGCAGTTAGCTCATTCAGTGCCTCGGATCTTGTGGGTGCCCGAGCGACTTGAAAGTTTTAGCCACAACCAAGTAGTAGCAAAGTGTGAGCCCCTAAAGTGTAACATTTGTCCATCTGTTATGAATGCTCACAGATTTCCAGCACTAGTAACACTCTTTGACTTTGAATGCCAGCTGGATCAGTAACTTGTAGCCTTATAAACTGCCTGTTTCTCACAAACGTCTGGACTCAAGTGACCGTGTTAAATGAACACTGAGACTTTGACTTTTGGAACAGTTCTTTGGTACTATAAAATCATCATTTTCAGGTGTTATGAATTCCACATTCCTTTAGTCGGGTGGTGCTTATATTATTGTTCCTTCTGGTCTTCTGAAGGCCAGCAGGTCCTGGGTCTGTCGTAGGATGGTGGGGAGAGTGTTCCAGGTTTTGGCGGCGAGGTAGGAGAAGGATCTGCTGCCGGCGGTGGTTTTTCGGATGCGGGGGACTGTGGCGAGGTTGGCTGAGCGGAGGCTTCGGGTGGGGGTGTGGAAGCTGAGTCTGTTGTTGATGTAGGTGGGTCCGGTGTTGTGCAGTGCTTTGTGTGCGTGGATCAGGAGCTTGAAGGTGATCCTTTTGTTGACGGGAAGCCAGTGCAGGCCTCTCAGGTGGAGTGTGATGTGGCTGCGGCGGGGGACATCGAGAATGAGTCGGGCCGAGGCGTTCTGGATGCGTTGGAGTCGTCTCAGGAGCTTTTTTGTAGTCCCTTAGTAGAGGGCGTTCCCGTAGTTGAGTCTGTTGGTGATGAGGGCCTGGGTAACGGTTTTTCTCGTGTTGAGGGGGATCCATTTGAAGATCCTGCGGAGCATACGGAGGGTGTTGAAGCAGGACGCGGAGACGGCGTTGACTTGCCTGGTCATGGAGAGAGTGGAGTCGAGGATGATCCCCAGGTTGCGTGCGTGGTCCGTGGGTTCCGGGGCTGTGCCTAGTTACGTGGGCCACCAAGAGTCGTCCAGGCTGATGGGGTGGGTCCGAGAATGAGGACCTCCGTCTTGTCTGAGTTCAGCTTCAGTCTGCTGTCCTTCATCCAGTCGGCTACGGCCTTCATTCCTCGGTGGAGGTTAGCTTTGGTGGTGTGGGGATCTTCGGTGAGGGATATGATCAGCTGGGTGTCGTCGGCGTAGGAGATGATGTTGAGGTTGTGTTGTCGTGCAACGTGGGGGGCCATGTAGATATTGAACAGTGTCGGGCTGAGGGAGGATCCCTGTGGGACGCCGCAGATGATCTCGGTGGTTTTGGAGCAGAAGGGTGGGAGGCGGACGCTCTGGGTTCTGCCGGAGAGGAAGGATGTGGTCCAGGCCAGGGCCTTCTCTTGGATACCGCCGTCATAGAGGCGTGCTGATAGGGTGCGGTGGCAGACCGTGTCAAAGGCTGCTGAGGATGAGGGCGGCTGTTTCTCCTTTGTCCATCAGGGTCCGGATGTCGTCAGTGGCGGCGATGAGTGTGTTCTCGGTGCTGTGGTTACTGCGAAAACCGGATTGGGAAGGGTCCAGGATGTTGGTGACTTCGAGGTAGTGGGTCAGCTGTTTGTTGACAATCTTCTCGGTCACTTTTGCCGGGAAAGGGAGCAGGGAGATGGGCCGGAAGTTCTTGGGGTCCGCCTTGGGCTTCTTCAGAAGGGCGTTGATCTCGGCGTGCTTCCAGCTTTCTGGGAAGGTTGCTGCCTCGAAGGAACAGTTGATTGTTTTCCGGAGGTGGGGCGCGATGGCTGCGCTGGCTTTGTTGAAGACGTGGTGAGGGCAGGGGTCCGATGGGGATCCGGAGTGGATGGAGTTCATGGTTTTGATGGTGTCTTTGACGCTGGACCAGACGGTCAGGCGACTGCTGCGAGTGGTAGTCGCAGGGGTGGTGGACTCGGTGGTGGGTGCGGGGGGGTCGGGGTTGAAGCTGTCGTGGACGTCGGTGATCTTGCGGTGGAAGAAGGTGGCCAGGGAGTCACACAGGTCTTGAGATGGCGGGATGTCGTTGGTGATGGGGTTGGAGAGTTCTTTCACGATGCTGAAGAGCTCTTTGGTGTTGTGTGCGTTGTTGTCTAGGCGGTCCTTGAAGGCGGTCTTCTTGGCGGTCCTGATGAGTTGGTGATGTCTGCGGTTGGTGCTCTTGAGGGCTGTGTGGTTGTCTGATGTTCGGTCGTGTAGCCATTTCTTCTCCAGCTTCCGACAGGTGTGCTTGGAGATCCGGAGGTCCTCGGTGAACCAGGCAGCTTTCTTGTTGGTGTGGTTGGTTGTAGAGGTCTTGAGAGGGGCGAGGGTGTTGGCGCAATCGTTGATCCACTGTGTGAGGTTGGTCGCGGCGGTGTCTGGGTCGGTGGGTGGTCTCAGGGCGAGGGCGGTAGTCAGTTGGTCCTCGGTGACCTTGCCCCAGCAGCGGCGTGGTAGCTGTTGGGTGCTGTGGTGTGTGGTGGGTTTTCTGAAGGTGAACTGGACGCATCTGTGGTCTGTCCAGTGTGGTTCGGTGGTGTGGTTGAAGGAGACGTGGGGGCTTGCGGAGAAGATTGGGTCGAGCGTGTGTCCAGCGGCGTGAGTGGGTGTCGTTACGAGCTGTTTGAGTCCGAGGTTGGCGAGGTTGTCGATCAGGGCGGTGGAGTTGGCGTTGTTGTTGTTCTCGAGGTGGAAGTTCAGGTCCCCGAGGAGGATGTAGTCTGTGGAAGCGAGGGCGTGGGTGCTGATGAGGTCGGCGATGGTGTCACTGAACTGTGGGCGGGGTCCGAGAGGTCTGTAGATGAGAGTTCCTCTGAGGGTGGTGTTGGGGTCGGTGTGGATCTGGAAGTGCATGTGCTCGGCGGTGGTGAGGGTGTCATCGGTGTTCGTTGAGATTTTGATGGAGTCTTTGTGGATGATGGCGATTCCTCCTCCCACTCCGTTGGTGCGGTCTCTGCGGGAGATATTGTAGCCCTGTGGGATGGCTATGGCGATGTCTGGTGCTGAGGTGGCGTTCAGCCAGGTCTCCGTCAGGAAGGCGACGTCGGGGCGGTGGAGTCTAGGAGGTCCCAAAGTTTGATGGCGTGCTTGCGAGCGGAGTGGGTTTTGAGGAGGATGCAGCGGAGGTGGTTGGGTTCTCTGGCTGTGGTGTGGAGGGTTGGATGCTAGTGAATCTGCAGTTCCGGCAGGTGAAAGGCCCGTGGGTGCGTTTCGGGGTGGCCCGGTAGCAGGGGTGGTCTCGTCCGGTGTTGAGTGCGTGGAGGGTGCTTGCGTCGTAGTGCAGTCTGGCGTTGCGGGGTGCAGGTTCCAGGGGTTCTGGTGCTGGGTGCGGTCCAGGCGCGGATGGGCGCAGACGGGCTTGCCTTAGGCGCGGACGCTGTGCGCCCGCTACGCGGCCTCCATATGAGGGCAGAGGGAGGGAGGAGCAGCTGGGAGGTGGGAGCGGGCGGCCAATGGGAGTGAAGGGGGCGGGGCAGCAGGGGCTCAGCGGCGAGGGAAAAACCCCGGGGAAAAAACAGCAAAGAAAACGGCGGGAGAGGGACAACAGAGCACAGGGGTACAGAAAGCAAAACACAGGGGCACAGAATGAAAAAACGAAGTGGCACAGAAGCCAAGCGCAGGGGTACAGAAAAAATGGAGCGATTAGTCAGGCGGCAAAAGCGGCAACTGAGGTTCAACCCACAGGGGGCTGCGTGGCAGATGGGGGGAGCGACCTGCCTGGTGACCACTGTCTCCTTCAGGGCTCTGAGCCGCTTACCACTACTAAAAAAGATACTTGGGTATTTTGGGACTATTTTTAACCACAATACCTTCTGCAGTACACATGATAGCCCTTAAAAGGTTTATGGTAACAATACCAGATGACAAAACAGTTTGTGACTGATGGCACAAGATTAAAGAAGACTGTGATTTTCAATCATTTTCTAACGGATCTTGTCATTGAGTGCTTGAAGGTGGAATATCTACATAAACATTTCATCATTCTGGCACCTTTTAGTTCTATTGACTCCTAACCAAGGCTTGCTTACAATAAAAAGTGAGAACTCACAAAAGTGCACCCAGAGTGTATCAATATCAATAGGTGTCCATGCTATTTCAACTATAGCAATTTATATGTAAGTGCTTTAAACCTGTTTGGTGGCCTATGTTGGACCCAAATGTGCATTATTATTTTTTTATACAGAGACTAGCCTGCTACTGGTTCAGTATTGCAGTGCTTTCGGTAGTCTGGCCGTTGCTTTCCAAAAGGTTCCAAGGTATCCCTCGCACAGTAGTGTGGATGATTTTTTTCTGTGTTAGGAAATGTCCACTTCAGTCAGTTCTGTTTTTTTAATTTTTTTAAAGAACTTTTATTGCATTTTGAGCATACATGCATAGCATATTCCTGTTCAGATCTCGGGCAGAATGTCAGTAATCGTCAGCCGTATAACAGGGTATCAAACTTCAGTATTGAGAGCAACAATATGATTAAATGCTCAGAATAAATGATGCATACTTAAGAGTAAATTCTGATTTTGGAATGTTGCATAATGCATGTAAAATAGAACGGTTGAGCCCCCAAACATGTCTCACTCCCATCCCTCCCCGCTCCTGTTGCAGTTGTCCAGCTTGAGCCCCATACCAGAGGCATTCTTCAGATCATGACCAGCGTCCGATCAAACCATAGTTGCAACAGGTAGAGTAAATTGCAATCCAGTATTAGATGGTACAATACTCCCACTAGCAAAGCCATGTTGTGTGCAGTGGTTGCCCCCATGTACGTAAGCTACCCCATAGTGTCTCAAGTCAGGGGCTGCGAATAGGAGCATCCGGTGGTAGGTCATCTAAGTCTTTGAGGGAATCTACCAGGGTTCCAAGGCCCAAGCTACCTCAGTGGTGCCCTGTCCCCCTCTTTGTCTCCTGCAGCCAGGTTGTCACCTCGTAGTCGACCCACTTAATAAGCTCTCTCCTCCATATCAATATTTTAGGGCCTCTCAGGTTTTTCCAATTACACACAATTTTCTTTTTGCCCAGGGCGAAGGGCAAATCCTGAAAACGACTGGTTACTCTAGACTTGGATGTATGGGGGAACCAGTGTAAGAGACCTCTCTGAGGCATGTTTGGAATGTCTTTGTCAATGATAGTCGCCAGTATTCTGGTCCAATCAGTTCTAGGTTAATCTTTTTGGTGCTTGATGGATGAGACCAGAGGGTTGTGACAAATAATTTGCTCGCCTTCTAGGTATCTAGACATGCTCATTGCAAAACAAATGTAAGCTGATTGTTCGTGCCAAGACCTGTTGGGTCCTGCTATTGCCAGATAATGTTTATTTTTACAAATATACCAGTGACTGTACAAGTGTGATCAGTTTTCAACCATGTTTGTGTTCCATACTTATTGCCGCCATCTCTAGTAAATCTCGAGTGCTCCATATCGCTACTATTTGCAAAGCAGCTTGGTTCTCTGGTTAGAGTACAGTAGGTCCTTAAGCCTTGGGGCACCCGTGGCAAATAACACCCACCATGGGTACTGGCCAGTAATTGTGGCCTAATCCCTACAGAAAGACATTGGCCCTCATTATAATATCGGCGGTAAAAACCGCCTACCGCTGCGGCGACAGCTGCCAAAAGACGGTTGCCGTGGCTACCAGCTGGCCGCCATAATATGACCACAGCCGGATTTCCGCCACAAGAATGGTGGAAATCAGTCTGTGGCCATACTGGCGGTTGGCGGTAAGGTGGCGCTGCTACCACCAGCAGCGCCACGCCAGTAGACTCCTGCCAGCCATATTATGAGAAAAATACGGCCTGGTGGTGTTCTGCTGGTGGGCGCTGCTGGCGGTAGCAGCGCCCCGTCCCATCTCTTGCCGGAGGACCTCCTGGATGCAGGTAAGTGGGTGTGTGTGTGTGTGTGTGTGTGTGTGTGTGTGTGTGTGAATGTAGGTGTGTGAGTGAATGCGGGTATGCTTTGAGTGTTGAATGCATGTGTGCATGTACGGACGTGTGAGTGCGTGTATGTTGTGATATGTGAATGTGTGTCTGCGTGTATGTTTGAAAGTGCGGATGTGTGTGTGATTGAATGTATCCATGCGTGTAAGTATGTGGGAACGGGTGTGTGTCTGCGTGTGTGTGTGAAGGGGGTGTGAATGTAGGGGAGGAGGGTGGTTTGGAGAGCTAGTGGGGGTATCTGGAGAGGTGGGGGGGGTGGGGGAAGAGACCCCTATCTTTGACAGGGAAGGAATTCCCTGTCACTGATATGGCCTACGTCGTGGTCTTTGTGGCATTATGAACGCCACGAAAACCATGGAGGTAGGTGGGGTCATAATCCTGCAGGCTGAACAGTGACGGTCTGTTACCGCTATGGCGGTCGGAGTGGTACGTTGGCGGGTTGACTTCAGCCAACCTGCCAATGTCATAATGTGGCCGCCTGCCTGTTGGCGGTACTTACCGCCACATTATCCCCGACTGCCGGGGTCGTAATGACCACCATTATGTCTTGCCAGCTCCTCCTTTTGCTATCTCCCACCATTCCTGTCTTGTTCTTCTAATTTCCTGTTCTGTGCATGCTTTATCCTTTCAATGCTCACTTTTTGCTGCCCGGAGCTACTTTAGTGCATGAGGCCCCCACTCTTCAGTGCATGAATCATCCTTTCTGCTCAATCTTGCACTCTCCTCATGTGCATGCTCCCTGTCCCCTCTGCGTGGTTTCCCATAAGTGCCTACTTAATCTCTCACACTCCTTGTGGTCCTGCTCCCTTCTACCTTATGGTACGCACCTTTACCTTGATGGAGTAAACTTTCTATTTTACCTTTTCTTGTTCCTTCACAGAAAGGGTTCGACGTGTTTAATGCCCTGGATCTAATGGAGAACAAAACATTCCTAGAGAAGCTGAAGTTTGGCATTGGTGACGGAAACCTTCAGTATTACCTGTATAATTGGAAGTGCCCCAGCATGGGAGCTGAGAAGGTAACTTCCACTGGGAATGGAGACGTAGAGACACAAAGTGGAGGAGGTTGTAATTAAACTTGAGTTTGTGAGTTGTCAGGGTCATGCTTTCTAAGGAGAACAGTACAAGGGCCTTGGAGGCCAGGCTCTTCCTTGGGATACCAGGGCTCTAGCACTGAAGCAGAGTCAACACAGCCCCTGAAATTCACATCTCTTGATTAAGCCCTAAATGGTGGCACTATGAATTTACCAATTGGTTTTAAAGTACATATTCTTTATTGACAACTGTTGTAGATGTTAGGAGGAAGTCAAAACTAAACTTCTCAAATTATTTACCAATGTCTAATTGTTGCTGTAATTGCTTCCTATTTCTGGAACTCCCTGACTTGTCTTAAAAGTCAACTGATATTTTCCTGTGCCTCTTTCTCTCTAGTACTCGTTTAACAGGTGTCCGTTGCTTTCCACAGGTGGGATTGGTGCTGCAGTAAACACGTGGTCCTCTGGGACTGGATTAAGCCACTGAGCTGTGCCAGCAACTGACCTCTGAAACTTTGATCTTTTGGAATTGCTTGCAGAGGACTGTACTGAACCAAATGAGAGCCAAATGCAGTGATGTAAGGATTGTTCTCAGTGGGTGAGGATTGCGCCCCTTCTCTGGCATAGACTTCTTCCCATATTTTTGTTCTCTCCTCCGCTCGTCACACCACTACAAAGTTCCTCGTCGTACTGGTGTGACCAAGGGAATGTACAACTGCTGAACGCTCTTGCACGATTGGCGTAAAATGGAGTCAACGGGTGAATAGTAATAAAAAGTATATATTATATATATATATTTTAAATCTTTGAGATTTTGACCTTTAACAATGCGTCATAGCTGCTTTTTGGCCATATTGTACTTTCCTTCTGCCACCCTCTCCTCGCGGATTAAACTGAGATCACCTCTAGCATGACACTGATTTGGGTTGTAAGTTGCACAAGGTATTGTTGCGTTGCTGGATTTCTGGAGGAACATTAACCAGAAGTCATCTGAAGTTGATTTCTGTTGGGAAGAAGCCTCGCATTACTAGTCTTTGAAGGTTGGTATTGTTAATTGGTTTTACAATGAGAGCAAGCTAGGGCAGTTTGTTGACTTTATGAACGGTTGAAAACTGTCAAACTGCTCCTGTAAAAAGAGGTGAGGGGTGATGAATGTATGTTGAAGGAAACGAAGGGAAATCTTACCAACTGCTGCCAATACAAAGGGCTATGAATTGGTGTTGCAAGTTGTCCCACCTGCTGCTGGTTCGCTTGCTTGCTTGGGCAGACAAAAGCAGTTTGATGCCTATGCCTGCCCCATGAAATTTAATAAATAATAAAATTATACAATAAACCCAAGTAGTAACTAGTGTGAATGATGATTTTGCCTGCAGCATGAGAACCATTTTGATGTCCCAAATGCATGTCAGGACTCCTCCATTGACAATTACTAAGACAGCAGTTCCTAACCCCTATACTTCTGTTCACCCCTTCTCCCCCCGCACTTATTACTACTGCAATCCGGGACCCCTCACAGAATCACTATTGTAATCCAGGGATCCCCACCGAATCATTACTGAAACCTCGGGACTCCAACCTGAGCAATTTTGATGATTTGAACCCCAAAATAATACACAAAAATACAATACAGAAAGAAGTCTTCATTAAACAAATACACAGATGCTGAAATATTTGTTTTTGATTCACAAACAAATATATCACATCGAAATGTTAATTTTAATGTAAAGTTGAAAATTCTCTAAATTCAATTGAGCCCTCACAACAGCCATACTATATTCTGTTTGTTCTTGAACCGCACCCTACGTATCAATCTGAGAATACTAAATTAATTTTGTTTTTAATTTCAAATTCATTCACTTTTACAGAACGTGTTAACGTTTTCAATTATACATTTTGCTTCTTTAGTTATATATGTTTTACTAATCTGTTACCATCAGCAGTCCCGGACAAAGGATATATAGTATGCCTGAAACCTCAACACCTTTGTCTACTTCTGTCAATGGATGATAAAGAAACTAAGAGCAGCCTATTAATGACAGCCCTGCCGACAGCAGACCCTAAAAGCAAAATATAGCTTCCATCTCAAGTACTGCCAGAGCCCACTTGCTCAAGCAAAATATCACCTCAGCCCCTTGCTAACCTGGTGGAGACCGAGCTGAAGAAAGAGTTGGACCCATACAGCATTTTTGGCAATGCAAAAAGTTCAGGCTAATGCAAAGTCAAATGCCAGGACACCATCCGCTCAGGGAAGGCCGAAGAAAGGACAACTTTGTAAAGAGGGTGTCTTTAATGGCATCCACATTGATCAGAGCAGCTTTAACGCTATGTCTGTTCTAGGCAAAGCAACTGACCTTTACATTGATTGCTTACTGGAGGTTTATTTCTTTATTTCGGATTAAATAATAAATGCATAAAAGAAAACACAAAATCACAGATCATAATCAAATTTACATAAGTTTATAGATAATCACCTTTATAGGGAAACACAGTTAAGAAAATACGTCTTAAAACCAATAAATAATTTTAAAAAGTCACAGTATTAACAACCTAAAAATGTTTCCATAAAAATAGAATAAAAAAGACCTGTCTCTCTAAACAACATCCTGACCACAGCACCTGTTTTTAACTCTGACCGCCCCAGCCAGAACTTGAACTTTTGTAAACTGAAGATGGAGGACTGCAACATTTGTAAATACAACGAGGCAGTCTCCACCTGATTTAAAAAAAGAAAAAAAAATCTTTCCCTCTCAGAAGAGGCAATATTTATCCCTGCCTTAAGTGCAAAAGTAAGTGGGCACAAAAAAAAACATAAAAATGCATAATGACCTAGGTAGAAAACTTGTCGCAGGAACATCGGATATGATTATCCACGTTATAGCGAATGTGGGGATCAGCTAAAAGCCAATGTAGTAGGTTTAGTCTGAACAGTGTTAATAATAAACAGTAGTCAGCCAAATTCAGGGTACAGAGATAAGGCTCCAAACCGGGTTCAGATTTCATAAGTAGAAAGGCCCTGACAGTGGAGGATAAAAGCAGGAAGCTAATGCAATCCTTTATGTAAGGAAGTAAAGCTCCAGCAGCTACCATCGATGTGGCAAACCCTGGATTCTGTCACCTTAGAGGGGTGGTAGTAGTACTCAGGCTAGGATGGCTTAGGACCCTCTCCTTTTAGGCCTGGAGATGACATTTTAGACCAGATATGCCCTTTCATGATGAGCCATAATTCGGAAAGCCCATAGATGCCCCTCATTACTTAGTGACACCGCTCAATGCCGCTGAGTCTTACAACATTGACACATATCCCTTTTGAGGTCCCAGCGGAAGAAGGCAACCTATTGTGACAGACACAAAAACTATTGAATGCAACCAGATCTACATCAATCTCATTCTTACCATCTGTGCGACTACGTGCTGTAAAAGAAGGCTTATAGATGTGATGAGCAGCATCATACAGTAAATTCCAGACCACACGAATAGGAGAAAATCATAAATTCCTGAACACAAGTCTACCCACATTAGCAAATCCGATTGAAGTGAAGCTGTCTGGGCATGATTTCATCCTGTATATGCCTTATCCCTTTTTGCCAACTGAGAATGCAGCCAATACAGGAGAAACTGGACAAATATCGGGCACTGTGAAGCGGGGTCTTTCGATGAGCTCATTCTGTCGCATCAAGAATGAGGACTGTCCTTCTGTGGTGTATGTCCAAAAACAACCACGAGTGGGTCTTCCGTTCTTCAACCTCTAACTGACTTTGTAATGACCACGAATACTTCTTTGGAGGGATTTGAAGCACATATCCAGCAGACGACAGTGAGAGGACTGTGATACAGTCAGGAGACAAACTTAACACCAATGTGCTTCAACTAAGGATCATTAGAAGAGGTCTGCAATGTTTCCTACTGTAAATGTCAGTCATTAGTGTTGATCAGTACAGACAAAACAACATCAATGCTTTGTCAACCAGCAGAGGGGCACAAGGTCTCAAGTACTGTCGGCAGCCTCTGTAGCATTGGCCCACACGCCATCAAATCTCCCTACAAGCAGAACGTCTTTCCAGAACAGACAGTAAGCAAGCTAATTTGGGAGAGCTGAACGACAGCCTGTTATGGAGTATGTTTATTGCATGTTAAAAAATAAAACTGGATCAATTTCCACCGCTGGCAAACCAAACAAGCATTTGCAATGCAATAGGTCTCGCACTTACTTGAGTTGGAGCTATTGTAAATGCATAACTGGACTTTTTTAAACAGATTAATTGGTCTACGCTGCCGCATATTTTGGTCCTTTCTGCCACATAATTCCAGTGGCCCTGCATATAACTAAAGGGCTAGTAGGCCTACTGAAATATTTTTTTAAACAAGGACCTTAAAACACAAACTTCTCCCAGGTGCAAAAATATTTACTTGGCAGTTGGTACAGGCAGCATTGCCCGTGGGGCAATGAATAAACAATTGTACTCCAAGAATGTGTGCTTAATGGTCACTATCCCTTTCATGCAGTCTGGGGAGTCGGGAAAAAACACTCATGATTTTTTGCACACTTGAGGAGAGCCACCTCACATGATATTAATGAGCCTCAGACAGTCTAGATCTGAAAAGTTACTTATCAAATAGTGACCATTGTTCAGCATGATCAACTGTAAGCTCTTCTCAAGGTTAGGTTTATAAATACACGCGCACACACACCTCAAGTTCACAGACTCGAATGTGTTTAGTTCACCTACTTCGGTTTCTGCTTTGTATTAGCAGCTTGTATCACATTATACCCAGAATGTGCATTTAATGTAAAAATGTCAAAATAACTGGCGATTTATGTCCTTTCTGGAGAGAGAACATACTTTTGTCTAGTGGAAGCTTGGCGTCATCATAAGATAATGCACAGGGTTAATGCACCTGCTGCAAAGAACGTGTAATAGGCAGATCAGAGTGCGTACAATGTTAAAAACTATACCGCTGATCAAGTTCACGCTCTGAGCGCTGTGAGTGCCGTGGCAGCCAGAGAATGTACTTTTGTCTAGTGGAAGCTTGGAATCATCATAAGGTAGCGCACAGGGTTAATGTGCCTGCTGCAAAGAACGTGTACTAGGCAAATCACAAAGTGCATGTAATGTAAAAATGTCAAAATAACTGACGATTTATGTTCTTTCTGGGGAGAGAACCTGCTTTTGTCTAGTGGAAGCTTTGAGTCATCATAAGATAGCACACAGGGTTAATTTGCTTGCTGCAAAGAACATGTGCTAAGCAGATCAGAGTGCACATAATGTAAAAACAATACTGCCAATCGAGTTTGCGCTGAGTGCCATGGCAGCTACGCAGCACAGACAAAAGAAAAAAGTAGTTTGCCTACGATGAAGTATGTCAGCAATCATGCAATTATCCCTGTAACAGGGTCGGTGTCCAAGGGTAACCAAACCGGCCGAAGATGGAACAAACGTAAAGCATCTACCAATGACATCAAGCGATTTTTGAAAGTCAAGCCCATGAACGAATGAAAGTGATGGGTGTGAGGTGGGCTTGGTTAAAAGCTCACAATACCTGACAGGAGAAAGCGCTTGCACGCTCGACTTAAAACCTGATTTTTAATTGCTCTGTCATGGCCCAGATAATACTCGTTCACGGACCTATGTAAGCTTGAGAATCACCCCCTATTCCACTAGGATTGCAAATAAACACCCTCTCCAGTTGCCGCTGACAAGTCCTGCATCAAAACCCCTGGTCTTTGAAACAATCAGCCTGGCTCCTGAGTTCAATGAATTCTCTCATTTAGACAATCCTACACGCTTCATAGACATTCTTGTTCTAGCCAGTGCTGTACACTAACAAAACATGTGTATGTAAATGGAAGAAAATATGTGTGTTCACAGAAAGACGGACGTCCTTTCTCTTTACAGCCCCATCGGGTCTTACCTTATCTATTAAGTGTCTCGTATTGGTTTCAGACTTGTACCAATCAGACTATACATTGCAGGAAAACCGAGGTTCCTTTGGTTTCCATACCATCCCTTCTTTTATGGCCTCACAGGGCTGTTGTGGAAATTGTGAAAGGTCTCTTCAGAGCATTCCCTCCAATGAGGATTCATCAATAAAATAGGAACTTGAACCAGTGGTGTCCTAGGTAAAAAGGAGCCAGTTCTCAAGGCTAGCCTCAAATGCTCTTGTTGGAAAATAGACCGTGTGGCACATTTACAGTCAGTCTTATGATGAACGTTAACAGGGAAAGAGTAACACTGCGTTATACCAAAAGTGCCTGCTGACTTCCATCTCAGTTAACTAGTCGTACACACACCTTTCTTTCAGCAACCTTCGGATGCAGCTTGAGGGAGCTTCGAATTAAATTGATGTGTCCAAATGTCTGAGACTCTATTATGGCAAGACTAATGAATTTAGAGAGTCCGGACAATTGCTAATAGCATAGTCTAATCCAGAGAAAGGTTATCTGTTGCTGAAGTGGGGGATGTCTAGGTGGGTAGCAAAATCAGTTATTTACTGTAGCACCAAAGCTGGGTGGCTGCTTGCAAGGACAGTCAAAGTACATTGTATTCCTTGCAGATATCTGCAATATTGAGATGTCCACCTACCTTCACTTCACACTAATGCTTGGATACAGTAGCAGACAGTGGTGGGCCAAGTAGTTCTTAATCTTTTCAGACTTACTGAGCCTTTCTATCATTTTTCTTCCTCCCACGCTGTTGATGCGTTAATTGTGATGCTGTTTGTTTTTTCCAATCATAATATGGGACTTTATGAAAGATTTAATGCTGGTAACTTCTGTTGGATGCCTCCAACTGCAGGTTCCTCCGCTTAGAATAATCTCCAGGCACCTGGATACAGAAACTTCACTTTAAAGTACTCCTGAATGCTACAAGGTGGTGCCTCCTTACTGGCATGCAACTGACAAAGTGGAACTGATCATATCACCCCCAACCCTGCGAAATAATGTCAGTTCCTTTCGTTTCTTACCTTTTGACTAGGTTCCGAAGGCCCTCTTCCAAACTTTAACTGACTTCTTTCTGTTTCATCATAACTCCATGGGTTCCTATGTACCCAAAGGTGCCTGGATTCCCCGTGAGGGGGGTGAACGTCTAGGGGGTTTGATCTCCTGTGCTGGTACTGGAGTGATGCCTGCAAAGGGCTGACTGACTCTTTGTGGACACTTGAAAAAAATTCAGTATCTGATCTGGACTCCTGATTATTATCTGTTTTCTTTAACCACTATTACACCTTTGTGCCTGTAAAACTACAGAGATGCTACTGTTAAGACTTCTAAAATTAAGAAAATCGCACTGACACATGGATCTTGAAAAGGCTCTGGGTTCTGTACTGGTGCAGGTGCTCATATCAGATGCAATTTTGAAAGTATTAAGAAAAGTAGGTTTCACATATTAGAGATACCATTGCCATAAACAAGGTTTGACACTTTTTATCTGCTCAGAACCATTGGTAGTTCCTTAGCCTTCTACTGAGAAGGAGAATAATAGTTGCAACTAACCACTACAGAAATCAAACATTATCTTCTTGGGGATTTTGCTGCCTAAAGGGCCAACAGCGAAGGCACTGCAGCCATTCCGGTCAGTAAACATAGGTGTGAAAGTCAAGCGTGAGCTGCCCTTAACTTGTTTTTGGGTGATGTAGGCAAACCTTATGAACACTGAAACATGCAGAAACACAGAATATCACTGTAATAGATTTAAGCACATTCGGGGTTGTATTTTTTTTTTTTGTCACCCCGGCTCCAAGTTCATCAACAGATAGTTCCATCATTAATAGAGAGGGTTTGTTAGAATATGGCGGATTTCCTTTAATCACGACAAGCGCACAAGGGCCAGTAAAAGAAACTGTGCTTAGTTTTGCTCGCGCTCGCAGGTAGAGACCACTGGCACTCATTTTTGGGCACCAACACGTACTTTTTCTCATCAGACCTTGACCCAGAGAAAGCGCGATAAAAACAAAAGGAGGAAAAGAGGAGTGAGAGAGGCAGGAAAACGGTGGCAAAGGGAGACAGCAGAGATGAAAAAGAGCACGCAAGACTGAAATAGTGGAAGGGAGTGTGTGGTGGGGGACAAAAGATGCACGAGTTGGAATCCAGACTAAGCAGCTTTGGCATTCGGCAATGCAGACATTCGTCATCCCGGCTGCGGGAATATATATAAAAAAAAAATTTGCCTCCAGCACTGACCATTTTCTAAACTAAGCACTACCTACAAAATAGACTCCAAAGCAATGAAACAGCCAGGAATTGACGAATAGCCTTCACTCAACTCCAACGCCTTTCTAGGAGGAGCTCCACACAGGAACGTTTTCTACACAAATGGAAAGAGATTGCTAAACCAAAGGATTGTGTTGCTAATTCTGAGTGGATACTGCTTTCATGCCTAGCACCCCAGGCCAAAGCTATCCCATTTAGCAAGTTTGCTTTTACGTTGCACACTCCAGCCAGAAAAAAAAATCTTTCAAATTTCTCTCAGTTGAGAAATTTGTCTCCGATGAAATTCTTTACTCCAGAGCACAACACCGGAGTGTCTTGGTGTTAGTGCTCTCATCTACTCGATGTAATGTAGCGGGGCTGTCCATCAGTCCCTGCATCTATAGCCATTTAAAGAAGGGATGAAAGCCTTCAAATCTAGAATAACTGCAATGAGCCTCAACATGCTTCTGCTGAGACCAGACTCTTAAGGGTTGGATGGGCAGCTCGCGGAGTTAGTTAACATGTAAATGCTCCCCTAACCAGTTAGTGATGAACCTGTCCCCTATAATGTCTGAAGTTGCAGAGTTGTTTTTGAATAAATTACTCATCCTGGACCAGCACGGAAGATCATTGTGTAGTTTTCAGCTCACAGCAGTCTCGTTAAACAGCTCTCCATACAACCTGTTCCCTGAGCCATGCAGACACTTTAAACATTTTGTTCCTTAGGCTCCACTAAGATATCAAATAGATATGCAAAACTCTGAGATCCAGATGAAAAATCACTGCCATTGCTTTCAACCTTTAACAGGGCTACCATCTCCACCATGTTATGCACTCTCTCCTTAGGAAGAAAACCTTTTCTGAAGTCCCCATGAACTGAAGTCTTTTCATGAAAAAATCTATGTCCGAGATGGTCGACTGCTAGAGACTGATTTTGTCCAACAATGAACATGATGCTGTGAGGAGCCAATCATCCGGATGCAGGTGCATGCGAAGCTCGTACCACCAAAGATGGTCTACTGCCACCACCATAGAGAGCGAAAACTCTTGGTGCTGATGTCTGCCCAAGCACTCGATTGAAAACTATCTCTCTTAATCGCATCACTTAGCTATTGCTGCTATAGTAGACTGATCATGATATGAACGTAATCATTGAGGGTTAACTGTACATTTAATCTGCTTTCTGATGAGCTTTTCGAGAAAGTATTGGTCTATAAACGAACTCAAGTGTCCTTTCTTTGAAACCATGGAGCATCTTAAATAGCATCCTCTTTCTCTGCATGTTGTACCCTCTTTACCCTCTGTTGCCTCTTTCGAGGGGAGAATTTTCTCCTTGTTCATCAATGTTTGGGCAATCAGGCAATGTTTTATTTTGCCACCAATGGGTCAAACAATTGGGCAATGTTTTGTGTTGCCACTACAAGCCCAAGCGAATAGAACAGTAGCTTCTTTTGGGGGTAGGTCTACGACCCCAGAGAAACCAATAGCACAACTGGGGATTGTGTAGGATTTCACTGTCTGCGCATCACATAGCTCCTTTATTACTATGCACCAGTAACTTTGAATCATGGGACAAGCCTAGGTTGTGTGGTAAAAGGAACCTCCTTCGTCGTTGCATCATAAGCAAGTATGTTTCTGGGTTTTTCCCAACTCTATGTAACTTGGCCCTTTATAGATACATTCTGTGCAAGACCTTCTACTGGATGAGGTGAAATCTGTCTCTAATGGCCACCTCCCAAGTGTCCAACAAAGCTGTTTCTCTGTCGGTATCCACATCCTGCTCCCACCGCTGACGTAGGTTTATATGGTTGCCTGGGATATTTATTAATTACTGTCTTGTACATCGATGAGACCCCCCGTTTACCCAGGATGTGACATTCGAGTGTTGCGTATTTGAAAACATTCTCCCAGTCAATGGCCTCTGCATGTAAGGCATGTTTGAGTTGAGTGTACTTGTAGTGTTGTGTGCGTGAGAGTTCTGTTTCTCCTGCAGTTTTTCAAATGGCTTGATGAGTCCACCCTCCATAATGTCGCCAGTAGCTTACACACCCACTTCAACACAATTCCCTCCCATAAGGGTGTTAAAAGCATCATTTTGCCCTTCCACCCAGTGTGGGCCACTGCTCTCTCTCATGCTGTTAAAGCAGACAGAGCGGGGTGAGGAGCTTCTTGTTCATCTTTGGCCCTCCATATAAATAGTGCAGCCAACTAGGCGCAGTCATGGTATGTCTGTCCCATCCAACTGGTGGCTCATCTAATGGAGCACTGATCCAGTCATTAACTGCCTGTTGTTGAGTCGTCTGTAATATGCCCTTATATGTAGAAGAGCTATCCAACCATAATATAATGATCCACGGGAGGTTCAAAGCAATGCTGGGGGTGTAGGGGCGGGAGGGGTGCTTCGTCAGACAGAAGCAGTCAAATCTCCCTTCCTAATCCTACTTCATATAAAGGAGCTTTGGCGGTGATTTTGTTTTGAAGATGTCTACTCGCCCTATGAGTTTTATTGGTAGCTTGCAGCATCTGGATATGTCACTCTGTACATATGTCAGCAGCTTGTCTATTTTCCTTTTCAGGAATCTGTCTGGTTTCAATGAGATGTCTATCCCTAGGTATTTAAACCCATTGTATGCTACCTGAAGAGGGCTGGTTACTTCATTCTCCAGAGACCAGTCCCAAATCTTATAAAGTACCAAATGCCCCAGTTTACTTTATATCCAGAGTATTCTCCGAACTCCTCCGTGTTAGAGCAGTTCCCAGAGTTGTGCGGGGGTGAGCCAAGTACAGATCAATAGAGCAATGTCTGCGTATAATGAGATTTTTTTTCCTGCTGCGAGTCTTTGCCTAAACTGAAGCAGACCTGCTCAGTGGATCTGACCCAGCAGGCAAGGGGTTCTAGTCACAGGGCTAATAGGACTGGTGAAAGTTGACACCCTTGCCTAGTCCCTCTATGCAGCAGGTGTGATCCAATGAGCAACACACGCTGCTTGTGTATTTCCACCGGGAGCCCATATGGTCCAGGGGTCTTTACTGCTTTGCATGTATGCCAAGACTTCGAACAGCTCCTCATGTCTGAATTTTCCCTCCATCAAAGCTGAGGTGTCCTCTCATAGGGTCAGAATATCTACATAAGTTAAGAAACTATCTGCCTCTCCCTCGACAGGGCTAGCTTTCAAAAGCAAAGCTCCTGGTAATACTGGACAAACTCAGGAGCCACCACATCTGCCTTTGTTATCCTTTCTTCCACCCTGGTGACTATTTCTCCAACTCTTTTGGCTTCCTTTTCACTACAGTTAAGCCGCGTAGGAAGATGGCCACCCATACCAGCCACTAAGTATAATTTTCGCTGCATTTTTGTGCTGCATTCTGTTCTACATGGTGATACTTGTGCTGCAGCATGACTCACCATATCTATGAGTAATTTCTCAAAGGAGGCTAATTGAACGGATTTCTTAAGTTTTTTTTTTTTTTTTTTTCTGCCCTACGTTTGTCTGTATTTTGTCATGGAGAACCACTTGGTAGGCTTTCCAAATGTCGTGGTGAATCAACCGATCCCATATTGTCATCAAAACACAGTACTGAATCCATTCTGATTTCTGGCGTAGTTTTGGGTCCCTGCTGGGAGGGTTTAACATCCCAGTATGACCTGACAATTAGTGAGTGGTCAGCTATCCCTCCAGCTAGATATTCTGCCTCTGCTAACGGAGATGTTTTCCAGCAGGCATAAATACTTAGTTCAGCCAGCAGTAGGTCTTGTGTGCTCATGAAGTGTGATTATTGCCTGATTGGCTGACACAAACCTATCTACCGGCACTAGTGCCCTGGCAAACCACTCCTGCAGTGTGTGCTGAAATTCTTTGCCACTTATCATTCTCGATCGACCTAGCCCTGGGGTATTGAAATTGCCTCTCGCAATTGGCGATGTGTCTCCAGTATCCAAGAGGATGGTGCTGATTTTCTCTAGTGTGCTTTTCTGTATGTGTGGGTTTGCATGTACATTAATGAAAGGGGCACTGGGGATCTGGGAAACCAGGATTACACTATTAGGATATCACTACGGCTTGACCACCTGCTGAACACTAGAAAAAGGGTTTTCTTTTTCCCCAATATTGCCACCTGTCTATACCTCCGGAAATAGCTATTGTGTCAAAATTAAAGGTATTGGCCCCTGCCAAGGAACCTTCAGTAAGTGCCCATCTAGTGTGTGTCTTGTAATAGAATGTTCGATGGCATGTGTAGCTGCAGATACACATGTTGTGCATAGCCCGCCATCTGGTGTTGGGTCGGAGTGTTACAAGTTGTTTTTCTTCTAAGAAGTCTTTCGAGTCACGAGACCGAGGGACTCCTCCTCTTTTGCTTCCATTGCGCATGGGCGTCGACTCCATCTTCTATTGTTTTCTTTCCGCCATCGGGTTCGGACGTGTTCCTTTTCGCTCCGGGTTTCGGAACGGAAAGATAGTTAAAACTCGGAAAATTACGTCGGTATTGTTGCGTTCGGGATCGGGTTAGATAGAATCGACATCGAATCGTGAAGAGCTCCAGTAGCCCTTCGGGGTAATTTCGATCCCCCGTCAGGGCCTGGTCGGCCCGACCGCGTGTAACATCGAGGCTGATAGAACGGACCCCGTTCCGATTCTGTCCTAAATGCCACAACAAATACCCATATACAGACCAACATTTGGTCTGTAACCTGTGCCTGTCGCCCGAGCACAAGGAAGAAACTTTCGAGGCCTGTCGTGCGTTTCGATCCCGAAAAATGCTCCGTGACCGGCGAGCCAGAAGATTACAGATGGCGTCCACGTCGACAGGACACCGAGAGTTCGAGGAACAAGGAGAAGAAGAGGAAGCCTTCTCTATCCATGAATCGGACTCGGAGGAATTCGACGTCCAAGAAACAGTGAGTAAGACGTCGAAGCCAGCACACAAGAAAACAGACAAGGCCCAGGGGACGCCACTGCCAACAGGCCATGGCTCAACCCATAAAATCGGTGACCGCCCATCGGCACCGAAAAAGGCCGAACTAGTGCCGAGATCGTCCGACTCGGGTCGAGACACAGGCACGCAGCAATCTCGGGACCGAGAAAGTGCTGCCGACAAAGATCGACGCCGAGACAGCGGAGCCGAAGCTGCTCGACGCAGAGACAGCAGCACCGAGGAGGATCGACGCCGAGAAGTTTCGACTCCAAAAAAGAGAAAAGTCGCCTCGGAGCCGAAAACGAGTAAGGACATAGTTTCGGTGCCAAAACGACCGGCAACCGAGCCAACTACCAGCTCATATTCAGAGGAGCAGTCACTGTCCTCTCAATTGCGCAAACATAGATTCGAGGAAGAGTTACAGTCCACTGAAGTAGACCACACTCAAAAGCGGATCTTCATACAGAGTGGAACAGGGAAGATCAGCACCCTTCCCCCTATTAGGAGAAAAAGGAGACTTGAGTTCCAAACACAGGAACAAGCACCACAAACAAAAGTGGTGAAGAAGGTAACTCCGCCACCCTCTCCTCCACCTGTAACTCACATATCACCGGCACAGACTCCGTCCCACTCACCGGCTCACACCACCATGAGCCAAGATGACCAGGACGCTTGGGACCTATACGACGCCCCAGTGTCAGACAACAGTCCGGAGGCGTATCCTACCAAGCCCTCACCACCAGAGGACAGCACAGCGTATTCACAAGTGGTAGCTAGGGCAGCAGAGTTCCATAACGTGTCGCTACACTCGGAACCTGTCGAGGATGACTTCCTTTTCAACACCCTCTCCTCCACCCATAGCACCTACCAGAGCCTGCCTATGCTCCCAGGAATGCTAAGGCACGCAAAGCAAATCTTCAAAGAGCCTGTCAAGAGTAGGGCAATAACACCAAGTGTGGAAAAAAAATATAAAGCACCGCCCACAGACCCTGCTTTCATCACCTCACAGCTGCCACCAGATTCAGTTGTAGTAGGGGCAGCTCGCAAGAGAGCCAACTCTCACACATCAGGCGATGCACCACCTCCGGATAAAGAAAGCCGCAAGTTCGACGCAGCCGGAAAAAGGGTCGCAGTACAAGCTGCAAACCAGTGGCGCATCGCTAACTCTCAAGCGCTCCTAGCGCGATATGACAGGGCCCATTGGGACGAGATGCAGCACCTCATCGAGCATCTACCCAAAGATTTACAAAAAAGGGCGAAACAGGTGGTTGAGGAGGGACAAAACATCTCCAATAACCAAATACGCTCCTCTATGGATGCAGCGGACACAGCTGCAAGAACAATTAACACAGCAGTAACCATAAGAAGGGACGCGTGGTTACGAACATCTGGCTTTAAACCGGAGATACAGCAAGCGGTGCTCAATATGCCATTCAATGAGCAACAATTGTTCGGACCTGAAGTGGACACGGCAATTGAGAAGCTAAAAAAGGACACTGACACTGCCAAGGCCATGGGCGCACTCTATTCCCCGCAGGGCAGAGGCACTTTCGGCACCTTCTGCAAAACAACCTTCAGAGGGGGGTTTCGGGGTCAGGCCACACAAGCCAGTACCTCACATTCAACACCATCTACCTACCAGGGACAGTACCAAAGGGGAGGCTTTCAGGGCCAGTACAGAGGAGGACAATTACCTAGAAACAGGGGAAAATTTCAAAGCCCATAAACACCTGCAACCAAACAGTGACTCACAGGTCACTCATCCCCTCCACACAACACCAGTGGGGGGAAGAATAAGTCAGTATTACCAATCTTGGGAGGAAATAACAACAGACACTTGGGTCTTAGCAATTATTCAACATGGTTATTGCATAGAATTTCTCCAAATCCCTCCAAATATACCACCAAAAACACAGAATATATCAAAACAGCATTCAGACCTTCTGGAAATAGAAGTTCAAGCATTACTGCAAAAGAACGCAATAGAACTGGTACCAGGTACACAAATACACAGGAGTTTACTCACTGTACTTTCTAATACCAAAAAAGGACAAAGCACTGAGACCAATTCTAGATCTCAGAACACTAAACACCTACATCAAATCAGAACACTTTCACATGGTCACGCTACAAGAAGTGTTACCATTGCTAAAGCAACAAGACTACATGACAACCTTAGATCTCAAAGACGCGTATTTCCACATACCGGTACATCCCTCACACAGGAAATACCTAAGGTTCGTATTCAAAGGAATACATTACCAATTCAAAGTATTGCCGTTCGGTATAACAACCGCACCAAGAGTCTTTACAAAATGCCTAGCAGTAGTAGCTGCACACATCAGAAGGCAGCAAATACACGTATTCCCGTATCTAGACGATTGGCTAATCAAGACCAACTCACTGACAAAGTGTTCACACCACACAGATCGGGTCATACAAACCCTCTACAAACTCGGTTTCTCCGTCAACTATGCAAAATCACACATTCTGCCGTGCAAAGTACAGCAATACCTAGGAGCAACAATAAACACAACAAGGGGAATAGCCACTCCAAGTCCACAAAGGGTTCAAAATTTCCTAAAAGTTAAACAAACCATGTATCCAACACAAAAAATACAGGCAAAGATGGTATTACAACTCCTAGGCATGATGTCCTCATGCATAGCCATTATCCCGAACGCAAGACTGCACATGAGGCCCTTACAACAGTGCCTAGCATCACAATGGTCACAAGCACAGGGTCACCTTCTAGATCTGGTGTTGTTAGACCGCCAAACATACATCTCGCTTCTATGGTGGAACAGTATAAATTTAAACAAAGGGCGGCCTTTCCAAGACCCAGTGCCACAATACGTGATAACAACAGATGCTTCTATGACAGGGTGGGGAGCACACCTCAATCAACACAGCATCCAAGGACAATGGGACGTACATCAAACAAAGCTGCATATAAATCACCTCGAACTGCTAGCAGTTTTCCTAGCGTTAAAAGCATTCCAACCCATCATAACCCACAAGTACATTCTTGTCAAAACAGACAACATGACAACAATGTATTATCTAAACAAACAGGGGGGGACACACTCGACACAGCTGTGCCTCCTGGCACAAAAAATATGGCAATGGGCAATTCACAACCACATTCACCTAATAGCACAGTTTATTCCAGGGATCCAGAATCAACTTGCAGACAATCTCTCTTGAGATCACCAACAGGTCCACGAATGGGAAATTCACCCCCAAATTCTAAACACTTACTTCAAAATTTGGGGAACACCTCAAATAGACTTATTTGCAACAAAGGAGAACGCAAAATGCCAAAACTTCGCATCCAGATACCCACACAGGCAGTCTCAAGGCAATGCCCTATGGATGAACTGGTCAGGGATATTTGCGTACGCTTTTCCCCCTCTCCCTCTCCTTCCATATCTAGTAAACAAATTGAGTCAAAACAAACTCAAACTCATACTGATAGCACCAACATGGGCAAGGCAACCTTGGTACACAACACTGCTAGACCTATCAGTAGTACCCCACGTCAAGTTACCCAACAGGCCAGATCTGTTAACCCAACACAAACAACAGATCAGGCATCCAAACCCAGCATCGCTGAATCTAGCAATCTGGCTCCTGAAATCCTAGAATTCGGACACTTAAACCTCACCCAAGAATGTATGGAAGTCATAAAGCAAGCTAGAAGACCATCCACTAGACACTGCTATGCAAGCAAATGGAAAAGGTTTGTTTGCTACTGCCATAATAATCAAATTCAACCATTACACGCATCTCCAAAGGATGTAGTGGGTTACTTACTACACTTACAAAAATCTAACCTGGCCTTCTCTTCCATTAAAATACACCTCACAGCAATATCTGCATACCTGCAGATTACCCATTCAACTTCACTATTTAGGATACCTGTCATTAAAGCGTTTATGGAAGGCCTCAAAAGAATTATACCACCAAGGACACCACCCGTTCCTTCATGGAACCTCAACATCGTCTTAACAAGACTCATGGGTCCACCTTTTGAACCCATGCATTCTTGCGAAATACAATTCCTAACCTGGAAAGTTGCATTTCTCATCGCCATCACATCTCTAAGGAGAGTAAGTGAAATTCAGGCGTTTACAATACAAGAACCTTTTATCCAAATACACAAAAATAAGGTAGTCCTAAGAACCAATCCTAAATTTCTACCAAAAGTTATTTCACCGTTCCACTTAAATCAAACGGTAGAACTACCAGTGTTCTTCCCACAGCCAGACTCGGTAGCTGAAAGGGCACTACATACATTAGACATCAGAAGAGCACTAATGTACTACATTGACAGAACAAAAGAAATCAGAAAAACAAAACTGTAGGAAGTTGGCTCTGTATGTGCTATTTCAAAGTAAGGAATAGCATGCACAGAGTCCAAGGGTTCCCCTTAGAGGTAAAATAGTGGTAAAAATAGATAATACTAATGCTCTATTTTGTGGTAGTGTGGTCGAGCAGTAGGCTTATCCAAGGAGTAGTGTTAAGCATTTGTTGTACATACACATAGACAATAAATGAGGTACACACACTCAGAGACAAATCCAGCCAATAGGTTTTGTATAGAAAAATATCTTTTCTTAGTTTATTTTAAGAACCACAGGTTCAAATTTAACATGTAATATCTTGTTTGAAAGGTATTGCAGGTAAGTACATTAGGAACTTTGAATCATTTCAATTGCATGTATACTTTTCAAGTTATTGACAAATAGCTACTTTAAAAGTGGACACTTAGTGCAATTTTCACAGTTCCTGGGGGAGGTAGGTTTTTGTTAGTTTTACCAGGTAAGTAAGACACTTACAGGGTTCAGTTCTTGGTCCAAGGTAGCCCACCGTTGGGGGTTCAGAGCAACCCCAAAGTCACCACACCAGCAGCTCAGGGCCGGTCAGGTGCAGAGTTCAAAGTGGTGCCCAAAACGCATAGGCTAGAATGGAGAGAAGGGGGTGCCCCGGTTCCGGTCTGCTTGCAGGTAAGTACCCGCGTCTTCGGAGGGCAGACCAGGGGGGTTTTGTAGGGCACCGGGGGGGGACACAAGCCCACACAGAAATTTCACCCTCAGCAGCGCGGGGGCGGCCGGGTGCAGTGTAGAAACAAGCGTCGAGTTCGCAATGTTAGTCTATGAGAGATCAACGGATCTCTTCAGCGCTGCAGGCAGGCAAGGGGGGGCTTCCTCGGGGAAACCTCCACTTGGGCAAGGGAGAGGGACTCCTGGGGGTCACTTCTCCAGTGAAAGTCCGGTCCTTCAGGTCCTGGGGGCTGCGGGTGCAGGGTCCTTTCCAGGCGTCGGGACTTAGGTTTCAGAGAGTCGCGGTCAGGGGAAGCCTCGGGATTCCCTCTGCAGGCGGCGCTGTGGGGGCTCAGGGGGGACAGGTTTTGGTACTCACAGTCGGAGAGTAGTCCGGGGGTCCTCCCTGAGGTGTTGGTTCTCCACCAGCCGAGTCGGGGTCGCCGGGTGCAGTGTTGCAAGTCTCACGCTTCTTGCGGGGAGATTGCAGGGTCTTTAAAGCTGCTCCTCGAAACAAAGTTGCAGTCTTTTTGGAGCAGGTCCGCTGTCCTCGGGAGTTTCTTGTCTTTTTTTGAAGCAGGGCAGTCCTCAGAGGATTCAGAGGTCGCTGGTCCCTTGGAAGGCGTCGCTGGAGCAGAGTTCTTTGGAAGGCAGGAGACAGGCCGGTGAGTTTCTGTTGCCAAGGCAGTTGTCGTCTTCTGGTCTTCCTCTGCAGGGGTTTTCAGCTAGGCAGTCCTTCTTCTTGTAGTTTGCAGGAATCTCATTTTCTAGGGTTCAGGGTAGCCCTTAAATACTAAATTTAAGGGCGTGTTTAGGTCTGGGGGGTTAGTAGCCAATGGCTACTAGCCCTGAGGGTGGGTACACCCTCTTTGTGCCTCCTCCCAAGGGGAGGGGGTCACAATCCTAACCCTATTGGGGGAATCCTCCATCTGCAAGATGGAGGATTTCTAGAAGTCAGAGTCACCTCAGCTCAGGACACCTTAGGGGCTGTCCTGACTGGCCAGTGACTCCTCCTTGTTGCTTTCTTTGTTCCCTCCAGCCTTGCCGCCAAAAGTGGGGGCCGTGGCCGGAGGGGGTGGGCAACTCCACTAAGCTGGAGTGCCCTGCTGGGCTGTGACAAAGGGGTGAGCCTTTGAGGCTCACCGCCAGGTGTTACAGCTCCTGCCTGGGGGAGGTGTTAGCATCTCCACCCAGTGCAGGCTTTGTTACTGGCCTCAGAGTGACAAAGGCACTCTCCCCATGGGGCCAGCAACATGTCTCTAGTGTGGCAGGCTGCTGGAACTAGTCAGCCTACACAGACAGTCGGTTAAGTTTCAGGGGGCACCTCTAAGGTGCCCTCTGGGGTGTATTTTGCAATAAAATGTACACTGGCATCAGTGTGCATTTATTGTGCTGAGAAGTTTGATACCAAACTTCCCAGTTTTCAGTGTAGCCATTATGGTGCTGTGGAGTTCGTGTTTGACAGACTCCCAGACCATATACTCTTATGGCTACCCTGCACTTACAATGTCTAAGGTTTTGTTTAGACACTGTAGGGGTACCATGCTCATGCACTGGTACCCTCACCTATGGTATAGTGCACCCTGCCTTAGGGCTGTAAGGCCTGCTAGAGGGGTGTCTTACCTATACTGCATAGGCAGTGAGAGGCTGGCATGGCACCCTGAGGGGAGTGCCATGTCGACTTACTTGTTTTGTCCTCACTAGCACACACAAGCTGGCAAGCAGAGTGTCTGTGCTGAGTGAGAGGTCTCCAGGGTGGCATAAGACATGCTGCAGCCCTTAGAGACCTTCCTTGGCATCAGGGCCCTTGGTACTAGAAGTACCAGTTACAAGAGACTTATCTGGATGCCAGGGTCTGCCAATTGTGGATACAAAAGTACAGGTTAGGGAAAGAACACTGGTGCTGGGGCCTGGTTAGCAGGCCTCAGCACACTTTCAATTGTAAACATAGCATCAGCAAAGGCAAAAAGTCAGGGGGCAACCATGCCAAGGAGGCATTTCCTTACACAAAACAACTGTTTATTGCATTCCAAAAACCTCATACTGGAAACCCAATATCAAAACAGGGTATAGCCAGATGGATAGTTAAGTGCATCCAAATCTGCTACCTTAAAGCAAAAAGGGAGCTGCCCATTACACCAAGGGCACACTCAACCCGAAAGAAAGGCGCTAGCATGGCCTTCCTAGGGAATATTCCAATGCACGAGATATGTAAGGCAGCCACATGGTCTACGCCTCACACATTTACTAAGCACTACTGTGTAGACGTGCTATCCGCACAACAAGCCACAGTAGGTCAAGCCGTACTAAGAACTTTATTTCAGACTACTTCCACTCCTATAGGCTGAGCCACCGCTTTTGGGGAGATAACTGCTTACTAGTCTATGCACAACATGTGTATCTGCAGCTACACATGCCATCGAACTGAAAATGTCACTTACCCAGTGTACATCTGTTCGTGGCATTAGTCGCTGCAGATTCACATGTGCCCACCCGCCTCCCCGGGAGCCTGTAGCCGTTTGGAAGTTATCTTCAACTTTGTACATTTGTAAATATATTATTTAAACCTTAATTGGTACATACTTATTCACTCCATTGCATGGGCACTATTACTAACACACACAACTCCTACCTCACCCTCTGCGGGGAAAACAATCGAAGATGGAGTCGACGCCCATGCGCAATGGAAGCAAAAGAGGAGGAGTCCCTCGGTCTCGTGACTCGAAAGACTTCTTCGAAGAAAAACAACTTGTAAAACTCCGACCCAACACCAGATGGCGGGCTATGCACAACATGTGAATCTGCAGCGACTAATGCCACGAACAGATGTACACTGGGTAAGTGACATTTTCAGTCTCATGATGTCCGCGGAACATATTGAGCTATCACCACCTGCTTAATTTTCTTCTAGTCTGTTTACATTCCAGGTGAGGATTTTAAGGTGTTCATTTTCAAGTTCTCCCACCGTAATCATGGAGTTGGGTCCTCCCCCCACCCGGGTGCTACCAAATGTCCCCTCAGATAGAAGATGTCCCTACTCCTGCAATCTCTCTAGTATGTGCATTTGCTCAAAAACACATTAACCAATAATAAGCTTCACCTACTCTCCACCCCACTTTTCCACTTCATAAGCTTTAAACTGCTTCCTACCCAATTACGGAAGGTGTGTCCCCCACCTCTGAATGTCTAATAAAAGAAAAACCTACAGGTAATCACTCTACAATAGACCTGAGTCCTCCCCCTAAATCTGTGTCAGCAGAAATAGTAGTCTCATGTTAATGGGTGTAGTATCCTTCGCCCTGTGCCTCAACTTATACCTGATGTGGTTTTCATTGTCCTTGCCACACCAGCAATCTAGGCAGCCATTAGTTCACATTAGTCAAATCATATGATGTTGGACATGCAGCATGTCCCATGGACACATTTCACACAATGTTTTCTGCTGTCGTGGGTGGGAGGGGGGGTCGGGGTCAAAGTAGGGCCCGGGGGAGAAGAACCACCCCAATATTCTCAGACGAGTATGGCTCATTCCAGGAAACCTACGGACTGGACTAGCAATCACCTCCCTTGTCTACCTAAATATCTCCAACACCCCCACCACTTTAGTCCTTTCTGATACTGCTTGTTCCATTGAACCTGCAAGGCTTTAGTTCTTCGTCGTGCTGCTCGTTTCTGGTATAGTGACTCTGAGGTCATTCAGCCGTGTTTCTCTCTCTGGACAAGCTGATGCACTTAAGCCACGGCCATACGTCCTCTGGAATCGTAAAGCAATGTGTGGTTGTACCTTTGACCTGCCTGAGTTTGACAGAGTAGAGAAGTGCTTACTGTTGGTTACGTTGTCTCAATTTGGCTTTCAAGGAAGCAGTACCTCTGCTTTTGAACTGACTATGTAAAATCAGCGAAGAGAAGTTCTTTACTCCCTTCCACCGTCTAAGGGCACTGTGCCTATGCGACCTGCAGGATAGAGTTCTTAAAGTAGAACAATCTGGCCACTACGTGTCTGGGTGCTGGAGGGCGCTCTGGTACCCAGTGCGTGCTTTCTCCATTCAAGAGGGATGAAGGAGTCCACTCATAAGTGTGCTGAATGAGCCACTGTTCCATGAATAATTCTGTCCATTAACCCTCGATTCTTTCCGGTAGCTCTGTTATCTGGATTTTGTTCCAGCATGAACAGTCTTCCGCATTCTCCGCCGAGCATTGTGGTGTGCTACTGCACTCTCCAGTTCTTTTACTTGTAGTTTCGTACATTGGGGTTTACCGTCCTGACTGCTCACTCAACATCCGTGACTGGAGAGGCTAGTTTTCTGTGGTCCGTGCTCAAGAACCCCACATCGATTGCAGCTCTGCCAATCCTGGCCTCTAATGATTTTTTCAGGTCTGAGATGGCCCCAAGGATTTTCCCAAACTGTACCGCTTGACCCTCCAGTGTGCTGACAATGTTTTGAGAGACAGTTCATTTTCTACAGACTTCGCAGGTGACAGATGCTGCCCTTTAATAGCCCCCAGGTGCCCATCCCTTGGACAGAATCACATGCGGATAGGTGTCTGATCTCTTACCCAACCTGTATCAATGTCCTGGATGTAACGTCCCCCCAGACAGAATGATGTGGCTATTTACATAACCCCATGGTGGGGTGTGGGATATCTCTCGCTCTCTCTCTCTCCCCAAGCTGTATCAATGTCTTTGATGTTGGATCTGAGGTTGGACGCCTCCAACATTGAAATGTGGGAGGTAGGGATTTTGCAGCTTATATATGACTGGAATGGAGCCCAAGCCAGTCATGCCTTGCAAAGTAATTTAACCCTAGTTGATTAGGCCTGTGTTTAGTGGATTGTAGTGTCCCTATGATAGTGCCCCCCCCCCCCCCTCCTTCCGCTCTGGGTAGAGCCCTCTCTGTCAGGTGTATCATCTGCTGTGCCCAGTGATTGCAGTGCTACTCTCTAGGATCCCTCCTCTTCCCTCGGGGGCACAACTCTGTAAGGCCCTGTCACATTTGTTGCATGTTTGGGAGCAGTGGTCCCTTTTCCCTGCCAGGCAACCAAGCACTTTCTCTGGTGTACATGGCACTTGAGAGCCTCAGTGGGGCAACGGGGACTGGCACCGGTTTGCAGCTGGCCACCCTCACTCTTCAGGTCACCGGCCGCACTCACTTGATCCTTTGTGTCCCCTCATCCGAGCGGGCTGCCATCACAAGACACCACAGTCCTGTCTGAGCCCTGAGCACACAGTGCTTATTTATGGGTCCCCTGAGCCATTCACCAAGGCCCCGATCTCCAGGTGCGTCAGGTCATCGGAGCTGTAAGGGGGAGGGGTGGGTACCAATGCTCTTTGCTCCTCAACATCCCACCAGCCTATTCTTGAACTCTCCACTTAATTCTAAGGCTCTTTCCTTGACATCCAATGAAGTGCAACACACAAGACCCTGCAACTCTTCAAACCTTCACAATCACGTAGTAAAGTAGGGAGTGTATAAGTCCACTCCCTAGATTCCTCTGACCACTATTTGAACTATCAGTCCATTGACCGTAGTTAATCTCGCACATTCTCATACTATCATTGTGGTATGTTCTCCAAAACCATTTCCATGTAGATGATATAAACTTCACCTAATGACCAGTACTATTGCACCTGTATATATATTTTTTTTTAAAGTAAATTAGAGTCCGTTGTCTGAAACCAGAACTCTAGGATATTTTTCCCTAGAAAGTTAGATGCTTAACAAAACACGTAATCCTCAGCCTCCAATAGGTTTCCGTTTATCGTTTCCTATTCATTGTCTCACCTAAATGTCCAGTGTGTTAGATCAATATGGTTTACTCTAAAAACGCCAGGTGGATCCAGCCTGTCCCTCCTTGGAGCAAAATTCCCACTTCAGTGAACAACCGAGAGGCCACACTGGGACCTGACTGCATCTCACCTGCCAATCGCCTTTCTTCAGTCGAGCGTGGCCTCACACACTGCATATCGGTGGTCAACACCTGACCCTCCCTTAAAGCTATTCTCCTTTCAGCAACGCAACTGAACTCTCGTACATTTATTCTAGCAACCATAGATCAAACCTCTTCGTCCTACAGTAAAATCGCATCCTCTCATTGTACTGTACTGGAAACCTTGTAAAGCTGTTTGCCCTTTTTATTTTATTTCCGAGTATGTATTGCTGACATCCGTGGTTACCCACACAGACACACCGGGATTACAAGGTTGCAATAAAGGTGCATCCATGAGCCCTTTATGAATGCTATCAAAAGCATGTGATGCCTTTTTTTTTTTTTTTACAGCTTTGTCAAAGATTCTGACATTGCTGCATCATGGGGCACAAGCCTGGAACATAACTCCAATAACTCAAAGGATGAGACTTCACTTCAGTCTCTTGGTGTAGATGTTTTCTCAAGTGCAACCCAGGCCTAGGTAACATAGCTTACTTCTAGTGTTTAATTCTTTTTCAACCCCCCCAATCCCTCACTCCCGCCAGAGTTTCATCTAATCTTATTTTGTGTTCTGCATGGTCATTTCCAAAAATCAAATGTCGTCCTGAAATGTTAAAACGCCACTGATACCCTTAAACATTTGAATTGGAACTTGTGGAAAACAGCAACTACTGATGTCAACTTGATCAGCAAGGCCCTATATAGAACAAGCATATGCAATGCAAGGAGTCTCGCGTTTGCTCAAGTTGGAGCCATTAGCGTTGTAAATTCTTAACTAGACTTTTCTTGCCACTTAAATTGAAAGTGAAAAGTAAAACAGTTGACATAAGTGAGCCGATTCAAAGCGCCATGTGCATGAGCGAGAAGGAGAGAGACAAAAAGAAAAAGAAGTTTACTTGCATTCAAACGTATTGGCGATCGTGCAATTATCCATGTAACAGGGTCAGTCTGTAAGGCGGTAACAGAACCGCCCCAAGGAGGGACAAACAGAAAGCATTTACCAATGATAACAAGGATTTTTGAAAGGCAAGCCCGCAAGTGAGTAAAAGTGATAGGCATGAAGTGGGTGTGGTTAAAAGCCCACACTACTTACAACAGGTCAAAGCACTTGCACACTCGACCTAAGAACAGGACCACTTGGTAATATGCTGATTTGTGGTCCAGCTTCAAAAAAAGTTTTCTGTTTCAAGTATGTCCAATAGATCGTTGTCTTTAGTAAAGGGGAAGCATTCAACTTCATCGTATAATTGCTGAGTCATTCAAAAAGATGAAGGTCAAATACCATAATGCAGTTGGCAGTCTGCAATCCCAGCAGCACACCACTGATCCTCTAAGATATGTATAACTTAAGAGAGAACTCTGATGGCAGATGCCGCTCCCTAATAAATCTGTTACTTAATAGATAATTCTCTAGCTAAGATAGTAGCCCATGAGATATCTGTACTCTGAGGTGTAGGTTTGTCCTTTTATGACTGAGTTTGAGAGTTGTTGTAACATGATGCATGTTTTTTAGAGCTGTTGTAACCTGACGGCAGCTGTGCTAAGGAGCAGAATCTGTATTGTAAAGTTTGCTTATAATGACCTACGACTATATTCTGCATTACAGTTTATTACAGAGTAGTGGTAACATAGTATTGATTTTATTTGTGATGTTGACTTAACAAGGTTCTTTTATTTTAATGAGCCCCACTACTTCTATGAGTGTCATTTGTTTTGGGGCTTTGATATCACTGGTTTTAGTTCGTCATTTTATTCTTGTATTTATTTTTTACCTTTGGTGTTTGTTGATCAACATATTACAGGTTAGATGTTTCTTGTTAACTAGTAAACTAAAACCCTGAACTTGGAACTAACAGAAGCCTGAGTATAAACTTCTGTGTAACCCAAAAGGTCATCCCTCTTGTCAGATGCCTGAGCGTTTGACGTGTTTGAAAATTGAGGGCGTAGCCCTGAGTCGGTGATGTCTTTGTAATGTGAAGCAAAGTATATTCTCTAAAATGGTAACCACTCTGCAGTTATTAGGGCAAAGCCTGCTATTCAAAGGAAAGCTTTGCTCTGAAATGCCTACTGCTGCAAGGTCTCTCTAACAAGATAGGTACTTCAGACGTAATATGCTTGGGCCTATAAGATTTTGGTTAGATTGAAGGGTAGTTTTTTTTTTTTAAATAAATCATAGGCCATAGGAGGGGATGTGGCCTTATGGCCAGAGCTGCTGACCTTGGAACTGGGGGACCAGGTTCGAGTCCCAGCGTTGGCTCAACAAACCATGAATCTGGGCAAATCACTTAATCACCCTGTGCTTCAAAAATGATTAATAATCTGACCTTTTGTAATGTAACTAGTGGTCATGCAAAACGCTCCAGTGCCCTTGGACCGTGCTTGCAGTATATGAAACTGCAAAAAAAACAAATCCTGCAATATCACAATAACTTGAGTGCTAGCTTGCTAGTCACCAACTAGAACCTGTAAGAATTGAATAAGACCGCACCACCCACACTCTGATGGAACTGCACTGGTTCCTGTTGCTCACACCAACTTCAAAATAATAATCACACCTGCTAAGACATCTCAGCTGTCAGCCCTGCCTACCTGGTTGACAAGCTCACCACCCCTTTGTGCAGTAAAGACGAAGATGTGCAAAACAGAAGAAAACAAGGCAATGGGCCTTTTCCATCAGTGTACATAGGATCTGGAACAGGGTCTCGGTATCCTTCAGTAGGGTCCCAAGCCTGCTGCAATTTACAAATGCCACATACATACATACATACCTGAGAATTCGCTTTGCCAAGCGTATTTTGAACTTTTTAAGAAGCAGCCTGTAACAAAAAGAAGAGGGCTTATGTTTGACATGATTCTGTGAGAGATGTGTAACCCGGAGGCTGGATGGAGCGTCCAATGTCTGGTCTGTGTGACATAGCTGCTTGTCTGGCATGTACAATCGCTGTAACCTAGGGAGCAATGCTGAAACCTTAGCCTTTAAGGTCTCTGCGAGCTTGAGGATTGCTGACTGAGTTTGTACAACTTGTGCAGCTTTGCTGTCAGGTGCTTACGCTTGTAATATCTTTGGAACCTGAGATCTGTTGCCACAGCCCAGAGTGTGTGTGTATGTGCAACTAGAGTCAGACGATTACAGTGATAGGCAGAGAGTTTGAAAAGGCGCGGAGAAGGGTCCCTGGCCTGGCTGCTTGCTGTTTCCATATAGATGCGTGGTACTTGCTGCATACGGCTTTAAGACAACCTTTCTAGCCCAACCACTAGGTGGCAGAGTAATGGGCTATAGCCATGGGCTTAGAATAAGGAGGCATAATAAAGACAACGGTGTGTGTGTTTTTTTTTTTTAAATAGTAGCCTTCGCTGGGGAATATTACTTTTGCTTGCAGAATCTGAATCCGTGCCCAGTCACCAACAAGCTGTTTACTGTTTTTCAGAAGGTGGTTCTTGGAACCCAAGCTTGCTTTTTCGAAATGTTGTTTGTGATTTCCGTATTAATTAGAGAATCTTTTACTGCTTGTCTTTCCAAGTGTTTCTGCAGAGAAAAAAGGGCCATCAGGATTGGATCCAGTATTTCATTAAAGCAACCCAAATTTAGGTGACTCCTGTTAAACTGTAAAAGAAGCTTTTTGAACTGAGCAATCCAAGGTAATTTTGTGCATCTATTCTAATGCCACCTGCCAAGTTACTAGTTCCCTGGTGTCCCCAGAGCTCATTTTACAGTCTGTCACAGCAGCGCTCTTTGGAAGCGTCCCCTTCGCCGAAGCAGCCGCGTGATCTATTTCTGCGGTCTACAAACATTAATGTTTGCATACTTATTTAAGTGCAAACTCCAGCATTGAATAATCTGTCTTCGTGCTGTTTAAAAAATGCTCATCTGTATCCCCTTCTCCTTATTAAGTCATCTTTTCAAAGCGTGTGACCACAGAGGATCCATTATAAGGTGCTTACGTTTTTTAGCAATTATTTTTCGGTTGAGTAGCTATCAGTGGTCACGTGGTACTCAGCACATATCCACTCTTTGTAGTGAGGAATGCAGCCCCGTCAATGGCCCATTTACAAAGTCGTGCTGGACTTGCAAATGCAGTGAGTGATTTCAAAATCCACTGTCAAGAGGTCTATTTGAAACCTCTTGTCCAGTGGTACGGCTCAGTGTATAAAATGTAATTTTACGAGGCCCAATTCACAAAGTTTTTTTCCCCCTGAGATATGTCTCACTCCCATAAATACTGGAGTAAGTCCCAGCTAGTTGCAGGGGAAAATAAAACTTGGCAAATTGGCCCAATGTGTTTAAGGTCTCATCCTTTAAGGACGCCTGTGGGTACCCACACAACCAGGGATGTACAGTTTATACAGGTTTCCACTTAAGCTAGTTTTTTGGCATTAGTTCTTCAGAGGTGGCTACGCCAGTTGAGAGGTGGCTTCTGCTCTTCAGTGTTTGCTGTTACAGTCACCTGGCCATCTCTAACCCATTCTGGTGGTCATGCAGTGGAAACAAAGCCTTGCTTGTTGCTTGCTGGCACGCTTTGTTCTCCAGTGCTATATTCATGAACCAGTCATTGGTGGTAGAGGCACAAAGAATGAAGTGACACAGGGTACATTATAAATCACTCTAATATTAGACATCTCAATATATTATAAATATGTTAACATTTGTATCACGAGACTACAGACACACGATTGGTACTGGTTCTGTTCACAAGAATCTAAGTGCACATAAACGGATTATTGGACCTGCCTTTTGTTAGCGATTGGTGTACTGGCTCCATCACAGTACTAACTATTTCAACGTAGCTAGATAGGCCACATCCTCCTGGTGACTAGCTGTATATGGACAGTATAGAAGATCTGTGTAGTCCGGCAGTCCGAATCCTCCAGGTGATTGGCTGTGTAATGTCCATCACCGCATTGATCATAGTTGCATAGCTCGCATTACAAACCCTGCTGGTGACTGATGGTGCAATGACCACTGTCACACTGACCATGTCTACATAGATGGGTACAACATAGAACGCATCTACATGGTAAGGTAGCCCTCATCAGGCTGGCAACTCATGGCCTCTGAACTATTTTAGCAGTGACCTGTCTTAGAAGACAGGCACCATACGTCTGTTCAGAAACCAAACTCTGGTTCCCTAAACATGGTGGAGGCATGGAGGGTTTGTTTTATTTTCAGATGCAGGACCTTTTGATAACTAAGAGATGGAACACATTAACACTTTTCAACCTTGGAGGGGAATATTTCTTGTAAGGGACGAAGGTTCATTAGGTCTTGCGAATCACACATTTTTTATAGTTCCACAGTAAGGATTCCTAGCACAAACATAATTAACAATTATTTTAAAATACTCTTTGTACATTGATTTGTATTCTCCCTTTTTTTTTTTTTTAAAGCAAACTCCGAGTGCTTCTTTTCAATTTATTGCGTGCTGCAATGACCTGATTAGCAGGGATGGTGCAAGACCACACGTCAACCCTTTTGACCTTGTGTGTATGTGAGCATGTGCTGTTGAACATGCGTTACCAAGCAGTCAGACTGAAAAGTATATTCTTAGTGTCTAGGCTGGTGTCTGGGTGACTGATTAGCGTAATACTGTAACATCCATCCATGCATTCAGAAGTGTGTCTGTCAGCTTACAGTCATCTGTGCAGTGTTGGTGTGTGATTAGCAGAAGTGTAACATTGAATGCGCACGCATGGTTTTGTGTGAATATTTGACCTTAAGCCTGCAAGTGTGCTGCATGTGCAAGTTTTTACTAGTCATATTAAAATATACCCATATCTAAGTGTGCAGTTCTATGTAGGCTTCTGTTATTGTGTTGTGTGTAGTGCTGCAGTGTTCACCAGCAACTAATACTGTAGTCTGTTTGTCCGGTGGCTGCCACCAACCCCTTGCATTTAGTCAAGGGAGGGATGAGGGGGCTGGTGTTCCCTGATTTGCGATTCCCTGGTCCTGAGCTCAAGTCTAGCACAGTGCTGTGGTCTTAGGTTTGGTGCTTTTGTCGGGTTTCGGAACCTGGTGGATCACAGTGGATTCAGGGAGCAGCGGAGTTTCACACTCCGTGACCGGGGAGCCTTTCTGCCGGGCCCCAGCTCTGCCGTAACATCCGGTGCCCCTTGTCAAACATGTTCCCAGTTGGAGTTGTTCCTCTCCTCCGCACCTGCAGGTGGTCTCTCACCTTCTTCTGATCTTGGACTATCCCCAGCATTGGGAAGACACTGATTTCACACTCTGTCGTCAGTTGTGGAGACACAAAAACTACTTCCGCCCCCCTGACTTCCTTCTTTTCCTGATCTCTGGGGCTGTCTATGTTCTCCCGCGCCTTCATCCCTGCAGTTTGTACTTTCTCTTCGATGATCTTCAAGCTGTCACCAGTCTTCGTGGCTCTCTCAAATTCTTAGCTCGCTCGGCCTCTCTTTTCTCCATTTTACTTATGTCAACCCCCTCAAAGTTCTTAACCCGCCCTGCCTCCACCCCCATCTGTAGCTTTAATATCACATGTCTGTGTAGAAGAGCTGGATCCTTTACGTGTTACCTTTACTCATCACAGCTTCAATGCTCTAGGACTGAGGCAATGATTCCAGCTGCACTAGGTGAAGTCACTTTTCCACCACACTACTCTGTAATAATACCACATTTCTTTCTCAGATGGGCAGTCTGGCGCCTTTGCTAGTGGCAGTGTTCTAGTGTTCCCTTACTTGATAATGTGCCTTGCCACAATGCCCACCACTCATTCTCTCCCCTGAAATTGCTGGATGCTCTTCAGATTGGCATCCTACTGATTCCCTGACTTTCCTAATACTATTAGAATAGGGTTTTCTCATCCACCGGTACACTGCTGATGCAAATGGCCTTCATCTATATATGTGTTAGTTCTCTGTGGCTTTGCATTGCATGAAGTAACAATTCCTTCCATGTTTGTTGCTTGGTTGGACCTAGGATTCAGTGGTATGAGGTATAGAACTTTGACCAGAACATGCTTTGCTTTCTCAGAGCATCATTCTTAAAGGAAAGTTTGTTATTGTATCCATGCCTCTGTAGGCACATACGTTTTGGATAAATTAAACATAAAAACAGTCTTTAAAAAGCTTGGTGTTGGGAGTAAAAGTTTGTGAATGCAAAAACCTTTCTGGATTGAATTTCTGTCAACAGGAAAGGTTGCAAATGATTGGAAGGGGTGTGTGGTTGCCTTCCTTCAGCACTTTCCAATCCACAAAGGGTCCTGAAGCACACCAACTACAAACATCAAAGGCATCTTTTTGGTGCTGGCTCACACTGAAATAGGGGGCCTCAGTGTCTGCGGGGGCAGAGGAGCACCTTTCCTATACACACGATTGAAGGAAACAAATAGACATAGTTTTATGCATGTCAGTGGCTCATTGATTTTCGGTGGGTGATGTCTGGTTGGTTGTACGTTGGTGTGTGCTCTTCAGCTCGTAAGGTGTCTCTATAATGGACCACAGGAAGTGATATGTCCTTGTGGATTCACAAAGTTCCACTCGCTGTCCTTCCAGGGGGTTATCAATGATCTCACCAGCCTTCTATGGAAATATGCACAAATAGAGTGGCCGGCGACAACGAGGCTCCGTCCTTGGAGAGGAGGTGGATGTGCCGATAACCTGCAACATACAACACAGTGAGCTGGACTGAGAGTGTGGCCATACACGTGGTAAAAAGTATGGTCTATCATTCTGTGCCACAAGCTACATTTCAGCAATGTTCTTATGTGTCCTCATACATATCACCCATCTTTCTACATATAGGGCAAATCAACAAACACCCTGCACACCATGTTTGCTTGTCCCAGCATGCCTTTCTGAAGTGAAGAGCACTTTGCAGCCACACTTCTGTGCTAAATACCAAGCACTTTAACTACTTCATGAACAGGGCTGCTAGTGTTTTTTTCAAATTTTCATGGACCCCACTGGAACTCTAAGAAGACCACTGTGTGTTTAAAAGATCCAAATACCTAGCTTATGCCCATCCCTATCTAGAAGTCAGAATTTTAGTATTTGCATAAATGGTAGTGCTTACGTGGCATGGCTTTCTCACCTTGGCGTAGGCTTGTGAAGGGTAGCGTGAACTGCCCAATAAAGTCATTGCTTGATGTCGTGTCATAATCTTCCACCAAAAATCTAACTAAGGCCAGCTCTGGGATCCGGACTTGCAGACTCAGTGTCTCGTCCCAGGTGGGATTAAAACCTGCAGAGGGGGTAAAGACAATTGTGGTGAAGACCCAAGCCCAATCACTGGAAACCAGTGAGAGAGATCATTGAGAGTGGTAAAACAGGCAGGTTATATAGAGTGACTGCACAGAGAGAACAGGAGCACATAGAAATATTACAAAGAGGCGAGGAGCCTCATAAAACAATATAAGAATCAATGTTGAAATCTTTCACACCCAGGACACACTCCAGAAAGGTTGAAATGTGCAAGAAGACGGTTTGAGCACATGGATGGTCCAGTGTGTCTTTACATGGACATGGACCATTAAAACTCAAATATTGGTATCTGAGAAGCTGTTGATAGAGCACAGAGGGACCTGAAACACAAAAAGATACAGCAAAGAAAGATGAGATGTAGAGTAACCAAGTTATAAGCTTGGACTCTGATGACCATGAAATGCATTGTTGTGAAAATGACAGAGGCAACACTAGCAATTGAGGCAGAAAAAACAAGGCTTGGCACTGCAGGTACAAGAGAATGATAGCACTTCAGCATATCACTGGAGTAAACTCAAAAAGCATAGGTCTGGCTTGGAGGGAAAAGGATTTCTGCCTGCCTGCGCCAGCAATTGAATACTTCCTGAAGCATCGGAGCCATGAGTGTGGTTGCACAAAACAAGGGTAATTGCAGTGTACCCAGTAAACCAGATGGTGCCATAAGCAGAATCTAGGCAACTTGAGGCAAATATACTCCCTGGTGCCACACGCTTAGATCGGCCTGAGCAAATTAACAATCGGAGCAGCAAAGTTGGTTACATAAGCAGGATCTATGCAACCTTTCCAAGCTGGGATACTGCCTACTGACGTGGAGGGTCTCATTTACGTGTAGAAAATGTTTTATGCGTTGTGCTCTGTGCTTTGGTATGTTCATCCAGCCCAATGTGTTGCTAGGAATAGTTCAGCATCAATGTCAAGCGAGCCTCAGTCTAACTAAAAGATCTATAGCTACTGATGTCAATGTCCTTTGCATAATGCTTCTCTACCACTACCCTGGTTTAGCAATGTTGTTGGTTTCTTTGCCCATTTCAGAGGCATCACAATCCTTCACCTGTCAAGATAATTCTGTGCTTTCATGTTTAGAGATCAGTGAGGATACTATGTTAGTACTTTTCAGAAGTAATGTGGAATGATCTGGAGGTATGTGCCCGTGTTTCGCAGCAAACTTGTGAACGACCATTCTGTTTTAAAGGAATACGTTAGTTGTGATTTTGTTTCGCTAGGTATACATTTCAGTGTATTATCATCCTTTTTAGTGCAATTTTTCATCTAAATGCTTTGCAGTCTAAACAACAAAGAAAATGAAACCTTTGTAAACATTCCTAGGAGCAAATCATAATAAATATCGACTAAATGTTCATAGTTTCCAGGAGAAAATAGTATAATTTTTCAAATACTGATCATCTTCAGCCACAGGGAGATACATATGAATGTTCCCTGAAGCAGACTCAAGCTGTCTGCCATTTTGCAATGGTAGGCTTTTTTTGCCCTGTATTGGGTCTATATGTCCGATTGAAGGTGATTGAAAGTTGTGTTTCTCCTCAACTGTCTCAATCAATCAATCAGGATTTATAGAGAGCGGCTAACAACAGGGTAACCAGGCACTGAGAACAAAGCTGCTAAGTTGTTCAGTTGAACAGCCAGGTCTTGAGTCCTTTCCTGAATTCCAGAAGAGAGGATGAGGTCTGTAGGTGAAGGGGGAGGTCGTTCCAGGATTTGGCAGCGAGGTAGGAGAGGCAGTGTCCTCCACTGTTGTTTTGGTGGAGACGGAGGGGGTCTGTGTGAGTGAGACGGAAGCGGAGCGCAGGTGTCTGGAAGGTTGGTGGAAGTTCAGGCGGTGGCTGATGTATGCTAATCCTTGATTGTGAAGGGGCTTGTATGTGTGGGTCAGTATCTTGATTTAACATATTTTCTGAATGGGGAGCCAGTGGAGCTTCTTGAGGTGGGGGGTGGTGAGAGCCCATTTGGGGAGGTCGAGGACGAGTCTGGCTGCTGAATTCTGTATGGTCTGTAGCCTCTTCAGGAGGTGCGTGGCGATTCCTACATCGAGTGCGTTGCCATAGTCCAGCCTACTGGTGACTATAGGCTTGAGTGACAGTTTGTCTGGTGTTGATGGGGAGCCATTTGATGATTTTCGGACCATGTGACGAGTGAGGAAGCAGGCAGAGGAGACTGCGTTGATCTGGTTTTTCATGGTGAGCTTGCTGTCCAGGATGATGCCAAGGTTGCATGTGTGGTCTGTCAGAGTGGGTGCTGGTCCTAGTCCGGAAGGCCACCAGAAGTCATTCCGTGGAGAGGTGTTGCTCCTGAAGATCAGCGCCTCCAGGTTTGTTGATGCGGTTCTGTTTGCTATCTTTTAGCCATCTGGTGTTGCTGAGGCGATACTGGTAGCAGCTGCAGGGTTGAGCCAGGTTTTGTTGAGGAAGACTAGTGTCGGTGTGAGGGAGGTGATGGTGTCCCAGATCTCTGTAGTGTGCTTAAAGAGTGATTATGGGTTGAGAAGCAGTTGTGGAAGGTGCTGTCTGTGTTGTGGGGGTAGGTGTGCAAGCAGATGCTACGGTGTTGCTGGAGAAGAGACATTGCCTGCAGGGGAAAGTTTCTACAGTTGATCGTGGAGAAGTGTGGCAGCAGTTGTTTTTTTTGCGGAGTATGGGGTCCTGGCACAGATGGTTGCAGACGGGCTTGTCTGTGGCACGCCCACTGCACCTGTCCACTGTGCAGCGATGCTGCAGCCTCCCTTATGTAGGTCCTGGGAGGAGGGAGGGTGGCTGGGAGGCAGTGGGTGGGGGTGAGGTGGGGAGCAGGAGGGACTAAATGGTGGGGAAAAATGGCAGGAAATGAGCGGGCGCCGGGGGCAATCAAGAGACGGGAAAGATACAATGGAGAAGGCAAGGTAAAACACCTGTAAAGTGAGCATGCAAAAATAAAGAGCAGAACAATGTAACAAAGTAACCAAAACAATGACCAGAAACAGCAAGTGGGGAGCTGGTGTGAAGGACCTGCTCAACACATTTTTGGATAACAACTTTCTCTATAATTTTCAGTTGGGTTTCAGACTAGGAGGTAGTACCGGGACTGCTCTTCGGCAGCTTGTAGATGATGCACTGGAGGTTTAAGTGCCCCTCACAAACTTGGTGGCCAAACAGGACGACAAACAGTCTTTTGCTTTGCTGCCTCGACTTTAATGTAACATTGCTTGTCATTGTTCAAGGTGATGATGCTGCTCCCATGCTGAACAAAGTGCACAAGGCACAGTCTGTAAATAACAAGAGCTGGAAGAAGGGCACTCCAAGCGACTTTGCTGGCTGACTGACCCGCATAACATACACAATTATAAGCATGGAAATTAAATTTAAAATCTGATGGGAAAGATAAGGTACACACCTGCAAACAAGAATATGCCTTTGTAAATATGACCACAGCATCAGCACTCTTCTTGAAAGAAGCTAGGAACTAAGAATTAAAAGGTAGGGAGACGCCCTAGGTCGAGCATTAGCTAAGAACGTGATGGCCAAGCCGCTCTTGAGCATTTGCTTCAGGTGCATGCTTCTAAAGCTTTGTCTGTCCTGAAGACTCTATAATAGTTAGCTCGGCACCAGTATCCTAGAAGCCAAAAAGAGACCAGTGGTCCCTGAAGCTGCCAAGGTGGAAAGTGCTCTGATTCTAGAGAGGATAAGCTGGGGAACTATGTGAGGTATATGAATGTCCACCGTCTCTGTGTCCCTGAGAAGCCTCCTGCTGGGTGGGACTGCTCCAGCCACAAAGGATCATTTTCTAGAATACTTCCATTGCCTCTTCTGGAATACAAAGCTTAAAGTCCACACTGTTTTTGGCGTCTGCAGACCATATTGAATGAAGCAAATCTAATGGGTCTCGTGTCTCAGGCTCCTGAGCCTGTGCCCAAGGATGAGCCTATGGTGGGGCCCTGGCCATGAGCAAGACCTGAGAAGAAGCTCTCAGTGACCACAATTTGTTATCAAAATCAGGGCATTGGCTACAGCTAGTAGTTGAAAATGATTGCTGCTCTACTTAAAAAAAAGAATATTTGACCGGTGTGAGTGCCAAGACCTGTCCCCATGCTGCTGTTGCAATAGGAACTCTTCATACATTCACAGTGATTTTGAAAACTGGACTTTATCATTTCATTTTTACACTATTTACAAGTATTTGTCATGAAATATGCTTATGGCTTCTAAGCACTTTAAAGTATGATCAAAAAGGCATTGTCATTAGTGTAGCAATACTTTCAATGCCTGCCTGAATTTCAGATGGTCTTGCATGACCGAGGAAGCTTTTCTCCCAGATGAACCTGCTCAAAGAGCATAATCCCTAAGTGCACTGCAGAAGAGTACTGAAGTGACCAACACAGCTAGTACTGTGAATATTTACTGAACAGAAAAAAGAGTGTGAGCAGTGACTTGTGTTTTATTCACAGATGGAGTGCCCACCACCAGTGTGCCAATGCACAAGTGATGTTTAAAAAACTTTCATTTTTAGGTTGCAGCCTACCAGACAACTCGGCTGTCTGATTTGCTAAATACCTCTTGGAGGCATCTAGAAAGCTGACCGAGGAATGCATTCTGCCTGTTGCTTGCCATTGGCTTTGTGGTTTGTAACTCACATTTTCTTGCTGTCTTTACTTGTTTTAGGTTGTCCAACTTGAGTTTGTACCTTCCCTTTCCCAAACCTTATTTACAACAGCCGCCTGAGTGCTCCCTTTCTGTAAACAGGCCTGTAAATCTAGCTTTTATCTTGTCACATTTGCTGTGCATTCAAAGACCGAGGTCAAATGTCAGGCACTGTCTTCTGAGGAAACTTGTTTACTTTTATTTCTCTGACTTCAAATTGAAAGGATTTATGTGACAATCTCTCTGGATACCGGGGGTAGGAAAGAATATTTTTCTAGCACATGACAACATTTCAATGAACTGTGTAAGTATTTCAGAGTATATCAGAATCAGAAACACAATTGAAGGACATTTTTTGTTATTTCAGAAGTGTTATAATAGGTTTAAAAAATCATTACATTAAGTGATGCAATTTCCATATATTTGTCTGTCCACTGTATAGCTTTATTAGTAAAACTGTATGCCTATGCAAATCTAATGGTCATCTCAATTGAAAATGTATTGTCTGTAATGTTAATGCGCTACCACACCATGAATACTCCACTTTACGCCACCACACTCTAGTCTGCTGCACTCTACTCGGCACCACTCCACCCCAATGCACTCGGCACCACTCCACGCCACTGCACTCTCTGCGCCACTTCATGCTAGCCTCTCTACTCTACTCTGTACCACTCTACTCTATGCCAATGCACTCTTCACCCTCTACTCTACACCACTCCTGTCTAGGCCACACCAATCTACTATGCACAACTCCACTCTATGACACTGTACTCTGTCAGTCTGCAACACTGCACTCCACACCAATACACTGCGCCAATGCACTTTACTCTGTAACACTCAATGCCAATCCACTGTACGCCACTCTAATCTACTCTGCATCACTGCACTCTACACCACTTTATTCTACACCATTACATTCTAAGCCACTCTACGCAACTGCACCCTATGCCACTCTACTCCACTATATCCCTGTGCATTCTGTGCCACTCTACTTTTACCCACGGCACTCTACGCCACACCTCAGATCGCCATCCCCCAGAAGAATGAAAGAAATGCTCTCATAATGGTTTCCACAGTGTCTGTAGCTGGAAAAACTTTAAGGAAGGGGAGTGTGGTGGGAATTTATGTGCTTCCCCAGGCCATTTTTCAACTCCTGGAACGGGCACGTTGGCATGTTTGTGAAAGGTAGCGACTGTAGACATATTTCATGAAAAGACCGGAATCCCTGTTTTACTGCCTTTCTTCCTTATCCAGTCCTAACCCATCCTTCCGTAGCCACCAGAAAGGCCTAGACGTTAGTGATAATGGCACGAGTGAAGATTGTAAGGGTCAATGGTGTCCATACAAAAAGCAAAACCCATCAAGTGGAGATGCATAAGCGTTACAAAATGTCTCTCTCCGCCAGATGTTTTTACGATTTAAGACAGCAGGACTGTGCCAACAGTAGCTCAACCCTCCTCTTGTTCTTGTCCAGTGGCTGGTGAGGTTTCAAGCTGCTTCAACGCAGAGGCCTGGTCGTGCCTCTTGTGTTGCTGTGTGAAGATACTTCTTGTCCGACTCTTTCTGTGGTGCAACTGTTACCCTCCTAACCTGGGTGTCCCCAATCCCCAGTGCTGAGTGAGGAGCCACCTAAGTTTAATTGCTGTAAAGAAGACCTCTTAATATGTGAGTAAAAAGGCCCGCTCAGATGCAAAGACGGTTATCCAGGTCAGAGGAAACCCCCCAGAGCACCCTCTAGCAACTATTGGAGAGAAGAGCTTGGCAACCGGGTTGTTACTTGGTCCACTATTACAGACCCCATCTCACACCTCATCAAAGAGCCACCTAAGGATGGTGCACCAGCTGAATGGGAGGCCAGTAGGAGCTGCAGCAGCCTCCTTCCCTAAACTCCCTGTTAAAGAAGGGTCAATCTCCAGCACCCCCCTTTGTGGTCCAAAAGACAACTGTCACTTTTAGGTCTTGTTTTGTGGAACACCCAGATGACCATAAGTGTCACTTCAAACCACGAGCCCACCGGACCAGTGGCTGGGAAGTTTACCTACTTTCCACTCCCCCCCAGACTGTAAAGCACGTAAGTCCCTCTATCCTGAATGCTTCTTTAAATGCCAAGCAAAAAACTACCTTAAAAAGTAGAACCTCAGATTGTTGAGACCATGGTGCAGGAAAGGAAGTTAAGACCATGCTGAGTTTATCAATATCTGTGGGTCTCCTAGGATCCTGTTTTTCCTACTGGATTATTTCCCAAGCCTTCAAAGTCCTCTTTATGTGGCTCGAATTGGAGCATGTGCACCTGCTGTCTTGGCAAAGAAAACCAGGGCTGCGAACTGGCTCCCTGCATAGGCTGCTGACCTGCCCACTTTTCTCAGGAAAGAAGGAAATTCCACCCATGTTTTTAGGCAAAAAGAATCCAGGTCTCTCATCCCCTTAAGGAAACGTGGGTAGCTCTGAAATGCCCACTCCTAGGCTTGTCTTAACATGGGACTCAGCTGAAACGGTCAAATGGCTGAAAGGTCTGGTAGGATACTACAAGAAGACAGGATCCTCATGGATGGGCGAAGGCTTTTTTTTTTATTTTTTTTTTTTAATTATAGGCCTTGCTTAGACCAAAGTGACTAACGGGGGGAATCTTTCAGGTTTCTTCATTATCATATCTCAACTTGCCATTCACATCCATCTGATTCTATAACAAGCCAGAGTTAGTTGTCTCCTTTCTATGAAATGCCCTATCATATTCCTTCCAACCGTACCCCAAATGCCCTCCTGCGCACATACAGTCTTGTTTTGGTAGCAAGCTAACTGCGTTCCCTTCTCAGGTCATGTTTCAACTAACAACTTCTCAAAGATAATGAAGCCCTTTCCCCAGTCAATGAAAGTCCCCTCAACCTTAGGTAATCATTGCTTGTGAGAGCATTCCTTATTATGTTTAGTTTCATCAACAGGGGTCTTAATAATTGGGTCAAGCATTTCATCAAAAAGACCCTTATGAATACTTGTATTTTTCATTTCTTCAGACAAGTGTATGCCCAGTTGATCCCTGGGGCATGACTGACTCCAGGCCTGTTCCTGAAAAAGTGGGTGTCCATTTTTAGTGTTACCTTCTTTGGCCACAAACTGTGCCGCACAGATGAAACTGTTGAGGCCTACATGGATGGTACCATGACTGTAATGAACAGTGAGCTCTGCACCACATGCTGCCCAATGAGCTGGCCTAGCAAATTCTACTCCCACTGCGGTCCCTAAAGTACCACCCTGGGCTCCCCCTGACTGAGTTGCCATCACTCCTAGAACTGGACTATGGGCAGTTGTTGAGACTGTTGTGATGTTCCCTAGGCCGGTCACCAATCCTGAGCATGCTTACAAACCGCCTACTTTTCTCCATGCTATGCTCCACCAGGCCTTTTGTTGCAAAGCTCTTACCTAGTGAAGTTGACAAACCTCCCTCCTTGGGTAACCACAGTAAGTCAGCTGCTAAGTCAGGCTGATTCACCTGTGACACACCAGCTTGTGACCTGCCTTCCAGTGAGGTTACCGCAGCGCCCTCCGCTATTGATACTCCTGCGGCATTACCATTAACAGCCACACAATTGTTACTCTGCCGAACAACACTCTGGTTCATGACCAACCTATCTGCCTCCTTAAATGAAGCAGGACTTGACACAGAGGTGCCAGGGACCACCGCAGGCATTATGTAAGAAGCAACATTTGAGGCAGAAGAGGTTTATTTGGCTGCACGTGTGGCAAGGTCAGAAGCAGCTGAGTCCTAGACCATGCCTACTGCAGCTTTTTGTGTCATCTTAGGAAGGGGAGTAACACAGCTTTGGGAGCTACACTGAATGCCTAGGTACGTATATAGTCTATGTAAATATGTGGTTGGACAATTATTGAAGCAAACAACTGCACAGTTGCACATTTGCATAGTTTCTATATAAGTTGTTCGATTAGATGCTTATAAGTCTATGTTTTTATTTTTTCTATCACAATAGGTAAATATTATGTTACCTACTTATCTACAAGCATTTAATTATTGAAATATTGAGGAAAGATAAAATAATGTTATAAAAGTACACAAATAAATTAAATTCAAGTACTACAACACTTGAAAGTCTGTGTTTATATGATACAACTTTAAATCTCAATATATTATATTCCTTACACCCACATTCTCTTACTATGTAACCATGTATTTATATATTTATTACTTTAGTCCTACTGTACAAGAGAAAAAAAAACCTCTCAAAAGCTTACTCTCTCACCATCACCCTATACCTCTATCCTCTCTCTCACTCATCCCAAACCTCATTCTACTAATATGATCTCCAAAATAACCCTTCCTAGACTCTTCCCTCCTGGCTCACCCCAAACCTCTGTCTACTACTGTGATCTCCCAAACAACCCTCCTAAATTCTCCCTCTTTTATCTCTCATTTGACTCTTCCCAAACCCCAGTTTACTACTATGATCCCTGTAATCCCTTTCTACAGACTCTTCCCTCCTCCATCTCTCCTTTACTCATCACAAACCTCATCTTACTACTATCATCTCCCAATTAACAATTCAGGGTTCTTCCCTCCTCTTTCCCTCCATTAGTCTAGTCAACCCAACTAACAGACTCACATGTCCTTTGCTCAAATTAACTCATACCTTCCTATTATAAAACTAATACTGTACTCCTATTTCCCATACTAATTCTTTTAAGTTCCGGAGTAGCATGCTACTCTCCAAAAAGCGCTTCGACGCCTCGTCATGGGTAGGGCGCGCTATATAAATACAATTACAATTGATTGCCAACGTGGACTTTTGTGGTGTCGTAAATCCAAACTCGCGGTTTCTAATCGTTGGTGTTACCTCGGAGTCCTTACTACTGTCGGTTCCTCTGCTGGCAGTTCCTGCTTTACCAGGTGAGTTATTTTCCCCTCAGGGGCTGCGCGTTGTAGATTGCTAATGTGTTAGTTGAAGAACCTGTTCGAAGCCTGAACAAACACACTACTTACTACCCACTGCAACGGTTTTCAGAGAATCCCGTGTAACATGATATTTTGCCATTTGGAAGCTGTATTTACCTCTCTGCCATTCCTGCACCATTTGCTGCAGCCTGGCGCCATCTCGTGGCTGTGTTGCGGTGCAGCTAACTACGGTGTCCTTGTGTGTATGTACCTGGCCCTGTAGGTTCCCCTCACGCCGAACAGTTCCTGCATCTGTGTCACTCTGCCTGGTGCTGGAACAACTTTCAGAGTGGGGAGTGCTGCCATTCATGTTACCTCACTGAAGTCACAGGGTTTGTGAAAAATCAAAGCGCTACACAGAGGCCAAGTGTAGTCCACGAGCCACGTCCGTTCAGCAGGAGAATGGTCGGCCTGCAGTGCGTGTCCAGTGCTGCATTTGAAGCACAATTGCCCACAAATATGAGCTAAGCATGGAGTGATATGAAATTGCCATATGCAGAGAACACATTTTCAATTGAAATATCTTCTTGAGATGGCCATGAAATTGTGCAATACGGCGGGCGGCTTCACTGCTAAACGTGTGTGCGCAGAAACAATGGCCCGTGACCATATTTGTCACACAATTAAAGTGTTTTGATTTGTGTTTCCATCACACGTCAGGATTACAAAAAAAAACGATATGCCTTATTTGTTGTTTAATTGCTCCCGATATATTTTGAAATATAGTTTAAATCAATTTACGAGTATGTCAAGATTGTTGCGGCTTGGAAAATATTTGACATATTGCAGCCTACTTCTTTCCACACTCTGTACCCCAGGAGGGTTGTTACTTAGCTGTGAATTCCAATCGCTTTGGAGTAAGAGAAGGGAAGAGTAAACACCAATCTCCACATTAAAAAACATAGGCAGCAATTTGTTTTCGAAAGGCCCTGCCTGAATTTGACCTCTGTCTTTGAAAGCACAGCAAAGGCTACAAGCTAAAAAAAAAAAAAAAAGAGATAAAGCAAAAAAATCGAAAGGCCTCTTTATTGATCGTTCTGTACTCTTTTAATGTTATTTTGGGGGCTCTGCAGCACCTCGTGCACCCCTGGTTCCAGTGCTCCTGCTGCAGGTGGGTGATTTCACTGGAGTTTCCAACAGCTGGAGTCTAAGAAATGAATGAATTTGGATAGTGGTACCGGTTAGGGAAGGATAAAGAGGCCGGAGAGAGTTGTAGTGGGAAGACACAACCTTATTTGTATCTACTAATTCTGGTGCAGGAAACCCTTCTGACGTAATGGAACTAGACTAATAATAATAATAGTAATAAAGAATAAGGCACCATGGAATTATTTGAGACAGTGTGCTCTATCATAATTAATCTTATATGGCGCATTATACTACCAGCGGCGTAGCTTCCGGGGGTGGGGGCGGGTTTGGGGTGATACATCTCCCCTAATATATTTAGCTTCTGATGAATAGTTGGGTACAGGTGCTTTCAGTTGGGTGTGGTGAGGTGTCTCTCGGATTTCACCTGAGATTTTTGCATGCACACACTGATAAAAAGAAACGCACTCTCTTTCTCATATCTGTTTTGAAACTTCTAAAAAATGTTGGCTGTTTTATGAAATATTGTCTTTCTCTCACTTAGTACTCCTAGCAGTCCACATTCCTGACCCTTTCCACTGCCCTTAAGTCCCTCTCATGCGCCCTGCTTGTCGTATAATGTATTTTAACGCTATATGCCTGCCTGATTGTTGCAAATGTGAAGCTCAGATTTACTGACCAAGCTATACCACTGCATACTTCTGTCGCGGTGGCTAAGCATATTAGCGGATGGGAAGCACAACATACAGTACACAGCGTTTGGTTGGAAGAATGTTAAATAGAAGTGTGGCCAATGTTGGAAGTATGTTGGGGTGCCTGATGGCCAGAGAGCTCCTATGTTTATGTTGGTTGCTGTATTTACGCGAGCAGTGGCGCGAGGGGGGAAGTGGGGCTACAGCGTGTGCCCTCTGTCCTCATCTGTTGTGTCTGCCAGGCACGGCTCATGGGAGGGAAAAGGGGCAGTGTGGGGGGCCCACACTTTTTTTTAAAAATACAAATAAAACTTACCTTTTCTCTGTGCCACGCAACTCCATCTGCTCTTCTCCGTCGTTGCAGGCACAGGCTCGCAGTCTGCCCTGTGCCCAATCCTGGCGCTGCTCATAGCAGCGTTAGGATTGGCTGGGAGCGCCCAGCCAGGGCACTCCCAGGCAGACTAGGAGCCTCTGCCTGCTCTCTCAAACCCGGCAATGCAGTGCCAGGTTGGAGAGACTGTAGTGCGCATGTATGTTTGGCTGGCCCACGACGGCCGGCCAAACATATATGTGCACTGAGGGGGAGTGCTGTGCACTCCCCCTCCGTCCTGTCACACCTGTGGCTCCGCCCACTTTTCTAGTTTATTATGTTTTTACTATAAAAGTTTTGCAGCTCCTGCTGCTGGGGGCGAGGGAGGGACGACGCACCTCCACCCTAGCAGAGGAGCCGCCCCTGGTGTCTGGTTAAGAAGGGTGTGGGTAATGAGTGTGTCCTCTGGGAGGTTTGATGTCATGTGAGGAGCAGCGAGGTGTACTTCTCGAGAGGTTGTGGCATGGAGCTCCACTCTTGCCTGGAACAACAGAAGTAGTTTCAAAGGGGGCCGCCGGGCCTACCATTCGTAAGGGAAAGCAGGTGTTGGTTTTTTTGGGGCGTGGTCCTGAGCCTTCTGAAGTACATTCTTTTCTTGTGGGCAATAAAATCCATTTATTGCAGAGCGTATGAAGGCTTAGAACTCATTATGAGACCATGGAAAGACAGGGAAACCCCTGAGGCAAGTCTGAAAGAGCAATTAAGGAGTGGCAATCGTTCAGCTCAGAATTATGAAAGTGGGAACTCCACGAGAGTTAAAAACATTGAATGTAATACTGGCGCCAGGGGGTTAAGTCTCCGGTAACTTGGTACTAAATGTTCAAGTACAAATAGACAGCTACCCCTAAGACTGAGCACGGAAAGGCTGGCGCAACTCAGTAAGACAGAGCAACACCAGACTCAAAGAGGCCGGGAGTTAATCTTGGAGATGTTTTAGGTAATGTGGAGTCCCAGTCCAAACCAAGGGGCAATAACCCAATGTGGTAATAATGTAACAAACTATCAAACATGGATTTAGACTCTCAGTGCACAGAAATATGCAATCGCTTGCGCAATAGTATTGTGTGTTTTCTGCACTCATTTGCACATTTTACCTCCAGCATTTTAAATGTGGTAAGTGGATCATATATAAGTACATCACTTAATATCTGCAGAAATGGTAGAAATGTGTGGTAATACCGACATCACCCACTTCGGCTATTCTGCACTGTTTCTGAACGAGATCTGACGCAGGAAGGCAAGATGTGCAACGAAGAAGCCCATAGAACCACACCAGGTCGCCGCTCACCATTATTGAGAATATATTCAGTTTCTTTCTTGCTGTTGTCCAGCGGCACCCCATACACTTCCACTCGAACTAGGGGGTCCACAATAGAGTTATTTTTCTCTTTGTTAATCTTGGGAAGCTGCTGTGCTGTGATCACCTGTGCGGAGAAGAAAGGGTAGGTTACTTAAGAACACAACCCATATAGTGTACAAATGCCATTGGAGCCCCTGGAAGAGCCAATGCCATTAGGATATATTTAGATATTATCTGACACCAAGATCCCATTTGAATAGTCCTTCAGCAGGAAGGTGTCATCCTGTGACACTGCATCTCAAACACTGCAGTGATGATGGATAACCATCAACAGAGGTAAAGCTGGGCTTGAAACAACAACGTGCAGAATGGAGCAGTCAAGACGTTGGGCCTTCCACTGCTACACACTGAGGATCTGGGATGCTACCTACAAAGTCAGATCTGACATGCTTCTTCTGTCCTCCACTTCTGGAAGGAACCGAATACACATCTCTTCAAGCAACATCCTGTCTCTCAGTTAAACATCCCCCGCAGGATGGACACCAACGACTTCTCAAGCGACTCCTCCCACCTGCCAGTCCATGCTTTGCAGCCACAATGCTCTGGTGCTTTGTAGCTGACCTCACCCTTTATAACATACATGTATAAAATCTGCAAACAATAATGCTACTTACACTCAAATGGTGGAAAACATATATCAGACACCACATGCACTCAAAGGGTTCTTAGGCACCCGCCTTCTCCAAAGCCATACTGATGTCCCAAACCACCAGTGAGCAAACTCTGTCATGTGCGGTCAATTTGATTAATCAGAAAAACATTTATGATTCCAGTTCAAACGTTACCCAAAAAGTGAACTTTGGGAATCTAATACCAAACACATTTTGAGAGAAACATTTATTACGTTCCTAATGTTAACCCTTTATTTTTTAGGAAGGTAGGACTCTGTAAAGTAGTAATGATACACTTACAAGTATATGTCACAGTTCGCCTCTGAGAATATTCTGTATTTATATATTAGACTTCCAGGTGATATTTGGTATCTTTTTACCATACGTACAATTTTGCAAATAAATAGCATTGTTTAATAATTGACTACAAGACTTCAAAACATTTACCAGTTCCTTGAGGCATTCCAAGTCACATTGTGAAAGCAAATACTCACAAGACATTGTGGGTTCATCCATGCTAGAGTCAATAAAACCATCAATAAAACTATTTTAGCAGCCAGGTTGGTGGTAGAAGATGGGTAGCCTCAAAGGTTTCTTAAAACTGGTCAATGGTGCACAACAAAGAGTAGGAGCTTGAGGTATTCAGATTGCATTAAGGTACTCCTTCTGAATAAAGACAAGCCAGCACCAGTTTTTATTCTGATCTATTGTGGTAAAAGATGCTGTAGCCTATTGGCATGGAGGATGAGCAGAGCCAGGCTTTGGTGACTGCAATTACATCAAGGTCAAAGTCCTGGGTGAGGGTCGCTATGGGGATGCAGTAAAGGCTGCGGACCTACATGTCTGGAGGATACGCTTGGTGGGATTTGTAGCTGGTCACTGATTTGAGGGGTAATTCTTCTTCTGAGCTTATTTGAGCATAATGATCTTTGAGGTTTGGTCTGGAGATTTAGCCCTGGAAACTGCGGTAATAGGATGTGTTGTGGGATCTGGGATCACAGAATATTTGGGTGTGTATGAGGTAATGTGTGTGGAGGAATGCTCTGAAGCTTTGGGTTGCGGTCCATGCTGGGCTGGTCAGGATAAGTGTGTTGCATGTGATGTATGAAGCAGGGAGAGTGTGTTGGGAAGTAGAAGAGAAGTCATTCTGAGGATATAGATGGAGTGTGTAGTTTGCAGAATTTGTATCATCATCTCATGCAGGTTACCAAAATTAAGCTTGATGTTACATCAGTACATTTTTGAAAGTTTATTTGGAATTTCAGCTTTGGTCATTACAGAGTGGCTTCAATGAGGTATGCGACAAGCAATCAAAGCTCTCATCTCTATCATCCTCATGGGTGGCCAAGTTCTTCTGTGGAGAGTTAGTTTGTGGACGATTACTCTGATGGAGCTGTACTGCACTGGGAGGTCGTCTGACCGTGGGAGGCCATATCGCGGGTTGCCTAGAGCTCCATGAGTTTGGTCCATGACAGTATTTTGGTCTTTTGAGTGGAAGTAGCTTTGTTCGATTTTATAGTCGGACTGATTTATGTTTTCATACCCCAAGGGGTTTGTGGGTGGTTAAGGGGAAGTGGAGGAGGATGAACTAGTGATGTCACACTAAACAGAGATGGTAGGCACAGTATCAGTTTTAATGTTTATTTAGGTTTCATGCTCAAAATAAGATCGCACAAAAAGCAAGTAAGCTGCTGACCTTATGGGACAGCCTCAACACTCAGTACAAAGGTAAAAAGCAGTAGCAAGACAACACATTAGAAGTAAAATGTGTGCATAGGTATGACTTCATGTTTGGTTCAGAGCAAACTGAGGTGCTAAGTTCTCCGGGTGCACAATCACCATGAGAGCAGAAAGTATATAGGTGCAGAAATCACAGGCAACATGCATAAATGATCATTTTTAGATGCAAAATCACTCTGGGTGCAGAGTAAACAACTTTTTGTTTGTTTTTCCATGAAAAACAGTCAATAACATTTGTTTAAAAAAAATAACATGGAAGGAAAGATGAGACACAATAAACAGCCACGATGCAAGGTAGAGAGAAGGACAAAAACATGCGTGACACAAGGCACACATGCATGCCCCTGCGAGGAGACAAGAAGGGAACAGGAAATAGGAGCAATCTACGAAATTTGCCAAATCTTATCAGATAAAAGTCTTATCAGGTGCAGCCAAACCACTAGAATCACGACAAGACAACTGTATTGATGACAATGAAGTAGGCACAATGAAAGCACTTGGGGAAACCATCACTGGACATAATGTGGAAAAGCGCAAAGAACTGGGCACAGACAGAGACATGAAACACATCACAAGCAGGTAATAAGAAAGCGTTAGCAAAGGACAGAAACAAGCACAACTAGGTTCCTCTACCAAATTACATCAACGTTCAAATGAAAACTGACCTATGAAAACTTCACTAGAGGAAAGAAGACGAGCGCCCATCAAGATCGAGCATAACTTTGACTATTACGTGCACTGAAATAACCAATTAGAATTCCCTCTTGGAACATAGTGAGAATAGGTTCTAAAGAAGAGAATCCACCTGTCAAAAAGTTGACATTAGAAACAGATGTAGGACATATGGGAGCTGATCAAACACTTTCTTGTGTAACTTTGGAAGTTGAGGGAAATCTTTGAGTACATTGAGGCATATGATCACACTGTGGCCATATATATAAAACGTGTACATTTTGCAAAAAATATACACATTGCACATTGAAAAAAGGCACTTGCTCCCTCCAGCTCATGCCCATTGTCGTGGCTTGTTTTCGATTGGCACTAAGATTCCAGGCACACCAAATGTGTGGAATCTTAGGCATATCTATAGGCTACCCACTCTAGTTCGGACCTCTGCATAACTTAGCCAGGATTACTATGAGATGGAAAAGCATTTAGCCCTGCCCTCGTACCAACTTTTGACACAAAAACTATTTTACACACAAAACTAATATCTGTCCTACTTTGTGTCGAATGACTGACTGCCCTAAAATATGAGCCTCTATCTAATGTAAGAAACTATTTGACCCTATGTAGTTTTACTACAGTCGACCAAAAATACATTACATTCCACCCATAGGTGCTCAATTAACATTCGTCTGTTTAAAACAAAGGATGTATTTTATGTCTAGTAAACAATTCAAACGTTAGATTGCTGCCATGCAGACCCCAAAGGCATTTCAGGGTTCTTGGAGTATTAGTAAACCATTCAATTTCAGTCTCCATATTTATGCTGTCACCAGACTTCTTCCAAAAGCACTGTTCGTATGTAATTCATGCAACACATTTATTTACTCTACATGTAAAATATGCGTATGCATTACCTTTTTATGCCCACCATTCTGTTGTAGAAACCCACTAGTCCCTGCCACTTTGTACCATGTTTCTCACCTTGATTGTCAGCGTCTTCACATCCTGGTTGAGCCCACAGCCAGGGTACTCTGGGTCAAATGAGGTGTTAGGGTCGCGCATGAATTTTGGTTTCAGAACATAGCCACACATCCCGTTCTCGCGGAAGCGGCCACCGTTAAGATCCATCTCATAACCAGGGGTCTGGAAATTTAGAGCCACTAGAAAATTACAAACACATTTGTAAAAGATGTTTAATAACTAGATGTGGTCCAGTATCGTACATGCTTTTCTACTTGAAACAAAGGCACCTGCTGTGTATACATTCTAAAGGTTGTGCAGACTATGGGGCTGATTTAGATCTCAGTGGAGGGAACAATCTGTCACAAACGTGACGGATATCCCATTTGCTGTATTACGATCCCCATAGGATATAACGGGACCATAATATGGCAGACGTGATATCTGTCACGTTTGTGATGGAGCATTCCCCTCTCCCGAAATCTAAATCAGGCCCTATGTCTCTATTGACCTGCTTTCAACCCCCTATTACTCTATTCCTCTGCTCTATCCTCCCAAGCCACGAACCCAAATCCATTTGAATATTTTTAGGTCTAGCGTAACAGTGCAGCTGTTGCCAGACTAAAGACCTTTATGAAGCACTACTGAAAGAGGCATTTTTGTTCTGCCCAGATGTTGAATCTCTTTGATTGAGAAGAAGCTGCATGCTTCCACAGAAACATAATGCTCGTATTGCGCTCTTTTTTGCCTAGTCAGAACTTTTATGCTTAATACCGCAGGACCGATTTGGTTCTGGTGACAAGCCACTAATTAAGGTTTTAGGCCGGATACGTTTTGACTACTCACAACAAAACCAGTAGGCCTGACTTATGTATTGTGAAAAGCATTTGTGAAACCTAATAGCCGTTTATTGGTGGAGCTTTGTTACACTGTGTAAAAAAAAAATCAGGGAATGTAACAGATTACCACTGTATGCAAGGGCTTTTGTGTTGATTACCCCCTCTGTCAATCCCTGGGAGTAGGGGGTGTAAAGAATTTGCACTGTGATAATCCTTACTAGGACTTTTTATGAGGGGCTAAATATATTATTTTTTCAATGTAGTTTTGTAATTTTGTTTAATTTTATGACTGTATCCTATTGAGATGGTTGTTTATAAACCAGTGGCAATACCTATAGGCTAACTGGGTCATTAGGAAAAGTTGTGTCAGAGGCCATAAGTCTGATCTCTTTATTAAGAAAATGAAGATATTAGCAGCAGGTCTGATTTTTTTTTTACTGTGGAAAGCATATGTTAAAGCCAGCAGGTCTTTAAGGGTAGATCTTAATTACACACTCTTAAAAACTGTAGACATGTAACTTGCCACATAAAATCTCAAAGAATACCAGAGTAGGCAAGGGGTTTGGTGCTGGTTATCGCTCTGCAAAAACATGATGATTGAACATTTGCATTGTGACAATCCTCTTAGGAGAACCTGGAAGGTTTAATTATGTAACAGGCTTTGTAATAAAATAAAATTCTAAAACAAATACATAAAACACATACATTAATAGAGGGCCAGCTCTCTTCCACCTTGATCTGCTTGAGTACCATTCATATTCTAGTTTCCCTCCATGATATCATGCAGTACGGGGCATCGTGTTAGCCTACTTCAACTGTTGACTCTATTGCCCTTTGAATGATATCATTTTTCTTGCTCACATGTGCACATTTGCATTAAAAAAATGAAAGTGCTCTAGTGCTGGGGCTAATAAGCCCGTCCTTTACTTTTTCATTTCTTCCTTTTACAGGTTCCCTTTCATTTCCTTCCTTCTACTTTTTAAATGATGTTTCATTTATTTTTCAGAGGGTCTTTCAGCTTCTCAGACAGGTTTACTGGGCCACTAGCGTGTCACTAATTTCATCCACACCGCAAGGCATTCCATGCGGCCACTGCTTGTAAGCCAGACAACCATCTTGGATTTATATTGTCCATAGCGTATCATTATTTTACCATTCCTAGATAGCCAGTAGTTTCAGAAGCATTATGACGGCAGTCTCTGCCTGGTAGAGCACAGATAAGCTGTTTATGGTAACATTCCAAGAAGTCCGTTCTGTGTGATGTTTACTGAGCATCCATTTTGGAATTATATTTTGCATTGAGTATCATTGTCTTATTGATCCGAGTTGAACAATACTTTGTTTCTAAAAACAGCTGTTGTGTTGGAACGTTGAAATAACACTAAATTATGAAAAAAACTATTGTAAGATAACTGCCTGCTGCGAAGTTTAAATTTATTTTTTATTACAACCCTATGTCTGCCACATTTATACCTAAAGGCAGTGGTGACTGAAGAGGCATATTGGCATTGCCAATGTTTGCTTACTCGTGTAAAGCAGTGCTATTTGCACAACTTTTCAGATATATAACATTTAAAATCAACTTGTTCACAATTCAGAAATTGTCACAAACATGCATTTTTTAAGTGGGAAGAATGTTGCGTATGTGTTATCTGCATTTATGCTGACATCCACTGATGGGTGATGAAGCAGAAAATGAAGGTTTTGATTTATTAACGCTTAAACGTAGTGCTGAAATAATCATGCGTGACTTTAATCTAACTAATAAAGATTGTACGGGGACAAAATGTGCCCTCAGAGTAGTTTGGCATCATTTATACGCGTGCTTTATATAACGTGGTGTATTCGAATTGCACTAATCCGACATAATCATAAACGTGTGCTACGATTTGCTTGTTTGAAATGTTTTAGCTTAGCATTACTTTAGCGGAGGCTTTGGCCTAGTTGCCTGGTCTCACGGTTTAGATGCTCGTATTTTTCCATTGTGCTATTAAACGTGTATTTTTGCTTGAAGCTGTACTTTTCCACAGAAACTGTTCTCATGCTTATCTTAAAGTTAGTGCCAGCCTGGCATATTTTCTCTTTAATTCAAGGTCGACTTGCAGGTGCGGACAATGGAGGCTCTGAAAGTAAGCTAACTGGGAGACAATGTTGCAACTTGCGTACCCATCTCCAAGGATAATGTATGCTTAAGTAAAAGCTTGAGAACTGTCGTTTTTGATTGGCCAATTTGAAGCTAACCTATGAACCCTCCAATGGAGACCCTACAGGACTTGAACTGTTGTCTATAAAAACCAGGTGCACGAGAAGAAGGTAGCCATTGCGCTATTATCAGCCATTACCAGCTCGATACCCGCCATTTTGCAGACTTCGTAGCTATTATGGCCCACTCTGCTGCGACGCCATTTTGAGAGACTTCGATTCTTTCTCTAATCGAGAGAAAGAGACTTTAAATGATTCTTGCCCTAGAGACTGTAACTTTGATTTGATCCCTTTGTATGAAATAATAGTTTTACCTTGCCGCCGTGAGGCATTTGCCCCGTTCACCCCTGCCCCTTTGTCCCGTCCCATGCTGATCGAGAAACGGTACCCATGATGACCGAAGAACGGTGCCTGTGAGACGAAGACTTCCTTGTATGCTGATCGTAATTGGTAAATATGAAAAGAAATTGTAAAATTGCATTGTGTTTCTTTTAGGTAACCAACTGCTGATTTTTTGGTAAGATCCCTAGTTAGGAGTTTTCTAAATTAATGTTGCTAAATTGTTTTTGCATGAAGTCCCACATGCCGATGCTAATTTGTGGTTAGATGAGGATTCCATATGTCGCACGATGCAATTTGAGATCTTGTTATGCTGACTAAATGTATGCCATTAGTTCATTACAGATTATCGTATTAGTGATTTGCATTGCCATTATCGAATGCCTTGTGATTCAAATGCTACATAGACTGCACTTGTTTCGACGTTATGGACAGCTATTAATGTTCATATATGTTTATCATTTGGTGTTGAGACACATTTATATTGTGCTAGCTTTGTTAATATAGGGAAATAAATTCACTAACTTTGCAATAAACTGGTGTGGTTATTCCTGACTGAAAGGTCAGGGTTCGCCGAAATGTATTCTGGATTAATTGTTAAGTGTTATGTTGTTCAAGGTGTTGCTTATGTTCGTTATTGATTATTGATTTGATGCGACTAATCGATTAAGAGTACAGAGAGTTCCCACTAAGTCAAAAGATTCATCGGCCTAAAGAGCGTCCAAACGCAGGTAAATTATTACTACGGACCGCTCTATCAGTAGATGGTAGCAGAGGACGGTTTCGTCTTTTGGGACCCTGTACTATTAAAGTACATGGTGTCGAATTAACGGTTACGCATTTTGATACCCCATTCGAAAAGTTGAATTAGATTTTCTTGGATAAAACGGATTGACAAGATGATGATGGGCTAGGTCCACCGCGACTTTCCCGGGATCTCGGAGCTTGCGAATGGAGATAACGGAGGTGTGGAATCAGCGCTGGCGGTACTAGTGATGGTATGAGTGAAGCTAGGGTTTTGCGCTTGCACAGCTTACTGCCGCAGGGTGTGTGAAAAGGTTGCGAGGATTTTTCTTTTTTTAGAGGATAGCGGAGGTGCGACTCCGAGTGTAGAAGTAGAGAAGTCGTCGAACTTCATAGAGTTAGCGGAGGTGCGGCTCCGAGTGTGAGAGTAGGGAAGTCGTCGAACTTCATGTGCGTGTGGCGCTTTGTGCATAAAAAGGTCCACGTGGTTGTTGTTGTTGAGACGGGCCCTGCGAGGTCAAGAGACTCCGGAGTATGTTGATCCATGTTGTGGTCTGGGCGGTTTAGTAGGTTGATCTGGCGTGGTCAACGAGTCGGTACGTGTGTTAGGGAGTGAAAGAAACTTCGACTTCGGGCTTTGACAAGATTCTAATTGCACTAGAACAGATCATTGACAAGTTGAGAGTAGGTCTGAGGGTCAGATTTGCTTGCGAATGTGGGGACTGAGAAAGACGGAATAGCGGCCAGAGGCTAGTGGAAAGTCCCGAGGCTAGTGAAAGGTCCCTAAGGTCCTGAAGCGATTGTGTTACCCTTCCTGTAGTAAACCGACAGATCTGTTTTATTTTTTGGTAGCTCGCAATATATGCAGAAGTTGTTACGAGAGGAGGTGAATGAAGGAAGACTAGCCGCGAGGCTTTGTCAGCCGCAGTGTGAGTGAGTGTGACGTCACTAAGAGCCGCGCTGGGATAGGTTGGTTGCAGAGAAGGGTCGCGCACGGATTGGACGCAGTCCGTGGGACTCGATTGGAAGGGGAAAGGCAGGTGAAGAGTATTCCGGGAATTAAAGTCACCTATTGATTACAAACTTGGTTAAATAAAAGACGAGAAAAATGAAATTCTTTAAAGCATTCAGGAGTGCGATGAAGGGAGAGTCTTACATTAAAGCGAGCGTAGGAGAAGAGACGCCGCCCGAGGGTACACCAGCTTACATTGTAATGGAAGAGAAGGGGGTAGCTCCGTGCCTTTGGCTAAAGCAATGGCACAAACTGACAGAGAAACATGGGAGCGTAGCGTTCCCGATACATGGGACATTCAATATAAGGATTTTAGAGAATTTGAGATTCACGATGTACGACATGAAGGTGCCTCCAAGGCCAGCACAGTTTGAGGCTCTAGCAATTTGGGAACTAATGGCCAGACAGCAACAGCAAAAGAAGTTCGAGACCAGGATGAGGAAGGTAGAAAAGACACTAGCGGATGCTAGGTGGGATAATGCACAGAAGGTGTGGAGGTCAGATGTATTGCAGGGGATTAAATTGTTTCCCGCAATTACTAAGGAAGGAGAGGAGACAGGTAAGAAAGCAACCTGTAAGACAGACAGGAAGTGTTCCAAGGATAGAGAGGACGAGGAAAAGTTGAGAAGAGAAGAGGAGTTAGAGGATGAGGAGTTGATAATGCAATTGCTGAACGACCGTCCACCGCCTTATGCAGAGAATGGACAAGGTCCAAGTACCAGTTCTGCCCCTCCGGCACCGGTACAGAACAATGAAACTCAGAGTTCAGGAGCATCATCGGGATCAAAGGACCCGAGTTTGCTGTTCACCCCGCAGATACCGCAGGTTAGGAGAATATATCAAGATGTGCCCGTGTTGAAACCAGCAGAAAATTATCAGCCGCAGATGCCAGGGTACTACAACAGTGATAACAGTGCAGGAATGATTCTAGATCCAACCGTAAGGGGAGTACAGAATGGTTACAACCAAACAATGGCACAAGGGGAATCAACTCAGTTTTTGATGCCTCAAAAGCAGATGCAGGGAGGAAACGCACATGCTCAAATGACGGGGAGCCAGATGGGCATGCCGGCAATGATGACCCATGGTGTGGGAATGAACATGCCTCAGAATATGGGGAATGGACAGAACCCAGACGCGATATCACTACCCATTACTGTAGGTTCACCGGTACCTCTGTATAGTCAGCCTAACTTGGGTCTGAACAGTCAGGGATCAATGCCGCAGAATGGGACAGAAAGGAGGTACATAGAAAACACCCCAGGGATAACTCCGATAGTGACTCAGCCAAATGGGTCTGGGTCCTTGATGGAGTTTAGTCCTATATGTGCTCAGTCAACACTGGTGAGGTCGAGCCCCCCACTGATAATACCCCTAACATCGAACACTGAAAAGTTGCCGCAGCCATCGATGGCAGTCGATGTGAACGCTACCCTGATGGGGGTGAATGCGCAACAGCTGACACAGTGGTTCAACAGTCTAAACTCCACACAAAATTCAGCTAGTGGGAAAGGAGAGAACTATATGAATAGGGTCAGGTTGAACATGGAAGCACAAGAATTGGTGGAAGGGACCATGGGTGTGAACAGGTTAGAGTCCTATACGGAAGAAGAGCTGAGGTATCTATGTCCCAGGATTACGAAGGAAGTGAACAAAATACATAAGAGCTTGCAGGAAGCAGCTGACAGGAACGGGGTTGACATAGACAAGATGAAACACTTGAGCAGGAGCTACAGGCTAGATTTTGGGACCACAGATTTTGAACACATGAGGTCAGCAGGCATGAAGACACACCTTAGAGAATTGCTGCAGAGTGCACAAGTGTGGAGGTGCTTAGACAAATGGGAAAGCAGGTGGGTAAAGAGGAAGGAAAAGAGGAGGGACAGTGCTACAGAGCACAATGAGAAAAGACCGCAGAGTAGTGATACAGTAACAATGTTACCAATGAGGGAGACAGCAGGGGGAAAATTAGTACATGTACCATGGCACAGAAGCGACATTCAGTCCTTTACGGACGATTTTCCCAAACTAAGAGAGAAGCCGATTGAATGGTATCAGCAGACTGATAGGTTTGTGAAGCTTGCAAAATGTCTCTGGGAAGACCTGAATACTCTCTTTGAGATTGTGGTTCCGGCAGATTTGTGGGAGGATTGCAAAAGAGCTGTAGGTTGGCCGACAAGTGAACCTGAGAGGGACAGGGAGACAGGTGCACCATCACCTTTGGTGATGAGCTTGTACTATAAGGTGATTGAGCATTTGAAAACGAAGGTACCCGCGAAGAACGTGGATTGGCAGAAGATTGACCGAACTGCCCAAGAGACTAAAGAATCGATTCATAGTTACTATGAGAGGTTGTTGAAGGCGTTCAAGAATTACAGTGGCACGGAAACAATAGAGGCGAAGGACATGCTCCATTTTGTGTTCAGATTTGTGGAAGGGCTGAGGCCAGAGATAAGTCAGATGATAAAGTCGCATTTGATTTGTTGGCAGTCGAAACCGATTGATGAGGTCTTGACTTATGCGAAATACTGTAGCAACGAAATTGAAGTGAAACAGAAAAGGCTGAAAGAGAAGGTGATGATGATGCAGCTTAAGGCAGCTCAGACAGGTCTGCAAGGTTTGCAAGGTTTGCAAGGGATGCAAGGGTTCCCACAGCAGGTACCGCAACAGCAGTTGCAGTTGCAGGGAAACATGGCGTTTCAGCCACAGGCCAGAGGCAGAGGCAGAGGAGGTTTTGTGAATAATGGTCCGGATTTGAATACTGTTGTGACGGGTGTACAGGCGATGAAGAAGGTGATGCCGTGTCACGTGTGCGGAATCGTCGGTCATTGGAAACGCGAGTGCCCGATGGTGGTGCAGGAAGGTGCAGGTGTAGGTGCAGGTGTAGGTGCAGGTGCAGGTGTTGGCCAGCAAAACAATGATGTCAATGCATTTCAGACAATGAGGGGACCGAAATTGAGAGGTCCAAGCCCAAATTTCCAGACCGTAAATCAATTGCAGGGATTACAACCTATGCAGCCGCAGCAGATGCAGATGCCTCGTATGCAGATGACGCAAATGCAGCCGATTCAACAGCAGTTACCTATGGTACCTAATCAGCAAATGCAAATACCCTTGGCACCAATGAGTCAGCAGCAAGTGATGGTTCCTCCACAGGTAACGGGTCAGGTAATGAGTACAAATGGCACCGTACAACAGTTCCCATTACACAGTGAGAGTGGAATAAACAACGTATGGGAGAGGGAAAGTTCAGGAGAAGAAGGAGACTGTGTGCTTGCGGCATCCTTGGAAGTTGATCAAAGGGGTCCGTACGTAGAGGGAAGAGTAATGGGTCATCGTGTCTCATTCTTGGTTGACACGGGAGCCACACGTTCAACAGTTAAGAGCAGAGAAGTTCCAAATTTGCCACTCTCAGGGAGGACAGTTCAAGTGGTGGGAGTAGCAAACAGACATCTGACGAACCCAATTACAGATCCGGTACCAGTCAGCATCGGTAACTATCAAGGGGTGCATCAGTTTGTGATATGTGACTCAAGCCCGATAGCACTGTTAGGGAGAGACCTGTTGTGCAAATTGGGTTGTTCAATCATGTGTTCGAACGAAGGAATAACAATCCAGACGAGCAGTGACGGGGAAGAAGAAGACAGTGTAGAGGGGGATGAGGTGGAAACTGTAGATGAAGAGTATCCTCTGATTTGTCTCTTCCCGATGATAACTGAAGAAGATATTCCAGCTGAATTACGAGAGGCAGTCGGAAAGGAAGTGTGGGACATGACAGGGAAAGAGGTGGGATTGATGAAAGGAGTGGAACCAGTGAAAGTGACTGTAAAGCCCAATGCAATCTTTCCCCAGACCCCACAATACCACATGCCACAAGATACCCTCATGAAAGTTGCTCAACTCATTGACGAATTTGTAAAACAGGGAGTACTGAAAGAAGTGTTGAGCAGTCCATGTAATTCACCAATAATGGGACTAATAAAGCCGAGTGGAAAGGTCCGACTCGTGCAGGATTTGAGGAAAATAAATGACATCATAGTCAAGTGCTGCCCTGTCGTACCGAATCCAGCTGTGATAATGTTTCAAGTTCCTTGCGATGCCGAATGGTTTTCAGTCATCGATTTGTCACAAGCATTCTTTTCTGTGCCTCTTCATGAGGACAGCCAATTCCTCTTTTGTTTCAAATTCCTAGACAGAGTATACAGTTGGTGTCGAATTCCTCAAGGGTTTTCTGAATCACCGTCAATCTTCAATCAGATTCTAAAGAAAGACCTGGAAGCATTAGAATTGCCATTCGAGTCAACCCTAGTACAGTACATTGATGACTTACTGGTTGCATCAAAGACAGAAAGCAACTGCACGGCCGATACCATTGCTCTGTTGAACCATTTGGGAAGGAATGGACATAAGGTGTCTCCTTCCAAATTGCAGTTTTGTCAGAAGAAAGTGAAATACTTGGGTCACCAAATAGAGAAAGGGTCACGGAGAATAATGAAGGAAAGAATTACAAGTATACTCCAAATGAGTCCACCAAAGACAAGGAAGGAGGTGAGGAAGTTTTTGGGAATGGTGGGATATTGTCGCCAGTGGATTCCCAACTTCTCGTCTCTAGCAAAGCCTTTACTGAAATTGACCCAGAAGGATGCCTTGGATGAAATTGAGCTGAAAGGAGATGAGATGGATGCTTTTGTTGAACTGAAAGAATGCATGTGCAGGGCTCCAGCTTTAGGTATGCCTGATTACACGAAGCCTTTCACATTGTTTTGTCATGAACGTGATGCATGTTCTTTGTCTGTCTTGACCCAAGCCCATGGTGGCGTAAACAGACCAGTAGCGTATTTTTCAGCTACTTTGGATCCGGTTGCAGCAGCACTCCCAGGGTGTTTGCGCGCCGTAGCAGCAGTTGGTATCAGCCTCACTCAGAGTGAAGGAATAGTGATGGGACACCCAGTAACAGTCATGGTCCCTCACTCAGTTGAGATACTTTTGACCCGCTCCCGAACGCAACACATGACTGGAGCAAGGCTCACAAGGTATGAAACGATAATTTTGGGCTCACCGAATGTGCAGCTGAAAAGGTGCACTACGTTGAATCCAGCAACCTTGCTTCCTGGAGAGAATGCTGAAATTGAGAACGCTGAAGACGTCGAGCATGACTGCCTTCAGGTGACTGAATTTTGCACAAAACCTCGACCAGACATCAAGGATACTAAACTTGATGAAAATGACCAGATTCTTTTTGTTGATGGTTCATGTCTAAGAGATGGGATGGGGATTTTGAAAGCAGGATATGCTGTATGCACTGTAACAGGAGTCTTGGAAGCGGGATGGCTTCAAGGAGTCTATTCTGCACAAGTAGCAGAACTTGTAGCCCTTACCAGAGCATGTCAACTGTCTGCATTGATGAAAGTCACCATTTACACTGATAGTCGATACGGGTTTGGGATTGTGCATGACTTTGGACAACTATGGTCACAGAGAGGGTTCCTGACTTCTTCAGGATCTCCAGTGAAAAATGGGGAGAGGATAAGGGAATTGTTACATGCCATCCAAGTGCCAGCTGAAGTTGCAGTGGTAAAGTGTAGTGCTCACACGAAAGGACAGGACTATGTGTCTCTGGGAAATGCATATGCGGATCAAGTCGCAAGATTTTGTGCCTTGAACTGTATATTACTGAGAGATGATTGGAATACGATAAATGAGCCAGAACTCGAACCAGCTGAAGCATTTGCCTTGAAGGTTGTAGATACAATAGACGAACTAAAAGCATTACAAAATAATGTCAGGGAGGATGAAAGAGATTCCTGGATTAAATCACAATGCATAAGGAGACAGGACGAGTTATGGGTCTCACATGAGGGAAAATTTGTTTTGCCAAATAGTCTCTTATCACAGCTTGTGCGGTTCTATCATGGGCAAGCTCACCTAGGGAGAGATGCCATGATAAGATTGTTCAAAACTGATTGGTTTAACCCCAGATTTCGTCAAGCTGCAGAAGCAGTTTGCCATCGATGTGTCACTTGCCAGCAGATGAACCCAGGAAAGGGAACAGTTGTGAACGCGAGTCACATTGGTAGGGCAAGCGGACCTTTTAGTCGAATGCAGATGGACTTCATTGAGATGTCTGTGCATGGGGGTCTGAAATATGTGTTGGTGATTGTGTGCATTTTTAGTCACTGGATTGAGGCATACCCTACACGTAGAAACGACAGCCTTACAGTTGCCAAGCTATTGTTGAGGGAGTTGATACCACGTTTCGGATTCCCGATCTCTTTAGAATCAGATAGGGGAAGTCACTTCAATAACGAGGTGATAAAGTTACTTTGCGAAGCGCTGAACATTGAGCAAAAGCTGCACTGTAGCTATCGCCCTGAAGCCTCAGGACTGGTGGAGCAGATGAATGGTACGCTGAAATCGAGAATGGCAAAAATATGTGCATCGACAAATTTGAAATGGCCTGACGCATTGCCTTTAGTGCTAATGTCAATGAGAAACACTCCTGATAGAAAGACTGGATTGTCTCCGCATGAAATTCTCATGGGCAGGGCTATGAGACTTCCTGCAGTTCCCGCAAACATGCTTTTGAATATTACAGATGATATGGTGTTAGACTACTGCAAAGGACTGGCTGACGTGGTTCGCTCTTTCTCTCACCAGGTGGAAGCGACCACCTTGCCACCGATCCAAGGTCCAGGACACGCACTGAAAGCAGGTGACTGGGTCGTGGTAAAGAAGCACGTGAGAAAGTCGTGTCTGGAACCCCGTTGGAAAGGCCCTTTCCAAGTGATCCTGACGACAACTACCGCTGTGAAGTGTGCGGGGGTTCCCAACTGGATTCACGCCAGTCACACAAAGAAGGTGTTGTGTCCCACAGATGAGGAAGTTGAAGCGCTGAAACTACCAGTGCCTGATAAAGCAGTGCTGAGTGCTGAGAAAGAACAGAACCGAACTGAAAGCGAGCAGGCTGAAACGGGAGAGAAGGAGATATTCTCTGATGACGAAGACACCAACTCGCTTGGGGGAGACCAAGGAGAAAGTTCAGACAGCGACGAAGCAGCTGAAGGTGACAAAGAACCTGAAGCAGCTGAGGGTAGCAAAAAGCCTGAAGCAGCTGAAGGTGACAAGGAGCCTGAAGCAGCTGAAAGTGATAAGGAGCCTGAAGAAAGTAACGGTGACGAAGGGCTCGAAAAAGGTGAAAAAGCAGGAGAGCCTGATCAGAGGAGGGCTTTCCCAGAAGCAGACGATACAGAAAAAGAAAAGGAGAATGTGATCGATTCCCCAGAAGAGGGGGACAAGGCAGAACAGAACGAAAAGGTTCAAGCTTCCACAGAAAAGATCGCAGGTCCATCAAATGGACATGGTGCAAAGAGAAGACTAAGTATCTCACCAATAAAAGAAAAGGGTAAAGAAAGTTTGAACGAAGGAGGAAGGCCGAAAGTGAAAGAGAAAAGAAAGGAAGTGACTGTCGTGGAACAATCGTCAAGTGAAGAAAAGGACTTGACAAAAGAGGAAAGTGCCAGCAAAGCAGAGTCGAAAAGAGAAGCAAAATTGAAAAGGAAAAGGATACCGAACAGAAGGTATTCCGGTCCTGAATGGGCATATGCAGTCAATGATGATTGGACTGACGAGTTTGTATCTCTAAGCATCGAGAACGAAGAAGAAAAAGAGATACCAATAGAAAAGAAAAGTTTCATAGACTCTGTTGATTGAAAGGATAAATGATATTGCTTGCTACAATATAACGTGAAAGAAACAACCAGCTGAGACATTGTTAAACCGGATGAGACATTTGCTAAACTGATAAAGACTGAGTTATTGCCGAATTGAGACAAATGCTGCTAACCGATAAGTGACTGGCCTTTTGAAGAAGACGGTGTGAACATTGCGCTTGTTCAGCTTTGTAACTGAATCGCTACAAAGTTTCTTTTATAGGTGCTTCTAGCTCTCTGATTCTATACAGATCATGACTAGGTACGCTACGCAAAATAATAGAAAGAAATATTGTAAATATGTGTGTATAGGCTTGGTAATTACATGTGTACTAATAATAATGGCAATTGTGTTTGGAATGCATGGAAAGGGTGAAAGTGAGAATATCGAGGCTTCTACTATTGCTCCTGTTACTGTTACTGAACTAACACCATTGAAAAGACTAGCATTGGATGAGAGGCTCTTGCATGATAAGAAAGAGCTTTCGTATAACGTTTTCTATCGCTTGCTAACAGAGTATGTTGAGACTATGGATGCGAAGGATTGTTATGTGTGTACACAGATACCGACATCGGTAAAGGAAGGGGTAACTTATCACCACATGCCTCTTACATATGGGATTACGTGTAGTATAGTAATGTCTAGGTTTTATGGTCAAACTAACATACAGTATTTTTACTCGAATTATGATGTTACCTTTGCTTATGTTCCTATAATAGCGCAGCTTAGCCAGACTGCTAAAGATTGGGATGCTAAAATAATGAGGGAATTTTTCGAGCCAATGCAACCTTTTGAAACGGCTCATGCTCATAGGGAGAACCTTACTTGCTCAGTCTCTGCTGTAGAAATAAGCTTTTTAGATCGCACAGATGATAGAAGGGCACAAATGAATGCGAAATTAGAAAAGGAGCTACATAAGAGGACTTCAGTAGATAATTATGATTTTGCTGCTATAAAGACACAAGGGAAAATAGCTTTAGATGCTTGGCATGTAGGGAAATTTTGTATATATCGAGGTGAATCCTATTATGACAATATTTTTGTAGGAGCGAGTGAGTGTAAACATACGTTTATTTTTAAGGCCAAATGGACATTCATGATGAACGGACTTGACCCTGTCATTCCAGGGGTATATTACATTTGTGGGCATAACGCCTATTATCGTCTTCCAAAGGGATGGTGGGGGAGATGTTATTTGGGTATAGTGTTCCCAAAGGTTTATCAACTGGATGACGTATCGATGATTCAAAAGACATCTGGATCTCATCGTATCCAGAAAAGAGAGACCGCAGCTGCTGTGGTAGGAGATATATTTGGAGCCATGATTCCTTCATTGGGAGTTGTGTTGAATTCCATCAAGATACGAAAGTTGTCTACTATAGTGGATAACATGTTGACAAAGTTTTCAGGTGCTATAATCCTGATAGATGCTGAGCTTGCAGCGGAAAGAGCTATGACTCTTCAAAATAGGCTTGCTTTAGACATTCTTTTAGCAAAGGATGGAGGCGTTTGCAAAATGATTGGTGCACGTCACTGTTGTACCTATATACCTGATAATAGTGTGAAGATTAAAACTATGCTTGCTAATCTAACAAAGGAAAGTGCAGATTTGAAGGAATTGAAAGAGCCAGGAGTGTGGGAGAAGGTTGGAAAGGGACTTGCTTCAGTGGGACATTGGATTGGGGGAATTTGGAATGGAATATTATTGAAAATAATAGAAGGAATATTAATAGTAATAATTTGTATATTTGGAATTTGGGGAATAAAAAGGGGAATAATAATGATTATGGAAAGAATTAAAAGAAAAAAAGAAGAGAAAATTATGAAAAGAATGGCAGAGGAATACAAAGCGCAAACTAGGGGTACTAAAAGGAAAAGGGAACTGACAGAATTTTAATGGAATAAAATTTGTGGGCGTGGTTTGGGGTGATGACAAGTAGTCATCAGAGGAGGGATTGATGAAGCAGAAAATGAAGGTTTTGATTTATTAACGCTTAAACGTAGTGCTGAAATAATCATGCGTGACTTTAATCTAACTAATAAAGATTGTACGGGGACAAAATGTGCCCTCAGAGTAGTTTGCCATCATTTATACGCGTGCTTTATATAACGTGGTGTATTAGACTTGCACTAATCCGACATAATCATAAACGTGTGCTACGATTTGCTTGTTTGAAATGTTTTAGCTTAGCATTACTTTAGCGGAGGCTTTGGCCTAGTTGCCTGGTCTCACGGTTTAGATGCTCGTATTTTTCCATTGTGCTATTAAACGTGTATTTTTGCTTGAAGCTGTACTTTTCCACAGAAACTGTTCTCATGCTTATCTTAAAGTTAGTGCCAGCCTGGCATATTTTCTCTTTAATTCAAGGTCGACTTGCAGGTGCGGACAATGGAGGCTCTGAAAGTAAGCTAATTGGGAGACAATGTTGCAACTTGCGTACCCATCTCCAAGGATAATGTATGCTTAAGTAAAAGCTTGAGAACTGTCGTTTTTGATTGGCCAATTTGAAGCTAACCTATGAACCCTCCAATGGAGACCCTACAGGACTTGAACTGTTGTCTATAAAAACCAGGTGCACGAGAAGAAGGTAGCCATTGCGCTATTATCAGCCATTACCAGCTCGATACCCGCCATTTTGCAGACTTCGTAGCTATTATGGCCCACTCTGCTGCGACGCCATTTTGAGAGACTTCGATTCTTTCTCTAATCGAGAGAAAGAGACTTTAAATGATTCTTGCCCTAGAAACTGTAACTTTGATTTGATCCCTTTGTATGAAATAAAAGTTTTACCTTGCCGCCGTGAGGCATTTGCCCCGTTCACCCCTGCCCCTTTGTCCCGTCCCATGCTGATCGAGAAACGGTACCCATGATGACCGAAGAACGGTGCCTGTGAGACGAAGACTTCCTTGTATGCTGATCGTAATTGGTAAATATGAAAAGAAATTGTAAAATTGCATTGTGTTTCTTTTAGGTAACCAACTGCTGATTTTTTGGTAAGATCCCTAGTTAGGAGTTTTCTAAATTAATGTTGCTAAATTGTTTTTGCATGAAGTCCCACATGCCGATGCTAATTTGTGGTTAGATGAGGATTCCATATGTCGCACGATGCAATTTGAGATCTTGTTATGCTGACTAAATGTATGCCATTAGTTCATTACAGATTATCGTATTAGTGATTTGCATTGCCATTATCGAATGCCTTGTGATTCAAATGCTACATAGACTGCACTTGTTTCGACGTTATGGACAGCTATTAATGTTCATATATGTTTATCATTTGGTGTTGAGACACATTTATATTGTGCTAGCTTTGTTAATATAGGGAAATAAATTCACTAACTTTGCAATAAACTGGTGTGGTTATTCCTGACTGAAAGGTCAGGGTTCGCCGAAATGTATTCTGGATTAATTGTTAAGTGTTATGTTGTTCAAGGTGTTGCTTATGTTCGTTATTGATTATTGATTTGATGCGACTAATCGATTAAGAGTACAGAGAGTTCCCACTAAGTCAAAAGATTCATCGGCCTAAAGAGCGTCCAAACGCAGGTAAATTATTACTACGGACCGCTCTATCATGGGAAAAACATTTCTTCTCTGGGACTTTAATGTCAGAATTCACATGTAATTAGTGGATTGCTTAGGTGGTTACAATCCTATTACGGGAAGATAGACTGGGAGAGCAGAAATACTGCCTCTATTTTATCATATGATGCTGTAGTTAGTCCCTAAAGCATGGGCTTCTCCTCTGAGCTCCCCCTTATATCCAGCCTGTGTCTATTCACTAGTGTGCTTTGTGTTTACGGGACAGTAAATACAGCCTTTGCTGATGCTCGGCAGAGCTGGGGCTGTCTACAGCTTCCCGCCTCCCATCTCAGACCTGTGGAGCCCTGTGCTAAATATGTCAAACTGTGTTTGTTTGTCAAAAAGCTGCAAACACTGTAGCATTTCTGTCTAGTTAGTTGCCCAGCATGTTAGCACCATAGCCATCCTTAAACCAAAACACTCCAGAACATGATTTTTTTGCTAAACTGATTGAAAACCCTACCAGAAATATTGTATACATTATATGCTTTCCATGCACCACAGAGACTTCTTTTAGAGATAGCAGGATAATTGCTACATAGATCAGCAGCACTTACTCGGATGTCAGCATCACAGATACATTTTAGATGCCGATGTCACCACTCAGGTAATGCAGTGATGGTTTGCATAAATGTAGTAAATCTTGGCATTTTCCATGTAAAGGTCAATTTAACCATGTATACAACTACTTGGACAATATCAGTTTCATACTGAAGGGCATACGTCTGCCGTCGTTGGGCATTTTGCTTTTTACCTGCATTGCTGTCGCACGCAAGCTATCCCTGAGGAATGGAATGTAAACAAACCAACCCAATAGTAAAGGAAAAATAAAACTCTCTAAATGCTACATATGTGTATTTTATTGTTTTTACTTGCACGTGTTCAGCAGAGATTTTGTCACAAATCCACACCGCATAATTCCACTACACATAACTACATTCAACACCACACAACTCCACACCACAAAATGCCACAACAAATAATTCCAACCCACATAATGCCACTCAAAACCACATGCATTCACTCCACTCCATTACACATAGCTAAAAAACATTGACACTGACAACACCAATAGCTCTCAGATTGCTGAGACCAATTGGCTTTGCCAATGCTTGTTCTTCTTGGTTTTTGTTGTACTTTTGATTTTTGGTGCTCATGTGCTTGTGTAAAGTATTTATTCAAAATCTGCATGGGGCACCATTGCTGTGTAGGGACAGAATATGTTCTATTATGTTTGGGTACACAGGCCTTCTATAGAGCTCTTTGGTTCCAAAGTGTCTTGCTACATGGACTCTTGTGTGGGGCCTTGAATGTTCTGTGGAGTATAATATTCCATAGTTGCATTCATACACATGGCCTTGGGTAGAACAAAAGTGTACGCTATCTTCGTTGGTACACATGATGGAATTGTGTAGTAGTGAGTCTGCTCTGTTCTCCTGCTGAACAGACCCTTGTGTGTCATAGGTGAGACTTTGGTATCCTGGTGTATAGGTCTTTGTTTGGCATGTGATGTGCCCTCTGTCCTTTTGTGACTAGAATTCTCTGAGAAGCAGAGTGTGCCCTAGGTAACGGGCTGCACAAGCTCCTTTGTGGAGTGTACATACATTATGCGTACTGGAACACATGGCCCTGTGTAATGAAGGTATGCCTTTTGTGTCCCCATACACATATCCTTCTATGGCGTATGGCCTGCTGTATGTATCTTGGTGAAGCATTGTGTGACATAATGTGGAGTACAATGCTGTCGTATCAGTCTGACACACAGGACCTTGCATGGGGTATTGTGACCTCTGACACGTCCTTTGGTACATATTTTGTGTGGCACAGTGGGCCCTAAATGTACTATACAAAATACCATGTGTATGACATAATTTTGGTGTGCTGCGCACTTTGTAGGGCAAGAGGTGTTCAGATGGGTACTATAAGCAAACCAAGTAAAACATAGCACGCCAAATTCAGTAAATTCGTGACAGTACAGAGGGAGGACTCGGGCTTTGGTCCTTACTACAGAATTCGCCTGGTGGACATGTATTGATTGCCCTTGAATATTAGGGCAGACCGCATCCCAGAAGATGTTCTTTAATCACGGACAGGTGTCTTTCCCTAATAAGTTAATGGTGAGGTGGCCACTGTGGCAAGGTCACTGCAGTGGTTGTCAATATTAAAGGGGGAGGGGGTCAATGTGCATGCTCCTGGTTCCTCTCTTACACGGCAGGACACGCATGGCTTAGTGGGAATGGAATAATTTCAGAATTATTTTGGGGACGGGAGCCATGATATGCTGCGAGAAGAGGGACTAGGGTACAGCCTGACTCCACATCATCACAGACATTCTCCCCAGTCTAGAACTCTTCACCTAGAAATTACTGATTTTATTGCAAGACCGGAGACTCGTATTATGCTTTTCTTTCATGCAGCTTTTGTTTCAATAGCATCCACTGCACAGTAAAGATATCCACAACGAAGAACAACTACATACCCAGCAGCCCCGGTAGCTGAACTACCAGTGCTGTTTAACAGGTGTCCCGTTAGTATCCTCGTATGGTTCTTCCGGAATCTTCTTACTATTGAGTTTTTCATTGGTGTGCTGTGTTTTCTAATTGGTTTTCAATGCTGCTGGCCCAGTCCAAGACAAGTTTGCGATCTTTCATTATAACGCGCGGAACTCGACTTCTCAAGGATCCCTCGGGAGCCACCGTGCGGCTCGAGCGCTGCCCACCTGTTTGAGCGGGTTCTTCCTTTTATTCAGAGGGTATCTCTGCCGAATGTCATCGCGCTTGGGTCGCCGGCATTTTCTGTCCCCAAGGACAATTTATTTTCTTGGTTGCATCTACGGAACGGCTTTTGCCTACATACACTATCCTGCTTTAAATGTTTGCTGGACTAACCGCGCCACCCACTGGCACAATATTTATTAACACAGCTGTTATTATGGGGGAATCTCTGGTAGATGAGGAAATGGACACAGATTACATATTTAAAGCAAATTTATAACAATTTATCAACTCCTCTGTTTCCACAGCTGTCAAAACTTCTATGCAAGCTATTGTTTAAAATGTTGGTAAGAGCGTACGAGACTATTCTTGCCCGACCCTCACTACTGGTAGTAGCAATTATATGTCAAATAAAAGAGTGGGGGCGCCGTCTTGTGCGATAATTTAGGCTTTAAAAGCACCAGCTGCAGAGTTCCTAGCGTGTCCAGCTTTCAGGCAGCAATAAAAATGTCAAGTGAATAATGTGCCTGCTAGAAAGAGAGATCTGAGTTTTCTCTAATGGCAGTTTTGACTCGCTATATAGTAGCGCAGAGGAATAAAATGCCTGCTGCAAAGAACTGATCTGTATTTTATTTAGATAGCTGAGTGGATTAGTAAAACCAGCCTTTATCAGCACTTTAAATGAAATGCATGTGAGTGAGGGGCTTTGGAGGGATTTGGGACATTTATGGGCTTTTATTTTGTGACTCCTTTCTTAAGGAGATTTCTAAATATGTACATGCTCTCAGCTCCATAGACAAAGTTCAATTGCCTCTTCAGAAAGATTTTGGGCAGCAGGTTTTCACCAGGGCCGGTAAAAGAAGGAGCCATTTGGCTCGGCATTTCCAAGAAAATAGGTTCCAATCCACAGGAAATATAGGCCAAGAAGGTTTCTATTATCAACAACCAACTTTCTACCCACAAAGAAGACAATACACCAGAGTTCACAACGGGACAATCCAGATACCCCAGTGAAAATGTTAAGAGTATAACGAGTTCTCACAGCTCTAAGGGGGGTGAATTTCACATTTCTATCATGTTTGAAAAACACTAACTGCAGATCCTTGGAAGTTGCAAACTGTCCGAGGTTACAACCCTGAATTTTTCTCTCCTTCGTACCAAATATCTTTCCTACACAAAGTTACGTTTTCAGTAACCAACACTTTTCTCATAAACCATGACCTGTCAGAGTTACGCTAAAAACAGGCAATCTGTCAAACTCCTTTTCTTCATTCAGGTTTCTGAAGCAACATTTTTCTCGTAAAGAAAAAGCACAAAAAAATCACCCTGTTTTACACCTACCATTGTTCAATCAATTTGTTATTTGTAGACACTTCAAGATGGAAACTATCCTCCATCTTCATGATTGTCTCCAATCTTGAGACTAGATGGTTCTTTAAATCTGAAAGATGACCATCTTTCCGTTCTAATTTTTCCTCCCCACCAAATAATTCTTCAATTCCAAAGGGGGAGGTCACGTTTTCAAATTCACTGCCCTTCCTTTTGGACTCCCTTCAGCTCCTTGGTGTTTCACCAAGTTGCTCAAACTGGTGATTGCCCATCTCAGATTTTAAGGGATACAACTCCTCAATTATTTGGACAACATTCTAATTATGTCCTAGAACAAAGTCACACTCCTGTCTCGTCTATAAACCACTATTTCCTTATTAGAAAGTTTGGGGTTTGTCATGCACAAGCTCAAGTTGTTGGAATTCCTGGGGTTCCTAGTGAATTCATATCCACTACTCTGAAACACCCTCCAGCTAAATTGCTTGTAATTACAAAGAAATGTACTTGACTAATACACTCCTTTATTGTATCCCTACACCATTTGGCTCACATAGTGGGTCTCCTTGCTTCATCCATTCATGTTATATTTCCAAGGCTATTACACTATTGTGCATTACAGAGGTTACAAAATTTATAATTTGAGAACGGAATCTCTCATACGGGGATTATATTCCTCTAAATCCAGATACCAAGAAAGAAGTCATTTGGTGGTTGGAAAACATAGAAGCCTGGAACAGATGATCGATTTTCAATACAACCCCAGATTTTTTCTTAGAATATGATGCAAGTTCGTCAGGGTGGGCAACTCGCTGCAGCCAGTTCTCAACTGGAGGGAGGCACACGTTCAGTAGTCCTCAATGAATATTAACTATCTAGAGCTTCTTTCAGGCTCCTTTCCCATCCAGTTTGGTGCTCTGTCCTTCTCAGGATGGACAACTTAACTGCAGTTTGTTATATCAACCACCTGAAAGGCACCCGTTCTCGTATTTTAGCAAATCTGTCAAAACAGTTTTGCGAGTATTATTTTCTTCACCATATGTCAGTGATGGCAGGATATCTCCCAGGTTGTCTCAACACAGAAGCCGATTATTTTACACTGCACCTCAAAGACTACAGCGACTGGCAACTCCATCCTCCACTTTTTTCAGAAACTACACACACTATGAGGACCTTTTTCAGTGAACATGCTCACCACTACACTCAATGCCCAACTCCCACACTTCTTCAGTTGGGGACCAGACCAGATGACTCTGGCATCAGATGCCTTTCTCCAGTTGTGGTCCAACTGACTCTCACATGCCTTTACCCCTTCCTCATGATCTCTTTCGGTCTATCAAAGGTCATGATAATTCCTTTTTGGCCATCTCTGATCTGGTTCCCAGATTTTCTAGAACAATTTCACTTTCTTTTTCCCACATTTCCGGAACTCCTGCTCAATTGAAAAACAGAAGTTCACAACCTGGTAGTATCGGGGCAACTGCAACTCAAGCATGAAAGCTATCCGGCCTGCCTGCTCTATCCCAGGCCTTTTGTCAGACACTATTAGTTTCATCTCAAAGGCTTGGGCTCCAGGGACCTCTAGAGTGTATAAATCAGCCTGGAACTCTTGGCCTCGCTGGTGCAAGGGTTCAGATCCCTTTTCATCAGATATCACTACCATAGCAAATTTAGGCTTGTTATCAGCGTCAGGTAAATATTACAGAACGGTTAACACACAACGGTCTGTGATCTCCTTACAACAACCATATAGTTCAGACAAACCTGTAGGAGAACATTCCCTCATCTGCAAACTACTATGAGGAATAAGGCTAAGTATTCCACTCACTCCTAAGTACTCTTTCATATGGGATGTTAATGTAATTTTGAATATATTCATACGCTGGCCTAATAACGTATTTTTATCCCTTAAAGCGTTGTCTGCAAAGTTAACAATACTGTTATACCTAATTTCATCTAAGTGCATTTGTGACGTTAGAGCTTTGGATCTTTCGGCCAGATGATTTACTCTTTCAGGGTTTATTTTGCCATCGCTAGAAGAACTCAAACTTTACTTTCCTCCGTGGAATATCCTGCTTTCCCGCATACTCCAAAGCTTTATGTAGTTCCATGCCTAAAGGAATACAAACCCAGAACAGCCGCTCTTAGACATTCCGCTAGTGAATGATTAATATCATCATTAATCTTCATTCCAGGGTGTTCTTCCCACCTTCGGCCACGTGGGTAAAATGAGTCATGTCCCAAGAAGGAATTGATGTGTCTTCTTTTGGGACCCATTGTTTTTGCAGGGTGATGGCATCTAAAACATACCATTCAGGGGCTTCCCTTGATGACATTTTGAAAGCAGCTAACTGGTCTTTGGATTCTTCTTTCAAAACATTTTACTGCAAACCAATTACGCATGCACATTTGCAGTAGTTGATTCGCTTTAAAATAAGCCTAATACGAGGCTCCCTTCTTAACGTAAAATGCAGATTTTCCAAATAAACATTTAGGAACGTCCTAATTTTATTAAAGACACGGACCTGAGTATTATTTCACCATTATTCTTATAATGAATACTTGGCCACCCAATTATCTAGATCATCCAGGTTGTTTCTCTTATTCGAGTGCCTCAATCAATAATTCCACAATCAAATTGAAGATATGGTCCATCAAGGACAATTTCTAGCTGTTCTCCTTATGTTTATCAGCGTCTTCTTCATTATTTTTCAAGTCGTGCCTTGATGACCTGCCTTATGCAACAAGAAAGAGGAGGGACAGGGACTCCAGAGGATAATTATAAGGACACTAATGGGCCAAGTGTGTTAGCAGCACTGGTAGTCCAGCTTTTTGGGTTGCTGGGATATGTTCTTCTTCCTTGTGAATTAGTTTTTCTGTTCACTGACTGCTATTGAAATAAATGCAGGAAAGAAAAGCATAACACTCGCCTCCGAGTCTTTAATGAAGTTAGGACCTTCCTACATGTTTATTGAGAAAATCTGCATTTCCTGTGTTTTGGTCTAATTAGTTCAGTGGAAGCAAAATAAATGTACTGCACCCAAAACGCATTGGGCTATCACATAAAAGTCCAGGACTGGAAACGTGTTCATAATGGCCTGATGGCCTGGATAGAGTGTGCACAGAGTGAGGGTTTTCGGATGGTTGGCTGGCCTGACCGCAGTCTGCTTGGGCAGAATGTTCTGAAGAAAAGAATGTGAAGCTCAGTGATTAAGGGGTAGTATGCTTGATGGGAGGCTGGTGCTTTAGCTCCCTCATGGGAGTTCTAGCATGGGTTGTCCCTAGGAAGAGTGGATTCAGGCCCAGGAAAGTCCCAGGAGGTTTCTAAAGAGCCAAACAGATGAACACTAGATCCACCCTAAGGCTGTGGTGGACATTCTAAAGGGTGGGATGGCCTGACCATCTCAAGGGCCTCCTGGCTATAGATAGTGACAGACAAATCTTGGGCGAACATTTTTGGTCAACAGGTGTCCAACTGAATATCGACCCCCAAAATATTGTGGTAGAAGAATATCGAGGACAGAATATCAAGGGATGAAATATCAAAAGGTAAGTGCATATAGGGATGCATAGATTTGCTATTCCTAACTCCACATCTACGAATCTTGAAGATGTATATATTCTGACAAGATACATATATGTGGAGTTAGGTATAAAATATCTATCTTATTTATCTATTGATTCTTTTTATTTGGCATTGACATTCGACATCACCGTTCAGCTACCTGTTAACCTAATCACATTGTGGCGCCTATGATTCCCCCTTTGGGAAAAAGGGAATCATTCCCCACCAGGTGGGATTCATTGCACTTGTGTAGGACTCAAGGGTGCCAAGAGGTATGATTTTTCATTACAATCCAATAATCAACTGAGACAAACCTGGAAGCATGAGGCACATTCCCAAACAGAGACATGCTCTGTGCTTTACCAGTGTACTGTGCCACCTATTCCTCTTACTCACCCTTCCATCTTCTTCCATTCTAGCCCCCTGAGCATTAACACTTCATGCCAGTGCTTAATTTGTAAATAAAGAGGTGCCGGTGCTCAAAGCCCTTTTCTTAAACACGAGGCTGCAGAATTTAAATCTGCCAGCACTGAATACTAAGGCAGCATAATCCTGAAGCCATCTTGGCCTCTTCAATCCATTTACGGCCACCCCTAGCCCCTTCAGCTCATCCAGCAACTTTCTACATTCTCCCTTTATGACGCTTTTTAGTTTTTCCTTCTTCAGTCTTTCCCATATGTGTCTTTTGCTCGCAGCAAATGCTTGAGGCATAAGAATAGCCCCGGCCCTCACAAATAAGTGCCGGTGATCAGCACCGGAAACAACAATCACGAATTAAGCACTGATTCATGCGCACATTTGGTTAAACAAGCCCACCTTGTCTTCTCTCTACTCGCCCTCTCCTTACCAAGTTGGCAGCCGACGTTCCACATTTCCTGGGGGTTGTAGTTGGACGAGTCTGTCCTGAGGCCAGACGGATAGGTGCGGCTGACATGACAGGTATTGTGGCGAACAAAAGCATTAGCTGCAAAAAAAGGAATAAAAAACATTGGAAAATAAAAGACTTGTGCAGAGACATCAGCAGTCGCAACACCTAAGGATCTAACATGGTTCTAGAGATCGTGATGGAAGCAGTAGGTTTGTAGAGAAATGACATGATAATGATTATGTTAATATAGTATCTCATTGTGGATGGTATTAAGAACGCCATACAAGAACATCTTAGAGAAACACGAAAGGTTTAAATTTAATTTGCAAAAGAACACAGGCTACCATGTAAACAAATAGAAATCAGTGGTGATACATTGACAAAAATAGAGTTATTATTAGGTTTTCCAGTGGGAGTGTACCTTCAACTTCCATTAAAGAAAATGAAGGATTTGGATGGTAAATGTTGTCACGTGGGGAACATATAATTGTAGTACAGTAAACAAATTAAGTAGGAGAGACCATGTCAAAAAGATTGGCGCAGATGGCCTTGGATGTCTGGATTTTATGCCTGCATTACAATGATTCAGAGAATATTTGTGACTCCCAATGAGAGACAAATATCCTCGGACACCTGACTGTACTGTACTCGGACACCTGACTCGGATTCAAGTATACCAGTGAATGGAAACTAAGGGGGTTATTCAAGGCTTGGAGGGCTGTTCTCTGTCCTGCCAGGTCAGAGGGACAGTTACTTCACTGCCCTGGTGGACTACATCCCAACATATTTAGAGCACTCCGCCTGATTTCTGTGCCCACAAAGGAACACTACACAGAAATCAATAGAGGTTTGCTGAGTGTCCACCATGTTGCATGTGGCTGTTCGGAAACCATTTTTGTCCAATAGACATCAGGCCATCAGCTTTAGGTTTCACCTGTAAAGACAGTGGAGTCACATCTTGTAGAAGCTTGATGGGGTATGCTGCCAACTAAACTCTGAATAACTCCCTGAGTCCCCAGTTCTTCAAAGGATATGAATTTGTGTAGCTCCTATCAGATGGATATTTTTGAGACTTCAGCTAAGTGTCTAAGGTTTCTTGCACTGAATTTCGAGGTGTTTGCATTTCTGCGGAGTTGGCCACATGGAAAATGTTACTTACCATGTAAGCATCCATTTGTGGCATGTAGTGCTGTAGATTCACATGCTCTGCATACTCTTGCCGTCTAATCTTGGACGTCTACACCTTGTTCTTCTTGGAAGAAGTCTTTAGAGTCACAAGGTATAGCGCCTCCTTCTATGACTGGTAATGTGCGTAGGTATCTACTCTACAGTTAGATGTTTTCCCCGCACAGTGGGTGAGGATGGGGATGAAACATGAAAATGCATGATGATGAACATGCAGGGAAACAAATGTATGATAGAAAGAAAGTTAAAGAGAAAAGATATCTGCGACAACCGAAGGCTTCCGGAAAGGAGGGTGGGCACATGTGAATCTACAGCACTACATGCTAGGAAAAGATGCCTATAGGGTAAGTAACATCTTCCATTTGAAACACATACTTTGCACAGAAATAAAAGCAGTTTTCCCCAAAGTGGTGGCTAGCCCAAGGATGTTGCAGAGGATTCAATAAGTATACGTAGCACAGCGTACCCCTTTTGAGCTTGTTGTTTCGCTGCTATTATTTTAAATTTTGTACCTGCCCATATTTTAACTCTAGTATTGCACTAATCACTTGTTGAAGCGGAGCGCCTGGTAAAGGGCTCCGGTTTCTTTAATCTCTGCATTTCTCGCGCCGTGCCTTTTAAAATAAAAACCACACTCTGTTCTGCATTATTTTAACGAACCTTTGGACTAGTTATTATTAATCTTTCTGTCGTTCCCCTCACCTGCACTGTGTCCCCGATCCACCGCCAATTGTTTGGATTGTGTGGAGGGACGTTTGGTGCAACAGGAAGTGATTAACCACTTCCGGGTCGCCCAATTACTTGAAACTCCACAGCTGATTATTCAGTTTAAATCCAGATGCCTCCCGCGACGCGCAGCGGACGCGCTTGACGAGTGGCAGCTCTCCCAACCCGTGGTAATAGACAAGCGCCTGGCAAAGGGCTCTGTCTTTCGCTGCCTGTAATTTTGAATTGAATGTTCCTTTTTTTAAACTGCACTTGAATTTGTTGATAAGGAGCGCCTGGTAAAGAGCTCCGTGTTTTCGCTGCTATTATTTTAAATTTTGTACCTGCCCATATTTTAACTCTAGTATTGCACTAATCACTTGTTGAAGCGGAGCGCCTGGTAAAGGGCTCCGGTTTCTTTAATCTCTGCATTTCTCGCGCCGTGCCTTTTAAAATAAAAACCACACTCTGTTCTGCATTATTTTAACGAACCTTTGGACTAGTTATTATTAATCTTTCTGTCGTTCCCCTCACCTGCACTGTGTCCCCGATCCACCGCCAATTGTTTGGATTGTGTGGAGGGACGTTTGGTGCAACAGGAAGTGATTAACCACTTCCGGGTCCCCCAATTACTTGAAACTCCACAGCTGATTATTCAGTTTAAATCCAGATGCCTCCCGCGACGCGCAGCGGACGCGCTTGACGAGTGGCAGCTCTCCCAACCCGTGGTAATAGACAAGCGCCTGGCAAAGGGCTCTGTCTTTCGCTGCCTGTAATTTTGAATTGAATGTTCCTTTTTTTAAACTGCACTTGAATTTGTTGATAAGGAGCGTCTGGTAAAGAGCTCTGTGTTTTCGCTGCTATTATTTTAAATTTTGTACCTGCCCATATTTTAACTCTAGTATTGCACTAATCACTTGTTGAAGCGGAGCGCCTGGTAAAGGGCTCCGGTTTCTTTAATCTCTGCATTTCTCGCGCCGTGCCTTTTAAAATAAAAACCACACTCTGTTCTGCATTATTTTAACGAACCTTTGGACTAGTTATTATTAATCTTTCTGTCGTTCCCCTCACCTGCACTGTGTCCCCGGTCCACAGCCAATTGTTTGGATTGTGTGGAGGGACGTTTGGTGCAACAGGAAGTGATTAACCACTTCCGGGTCGCCCAATTACTTGAAACTCCACAGCTGATTATTCAGTTTAAATCCAGATGCCTCCCGCGACGCGCAGCGGACGTGCTTGACGAGTGGCAGCTCTCCCAACCCGTGGTAATAGACAAGCGCCTGGCAAAGGGCTCTGTCTTTCGCTGCCTGTAATTTTGAATTGAATGTTCCTTTTTTTAAACTGCACTTGAATTTGTTGATAAGGAGCGCCTGGTAAAGAGCTCCGTGTTTTCGCTGCTATTATTTTAAATTTTGTACCTGCCCATATTTTAACTCTAGTATTGAACTAATCACTTGTTGAAGCGGAGCGCCTGGTAAAGGGCTCCGGTTTCTTTAATCTCTGCATTTCTCGCGCCGTGCCTTTTAAAATAAAAACCACACTCTGTTCTGCATTATTTTAACGAACCTTTGGACTAGTTATTATTAATCTTTCTGTCGTTCCCCTCACCTGCACTGTGTCCCCGATCCACCGCCAATTGTTTGGATTGTGTGGAGGGACGTTTGGTGCAACAGGAAGTGATTAACCACTTCCGGGTCGCCCAATTACTTGAAACTCCACAGCTGATTATTCAGTTTAAATCCAGATGCCTCCCGCGACGCGCAGCGGGCGCGCCGAAGGCGCGCCTAAGGCAAGCCCGTCTGCGCCCGTCCGGGGCCTGGGGCCAGAACCCCTGTCCAAAATTCTGCTGCTTATACACGTAATAATCTTTTGATCCTACGACCTGTTCCCAACCCCTTCTGCTCACTCCTTATCCCTGATACAGCCCCATACAGCTGCTCTTGCTGCAGCTTTACTCTCTCACCACCCCTTCATTGTAGCTCCCTTCGTTATGAGTCTAGCCGAATTCCTCCTCTGACTAACAAGACTAACTTATCTCTTACCCCCTTCACTTTTCTCAGCCTAAATTGCCGCTCACTACCTAAGCATAAGGACGATATTTTGAGCATTCTTACGGACCGACAACCTGATGCCCTCTTTCTAACTGAAACCTGGCTCAATGAGAGTTCTGGACCCGATATGGCGCATGCGCTTCCCCCAACTATACCTATCTTGGAAGAAATCGCACTGACCGAACTGGCGGGGGCATAGCTTTAATTTTTAAAACAGACTACACATGTAAATGGGTAGATCTGGATTTTAAAAACTGTGAAGCCGGGTTTTTTAAACTTCTACTATCACCTAATTTTACTCTTTCCGGGGCCCTTATTTACCGTCCTCCTGGCCCCGCGGGTCTCTGGGCATCGACCCTCCCTGATCTTATTGCTCCCCTTCTATTAGAAACCACCAACTTTCTGATCTTAGGTGACCTGAACCTACATTTCAATGATATATCTTGTACTACGAGCGCTACTCTTCTAGATAACTTAGCGGCATTAAATGTTTTTCTACATAATTCAGGCCCCACGCATAAGGCAGGATATTTATTAGACCCTATTTTTTCCAATCTTGCTACCATTTCATGCAAACAAGCCATTCCCATTCCATGGTCTGATCATTTTTTGGTGGAATTTTTGATTGTACAAAAACCGGGTCCGACTCCCTCCTCTTCCTTCGCCAAATCCAGTACTTATAGGAACTGGAAAAATTTAGATATTAATATTCTGAATTCAATGTTGAAAAAAACCTTACCATCGATCACGAGTATAAGAGATGACGGGGTTATCTTTGATTGGCTTACCTATGCCATTGATGAATGTCTTCCTCTATCAAATAAAAAGAACAAACAGGGCTACCAGCATCCTCCCGCCCCCTGGTTTTCAGAAACACTTAAAACAGAAAAAACTAAATGCAAGAACCTGGAAAGGAAATGGCGAAAAAACTATGATCCAGACAGGAAATCTACTTACAAACTAGCCCTTCTTAACTACCACCGATTGTGTAACACCGCGCGCGCCGAATATGCCACCGAGATTATTTTACAATCTCAGAACTGCCCCAAAGTGCTGTTTGAAGTAGTACATGAACTCTCTGGTGACTCTCGCCTATCCAAGCACCCTGATTTTGATTCCAAAAAATGTAATGATTTGGCAATTTTCTTTGTGGATAAAATTGACAAAATCTACTCCGAATTCCACAATTACTCTAATCATCCCAGCATCAGTATTAAACCCCAATCCACTCACTTTTTACCTTCTCCTATCACTCAAGAAACGACCCAAGCTAATAACACTAACTTACTTAATGAATGGCTTCCCATGGATACTGCCTCTTTTTTTAATATCCTCACAAGCATTAAGTCTGGTTCCCCGTTAGATCCTATCCCCATTACGGTACTTCAAAAGCTAGACCCCCCCATACTTCTCTTCATCATGCAGTTCCTTAACATGTCATTTACGGAAGCTTATGTTCCTGCATCGTGGAAACATGCAATGGTTCTTCCTTTACTAAAGAAAATTAATTCTGATCCTGAAATTTTCTCTAACTTTCGCCCAATTTCTCTCCTTCCTTTTTTTTCCAAAATTTTGGAAAAACATGTTAATCTTCAATTGTCCCAGTTTGCAGAAACCAGTAACATCCTCCATCCTTCTCAATCTGGTTTTCGTGCCGGCTATTCAACCGAGGCGACTTTACTGGGTGTGACTGAAAATATCCGCCAACAAATTGACAAAGGAGAAACAGTAGCTCTTATCCTATTGGATTTAAGCGCAGCTTTTGATACTGTATCTCACTCATCTCTCCTAAAAACTCTTAACATCAAGGGCATTGGCGGCAAAGCCCTCTTGTGGTTGTCCAGTTTTTTATCCAATAGGACTTTTCAGGTTTTCTCCCATACAGCTTCCTCTCTGACTCACGCATCCCCTTATGGAGTTCCCCAGGGCTCCATTCTCAGTCCACTACTTTTTAATATATATGTCAGTCCTTTGGCGAGCATAGCAGAACAAGCTGGTCTAACTATCTTTTCTTATGCTGATGACACTCAACTTATTTTTTCACTCTCTTCCAAAGAAACCTCTAACCCTCCCTCTTTGCAAATAGGACTATCTAAGATAGCCAATTGGATGCATTTTAATAAACTCAAACTTAATGGAGGAAAGACAGAACTCCTCATATTTGGAAATAAAAAATCACTCTGGGGCCCCCAACACTGGCCCTCTGAAATGGGTGTCCCCCCAATCCCTTCTCTCTCTGCACGTAACCTGGGCATCATAATTGATGATCAGTTGACTATGAAACAACAGGTGACCAAAGTAGCTTCTACCTGCTTCGCTATCCTGAAGTGGCTTCGTAAAATTCTCTGGATGCTTCCTGTGGCTGCCCAAAGAACCGTGGTCCAAGCGCTGGTTATTTCTAGACTGGACTACGGAAACGTGCTCTATCTGGGTGCGAATAAAGAAGCACTACACAAACTTCAAGTTGTTCAGAACTCGGCGGCCAGGCTTCTTTGCCAACTTCCCAGAATCACTCCTACTTCTGGTGCACTTCGTGAACTACATTGGCTAAGAATTGAGAATCGCACCAAATTCAAAGCCCTATGCTATATGCATAGAATTAATACGGGCCTAGCTCCCAACTACCTTAAAATCTTGGTCCAACAATATCGGCCCTCTCGTTCACTTCAATCTTCTAATCAACAAAAATTCCAGGTGCCCAGAATCAGACGTGCCAAAATGGGGGGACGCTCTTTTGCTTTCCTAGCTCCCTCTCTCTGGAATTCTCTTCCTTCTAACTTACGTCATGAAAGGGTGTTCATTAGATTTCGTAAGGAGCTTAAGACATGGCTCTTTAACCAGTAACCGTCCAAGCTGCTCTCCTGAGCCTGCCTTTGTCTTGCATGGTCTTAAGCGCCGGGAAACCTCCGGGTAGCTGTGCGCTATATAAATCCAATAAATAAATAAAATAGGACATCCACACAGTAGTGTTTGGAGAACATGTATGGTTTGGAGAAGGTAGCTGCCTTATGGATGTCAGCTATTGTGATAGTACACAGAAAGGACTAAGAGACTGCTTTCTTATGGGTAGAGTGTGACAGTGTTGGTGCAGGGAGTCGCCTTTTGGCCTTGGTGTAACAAGTTTGAATACACTTGACTAGCTAGCCAGCTAGCCCTGCTTTTGAATTGGCACTGACTTTGTGAGGTTCGGTGTAAGTGACAAATAATTGTTGCATTTTACTAAATAATTTTTGCTTATCAATGTAGTTTATGAGGGCCATCTTTACATCTAGTATGTGAAGGGCTCTCTACACTACTGAGTCTGGGTAAAAAAAATTTAGTTACATTTTCTGGTTGTATTTGAAAGAAGAGATCACCTTGGGTAGAAACTTTGTGTTAGTTCTCAGGACTAATTGAGAAGATCTGACCTGTTGGGAAGCTTCTTTTGAGGGACTGCTGACAACTAGATAATGGTTGTGAACCACAGCTGCCTGGCCCACATGGGAGCTACTAGGACAAGGGTGAGAGAGGTTTGCCGAAGATTCCAAATCATGAATGGAAGGAGTAGGAGAGGCAGAAAAGCGTAGACAAATATCCCTGACCAATTAATTCACAGTGCATTACCCTTGGACAGTGGGAGTGGAAACCTGGAAGTGAAGCATTTGGCATTTTTGGGATTGTGACCAGATCCATGTCGGGAAACCCCCAATGTTGGAAATAGGGGAACAGGATTTCAGGGTGGAGTTCCTACTCGTGGACTTGTTGCTGCATCCTGCTAAGCAGGTCTGCAAAGTCATTGTCAGCTCCCAGAAAGTACTCCACTATCAGGTGTACTCTGTGATGGAATGCGCAACAATAAATGTTTTGTGCTAACACTGAAAGTTGGGGAGAGTGTGTTGCAGGAAAGTAGCATATTTCTAGCATACTTAGCCCACTTTTTGCCTGCTGTCAGTGTGTTTAGACTGTAGTACCCTGGGATCCTGCTAACCAGGACCGTAGTGTCAGTGCTCTCTCCTATAGATGTTGTTACATGGTAACTGTTACACCCCACAATTGGCATACTGATGCACCCATGTAAGTCCCTAGTATATGGTACTCAGGTACACAGGCCATTGGTACACCAGGGGTCTCCCATGGGCTGCAGCATGCATTATGCCACCCATGGAAGCCCATGCAAACTGTGTCTGCAGGCCTGCCATTGCAGCCTGCATGAAATGGTGCATGCACCTTTCACTTAAGATAAAAGGCTTGTCTTATATAGCGGTCACTGCACTTGGACACCATAAGTCACCCCTATGGTAGGTTGTTTAGCCCAAGGGCAGGTTGCATGGTCCTGAGTGTGAGGGCACCCCTGCATGAACAGAGGTGCCCATGTAAACCCCAGACTCCATTCACTCGGCTTTGTAAGTGCGGGGAAGCCATTTTAAGGTGTAGTGTATACTGGTCAACACAGGTAGTCAACTACATAATGACTTCACCAAACCTAGGCATGCTTGGTATCACACATGTTGGAATCATGCAACTACACCAATTTCAGTGTTAGTTGCATGATACAATGTACTTTGGGGATCTGCCTGTAAAGCCTTGCAGGGTCTGCATGCCAGTCCACGCTGCTGCTGACCCCAGACACTGTTCTTCGCTCCTGCTTATGAGCCTATCTCAAGCAGGAGAAGGCAAAACAAAGGATTTCCTGTAGGAGAGAGGTGTAACCACCTCTCCCTTTGAAATGGGGGTCTCTGGGCTGGGGTGGGGTGGCCTCTAAGCACCACCAGACTGGTTTGAAGGGCACATTTAGTCTCCTCCTTGCATAAACCAGTTTGCATCAGTGCAAGAACCCCCGGTTTCTGATCTAGCCTGAAAACACACACAGGATAGGGGAGTGACCACCCCCCCTGTTCAGTTCCTTCTCTAGGGAGGTGCACAGAGCTCTGCCAGGTGGCCACTTTATTCTGCCCTCTTGGAAATAATATGTGCAGAGGATCCTGGGAGCATCTGAGTGATTAGGCCAGATTGGTGATGTCCTTGACCCCCTCTGATAGGTGGGACACAGCAGTGTCCAACTCCCTTTCAGGGTTACTCAAGGGCTCCCCTGAGGGTTGGTCCCCAGACTCGTCATTCAAGACTCTACAAGGAACTCTCTGCAAGACACTTCTGCAACCTGACCTCCAGAACCACTGCTGGTCTGCCTTAGGAACTGAAACAAGACTGTATCCAGTTCGGAGGGCTTCCACTGCAACACTGTTTATCTGTCTCTTGCAAGAATTCTGCAACATCCTTGGCTATGCATCCTCCAGAGTCACAAGGACTCTGTTTGCATCAGGAAGCAATAAGGGATCTCCCTGGGAGTGAAGGAGTCACTCCCCTGCATCTGCAGGCACCTCAACGACAATGACCGGCTGGTGGATCCTGTTGTCCCATGGACATTGAGAAGGCTCTACAAGACATGTGGTGGTTCTATGGTTCCTCCCTGGTTCAACTTGTCTTCTATCCAATTTGGGAGGAGTCGGCCTTTGCTTTGGCACTGGGACAGAACCCCTGTGCACTGCATCTGTTGTTGTTACCAAGGCTTGTTGACTCTTTCTCCAGGAGATCTCCGAGCTCCAAGAAGCCCCAGCCTCCAGCACTCTGCAACTCCAAGTACAGCATCCATCCTGCAACTCCTGCGGCGTGGGACTCCTTCTTACCTGTGCTGCTGATGTCTCCCTGCAACTCCCTATGCCTGCTGCCACTGGGTCCTCGTGGGGGCTCCAACGATTCCTCCAGGCTCTCCTGCTTGCTGAGGGTAAGCCCTGACTCCCCTCTAAGGGTCGAGTTGCTAGGACCTTGATGGTCCTCCAAATCCTGCAAACTTCCCTGCAACTTCTTCTTGCATTTACCAATGCTTGTTGGTGGTTCTGCTGACCACTGACCCCTCTGCAATCTGACTGATGTGGGACAGCTCATGGCCGACTCCCAGGATTTTCCTGCATCACCTGGACTGCGCAGCTGGACTTTTTCCTTCACCGACCTGCAGGAACTTCACCCCAAGGAGGGTGGGCATTGCCTACCTGCACCGCATGGACATCTCCAAATGGTCTAGAATCTGTCCCCTTCTTTTTCAAGTTCTTCTTGTCTGGAATCCTCCTTTGGGTTCCATCGACCTGTTCTATGGGTTGCGACAGCAGCTGGACAACAAAGGTTTCCCACATCACTTCACCCCTATGAACCTGGGCTCCCCGGTGTAGGTTCTCTGAGTATCCACGGGTGGGGGCACTATTGAACATTCCTCGTGCCAAATGGTTCGGGGTCCCCTGGGAAGGGTCCTAAATCCTGAAAATTCCAAACGCGACTGTCCTGTGTTAGCCCATGGGACACCCGGCTAGATAATACCTATGCCCATGGGTGCCTGGGGCATTTCTGTACTTACCTTGGGTGATTTCGTACTTCCCCAGCCCCTGGTATCCCAACACACTTCCTTGGTTGGGCACCTCCATTCTTATACACTTTCTTAGTATATGGTTCCCCCCTTTCCCATAGGGTCCCATGTATTCATATGCATTGCCTGTTTGTTTCTAAGTTTATTTTCTGTGTATAAATAGCTCCAAGTGGAGATATACCAAAGTTAGGTTAGTACTAGTGTTATAATAAAACATACTTTTTTTGTAACATCTGATGTAGTCCTTTCTTGTGTGAACAGCACTGACTGACTATTGAGGACAGTTTAGTGATGTATATGGCTTATAGTTGATGTGGACTGTTGTTGAAGGGGTGTCCACAGACTCTGAACATTCATGTCCTGTAGATGCACCCCCAGCCAATGAGAGATGCATCTGTTGTGATGGTCAACTGGAGAACTTGGTCTTGAAATGGCCTGCCCAAAACACATTGTTGCTGTTCCACCATAGCAGAGAGCAATGAGTGCTGGCCCAAATCAACACAAGATCTTCCCACAGACCCTCTGCTTGTGACCACTGTGCCGACAGGCACTTTTTGAGACGACATGTGTAAACGGGCATGGGGAGCGATGACAATGCAGGAGGCGAGCATGTTGAGGAGGCGCCTATCTGTTCTCACTGTTAGCTGATGATGTGACTGAAAAAGAGGCAGCAAGAACTGGAAGGCTTGGACCTTTGAGGGGCTGGGATAAGCTTTCTCAGTATTTCACTATTGCTCCTAAGTAGTGCTGCATGTGTAGGGGTTGGAGGTGGGAATTGCCACATTGATGGTAGATCATTGCGGAGATCTAAGGTGATCTGCTTGTGAGCCAAACACTGCTGTTTGCTTGCACTCTTTATCAGCCAGTCATCACAATATAGGAAGATGTGGATGCTGCTTCTCCAGAGACGACCAGCTACCACTGCCAGATATTTGGGGAAAAAAACCCTGGGGACAGTGGTTACCCTGACAAGCAGAACTATGAATTGAAAAAGCTGTCCACTGGTGTTCTGGAGAAAGGGAGTGTATGAGTGAAGGGGTGGGGGGATGCTTGGTGAGGGGGCATTGACCTCCAGACAATAACCCTACTCTACAATTCACAGGACCCATTGGTCTGAGGTGATGTTTTACCATTGCAGAAGGAACCACTGCAGACGCCCCCAACAGGTGTGGTGTGATTGGTGGGATGAAGGAGGAAGTCACTGCTTGGCAGTTGGGGCTCCCTTAGTTACCCCACCTCTGTCCCTGACCTTGGAATTGTTTCCCCTATAGACATCCCTGGAATAACCCAGAAAGGCTTGTGGTTGGAGCTGCTGCCTCTGGTGGGAGGTGGTCTTAGCCCCATTATGGATCTGTGATCGGCGAAAAGTCGCAAGGCGTGATGAAGACTGGAGAGCTACCATTGCTTTGGCTATGTCCATGTCATGCTTGATTTTATCAAGCATCTGATTGTCCTGAGACCCGAGGAGGTGTTCCCCATCAAAGGGCATGTTGATCAGATGCTCTTGGACTTCTGGCTTGGACGCAGAGACATGGAGACAAGTATGCCTGTGGATCAAGGAGCTGGAATTTATGCCTCTGGTGGCAGTCTCAGCCACATCAAGAGCACACTAGATGGTGGTGTTGGAGACTGTTTGCCCACCTGCTACAGTCTCCTGTGCCTGTTAGTATTGGTTGAGTAGATGCTGGATTAGGTCCTTCATTTCGTCCCTTTGAGCATGGTTGTATTGAGACAACAACCCCATGGAGCTGATGATCTGCCAATAAGTTGCAGATTGTGAAGCACCCCTTTTCCCAGCCGCATTGATCTTCTTCCTCTTTTTTGGGGTAGCATGGTATCCCCAGTACCAGGGAGCTAGCTACCAATATAGATAGGTCGATAGGGTGAAGGCTTGTGTTTTTATCAACTCTTGGGGTAACAGCCCTGGCCCTGACTGGGTCTTTGAAGACCCCATATACGCTTAAGCATCCTCGTAAGCAGGGGCAAAAACTGTGTGGCATTCTGAGTGTGGGAGAGTGTTTTCACCAGGAAGTCCTCCTCCCCTGGAATTGTCCGTAGGTCCATCTTGTGGATTACCTTTTGTCAGAGCTGGTATCGTTGTGAGGCTTAGGCTTGGTAGGGTAAAGATCGGGGTATTTATTACCTGTAGGGACCACCCCATAATCATCCTACGGATCAATACCGGGGCTCCTCATCATAGGGACCATCATAAAGATCTAGAGACTGAGGACTCCCCTCCCTCTATGATGAGTGTGTCAAGCCCTCTGGGAAAGCAAGCGGAGGCCCTTGTTGCGGTGGAGGGGAGGACAGGTAGGGGTGGCAGAAAAGGAGGAAGTGGAGGAAGAGCAGGTCATGAGGGCAGAGGACTGCTGCCTCTCTCTTGAAGCCTTTCCAGCTTTGCAGGTGGAGGGGCTCCAAAGCTATCTTCTCTTAAAAAATCAGCTTTGTCTTGCGAGGGAGTGTCTCCTGCACCTTTGATGGAGGCACTGCCATGATTTTCCCCATCTGGGTATGAATGAACAGTCTTCGCTGTCAAGATTTCAGCTCCTCCTGAAGGTGTTGGAAGAATCTGCAGCTCCTGATCCTAGGAGTCTGCATGGATGGCTGACTGGCCATTGAAGGCTGTTTTGGCTTCAAGGTATTTTCGATGTTGACCACTGTTTCAGCTCCGAGGTGTCCGCTGGTGCAGGCACCGAGGCCCCATTTGTCACGGAGGGTGCTGTTTGCATCAAGGTGGGTTGGGTCTTGGGTGTCCTGCAGTGTACTGGGGCTAAGTCAGCTCTGAAGCCTTAGGTCAGTGCCAACCATGGCTGGGAGATAGTGGCCCTGAATGTTGGCTCGTTGCCTGTATTATAGAGGGGCAGTGAGTGACTTAGTGGTGAGAACTAATGCTCACTGTTGTTGTCTACTGATGCTGGCCTGGTGTGGGCTGTGGGTCTGGAACCTCAGAGTCAGAGGGCAAATCAGATTCTGGACTGATGGCAGCTTCTTCTACGTCTTTCTGAAGATATTTGGCATATCATTGTCTCTGTGCTGCTCCATGTCGTGTTGAGCAAGCAGACGATCATAACTGTTCTGGATGATCTATTTAGACAGGAAGGTGAGGCAGGTGGAGCAAGAGACCTCATTATGCTCCGGAGTGGGACAGAGGTTGCCAAACTGTGTACTGATCTGCCCACAAGTACTTGGAACGGCACTGTGGACATTAGCGAAAGGATGGTTTTTCGATTACGGCGCTCAGATTCTCGAGCACGGACCCAACAGAATAGGCCCAAGCAGGGGGTCAACATACCCAAAGACGCAGATGCGATGGAGGGACTATGACGGAGGATGAGAAATCGATGCAGAAAAGGACTGTCAGAAGCTACCAGGAATGGAAGCCTGGGAAGGCCCTGACGAAGAACACCACACGCTGTTGACTCAGAGCCTTGGCTAAGCACATCTGACCCTGATGGTGGAAGAAACCAACTGAATTATGGAGTGGACGCCCATGCCCATTACCATGAGGAATCACTATTCCTCCTGACTCGACAGAATTCTTTGAAGAAAGCAAGTTATACCTGTCCAAACTCCAAACTAGAAGGCAGGAGTATGCAGAGCATGTATATCTACAGCTACACACACTACAAACATAAGATTTTATATTTTTTGTCCTTTTGATATGATTCTGATTGAATTATTAAAGATAACAATCTGCCATGGCTATGTGGTCTTGATTAATGTAGCTTGTCTGCTTGTGTGAATGATCCCCTCTTTTGGAGATGTTTATTGAAATTAAGAGACTCATTTGTAATTATGAAGAGCTTTTAATGAGTGGACATTAAATATGACAGTAATACTGGTTAATTTTCTGACAGCTTGGATCACTTCAGTAAAACCTGGAAAATCAAATGTCTTTTGAGATTTCCTACTGAGAGATCCTTGGGAATTAGGGAGAGAAGCAAACCAACTTCAAGCATTATGGTATGGGATGGAATTTGGATCCTTTGTGAGTACCTTAGTACAGATATTTTTCTAACAGATCTGTTCAGAATTTCATGAATTATTAAGATGTTAATACATACTGGGCAGGTAATACACAGAATCTTTCATTGGTAAGTCATACTTCTAATGCTGATAGTTCCATAGTTTATTTTCTTTAACAGGGTTTAACACTGACGGGACTGCTTGGTTGTGGGCATTCCCCATTTTGAGGTGTCAACAAAGATTTTATGTGTTATTGCACTGGCCTACCAGTGAGAATCTCTCTTTTAAGATAATTTCTTTGATTCTGGATATATTGTGCCTTTTTTAAGTGTTTCAAGTGTCGAAGTATTCCCACCCGTAGGAGTGGCATGTAATTTAAAGAAACAAAGAAAACATCTTCGGTTATTCCATTTGCTAAATTTAAGAAAAAAAGTAGACTGTTTGATGGGTGCTTCAGGCAGTATGAGGATAAATCAGTTGAGTTTCACTGCATCTGACAGAGCAATAATTAATTTTCTTTATGTAAACGACTTAAATCTGGGTCTTCTTTCATTAAAATTTCCAGGTGAGTTTTTGATGTTATGTCTTTCTGAACAGTAACTTTTAAAGCTTGTGGTCTCTGAGTAGTTCAAGGTATTTTCGATGTTGACCACTGTTTCAGCTAGAGAGAATTAAAAAATCTATGTGTGATTAGATTTATTATTGCTACCTTTTCACATTTTTGTTTAATCCTAGTTGCTGAAGCATTATCACAATCACTGCAAAGGCTTTAAAGATCTAGATAATATGAGCCTATTGTCCTGCATGATCTGGCCATTTTCTTAGCAGTCAGTAACTGTACAATTCAGATTTTCTTAAGGCCAGGCCAATTCATTTTATCCTTTCTGAACATTTTCCTCCCACAAACTAATGAATTATAGTACCTTTGTCAAGTGCACAGAAGGGAGCATTTATTTGTTTTGTGATTATTTATGCTGGTATAAATACAGTTCAGAAACATATTTTTAACTGTTCTATAACTTTAATGAGCTTTGTTCTTGTTGATTAAGGTCAACGACTAGTGGCTGTGCTAATGATATTACTCACTTTTGAGAATAAAATGGATCTGTTTCATTTTGGACTGCTAATGCCATTTTTTTGTTCTGCAGTTGTACTGTTGTCACGAGTTTTAGAAGATACAGACTTGGCTCGGTTTATTTGGAAGCTGTTCCTCCCTTTCCAAGTTATATAAAAGAGGCAGGATTTCAAGGCTGCGACTTAGACACACTTCCTGAATTTTCTATTTTAGGCAGATCCGCAGAGAATCTTTACCCACTCCACAGCGGGCAAGCACACCTCCGTTTGTTGCTTGCCGCCAAACACGCTGCTTTCCACAGATTATGGGATCCAGTACTTACCTCTTTGAATTCATATTTCCGCAGCCAGACATGCCAACAGACACTCCGTACACTGGACGTACTTGGCCCAGAGCTGATCCCTCGCTTTGGCACACTCTCCACTGCTGTTACTGATGTGTTATCCGTATTAATTTCTTACGTGAATATTGGGTGTGGTACTAGAAAAGGTTGAGATTGTTGTTGGATACTCCTGTTAGGTCATTTACCCTTTTTTGGGTGCTGTGTTGTACCTGATGTGTCCAAAACCTTAATAAATACCATTGAAACATAAAAGAAGCAGGTTTTTAGAAGATTGTTTTTTCTACAGAGGCCTACAATTGGATGTTGTAAATTAGATTTTAGCGATGCTGTGTGGTAGAATTAAAGAAACACACATAAAATTAATCTCCTGGTCTTAATAAATTCAAAGAGTACAATGTGAGATTTCAGCTTCCTGGGACTGCATGTGTGAAGAAATCCTACAGAATCTTAACTATTAACCCTGCAGATGGTGATGTAGTGTCAGGTCCAAGGGGCAGTGCTGAAGTTAAAAGGAAGTTTCTAGGTTCTGTCATCAATGATGCAAACAACAGAAGGAAAATCACGGACCTATGCCTTATAAGAAATAAGAAACAGGCCAAGATTTCATTTTGAATCCAAATCACTCAGGACCAATATGGACGTCGAGTTGACTGTATGCTGAATTGCAGAGTTAACTACAAACTATGAACTCCGACTTTAGGGCCCATCTGAGGTCTTCATTATGAGCGCCATGGTAAATCTGATGGGCCGGGTAACAGGTTACTGAATTATGAGTTCAACGGGAACACTGCTGGTAAGTGGTAAACAAAATCTGTGGGTAGAGTATCAGAGAAGAGAATATGGAAATCATCCTGGGAAGTCCAATTTCCATTTTATTCCCCAAAAACCGAAAATCCTGCTGTCCCACGCCCCACCTCTGAAAATAATGGGATCACCCCAGTAACAACAAGTCCCGGAGGGGGAGAAAATAATAGTTTTTTAGGGCCTTAAATAGCTCACGACTGTTTTATGTACCTGTTAATGTATGCATGTACTTTATTGTCTGACAAAACATAATGCCTGTAAACACACAATTGACAAGACATCTAATAAAAATATTCATAAACGTTTAATATTACACGTTTCAATTGATCTCAAGTACTTAATCCAGTTTTCTTTTAAAGTTTTAAATTTCCATAATAGTGCGTGTTAATTGATTTTTCAGCCAAAATAGAGTGACAGGAACTCAGAGAGTTTACGTTAAGGGTCTAGGTTTAACCAACAGGTTGTGTATAGTATTACTTTTGTTATGTCTACACTATATGTCTATGTTATATTTACCGCTGACTCTCAAAGTTGAATATTTTTCTGTTAACAAATAATTATTTTATTCATATTAGCCTATTTTTTGTGAAAAGAGAGGAATGGGAAGGTATTTTAATTTCTGCTTGATTCTTTGCCATCCTACAATATTTCAAATGTTGAAACCAAGGTGCCATTGGTACAAAGAGTATGAAGAAATTGCATATTTCACAAACAACTTTGCCAAAAATAAGTCATATTTCAAAACAGCCTGTGCAGCAAATTTAAAATAAAAAAATATTTACGAAGATAGGGCTTTCAGACCAAAATCACAGCCAAGTATGAAACCGACAAACAACCCCCGATGACTATTTCACAGAACACTATACATTGGTCCAAACAGGAATGCAGCAAGGAATGAACTACAATAGACAAAACACAGCGCCAGTGGCACCCATCTGAATAGTGAAGCACAACCCTTTTTAGAGGCACAGACTCCACTTGAACACAATAATCCTCTCGCCTGCAGCACTACATAGCTTGTGGCAGCACCTGTGGGAACCATGAACAGAATGTCAATCACTGTGACACCCTAAACTTTATGGCCAACATAGCATTCATGTACAACAGCCACACTGTCTCCCACACTTAAGAACATACAAAATAGGGAAACATTCATGGGAAATACAGCATCAACAAACCCTAACGGGGGCCATGACACGGAAGATCACCGACATCGCAAGAAGTAACATGACTTGAGCACAGGGATGTTTTTCAGGTGAAAAATGCAATTGCCGATAGAAAGGATGCCTAAACTGAACTTGCAATTCAATGAAGCAGAATTTTAAACAGGCCTAACCAAAATGTACGAGTAATAATGGTCAAGTACGTGGTACGTATGATACTGCTATTACCAGCATTTCAACCATTGTCTGGATCGTAGCTTGGCAAATGCCAAGGGCAAGAAGGCGTGTAATGTAAATGGAACCCATGACAACATTATCCATGCAGTAAACGTGCAAACCCCAGTTCAGGATCTATCAACAACAAAGAAGGACACGTGATTCTAATCTCAACATCAAATTCAATCCCAAATCATGCTGCGAGTTCCATAGACGAGAATTCACTGGTGGCATATCAAAACTGAACACGCAAATGGAAAACACCTACAGGCAGTACAACACTTCCTTGACAATACACAACAGTTCATATGCCAGGCTACATCATAATAGTACAGGAGAGCAACCTTCAGCACATCAAATGTCCATAGGAAAACTGCACATTAGATGCCAAGAGTGAAACAGAATCCAAGCACACAGATGGAATGATGCGGTGAAGAAAGCACAGCAAAAAAATGAGTACCACAAAATGAAAGTGAGCAGCACTGGCAATAACCTTATCACACAATGGCATTCTCAATAATCTCTACACCTAACCACCTGTATACCTGTTGAAAGGCCCACAAGACACCGCAGTTTTGACCAAGATGTACGTTTCGCTGCACAAAAGCACCGCACACGACCACAGCCAACACATTGGCCCTCATTATAACCCTGGCGGTCAAAGACTGCCAGGGCTGTTTCGATGGAAGCACCGCCAACAGGCTGGCGATGCTTCCATGGTTTCCCGCCACATTGGTCCCGGCGGTAGTAATCCCCAGCGCAGCGCTGCCCAGGGGATTGGTATGAACCGCCATGAAAGGCTGGCGGAAAGGGGAGTCGCGGGGCCCCCTGCCACGGCCCCATGGAGCTTTTCACTGTCTGCATAGCAGACAGTGAAAAGCGCGACGGGTGCAACTGCACCCGTCGCACCGCCGCAACACCGCCGGCTCCATTTGGAGCCAGCTCCCGTGTTGCGGCCGAGATCCCGGCTGGGCCGGCGGGCAGAAACTAGGTTTCCGCCCGCCGGCCCAGCGGGGATCTCCAAATAGCCACTGCGGGAGTGCAGCCACATTGGCGGCCGCGCTTGCCAATGTTGAAATGAGGGCCATAGTGTTCCACAAGGGACAACATCCATGACGCTGACTTCATAAGTTCAACCAATATCCACAAATGCCAGTGGCATCAGTTCTGCTAACCCATCTATAGTGCTAAATATGCCAGCATGTTTGGGGGACTTAGCACTATGAGAAATTGCTTTGGAAAGTGAGGACATCTTTAAAAAAAGGACATTTTATTTCCCCAATATGATGGGAAAACACCCACTACATATCAGGCAAACACCCACCATGTATGGAAGTATAAACTGGTTGGCCTGGCTGCAGCAGGTGCGGACGGCAAGTCACCATTACTATCTTCCACTTAATTGGAGCCAAAGGGTATTGATACTGGTACTAGGGCCAAAGTCCTCTCAAATGTTTTGTTAAAGGAAACAAAGCACATGGAGTCGATATAACGTCCCATTAAAAGAGTTGCAATTTTGGTGAAAGGTACTGTGCCTTGTTTTATAAATTATTTGTGATGGTATGTAGAGCCTACAGCAGCTGGCCTTTTTATGTGTTAGTTCCCTATCAGACAAAGGTGATAACTGCTTAATGGTCATTCTCCACAGAGACCTTGGCTGGTTGAGAGACATACTCCATCCCGTAAAGCCCCCAATTTCTCGTTTATTTTTAGTGTGCCATTACCTGACTCCTTTGTGAGTTTTCGGACCTTGGACTCACTGAAAGAGGACATCTCGTGTGCTGCCAGGCTCTTCAGTGGATTCTGGAATCCATGGAAGGAGATAGTCTTAAGGTAGACAACCAGATCAGACAGCTCTTGAGATATCTCACTGTAGTCTTTAGCCTGCAAAATAGAAGAATGTGCCACAGGCCTACGTAAATATGGATATGTGTCTCAGTTCCCTCATATGTGGCTTGAAAGAGAAGCATTCATTGTATGTTAGACTTAGATTTCAAGTGTCCTGCTCATGGTGTGTAAGCCGCGGCCTGAGTCCCACCTCCCCTCACTGGCTAACTGCTCACCCAATCCCATCTCCTTCTGAAACCGAGCACAGGTACAATGTATTTTGTAAGTGAAAATCTTCATTGACATTAGTACTGTGTCAAAACACAGTGGTGCATGAGATGTGAAGGGGCATGAAGGCGGTAGCAGGTGGAGGTGACACAAATTTACAAACACTAGGAGCTGGTGGAGAGCGCAGGTGTGGGGAACATGCATGGATGGGCTACAGAGAGTGGACTGGATGGCAGGGGGCACATAGACTGGCAATGGCCAAGAGAATAACAAAGAGAGCAATCACAAGCAGAGAGGGGAGGACAGTTAAGTGAAACAGGCAGGAAGTCTCAGACTGGAAGCAGCATTAGATGTAAAGAGGAGACAATCCCTGGACACGGTTAGGGAAGATGAGGGTTGCAGTGATGGGGACGTGACTGCGAGCAGCACAGCAGAGGGAGATTGTGTCACAGTGGCCCAGTGAAAGGTCAGAGCTGTTGTAGGGAAAGCAGGCATGGATGGGAGCACAAAAATGTCGTGGTCAGATAATTAAATATGGCAAAATGTAAGTTAGGTACTTTAAAATATCAAATCAGAGAAGCTGCCATGGAAACACTGACTATGACCTGAAAAAAGGAAGCCATGGTTCGTCAGACCTTTGTAATCAATTATAAACAGATCTAGCTTGGGGGGCTACTTTAGATGACAAGACCCGCAAACTAGGCGAACAAAAGCACAGAAACAAGCTTGAGTGACATTTATTTCTGTGTTATATTTATCCAGTACTCCATGGACTGAAGATTTGCTTTTTTGATTTTGTAGTGTGCCTTATGCCATGCATTGTGTATCTGCAACTCGTTATGTGTATTAGTCTACTGTTTTACCAGGGTCCGCTACACTTGGAATATCACAGTTGGGAACTCCCAAAGTAGGTTAATGAACCTCAGATGCTCTTGCAGCAGAACATTTGCCCATATACACCCACTTTGTTCATGGCAAAAATGAGGGCCAAAACTAAGGGGCTCATTTACAAGCCCCTAGCACCAACGGAGCATCACTTTCAGCGAAGCTTCGGTGGCACTGTGCTCTTTTCCATATTTATAAGGTGGCGCTAAGCCACTTTTTGTATCTTAAAGCCTTCTAATTAAGGCCCCTTTCCATTCATCACTTTGCGTGAAAGGGACATGCAATGGGTGTTGCTGTGGGCATCCCACAGCAACACCCAGTGCACTTTGACGCTGCCCTAGATTCACAAGAAATCCTAAAGCTGAGGCAGCACCAAAAACGAACACAGAGGTGGCGTTAGAGTGGCGCAACAAGGAGAAATACTTTTATTTCTCCTCGTTTTTGCTTTTTGTATGTGTGCTGCATTCTGCAAAATACCATTAATGATTGTTTATGTGCAGGAAGGCGTCATTTCCTGCACATAAACAATCATTAAATAATGACGATTTTCTACTTCTAAGTGTGCTGCATAATTTAGCACACACAGAAGTAACAAATCGCCATTATTGATTGTTTATGTTCAGTAAGGGACACGTTCCTGCACATAAACAATTATTCCCTGCAACGCACTATGGCGCAAGGGTGCCTGCGCTGGCATTAGGCAGCTAATTTAGCACCGGCACAGGGGAGAACACAGGGATGTGTCATATTCTTGTAAATACAGCGCATCTCTGCGTTCCGGAAAAGACGCAGCTTGGCGCAGCAAAATTGCTTGTGGCACCAAGCTGTGCCATTTCCTAGTTAATGAGGCCCAATATACTCAATTTTATCCTTTGACCCCAGTAGTGGGAGTGTGTAGACTCAAGCTCTTTCAAAAGGGCTTTGTTCACTTATTTTTCGTGAAGGTGTTGCTCTTTTGATCCTCTTCATCGCAATCTCCACGTACTCCTTTCCAGGCTTGGAGAGGGTGATTATATTCCAGTTCTCACACGGCGATAAACACCTCAGCTGTCTTTGATGCTGTCCTGGCTGGCTTTCCAGATCAACATAGATATGGGACTGTGCTGATACTCTGGACCTTTCAGCAGGGTTTGACACACATCCTCACAGAATACTGTTCAGCAGTTGTAGAAGCTGTTAGAGAACTATAGAGCCAAGAAAAAAGTGGATGTACTTGTTTGTGTGGGGGCGTAAAGAGGGGGAATTGTAACAAGTTCCCCTTGAATTACCATGCTTTTCTAAGGGCCCATCTTTGTGTAGAGTCATGGAGTCAGCGTTGTTGTTCTGAGTGTAAACAAGACCACTAGGGATATACCTCCCAGAGACGACTGGTGTATGCTAAATGTATGCTGATTTAGCTTGTTTGGTAGTTACAGAATAATACAGGCAGAAACATTAAGGGTGTTATTAGACCTGGCAACCTTGGCGTGCTCTCCTCTGTCTTTTTTGCCTCTGCTTCCTATGTTTTGACTGTGTGCTGGACTTTGTTTTTGCTGGTTTTGGTACTCTGGGCACTTTACCACTGCTGACCAGTGCTAAAGTGCAAGTGCTCCCAGTGTAAATTGTATGCGTAATTGGCTTATCCATCATTGGCATATTTGATTTACTAGTAAGTCCCTAGTAAAGAGCACTAGAGGTGCCAAGGGCCTGCAAATCAAATGCTACTAGTGGGCCTGCAGCACTGGTTGTGTCACCCACATGAGCAGCCCTGTAAACATGGCTCAGACCTGCCTGCCACTGCAGTGTCTGTGTGTGCAGTGCAGTTTTAAACTGCCAATTCGACCTGGCAAGTGTACCCACTTGCCAGGCCCAAACCTTCCCTGTTTGTAGATGAAAGGCACCCCTAAGGTACGCCCTAGGTAGCCCATGGGCAGGGTGCAGTGTATGTTAAAGGTGGGACATGTACTGATGTGTTTTACATGGCCGAACAGTGAAATACTGCCAAATTCGTTTTTCACAGTTGCAAGGCCTATCTCTCTCATAAGTTAACATGGGGACTGCCTTTAAATATTTTTAAAGTGCTGTTTCCCTTTGGGAGCTGATAGAGATTTGGAGTTTGGGGCCTCTGAACTCAATTTAAAAATACATCTTTTGGTAAAGTTGGTTTTTAAATTGTCAGTTTGAAAATGCCACTTTTAGAAAGTGGGCATTTTCTTGCTTAAACTGTTTTGTGACTCTGCCTGCTTGTGCTTTCCCTGTCTGGGTCAGACTGACAGTTGGAGTGTTTGTGAATCTCCACTAGACAGTGACACAAAGGGGACTGGGTGTAGCCTGCATATCCTGATGAGCCATCTGAGCTAGAATGGAGGGAGGAGTGGTCACTTACACCTGAATGGGCAGTGCCTGCCCTTGCACAATGCAGTTTCCAACCCCCTGGTGAGTATCTGGGGCCTGGCCTGGGCAAGGCAGAATCCTATAAACAACAGAGACTTTCCTTAGAAGTTTGTTTACTTCAAAGGCAAAAAGGGGTATAAGTAGTGGACCCAACACCCCAGATGTCTAGATTACTTCTGGATTCAAGAGAAAGCTCTGCCAAGGAGAAGAGCTGGAGGAGGAGTATTGCCCCTTTGCCTGTGATTGTGCTTTGCTGGGTAGGCCTGTAGTTGCTGCATCTGCCTGAAAGAGGACAAAAACTGGACTTTATGGTATATTCCTGCTTGTGAAGTGTCTCCAAGGGCTTGGACTGAGCTTGCCTCCTGTTTTGAAGTCTCAGGGCCATCAAAGACTTCCTTTGCCAGCACCTGGCTCTCTGCTGAGACTCCTACCATGCCAAGTGGTGCCATATCCTGTCCATGAGCCCCTTGAAAGGTGAAGCTGGTGGAACCAAGGTGGAAATCCATACACAGTAGCCATGCAGGGAAAATTTCAACCCACCACCTGCAGTACGACTGTAAAAATGACGCACCACCTGCATCGCAGCTGAGAAATCAACGCACCACCTACATCATGGCTGGGAAATCGATGCATCACCTGCATCGCGGCTGGAGAAGCAACACAAAACCTGCTTGTGGCTGCTGAAATCGACACAAGCATCACGCAGCACGTTTCCCCATCACCCCGTGGACGGATTTCAAAGGCAACATCGCTGGGCGTCAAAATCAACGAGAACCTTCCGGACCTGAAGTGCCTGTCCAGAAATCGACGCATCGCTCTCTTGCGGGAGAGAAAAATGACGCATTGCATACCCAACCAGAGAAGGAACAACGGCCTCACTTACGAGTAAGGAATCGACGGATCGCTGACTTTTCCGGCGCACACTCGTCCGTGCAACTTTATTTTTGATGCAAACCAGGTAGTTTGTGTAACATCAATGCATCCATTGTTTCCTATGGCGTAAGAAGCTTTTTAATTGAAAAATTCATAATTTACTTGTGTGTGTTGGATTCCATGTGGTGTCCATTTTGTAGTGTTTTCACTGCATTACTGTATGTGTTGGTACAAATACTTTACACATTGCCTTTGAGATAAGACTGACTGCTTGTGCCAGGCTACCAAGGGGGTGAGCAGGGGTTATCCTAGGAGTGTAACTCCCTTACCCTGACTAGAGTGAGGTTCCCTGTTTGGACAGAGTGCAAACTGACTGCCAATCAGAGACCCATTTCTAACAGTTATGTATATAAAAAGGTGTGTTTGTGTGAGAAAGAATCAACCTTTCAATCTGCATGTATCATGCGTGACTCATGCTTGCAACCCACAAACATAACTTGCATCCAATTTACGAAGGATACTGAAATAAGTTGAGATAGAAATTAACTTATAAACCTTGTATTTTCCACAAAGAGCCCTCCCTCCATGCCTATGCCCTCTTACTACTGTGAATCACATTGCTTACGCCAGCTGCTTTGTTTTTATCTACCTGCAGTCTTTCCAGATCCTGCTGAGATGACTGAAAAGAAGAAACAAAGACAGTATTAATGGGAGAGAAACAGGATCATTTTAAGTAATACACATTTCTCTTCAGGTTAATAATACCTTTAGATGGCACGACTTTATATATAGCATACACCTATCACTCTGTGACAGGGCACTGTGCTCCCCACAATGGAGATGTGCCCATGGGCCGAAATGTCTTACTTGGTGCCTGCTCTGGCAAGACCACCAGATCTATGCCAGCTGAATGATCTTACTGGACTCACAGCGTACTCATTTTAGTCATTCTGAACACATTTGCCATCTGTCCTAAGCTGAAGATACCGCTGTCTATGAAACACCAGGGTCCTCAAACAAGCTCCAGAAATTAGTAGGATTCTGTGCAGCCCCTACCTTGAAGTGGCCACCTCTCAAACCTCCTGTAATAGATTTGTGAATCATGTCCTTTAAACCACATCCTTGCTAACCTGTAAATCCATCAGATTTAAGCGATTTGTGCAGCATTTGTCTATCCAATCGCCAGCTCTCTCAACAGCACTCCATTGTATCATGAGGCCACATTCACACTTCACAAATACTTCAAGATAGGTCAAGAAGAAAATTAAAGCAAGGGAAAGGTTTAGGTGAACCTTTTCCTGGCAGGGTCTGGCTCTTCCTCTTCAGGATGATACATGTACTCCCCCTAGGAACTGTGATGATGAAGGGACAGAAGTGTTGCTTCTAGTTCCAAGTGATGGGATGCTAATACCAGACATGTAATGGGTCTTCAGGCAGGGCAAGAATATGCCTATAAGAAAGACTTTAAGAAGATATTCTCTGGGTCAGAGTTTAGTTAGCACTCACAATCCATTCTAGGCAAGGTTTAGCATCTACCTAAGATCAGCAAAATAGGCCCTCACTTCTAGGTGACAAGATATGCCTCTATCAAACAGCTACATGGTTGTCTCACAGTGTCTAAGAACTACAGAGGGAAAGGTCAGACATTCCTATCCACAAAGGGAAGACATACATTTAAAGAAAAACGTATTTCCAATAAGAAGGGTATCCCTAGAAACACAGGACTGATGGTGAGACTCAAAGTCTGAGGTTCCATTTGCTATATGTTTTTAGTCAATCAATACATGGAATATAATCCCATCACCAGAAAATAGATTTAGGTCTGGACCTGGCTCAGGGCATCAATGGTACTGGAAAGGCAGTAAAATAAACAAAATAACACAAGGTTGGTAAAGGTAAGTGCCAACTTTAAAGAACAGCCCACACTCTGATATAATTTCAGGATGGGACGACTGGCCACATCCAATGTACCGTATGGCAGAAAAGTCACTGCTGTTCAAAGGTGGGCAGTTTGATGCGTAACCCTACGGCAGACGCCTCTCAAGACCACCAAATCTTGGGAGACTTTAGAAGTCCCTCTTTTGTACCCTCTGTAAGCACTGCACAGAATGAAATGAGCAAAAGACCTGTGTTATTCTGGATGTTGTTACCCTTTCCACCATAGCACTGGAGTACTAAACAGCTTGAAACCATTGATGGTGAAAGGGGGGTGAACTTTTTTTGAATGTGTCAAACTCTGATTTAAATAAGGTATGCCCAGGAGTCCTGAAACCTGGTGGAGTATACAACCAGGAGAAAGCTCTCCTGGGTAATACCCAGCGGTATGCCACTGCTCTTTATGTAAACAGTTCTCTGGTGGCCTTTATATACAATCTAGTGCATTTTCTAGGAAATGCTATATTAAAGAATATTCTCACTGCTAAAAAATATCTTATGATTTGAGCAAGATTATTTTGCTCCAAATAGAATCCTTCTACTTTACCCTTCTGCTCCCGGCTGATGATTCGTCTTCTTCCACTAAGCACAGGTTTAAGTTTTCATCATCACCAAACAAAGACCTCAGTTTCTTTCCTTTGACCAGAATCTTTCCTTTAAGATGCTAGAGAAAACAAATGAAAAAAGACAAATAATCACACTATGCAATGCAGTTCACTGCTCTGATTGTCCTGATGTTATATGGGTACTGTCTTGCCTAAAAATATCTGACAAGGATTCTGGAACAAGGTCAGCGTAATCAAAAACAGGATGAATTGCACAAAGCCAGGTACACTTTAGATAAAATGGAGATCTTCACAAAGGGGAACTAGTCCCTAAAAAGAAAAACCAGTTCAGTAAGTTCCAAGTGGTCACAGTCATGCAAATTGCCCCCTCTTCCTCTGCAAAACAAAGAAATATCAGACTCTGCAAAACTGCTCAATCCCATCAATTTGACACAGTCAATCAGGGGGTACAAATTATGCAAATTAAATAAGAATCGGACACCACAATCTATTGGTTTATTTTCTGTATCAACATCATTTAATTATCAAACACATCTAGAAAACAAGATTCCACTAATGTTACGTTTTCGTCCTTATTTGCCATTCTGTAGGGCACTCCCAGCACACTAGATAGATAGCGCCTTTCTGTAATCCAGACTTCTACTATTGCTGATTTTTCGGACTTCCATTGCTTAGAAATCCATAATTTCTCTGTTTATTTTGCCTTTTAATCAACAGTTTGTGAGTTTTCCAGCTGGCACATTAAAGAGGAACATTAATTATTTTTTGAGAGTTATGTTGGTAATCAATTGGATCCCTAATAAGACTTCTCAAATGTTATGTACTTTTGAGCAACTCATGAGTAGATGAGAAAGGCTGTTTACATCATTTGGCATCTGGTTTCAGTCTTCGTTTGGATATGTATTCATGTGGATGGTTAATTCTTTGTGATCTAGTATTCTTTAAAGCAGTAAGCCTTCAATTCTTTCCTAAATTTGAGCAGTGTTGACTTGGTCCTCCTGGATAAGAGGTTGTTGCTCCAGATCCTGAATGTATAGATGGAAATGGTCTAGTGCCCTCTTTTCTCTTTTTTACACTTCTTACTGTGCCCCTGCTGTTAGTGTGCCATGAACCGCCAGAGATGGTGGGCTCGACTGCAAGATAAGTGGGAGGGGTGTGGAGGTTCAGGTTGGTTGTGGTGACTTTATAAAGAGACAGCTAGTGTGGAAGATGATGTAGGCCAGCAAGAGGAGTCATGAGTGTTGGAATCCAATAAGCTCTAAAAACACTTCCTTTGCCACAATAAATCAATATTGAAAATTCAGACTCACATTTGGAATGTCAAACAGAATATTGTGTCTGAGAGAAAGCTGAATTGTTTTCTCAGTTCTTTGCCCCAGTGTGTCCTATATTTATTATATTGATATAAGCTACAATGCCGTATTAATTTCTATAACATGGGGTTGGTCAAATTCTCAATTCCGAAGTGCATGATCCAGCACATGTGTTTACCAAGTGTGCATCAACTAACTTTTCACATCTGTTTAGGATTACTCCTATGGCAAAATAAATCTAAAATTCAGATTGTGGCATATTATGATATTCTGAAAGCCTTTAAATCACAGGTTTGACATCCCTTACGAGCTGATTGTGCCCCAAGAATTAACAAAGCCCACCTGAAAATAGACCTGCTACACATGAAAGCAATTATTGGGTTATAGCCGCTGCCTTTGGCAAATGTTACCTGGGTGTCAGTGGTGTTTAAGGATTCCTCCTGTTCAGTATCTATATGAGATTTCTAGTTAGCGTCAACCACAAGCTCAAGGCCCCTTTTCAAATGTGCAATGACAATGCCTCCTGTCAGCTAACAACTTGGCATTTGTAAACACAGTGACTGTCTCTGTGACATAACGTCCTGTATAATGCGAATATGGGGCAAAATGAATAATAATAAACATCAAATGCTCTTATTCAGGGCCATCAGCCATCAAGATGCATCTAGCAAGTGGAAGCATTACTCAAGATTCAAGAAACTGCTCATACAAAGGTTTGTTCAGAGTCAGGCAATGCATCTTCAACTCAACACACAGATGAACATTAGCTAATATCAACTTCCTGGTTTCAGAAAGATTTTCAAATAAAATGCGGCCGAAACCAAAGAATGATGTGAAAGGTTTGGAGAGACTGCAGAATCTTAAACCTCCACCGACCAGTTGGAGTGCAGCACTTCATCACTGGCTGCTGTAAACCATACGAGATCCCTCCAGTAGTAAAACCTCTGCATTAGCAACAATGTAAGGCAGGTGAAAGGTTTGTTTAAGCTACCTGCTCAGAATACAGGGCACTAAACAAGAGTGCAGTTCTGTTCAGGCACTTGTGCTTATGAAATGTCTGATCAGCCAACAAGATCTGACTCACGGTGCCAGAAAAGAAGGTTTTGTAAAACATAAGACATAGCACCAGATAATAAGCTCCTGAAACGTACTCCAAATCTAAACAGTAGCTTTTTGCAGCCAACTACCCCCTGCCCCATCACTGACTACCAACTAACTACACACTCCCTCACTGACCAGTGCTACCTCCACACAGCCCTGCAAACAGTTCCTACCTTATTTAAAAGGATTGCTTTTGCTTTGCAGAACAACAGTAGATTTTTGTAGATCAAAGCCAGAGTAGCTTATATTGGTACCCGCCTGCCTTTAAAAAGACAAAGCACAACTTACCTCTGGGGATGGCAGTTCCTGTGGCTCTTTGCCATCAATAGTTTTAGTTACTAACATGTCCCCTAGAATGGTCTTTAGATGCCGGGCTAATGTGGTTTGCTGCTCCAGTCCACAGTGATTTTCCAGGGAGAGGATAACTGGATAAGGAGAGTTCTGAAGATACAAATCAACATGTTGTTAAGACACATATAAGGGACAATGATGTCGAGAGCCATTACTTCATGTGAAACACAATTTGTACAGGTAAATGTTAAACATATGAGTAATAGGCCAACTCTGTTGACTGTCTCACTCTACAACGAAACAGTATCCTTACCAGTGACACATCTGCAATCCTCTCTCTGGCAATAACATTCTTCCCAACCACTTTCCCGGAGTATGCCTTTCACCTAGGGTAGCATCACTGGCAAGGACTTGAAACTAAAATCCTACTAGACAATATCCCTTTGAATGTTTAGTTTCTTAATCTTTGAATTGTCTGCAGACAGACACCTCATACCTTAGCAGTGGCAATCTTGGACAGTATTTAATAGAACCATATCAGGAACTTGAACCTTCAAGATGCTGCTTCATAGTTTGACCGCAGTAGTCTGGGCTTGCAGCATTTATTTCTTGTCTTGAAAGTGTATTCTTGTGCTCTTAGAAATCTGAGATGTGAATTCTGTCTTTCCAAAATGAGCAGTCTTCACAGATGAAAAGGCAGAATTATTTCAGTTCTTCCAGCTCTAAAACAAAGTCTTGGGTGTCCCTGGTTTTGTAGGGTTGGAGGAAGATTAACTTTTTCGTTCATCACAAGAAGCTACTGAAATTGCCTCTTACATTAAAGTATTTTGGATTTGCTTTGATACCCACTGATCATCTTAGTTGAAAGAGAATCCTTAGAGGACTCTTTAAAAATATTGGCAGCATTTTATGTAGCTTCACTGTTACTTTGCCATCGTGTTTAAGTTTAAGTTAATTAATGTTTGAAACGAGTTAAAGGTGTTGTATAATAGCTAGAAAAACATGACTCTGCTACACTAGGCCAATTGGGCAACCCATACGAGAAGAAGCGCCACTGATGTTCTATTCTTGCATACGTTTAAAGTATAAAGGTTATCGAATAATTAATGAAGTAGAACATTCAAACAATGTAGACAGTAGTGATATTAACACTGTTATGCACTAACACGAAGCAAACAAGATGGTGCTGTAAACATAATACTGTTTATTGAATGATAAAATGTTAATAAAAAAAATAAAAAATAAAAAAATAAAAAATCTAATGTAGCTTCACTGTTTACTTTTGGAAGTGCCTGGTAACATCAAATACTCTCTACTCAGCCCAATCTGTTAATGTCTGAATATATGCCTCTATCTCCAATTTGAGATGGTCTTTGATGAGGCCAGACAGTGATGTTCCTCAACTTGATGACAGTGGTGAATGTTCTTTATGTCTCTGACAGAGCTATTTCTTACTTTTAAAGGGTTTCCCTGGATGGTCATGTTTGACCATCAAATGCTAATCCCACACATTCTCGGGTGGCACATAGATATGTTCTGACTGTTAAGCTGTTGAATTGAAAGTAGTAAATTCTGCACTTTAATGCCAACGTCAACGTTTCTCAATCTGTAGGGGTCTATCCTTGCTAATTAATCCTCGGAGATTGCTAATTAAAATGGAGGATTAATCCTTGCTAATAGTCTGTTTGATATGGGAGGTCCCAACTGCTCTCTGAAATTACCAAACGAGTAAGTCAACAGTTGGAGGGGGAATGGAAGAAAGCCCCATTGTTTGACTGTAGCATTAGAAAAAACCTCCAATCCATAGATTTAAAGACGAATCAGTGCACAGGAAGAGTGGAGATATAGGCAATGACATTTTATGATCTCTCCTTCTTTGCAAACGTCTTAAAAACCGATTCAACCTCTTGCAAACGGCCTGCACCGTCTCAGACAATTTGGTCACTACAACTGCTAAGAATGAGCACATCACACCTGTGCTTCACATGCTTCCCTGACTTCGTCTAGGTCAAAGGACCACTGTCACACATGAAGTCCATGGTAGAGATCTAGATTTCATACATGAAGGATGCAACGTCTTTAGCCATCACACATTTCCTTACCCCTGGATAATACTGTCAAAGTAAAAAAAACAAGTCCATCTACATCTACATAATTCCCTAGTTTTTAATGATGAAGCAAAACACTGACTATAACCTTACATACAGCAAGAAGGCCAATGACATGGGTTTTTAAGATTTTGTTTCATAGTATATTATCCATAAGCATTTAGAAAGCTAATTTTCTCAGCATTATTGGTTTGGATGCTCTGCTAATTTCTACCTCACATTTTCTCTTAAAATAAGGATGACTAAAACATACATTATTATTAATACTTTCTAAATACAGAAAAAAGTTTCACCTTGAAGGCGTAGTCTCGTACAGTTCGAATGACATCTTTGAAGAGGATTTTAGAGGTCAGAGTGTGTCCATGATAGATGATTGGCTCTCCATTTGGCCCTTCCCAGCAATCGAGCTCTACACATCGGCATCCATTCATAAAAGCCCTGCAAACAAAAAATATCCTCTATTAAACAGAAACATGAGCTCCCAAATTTATCATAAAAATGTATATCATTAGCTTTCTCAGAGCAGCCGCATGTTGCAGATGATAATTGAGTATACCCATGCATTAAAAGAACCTAGGACACCGTATGTCAACTGAACTCCACAGCCAGCCAATCCTGCTAAGACCCCTGACAATTTAACACAGAAGGGAGTATGCTTTTAACAGGTGAATATTGTGATGAAAAGTGCAAAGCCCTATTAAAACTGAATTCACAGTGCTGCTTTGCTTTTGCACCATGTGAGTGCCACTGATGCTCTGCACTGGTTAGAAGAGTGCCTTTAATGTGCTGAGAGCTGAGTGGTCAGTGAGAGGGCGCATACGTCAAATGTTCAAAAGACAACTCAGTGGTGTACTACTTGGGGAGTTATAACCCAATTTTATGAGGACACTATGGGAAGATCAGGCACAAATTCATCGGGCATGGCCTTTTGAGAGCTGGGGCAGAGGGAGAGACCGATCACAGTGATTCTACTGCCCTATGAACCTTTCGCCATCCAAGGCCAGTCTGTCTCTAGTCATGAGACTTACAGGCTAATGCTTTGCTTTTGGAGAGAGTTGTCATATGTCAGACATGCACGACCTATGACCGTCCCTTCCCAGCCTTGTATGTCACGAGCAGGCCAGCCTATAACAGGCTACCTCTGTTCAAATGTTATGAGTTCCTCTAGCTCCACTTCCTTGAAGACTACAGGCTCCATTCTGTCTGAGGGCTGGTGTCATTGAAAACCCGAGAGTAGACTTTGGGTCACTGACATGTGCTAGTCTTTGTCATAGTTCCTACAGACCTGATGTACGCCTCTGTGCTGCTGGCGCCCCCAAGTTGATTGTCGGTGAGGTAGGTGTTGTGGGAGCTGGAGATGAAGTAGTGGCTGAGCGGTTGGTTCATGTCCTGGTAGATGCCGGCATGCGCCTGGTTGAAGATATCAGACTCCGGGGACAGCAGGTACATCATGAAGCCGTCCTGCATCATCAGATCATGCTGCTTGGCTAAGCAGAAACAAGTGTCTTTAATTAGTTTGTTTCACTTTGTAATGGACTTTAACAGGGCTAACAAATGAAATACAAGTACTCAATGAGCAGCAAATAATTCCTGCTCCAAATAGTGTGTTAGAAACCTTTGAAGGCCCTTCTGCTAGTGGTGCTACAGTGTTCTGTAACTAGCAAGTTCCAGAGGAAGCAAGGTGCCTATGGTCTTGGACGTCTCTATGCATTAGCACCCCTGACATGAGAGGGTGGTTGGGCCCCCAAAAGAAGCAAAGGTTCCCCACATTTAAGAGCAGGCTTCAGCAAAGGGGACACTACCAATGGCAGCTAAAAGCCTTCCAACATACACACTCTCAGGGGCGTGGCTTGGATAGTAAGATTACATCATACACCAAGCAGGATAGGGGCTTACAAGGCAGTGGAAAGGGAGAGGAATGTGGACTGGTAAGAGTACTAAGTGAGAGAAACACAATATTTTGTAAAATAATAAACAGTTTTAGAGCTTTCAAAACAGAGATGAGAGTGTGTGTATTCTTCTTAGTGTGTGTACGCAAAGATTCCAGGTGAAATCCGGTAGACACCGCACCATACCCGAACGAAAGCACCTGTACCCAACTATTCAGCAGAAAATACATTTATTAGTGGGGTATAAAACCCCAAACACCCCATCAAGCTACGCCTCTGCACACTCTATGCTGGAATCAAAGTGCAAAGTTTCACGTTTTTACACAGCAGTGTACTTTCTCAGTAGGAGAAAGCTACTGCATAGGTATTTCAAGAAAAAAGGCTAAAACCAAAAACAATCCCATGCTGTAAACATGACATAGCGATCCTCATTTGCGCAAACCAATCCTTCACATTCCGCATGGTGCATGATATGTTGGAATATCAGCCACATTTTCCTTGCAAGCACAGGTTTTAACCTGTGGTCCGGCGCCCTCTGGGGCTTTGTAAAGCCCACTCAGGCACTTCACGCCTGCTGAGAAATTAAATTATATCAAGAGATTAATAACGTATGTAAATGAAAAAGTTCTATAAATGTAAAGGAATGTGAAATTGGAGGCTAAAAATTAGTTAGTCTCCTCAGATTGATTTGTGGGGGGTAGTCCAAGTGCATCAAAATATGAACCATGGGTGGCCTCAATTCAATTTAAAAAAAGCTTTGCTTGTGAATTTGTTTGAGGAAGGCTTGTTTCTGTATTTTTTGTGTGTTGCTTCAAAAGGCTTAGGCCGGGATCCGTGGCTTCCAGTAATGACTCAGTTTGGGTCCCAGGATTCTGATATTGATCACTGGGGGTCCAGTAATGGTTCCAGTAATGATTCAGCGGGGTTAGTCAGAAGTCAAAAGGTTAAGAACTACTGATGTATAGGATGCAGTGCTCCTTTAACTGGGTGCACCAGGTGCAGACCTGGTAAGTGCACACTGTTACAGTTTATGCTCTGCCCCCAAGGCACCCGCTATCTCACACCTATTCTGGGGCAATGTATTAGTGAAAGGCGGACCTACTGTTTCTAGAAGTCGGACCATCTGTCACTTTGCAGGGGGCCTTTATATTGCCTTTAGGTAGATAAATGTTGGTCCATGGAATCAATTAACCCCCTTTCAGGGGTTGACCTGGGGAGGGTACACTGACTGTGCACCACCTCTTTGTGACGCATCGAGTGTGTTCCCTCACAGCCCCTCTGCCTCTGCATGGCACAGTTATAGCTATAGTTCTAGTTGAGGGGCCCCCCCTATGTAGTACATGGAGGAGTCCCCCTCCGTACTCACGCAGGAGCTCCTGGGCCAGAGTGCTGAGGTGAGGGGGCCCCCTGGAGATCGGGGTCCCCCCGCACCGTGGGAGCTGCAGGGGACCTTGTTACGCTACTGGCTGTGTGTCTTAATAAAGCATTGTCAAATCTTTTAATTATAGAAAAAAACAAAAATATTGCCATTGTCAAAACTTTTTTTTGTATATGCGTTGTTGTTTGCTTTTTCCATTCTTTTTAGTTTTTTTATGATGTCTCCTCTTTCCCTGTATTATTTGCGTTAGCTACTGTCTTTCAAATCTCTGCCCTCCACTGTTAACCCGTCTATTCGTCCATCCTTCTTTCTTCCTAACCAGTCCATCATTCACTTTTTCCCACTTCTACCCTCTTCCTTTCGTGTTGCGTTTTCATTCCTTCCCCGCCTCCATTTGCCCATTCCTCAAGCCCCCAGCCTCCCTCAACTAATGTAGTTCTCATCTTTATATCTCCTTCATTCATTCTTCCTTTTCTTTTTCCCTAACGTTCTTCTGTCGTTCCTCCCTTCCTCACTCTTGTCGTCCTCTGACACTTCACCTACATTGCTACTCCCTAACTCTCTTCCCGTGTGTCCTATTATTAAGCCTTTTTCAGGCTCGGTCTTAGCCAAGACGTTTTGGTTTGATTACATTTATATATAATATATATTCATAGGAGTGGTCAGTCACCTATCTTCCTCAATTAGTATGTTGTTGTGCCAGTCACATTTTCTTCCACCAACCACAGCACACCACATAGGGCATTTGATCAGCACACTCCAGCAATTGGCTTTCTTCATTGTGATTAGCCACGTTTGGAGTTTCACAAGTAGCACATCCACACACAAAGTAGTTCCCTTAATGCTAGAGGTTACTATGGAAATGTGTGCTTTTTGAAACCAAAAAATATTTTAGGCAATTATTTTTAACAAATTATGTTTTATATATTATATTGGGCCCAGCAGTAACCCCCTTCCCCCAAAACAATAACATTTTTAAAAAGGTAATGACGAAACAAACCAAACTTTGACAAAAACAAAAGGCTGATAGCCAATGCAAGACCTAATGGCTTTGTAACTGCTTACCTTACTCTCCCACTTCATCTTCTGGCCTTTTGCCTTTATTGCTTACTTTTTTCTTAATGCTTCGAATCCTTATTCCTCCTTCTCTCTTTCCAGTTCTTTCTCCCCTCCTCTTTCCCTTTTCATCCTTCCTTGTGTGGTGTCTTCATTCCTCCCTTTCCACTTTCCCCCTACATTCCTTTCTTCTTTCCTTTTTGTATTCCTTTCTTCAGTCCTTGTATTAATAGAGTTCTGTTTCCGTCCTTGTTTTATTTCTGTTCATTCCTCGTTCTCTCCTTTCCTTCTTTGTCTTTCATTGTTTCACTTTCTTCCCCTTTCTCACTCCGCTTTCCTCTTTCCTAGTCTCTCTGATTCTGCAGCTTCTCTTTCTTCCTTGGCTTCTCTTGCATTTTCATTTTCTTGCTTTTCTATTACTAAATGTATGTTTCTTGCCTTCCTCGATGTTTCCTTTTCTTTTGTTGATTATCACACGTTGGTTCTGTGCCCTTCCGTTTGCCCCTCTTTCCTCACGCCCCTTTAAAACTCTCCTTTCACCTGTTCTCTAAGTTAAGACTTGATTCAGGCTTTCGCCCTCCTTCTGCTAAACACGCATCCATGGATGTGCCTCTGTGCCAAGAAAGGCCAAGGGTGATGAAACAGTGGTTCTCACTGCCAGTTTACTCCCGATGAACCATCTATGGAATGTGGGATGGGGAGTTAACGAAGTTTGATCAGGAAGTCAAAATATACCATTTTCATGAAGACAGAAACTTGCTTCTACTAACAAGCTCTTTATTTTTGTTTTTAGAAGCCCCGCACATCTGAGGATTTTTCACCAAAATGTCTTCCACTGTATCACTCGTACCAGCCGTGGGCTTCAATTGGCTGATTTGTGGAGGTATGATAGCAACTGCCAATAAAGCCCTCGTCGTATTGTACTTACAAAATTATGGATACATTGGTTTGGGTTGATTTCTAAGGACAATGTGTCCTTTACTAGTCAGCGGTAATTGCAGAAACTCACTTCACTGCTAACCAGATCTTTTTGTCTGTTTTTTTTAATTGTAAGCTCTGTTTACTAACACATGGTAACCTCGGAGTGTTTCGGGTACGAATACAAGAGAGGCGAAAAAACAGAAATATGAAATCAATTGGCCGAGGAACAGTTAAATGGCCTGAAAAGAGATTATGACAACTTGAGGGTGCACACATCTGATGGAAGAGGTGCGACTAGGGAGCACACATACAGTGAGAGAGTGTTGATGAGAGAGCAGACATCCAATGGGACAGGCAGGTGCAATGCTGAAGCCTCTGAAGTTTTGCAAAATTCTGAAGATGCCTGGAATGGTGGGGGCGACTGCCGGTTATGGATGTCTGTGTGGCCAGACAAGGGTCGAGCAGCAGTGGGTATTTTATGTAATGTAACAAACCAATACTACCTCTAGGCCAGGTTAAATTATGTTTTAGTGACAATGAATTTGAGACCTTCATTTTCTAGTTTAAGATGCAGAGGTAAAAAAGTTCAACAGAACTGAGCCCTCTACTTGAAGGGATCATCCAAAACTTTCAACTGGCCAACTTTAGGTTTGAGATTAGGAAGAAAGCGGCAAACAGACTGTAGGGCAGTGTGACAAACAGCGGTGACGTGCTCTTACCACATCGTACTTAAAAAGTTATGGATATGTTGGTTTTTATATAGATTTGTAAGGACAATATGATATTGGCTGGCTAAGAGTGACATTCAGTCTTTTGTCGATTAGAAATTGATGTAAAGACGAAGTCTGAAGAGTTTTCAGATGAGACTTTATTCCATCTCCAATGCTTCAACTGCCTATTCTCTTCACATGTCTTCTCTCCAACCGTTCACCTCCCTTCACAGCCTACTCTTCACCTCCCTCCCAACATTCCGATCAACCCAAAATATAACACAGGGGGAAAGGGTACAAGGGAAATACCATTCCTATACGTTGTTTACACTAACACATATTTGCATTAATATATTACTATAATTATATAATAACATAATACTATACTATTGTGATAAACTAATACTACACTAACTAACTACATCACAACACATCTTCCCCTTTAACGAATTTGATATAAGACATTGACTTTTGTCACAAAAAAGGTTATATGATAATAAATGACAGGTTGACCAATAATTGGCAACAGATTTAAATTATTTAGTCAAAATTATAACCATATTTATATTCATATATTAACTAATAAAATATAATTTCCAAATTACATCAGACCGTGATCGTTTATGTTATATTGGAGGTCACTTCATAGTCCTTGTGCCATATTGGAGGATTGATTTGTCGAAGTCCCAACCTCCTTTGGCACTTGTTTTCCAGATAGTTTTCTGCCAATCCCTCCACCACAGATTCTTCCACCACGTTCCCATTCTCTTCTTCACTAGATGCCGATAACTTGACAAGTCTGTCCATGCTCCAGCATTGACCATTATCTAGTATTACCACATTTTTCTTAACTTTATTAATGCGGAAAGGGCCCATGAATCTGGTGTCTTTCATGCCTGCCCGTACCCCACTATTAGGTTTCTTAACATACACTTGATCATTGATATTCCAATCCTGTTTTTTCGCCCCTTGTGTAAATTCATACCTACTTTTATATTTATTTTGATGTTTGGAGATTCTAATATTACTACACCGGGTAGAGTAATTACATTTATCCCCACCCCCTAACCAGACCGGGAAGAATTTGGTACAAGGCTTTCTGCCTTTCAAAGCTGTAAATGGGGAAACATTTGTGATAGAATTGGGAGTGGTGTGATATGCCCACAACATTTCCCTGATAGCATTCTCTACATTCAAGTGATTGATACTCGCTAGTTGAATGCAATCTTTGATCATACGATTCATCCTCTCTACTAGACCATTAGCTCTTGGACAATAAAGAGCTGTAGTAAGGTGTTTTACTCCAATGGATTCAAGGAAGTTCTTCATTGCCAAGGATGTCAATTGAACTCCATTATCCGTAATGAGACATTCCGGAATACCCTCTGCCGCAAAGGAGTCCTTGAGAAAATTAATAACCGCATCCGTATTTATTTGATTGACTAATTTGGTAGTTATCCAATGTGATCGGTAATCGACCAAAACTAAGCCAAATCTTTTACTAACCCCTGAAAGATTGATGGGGCCGATAATATCAAAGGCTACCTTAGCCCAGGGTTTATCAGGTACTTCAACAGGAGAAATCGGAATTTTGTGAACTATTTTACTTTTGTCACTAAGTGCACAAATTGAGCAAGTTTTAACTTCACGCTCAACCATAGCATCCATGTTGGGAAACCAAAACCTTTCCCTCAATCTAGCTTTGGTAAGGCTCCTACCTAAATGACCTTCATGAGCTAACTTAATGATCTTGAGTCTCAAATCTTGTGGTGGGATAATTTTGTCATTCCTGAATATTAGATTATTATGCTCATTGATTTCGTGCCTCACCTCCCAGTAATTGCTGATGATTTCCTCAACATTCTTCTTTGATGTTGGCTACCCATCCTTTGCCTTGGTCCTAAGTAAAGTTAATGACTCGGCCAGTTCTGACGCTGATATCCATTCCTCCCTACTGATTGAAGGAATGTTGATCATCATAACAGGGAATTCTTCAACTTCAAAGTCCTCTTTAATGTCTAATGGGACTCTGGATAAGAAATCAGCAGCTGTATTTTCGTTTCCGGGAAGGTATTGCATTTTAAAATAAAAAAATTCTAAACCTAAAATCCATCGAGCAATTCTAGGTGTGCTGTTGGGAAAACCTTTGGACGAGAAAATATAGATCAATGGTTTGTGATCAGTTCTCAAGTCAAATTGAATGCCCCATAAGAAAAATTTAAAATGTTTGATGGCCCAATAACACGCTAAAGCCTCCCTCTCTATGACAGAGTAGTTAGATTCTGCTTTACTCAGAGCCCTGGACGCAAAAGCTACAATCCTTTCATTGCCATCCACAATCTGAGACAAAGTAGCACCTAATCCCCGTTTGCTAGCATCCGTGGTGAGGATTGTTTTCCTTTTATGGTCAAAAGTGCATAGGCAAGGAGCATTAGATATGGCTAATTTAATTTCTTTGAAAGCATTTTCATGGTGTTCAGACCAGTCGTATGGAACATGACTTTTGAGTAATTCTCTGAGACTAAATGATATGAAAGAAACATTCTTCACATACTTTGCCATAAATTCAGCTAGTCCCAGAAAAGATCTTAATTCATCTTTATTTTTGGGAGCTTCCGCCTTTATCACTGCATCCACCAATGAAGACTTGGGTTTGAATCCATCTTTGGAAATGATGTGGCCTAAATACTCTACAGAATTAACTCCTATACGACACTTGTCTTTCTTCAAAGTAAGACCTGCTGCTTCCAACTTATTCAACACATTCATCAGATTATTCTTGTGCTCTTCCTCATTATTTCCATAAACTAGGATGTCGTCTTGGAAACAGAGTGTGCATTTAGCATCCCCAATAATGTGTTGCATGATTTTTTGAAATACTGCTGCTGCTGAGGCCAGCCCAAAGGGCATCCTATTAAACATAAATGAGCCGAAAGGAGTGGTAAAAGCAGTAAGTATTTTGGATTCAGGATGCAATTGTACTTGGTGATATGCACTCGAAAGATCGAGTACCGAAAAGTAACCAGCTTCACCCATTGTGCTTAACAATTCATTAATTCTTGTAAGGGGATGCCTTTCTACCCAGATGTTCTTGTTCAAATCTCTAAGGTCCACACATAATCTAATGTCATTGCAATTGTTTTTCTTAGCTACGACTATGGGAGCTAACCACTCTGAGCATTCAATAGGTTGGATAATTTCTAAAGACTGCAGTCTTTCAAGTTCCCTTTTGACTGCATCTTTCAATAGATGAGGAATAGGTCTGGTTTTGTGAACTATAGGTTTATAATTAGGTTTCAGTTTGATTTTGTGCTGAACATTTTTAAGAAGGCCTAATTCTTCACGAAAAATTTCGGGAAATTTCTGAAAAATTTGATCATCAGCAGTAGAGGTGTCTACAACTAAAACTTGTTCGGGATCATTAGGATCTAACTTTATTCCAAGTTCCCTTTGATGTTGCCATCCTAGCAAACTAGACCCTTCCTCTACCACGTAAATTTTCCCGACTGTAGAGCGACCCTTAAAAGAAATGATTGCTTTGAACATGCCCCTGAGTAGAATAGGATCCTTATTGTAACCCTTAGGGTTGACATCCGGTTTAGTTAACTCAATCTCACTGTCATTCGTCACATACTTGAAATCATCAGCATTTACTATGGTGAACGGTGAACACGAATCAGCAAAGACCCTTATGTTTTTGTCATTAACCGATATAGTGCATTCAGGATATTGTGAAAAAGCAGCACCTTCACCTTTGACTTGAAGCACAATCTTTTTAATTGTTTGGGAGTTATCCTCCCACTTCTTATTATCGGACTCTACCCTGGTTGGATTCTTACATACCCTAGCAAAGTGGCCTCTTTTGTTACACTTCCTGCAAACTGCCGATTTTGCTTGGCAAAAGGACGAATTAGCTAAATGATTATTACTCCCACAACGGAAACACAATAGCCCATTCCTGTTGTTAGTTTGTTTGTGTGTAGGTTTATCACTAGTTTTCACCTTAAGGACATTCTCACTAGGTGCGTTGTCAGTAATCTCATTTACCTGCTCAATAGCTGAAGAGGACCTGATTTCCTGCAGGCAAATGGCCGTGTGCTCAATAGATTTTGCTATCTCAATTGCTTCTTGTAAATCAGGTTGTCTTTGAAGTAACTTCTCCTGTATCTTAATGTTATTCGTGCACCTAACTAGTTGATCTCGAATGAGGGAGTCATTTAATTCGCCAAAATTACATAATGAACTTAGTCCTCTTAATGCAGCAATGTAACTGACTACATTCTCTTGTTTCCCTTGGATGCGAGAAAAAAACTTATGGCGTTCCAGAACTACATTAATTCTATCTCCAAACTGTTTTTCAAGCTTTACATACGTGGTGACATACTCATCTTGCACTTGCCCTTCAGGAATATGGGGTTCCGGTAGGGATTCATATAGTTTTCTTCCATGGGTACCCAAATTATGTAAAAGAATATGCTGTTTCCTAATTGGATTGAATTTATCCCCCCCAATAGCAATTAAATACGATTCAAATATTTTTATCCATTCTTTCCACGGTACATTCGGTTCCCCCATTTCATTCAAAAAAGGTACTGGTTGAGACATACCTGCAGCTGCCATTTTGCAGGAATTACTTATTAGTACAATCAAGTTTCTTGAGATTAACTTTACAAATCAATACGCAATTAACTGTATTTGTGATAGAAAAGTCACGTTGTAGAGAAAAGAAAGTACACTGCAAAATCCTAACTTAAGTTAAAAGTAATAAATCAAAAGACTCAGCAATAGGTTACAAATATGTGCCTGAATATGTATAAACGAGAAGACTAGACTTGGATTGTTAATTTTCAACAGGAAAAGCTGTGCCTGTCAGCGTGCTTAACAGGCTTCATATGTGCTTATTACCAGGGAGTTCTTGCTTTCCTGAGTACTGCGCAATTGCTATAGGTCAAAATTGCCGTTGTCTCTGAGCTCAGCGGCTTAGTTACCGAATGTGTACGTTGCGTTCCACTTTGACAGACTCGGGTTCTGAAGAATTCTATTACAAGCGTTCTTAATCCAGTTAAAAATGTTAAAATTTAAATCGAATAATTCGTTCTCCGGTTCTTGCCACCTGCTGTTGAATTTAGGCTAAAACGTATGTTGAGTAAACTTCAATTGCGGTTGAAATAGAGCTGAATGTCCTCTCAGCGACGCGCGAGCCGGCGCGTGCTGCACTGACAGAATTTTCCTCAGAGCCAGTTCAAAACGTTCGTCCTGCAGTTAACAAATATGCTTACATGCTGAGATTGAATTCCGATTGAATTCCGTGCGAGCCTGCCACCTGCTGTTGAATTTAGGCAAACGCGTATCTATTTTAAATTCAATTGCGACAGTAAATAGATTGAAACTTTACCTCAGAACACTTCCAATAAAACGAAAGACAAAAAGGGAACTGAAGTGTCAGACGGAGTTCACACAGCTTGCTGTTCACATAATAGAAAGCACACTTTTTTAATGTCTGTCAGCCGGATTGCGATTGTAACTAGAGTAAACATTCCCCTCAGCACATTTCCAATAAAAACGAAAGCGAGCAACCCAAAAGGGAAACTGAACTGTCAGGCGGATTGAGAGAAGGGAAACTGAAATGTCAGCCGGATTGAGAGAAGACTCAAACGTATAACGAAGATATTATCATTCACGAAGCCTCCAGATGGAAATTACTGAAAAGATAACATCACGCACACTTCTGTAATAATTGTCTGTTAAAATGTGTAACGACGAATTTCTGACTCACAAAGCCTCCAGACAGCAATTGAAGAATAAGGGAAAGAGGGGTGAAGATGGCGATGTCCCCTCACACACCAACTCGTCGCCAGTGATATAAAGACGAAGTCTGAAGAGTTTTCAGATGAGACTTTATTCCATCTCCAATGCTTCAACTGCCTATTCTCTTCACAGGTCTTCTCTCCAACCGTTCACCTCCCTTCACAGCCTACTCTTCACCTCCCTCCCAACATTCCGATCAACCCAAAATATAACACAGGGGGAAAGGGTACAAGGGAAATACCATTCCTATACGTTGTTTACACTAACACATATTTGCATTAATATATTACTATAATTATGTAATAACATAATACTATACTATTGTGATAAACTAATACTACACTAACTAACTACATCACAACAGAAATTCTAGCCTATAACCTCTCGATCTTCACAGAAGGTGGTAAACAAACTGGTGATCAAAAGATGTATTCACCCAGGACCTTTTTTGGCAGAGCAACACGCTGGTTATCTGTACATCGTCTAGGAGCTGAGCAGGCAATGTGCATGGTAGTTGTAATGCATTTCTACCTTCAGTCATTTTTTGTAAATGTTTCTAGATAACCAGATAACACAAAAGGTGAAACAATTCTATTTATGTTAAAGGAAGATCAGAAAATATTTTTTTAACTCAGTTCACATGAGAAGCCACTTGCGACCAAGTCCATATGAATGGCAAAGAATTCCAGTGACACAGTTGATGAATTTGGGCCTGATTTAGAAGTTGGCGTTGACGGACGGGTTACTCAGTCAGAACGGTGACAGATATCCTGTGCGCCGAAATGTAAATCCCATTGTATCCTATAGGGTGTAGATTTTGGCAGACGGGATATCTGTTACTGTTGTGATGGAGTAACCCATCCACCGAGTTCTAAATCAGGCCCTTTGTCTAGAGGGGAAAAGACATTTCCCTACTAGAAAGCTGCTGAAATAATCCATTCTCTTCATCACTAGAGTGTTGATCAGGGACTTTCCTTCGAGGAATGGGAGGTGAATGCATATTTTTCTGATGTTTAGAAGTTGGATCTTCTTTGTGATAGTAGTGGAAGATATGAGCCATTTCAGGCAGGCACATGCTGGAAATAAATAAATAACATTCCTAGCTTTCTAGAAAAAAGGGACAAGGTTTGGGGTGCCCGGTGACGAGATCAGAGGTAGATGAGTGAGGAAAGGGTGTGGTGTTATGGCCAGAGCTGCCGACTTTGGAACAAGGAAACCAGGTTCGACTGTAGGTGTTGGCTCAACATCCTGTGATTCTGGGCAAATCGCTTAATCTCCCCGTGCATAAAAAATTGTGATTTTGTGTAATGTAACTGGTGCTAAAAAGTGCTTCAATACCTTTGGGTCAAACTCGTGCTCTATTAAAACTGCAAAAACAAATGAGTGAAGAGTAGTATGACTACCTCACTCGTTGCCATTATGGACACTGATTCCAGTCTTGAACCTTTCACCTAAGAATCACTGATTTAATAGTGCTAGTCTAGCAAGTTCAATGGAAGCACAGGAAGACTACATCAAACAGAATGCACTAGGCTATAATAACTCAGGACTGCAAAAAGTATCCGTAACGACCTAGAGAGAGGTGGTCACCAGAGAGAAGAGAGGTTATACGGTGTGCAGATAATCTAAGTTTTGGAGGTGAACAGCATTAGAGACCGAAGTGCCATCCAATGTCTGACGACAGAGAGGCTGCCCAACATTAGATTCTGGTTTGGAAAGGGGATCAAGTTAATTGGAAAGAAAAGGAGTCTGTATAATAATGATAAGAGAACCTATGGAGGAAGATTAAGTCATCAAGAGTTTTATTGCTGAATGGGATGAGAGAAAAAAAATCTTTACAGAACTTCAAAGAAAGCGAAACTTTACCTTACAATTTCGGTGTGTATAGTTATTAAACACTTTAAACAATTTTTCAGGTTGATGAATGCGTAGCACTTCATATTAATTAAACATAACTTAGGGCAATAATGAACCTTCCATCTCTGCGTCACAACCCACAGTTTACTAACTTCAGCTGTTTCGGGAGCAATCTATTTCTGAGACTGTTTTCTCCTTTCCCATTAATGATTTTCTTGTGGTAATTTAGTGATGTAGTCCCCTGACGCTGCGCTGTATCATCAGCATCCTTCTTCATTCATTAGGAGTATTCCAACACATTCCTTTTCTGTGAATGTGCAGGGCCAAATACTGCTGTGGTATGGCATAATCGGACATCTTTGTTGCACAATAGGATAATGTGTTGCATCAGTGTTTCAAGAAGATGAAGCCGAGGGTACCAAGATCACAAACCACACCACTGTATCCTTCTTTCATCACTTACTGCTCTCCAAAAACGACTGCTGCCTCTACACAGTCATCGTTGCAATCCTCCATATCCAAGAATGGCACTGTGAGGCTTCGTGCAAATTAGCTGCACTGCTAGGAGTTCAGTGGCTGTGTTGCTCTGCTCGGACTGGGAGTGTCTTGGAGTGAGGCGCTTTCCGTACACGCCTACCGTCATGAATCACGTGGTAACACGTGCTTGATTCCTGGGCTCCGTGGAGACCTACAGCTGCTGACACCGCAGGCTGTGGAGGGCTGGCAAGACCTGGTGCGTAAACCCCTGCAGCACCTGACTGCCTGAAGCAGTATCTGCCACTGTGCAACCTCTTTCAAGTCGCGTGCTGCCCAACCTTACGCTCAAGCTGCAGGGTCATGTGCATGGTATGAATCGTGACTCACACAACTCTCTTTCTCGTCATGTAGAAGCCAAAGCAACTACCACCCACCACTCATTGACTCCAGTTGTCCTCAATGTTCTGTCCCCCAGACCCCAACAGACACCTGGAATCGAGCACCTCATACCATAGAGTCAGCCGGCAGTTCTGCACTTAAGAGTTGTTTCTATATTTTGCATCAGTGATATTTACATAAGGGGCGTTTTAATTGATTGAGTGTGGTTAGGATGCGTACAACTGATCGGCTTCTGGAGATTCACTACCAAGTTATTGTTAACTTCAGGCTCAACAAGAGGCAGTAGAGTACTTGCGGTCGCACAGACTGACGAAATCAAGGGTTCTGGTCCAGACACCATTAATGCTTACAGCTCCTGTGCAGTGGGTTGGAAAACCTGAACTTATGCAAGTGCCCCTCTTAAACCATGCCAGGCCACGGATCACTATTGACGTAATGTCTGTTAAAATATCTGCCGCAACCTGTTTACCCATCCCTTCATGAACATGACACATCCTTAAGTTTAACGTACATTACGCTTTGACACTGGATGTGGGGTGGTAAGCCTACGAAGAAGGTAGCCAATGGTTTTCACTCCTTACATCGCGTACAAGTGGAGGTCATCATTCTTTTCATATGTATCACTACCTCTTAGTCCAACCAGAGAATACTGATGATCCTGTTGAACTATTTTAGGTCTTGTGTCCGGTTTGGCGCAGAGTTGTGCATTTCCTGTCATTTCCTGTCCTTTTCATATTCATACTGAGTCGCAGTTCTTTTATAATGACTGTCCTAAATGTGATTTTCAGGTCGACAAAGAATATTATGGGGTCATCACGACCTCGGCGGTAGGCGTTAATATGGCGGTAAGTACCCGCCAATGTACCACTCTGACCGTCACAGTGGTAACAGCAGCTGGGCTGGAGATATCTATCTCCAGCCCGGCGGCCATCACTGTTTCGCCTGCAGGATTATGACCCCGCCTACCGCCATGGTTTTCATGGCTTGCTTAACGCCACAAAAACCATGGCGGTAGGCACTTTCAGTGACAGGAAATTCCTTCCCTGTCACTGATAGGGGTCTCCCCCTCCCTTTCTAGTTAGCCCCCCCAACCCCTGCCTATCTCTCCAAAGCCCCCCCTACGTTCACTGCCCCCCTTCACACACACAGACGCATACACACAGCCATTCCCAAATGCATCCGCGCATGCATACATTCATTCACACACATCCGCACACACTTTCATACATAAACCCAGACACGCATTCACATAACACAACATACATGCACTCACACTTCCATACATGCACACACGCATTTAACACGCAACACACACCCGCATCCACGCACACACAAACATACACCCCCCCACACACACACACACACACACAACACCCCCCACCTCCCTTCCCTGTCGGAGACCCGACTTACCTGTGTTCAGAGGGTCCTCCGGCAGGAGACGGGACGGGGCACTGCTGCCACCAGCAGCGCCCGCCAGCAGAACACCGCCAGGCTGTATTATGGGTCATAATACGGGTGGCGGGGGTCTACTGCCGTGGCACTGCTGGTGGCAGCAGCACCACCTTACTGCCATCCGCCGGCATAGCCACAGCCGGATTTCCGCCATTCTTCTGGCGGAAATTCGGCTGTGGTCATAATACGGTGGACGGCTGTTAGCCGCGGCGACGGTCTTTTGGCGGCCATCGCTGCAGCGGTAGATGGTTTTTACCACCAATCTCCAAATGAGGGCCTATGTTTTTGACTATGACTTAGTGATGAAGAAGACAGCAGCGGATGTGGCTATAATGGTGTCACCTACAGTTTTTACCGCTGTATTCAAAGAATACCTTTCAATATAGTTATTGCTGCTAGTCCTTTCCCCTTCCCCCGCCTGCCAGTCGTTAGGTACCAGAAGCGTTTGGGCAGGTGTACAGTGCTTCTGGCCCATGTCATGCTAATTCTTTGCAAATGCTGGATTGGAGCGGTGCTGAATCCTGGTTATGGGGCATTTCTTTCTGCTCAGCTGAACAGCTGGCGGAATCTACCTAATCCCCAATGGAGGATCTTTCATTAACGTACTGCAGGTACTGCATGCAAACAGTACAGTAACATTTTGCCTCCTTAGATACACTAACAATGGTTTAAATGCATACATCTACCTTGATGTATTTTGGCTACTTTTTTTATGAACAGGATAATATATAATATCGCAACAGCTCATGCCAGATCATGAAATCTATTGTGTGTGGGCAAAAAAATGATTAATTGAAGAAAATGAAAAGGTGGAAAAGTGACAGCTGCCACAACCTCCAAGCCAGGCTGTTTCCTATGCTACCACAAAGACAAAAAAGGTGAGGGGAAGGATGCTTGCCGTTTGTCTAACCACTGGCAATCGCTAAGAGTAGCATTCCAACCTATCGTTCTTTTGCCCACTATGCTACCTCAGATTAGACCCAATCATGTGCAAATCAGTTTTGACCCTGCTCCAATGGGAACAGTCCAGCCTGAACTGCCAGAACAGGTCCTTCCTGAACAGTAACAATAGCAAGCTCATCAGTTGGGCTAAGCTAGGTTCAGTGGCACAGTGAGCAAGGGACTCATGCCTGCGTATATCCTTGCTACTTAGGGCAGTACATCAAACACAGAGAAGGCGATGGGAGAAATTTGTGCAATTTTTCTAACCACTAATATTCACTTGGAGTTGCATTCCAAGCCACTGTACTTGTGCCCTTTATACCACCTCAGATGGAATCCAGCTATATGCAAATCAGTCTTGATCCTGCTCCAATAGGAACAGCCCAGCCTGAACTGACAGTTTTGGGTTGATTGTGTTCCGGTTCAGGGAGTCCCTAGCCTGTAAGCAGCCTTCACTTCCTACTGTGTGTGCTGGACCCTTGTTCTGTTCCTACCAGTGCTTAATGTACAGAAAAACGTGCCGGTGCCCAAAGCTCTCCTCTTAAACACGCGGCTGCTGCAATTAAATGTGCGAGCACGGAATACTGAGGCAGCATAACACTGAAGCCATCTCAGGCCTCTTCAATCCATTTAAAGCCACTCCCTGCCCCTTCAGTTCACTGTTGCAGCTTTCTGCTTTCTCCCATTGTGACGCTTTTACGTTTTTCTCATCCTCCGTCTTCCCATTTATTTCTCTTGCTTGCAGTAAATACTTGGGGCAGAAAAATAAGCCCCGGCCCTCAAAAATAAGTGCTGGTGCTCTGCACCGGAAACAACAAGCACAAATTAAGCACTGGTTCCTACCCACGCGGTAAAAGCTTTATGTTTGAAGAAAGATTGCCTGCTGTTACTTATGCAGTACTTGCTCTCTCTGTCAGGGGTGGTGCCCTGCTGCTACCTCTACTGCACATGCTCTATCTATGTGAGCGAACCCTGCGCTGCAGCTGCCTGTGTTGTACCTGGTCCCTGCCTATGCCCTGTCTACTCAGTCTTTAAGGAGAGTTTGCATTGTTGCAGCCTGTAGTCTTGCCGTTAAGTGTGTGAGGGAACCTTTCACTGTTGATGGCTGTGTGGTATCTGGAAGACAACGCTGAGAGTATACTGAAGCAGCTGACTTTGTCGATGCTTGTTTGAATACCACATTCCACTTATTCATGGTGACCTGTGTCCCTCTTCTGTGTTGTTTTTATGGACATATTTACTATTCCCCTCCCCTTTTTGAGTGGCCCATGTATGTCTTCAGGCCAGGGACATGTATTGTCCATGTACAGGCAGGGAGCCTTAGACTCACAGCCACGTAGGCAGACTTGTGAGGGTGCACTTTTTCCCCTGTACTTGAAAGCACGCCGTGCCACCAGGGTGGCAGTGCCCGTGCCCTCTCAGATAAAGGCGCGACGTTCTACTGACACCACCAATAAGACATGGGAAATAACTCCCTGAAAACTCTACTTGCACTCTCTTTTTTTCTACATTTTGGAACATGTTTCGAAAAAAATGTTGTCCTACAAAAACGTTTTGCAGTGAGTCATTTTCTGTGTAAGGTTTTCTCAATGTTTGCACTTGTTTGTCGGCGATTTTACGAACTGCTGTCTCAGCACTGTGCTCCGAAGGCAGCAAACTCCGAAAGCAATTTTAAAAGGTTTACAATTCCAGGGCAAGTGTTTTACAGACCACACCCAGTGAAGTCCTTGCCTTGATGGTCTTGTTTTCTGATCGCACGTGATGTATAAATGCTTCGCTTTAGATTCTTTCACTGCCAATCCCTTTAATTATGAACAAAACCACGCAGGGTGGTTTTGGAAGCTGCGCTAGCACAGACTCCCTGAGGCGTGCGGGATGCAGATCCCTCAATTAAAGGAGTCCTAGGAAGAGTCTGATCTCTTGGAGGTCAAACGCATCAGTCTAGCGAAACACTCAAACAATGGAAGGCATTCTAGGTGTTTCAAAGAGTAACTCCAATCTTTTGACTCAGAAAGCGGCTGAACCTAGCAAGGAAGTATCCTGTTCTTAATTTGACAAAAAAAACGTAAGTGCCAGGGCCCCAGCTGTTTGTTAGGAACCCACTGATGGTGCTCCCCAACCCCCACTTAGAGATCTCCTTCGGCCAAAGGGATCTCGCTGACTTCAATGGAGCCACCGCTGTGGAAGTTTCACTTAAGGTAGTGAAGCTTTCCAATAAGGTGCTCTAAGAAGGACAAAGTGACCGTCCCGCTGCTCGGCCTAAGGGGAGACGGACTTTCAGGTCAGAGGTTTCCAAAGGCAAAGGGCAGAGGCACCACCAACTGGAAACCCAAGGCTTACCGCAATGTGGATCCACAAGTCTGATGGGCAGGGAGCTGTGCTGGTTTACAGCGGTGCTTCGATTCTTCCTAATTCCATATGGCGCTCTAAGTCTGTAAAGCTGCACGTTCTGCAGAACATAAGCCTACATTAAATACATACTGACTTGAGTCTAAACTACTGCCAAGTTGGTTTCATAGATGGACAGCAAAAGATATTTCTCTTTGGGTATAATGGTGACGTTCTATATAAAGCTCACTTTTATAAACACCTGTTCCCACACCACGAAATGCTCATAAACAACTTCAGTTTGGTGCATGTAAAGTATGGGGGAGTGAGAGTCACTCCTTAGGCTACCAATATGAATAGCCAGCAAAATGGGCCAGTTATTTCCCAACTCTGGAGTTATCAACTGATGACATCTAGCCCATCACGAGTAGGACCAGAAAGGAACAGAAAGAAATTGGGAATTACCTGTAATCAATAATTCTGGTTCCTATTTTCCTGGTTATTTCTTATTTTGCCCCAGAGTTTCACTCAATGATTTCAGCTGCTTTCAACAGCTAAAATCCCCAAGTGAAAGTCATCAGACCCTTGGTGTCCATGCAAATCTCAAAATTCCAATGGGGACAATAATTGGTCAGACTGGCCCCTTTGGAATTAAGTAGTTACTCGTAATAAAGTTCTTAGAGGTATGTGGCCTGACCCTGTGAATAAGAACATTGTAGGCCAAGCAAAAGGAGATATGACAAATGTTACGAGTCATTGTAAGAAACTAGATTACTGATTGGGGTGGGTGACTACCCAATTCAAAGAATAAATACAATCCTTGTCACGATGAACCCTTAAAGTCCTTAAATTAACCTGAGCTCAACCCCCTGGTAGCTCAAAGTGCAAAATAATAAAAATTCCAAACCTAATTAGAAACAGGGTAAAATGTACTGAGTAAAACAACTACGAAATGAGAACAATCCAAAAAAGCGAATTGGGGGTACGATTTTTGAAAGTTTTATGTAGATATAGCACCAAGAAGCACAAAGTTCCAGTGATAGTCTAAGGTGGGATCCAGGCACAAGTTGAAGGTGACCGCGATGGGGCACAGGGCGCACACACCAACCACAGGGTGGATACACCAACTAGGTTTGTCCTTGTCATAGATTTTGCCTCAAACGTATTACTTTACGTCCCAATCCACCACTGGAGTACACTTCTAGAGCCTCCAGGAGTTCAGGAGAGGCACTTACAGACTCACAGGGTATCAGTCAGAGGGATACAGCAGGGTCCAGTCCAGGTCCAGTTGCCACTGGGCAGCGGAGTAATTCTGTGAAAAGGCCTCTTGAAGCTTATTGTGTCCCTCTAGCTTGAACAAGCCAATGGTAACCATTTACAATTTTAAAAAAGCACCTAAAGAGCATATGTGTGCTCTACATGTGTACCACTATTTTTGGGTTGCATCACAGGGGCCTTATGTAGGGAGTCATCCTTGGGTTATCATTTTCAAAATAGCAACTTCCTAGTAGAAAATTGCTATTTTGGAAATGCTAAACCCGCCCATTGGAACAAATGCTATGAGATTTCCTAATTATGATTTCCTAATAGCAATTCCTACTCTGTTGGAATTGCTATTAGGAAATCAGTAATTTCATACATATAATTTAGCATTTCCTAAATAGCATTTTCTATGGAGTCTCTATTTAGTAAATGCAAAATTGTATTTTAATACACCCGGCCACTAACATATAGATGTGCAAGTCACATAGTTTTGCAGCATGTTTGGAAATTATCCTAACAGAATTAAGTAGGTGTTGTTGAAACATCCTTCAACAAAGAAGAGATGGGCAGTAGTCTGAATGAAGGCTTTGAGGGACATGAAGGAGGCTGTTTGAGAGGTGAAGTGGATCAAAGAAGTAGGATATTAAAACAATTCATAATGAAGAGCACTAGGGCACGGAGTAGATATCTGAAGGCAGTAGGAGATCAAGCTTATCTTTTATTTAGTAGTCAGAGAAGATTCTGGGCTGATTTCATTCAGATGCTTATTTAAGTGTTCTGGGGGGACTGGAGTTGAGGATTTGGCTTGTGAACCTGCCTCTAGCTAGGCATTCAAGTAGCTCAAGCAACCAACATTCCACTGGGAGGTTTTATTAATAAGAGTCAAAGAGGAGAAGATACATTTGAGAGATGTAGAGCCTTGCAATCCATTCCCAGTAGTACACCAGGAAAGCTGTACCAGTTGCAGGTTTCGCAAGGTATAGTACTGGGAACGTTGGGCTTCTATTACTAATTTTTCATGAAACGCAGTGCAGCAACTAGAGCAACTAGAGTTGCTGCACTGTGTTTTACAATGGGGAAAATACAGCACTCAGCTATATCTACTAAGGTTAGTCTGCTGCTGTCATCCCCTCAGTTAGTGTACAAACAGGTTGCCATGCGTGACTCAAAGCCTCGCACCACGGTGGAGAGGTGAGTGTGAGCTACTTAGTATAGGATCTGTACTAGAAGCATACCATTCCAGTACAAATTCCTATGCCTAGACTAGCTCAGAAGGAGCCACACACTGGAGGTGTGCTGTATACTTCAGCACACATGCAAGTTGTGTGTTTCTTAAAGAAATAAACATGTTTCTCATTGTGATGCCTGCTTAATAGAGGAATTGGTTTATAACGCTAAGTCAAGTGTGGCTATCTTAGTGGATTGGGACCTCTGGGTATTTTTGCACGTATCCACACTAGAAACAACCTCGTGAAGCAAAGTGATGCAAAACAGCAGTGCAAAGGTATATGTGAGGATAGGAAAAGGCACCTTTCCAAAACATATTTTATGCTGGACAGTAAATATTGTTATGAGACTTTGTGTTGATTTGCACCAGAGCAGAGCATTAGCAAATCTGGGTCATCATGTGATATTCCCCACTGCAAAATTGCATGCCCACTACAACCTTGCAAAAAGAAGTTGTTTTGCAAATACACTTTTTTTATCAATATCTTCTCTTTATCTCAATAGGTAAAACATGTTTCTCCATAGAGCATCCCCTTTTCCTACACTCCCATAAACGCACGAGGAGTTCCATTCCCCTTAGCATAATGGAAAAAGAGTTACTCCAGCTCTTTGGTAGACCATTTCTGGAGTGTGAAAAACTAGCAGAATAGTTTGCGAATGTCCAAAAACTCACAAGTCTGTCGGCATTCCCATTCTCTCAAGGCAAATTATAATTTGGTCCACCTACTCTGTATCAAGTGTGGGGTGTAGTACTATGGTTTTATCGATGTATTATTAGTGAAAAATATTGCATGTTTGTTAGTTGACCGGGAAGGCACCTTGGATCATCGAGGAAGTAATGACAGTGAATCAGCCTGGGCAGAATGAGACAATACAAGCTGTATACAGGCAGTGGGATTACTGGGCATCACAATTCTATGAAAGCCATGGAGGTGGAGAGGTGAATGTTGTCTTGTCAGAGGCAGATGATTGCAAGTGCTTTGTGTGTACACAATATGTCAGCCCACAACATTTGTAGGTTTTATTGTAATTGTGGTCTTACAAATTGTTTCATATTTCAGGTAAGTGAAGCATGGCAGGCATTGGGATTTCATTACATTTGTTGGGGTAAGTGCATTTTTACAGCACATTCCCACCATTTGTATGGCCCTGAGGCTCTTCCACAATCTGTACACCACTTTGTGGTTCTGAGATTCACGTTGATCACAGTCAAAACTTTCTTTTAAATATACTGGGTTGGCTTTTATAGTACATTAAGGTTGAGTCATATTTACTTGCATTACAATACAGAATTTTCCTCTGCAATTTGAGGCTTGGCAGATGTGTGTTTTGAGAAGACATTTTGGCAGACAAGATTCTGGCTTTACAGTGTTTGCATGTGTCTTTTAGGGCCTGCTGGAATGAATTTGGATTAGACCTAGATATTTTCAAGTATGCACATAACGCATTCCTCATTGTTGAGTTTCACTTGGCAACAATGATCAGATGTTTTCAAGGATTTTGTTTTAATGTCTGGGAAAACTGTAGATAGATGATTAAATGGGCTTCAGATTGCGGATAGTTAAGTAGGTGGTTTAATTTACACAGTCTTAAGACTCATTCATGTAGGTACAGAAGCAAGTTTGGTCCTGCAAGACACTATGAGCATTTCTTTGGAGGGGCGGACGAGGACCTTTCACTGTTTAGGTTGGTGATGATGGGAAGTGTATGTAGGGGCAGTGTTTCTAATGGAATTAGGGCATGATCTGATTAGTAGACCCAGTCTGGGATTCAGCACACAGCTCTGGAGTAGATGGTATCAGATACACAGTGTTGCCTCTGGTGCGACTGTAGAACAGTCCTGCGAAGTTAGTTATTTTCAAGTGACAGCAGTTAGCATCTGTTCAGGTTGACATCACTGGGGCTGATTCAGAGCGAGGGAGCAGGAACAGTAAGGACAGTAGGTCAATATTCATGAAGTGTTTATAAGGTGGTACGGATATGAAATTTAATAGATGTAGATGTTGATGTTTGATGTGATATTGATTCCTATTTGTTGCAAGTTCATGCAACCCAGTGCTGCATTTTCTCAGCTACACTAGACTATGTCACACTATAGTGTTATTGTACCTCACATTGTTTTACACCATTTGCAGGCACTGTCCAGTCCCTCTGGGTTTATGTTGTGTGCCTTTGCATTGTCTACTTACAGCCTTTTTTACAATGTTGTCACTCACACTCACACATTTCACAAAAGCTGTGGATAACGTATAATTTATTGTTTCCAAATAGGATACATAAGATGGGTTCCAGTATAGACGTCTGTGATGCTGTAACTTTACGACTTAAATAGACAGTTTTTATTTATTATTCTCCTTTGCCTGCTGTTTCTTAATAAAAACTGGATCTATACTCCAATGTACACAGTATGCGCAGTGATGGCAGAAATGAGTCTGAGGTCCATTTCTTATATTTGGTGAAGTTGCCTCATTTTATTACTGTGATGATCCTCTGCTCCAATCTTCAGCATTGTCCAGTAGGAATCAGGACTAAATGTTCCAGACTGAAGCCCAGGCTAGGGCAAGGAGTCCTTGGTGACAGAGGGTTGCTTCGTAACCTCACCAAGGACCCTACAGATCTCTTGGTGCTGTGAAGGGGACAGCACCAAGACACTTCTCCTCCCTGCCCTCTGATTTCCAGCTGAGCTTTGGTAGTGACACAGTTTGGAAGTGAGTCCAATATCTTCACTCAGCCTAATATTTTAAACAACAATCTCAATCTCAAGAAACTATAACTCGTGCCATAAGATAACTATAAGCCCACACCATGCACTGCTAATTACACCACATATTACATGGGGCATGACATCTTCTATGACATTGTTGATAATATCACTGCAACATTTTCAATAAAATTCTTGATGAGAAAACTGTGCATGGCGGGGGCACAAGTTATAGTTTCTTGAGATAAGTATAACTATAACTGTTGAATTTCTATGGTTTTGCATGTGTAAAATCTGAACCTAACTATAACGCCCCTGCAACCTTTGGTTTTTCAGTGAACTTCTAAGGTTTTTTAATTCTATTTGCTAACTAGAACGTCCCTCTAACCGTTGGTTGTTTTCAGTGAATATTGCCTATACTGTATATATTTAGCAGACCTCATTACACACTTTTCAGCTTGCTAACCAGACAACACTACCTACAACTCGCTGCTCCACAACGCACTGTGTTCTCACAAATAATGATACTCCACTACACTACAGTCGACAACACTGAACTATTCGACACTCTACTCTACTGAACTCCACTCTATGCCACTACACTCTACAACACTCTGTTACTCTGTATGCCACTCCATGCCAGTGTACTCGATGACACTCCACTCCACCACACTCATTTAATTACACTCTAGTCAATGACACGCCACTGTACAACACTCAGCTCTACTGTTCAACACGCAACTACACTGTACAATGCACCACTCCACTCTACAATACGACACACCTCTCTACTGTATTCCACTTAACTCCACTGTACGCTACGTCACTCCACCCTACTCGACTCCACTCTATTCCACTCTACAATACTGCACTCTACCACAGTAGACTCTATGACACTCTACTTCACTGTTTTGTACTAAACAATAGGTGGTACATCCTTCTCTGTTCAAGCAGCCAAACTATGGAATTCATTACCCCCAAATATAAGATCCACGGATAACTATCTTGCCTTCAGAAGACTACTCAAGAGTTGGCTCTTTCCTTCATAACCACCATATCCAAACAGCAATGGACTACAAATGCATGTGTTGATAAATATTTATAATCTGATTATGTGTTTATTCTGTATTTGTATAATACTTTAAAAAATATGTATAGTTACTATTTCATAATAATACGTTATACACGTACTCTTTAAGCCTGTTTCACAAATGTATATTTACTCACCATTAAATGTATATATGTGTGTATGCGTGTGTGCCTGTGTGTATACGTATATGTGTGTGTAAATACATATTTATGTCTATATTATTCTATGCTTAAAATGTTCATAGGTCATTGCATGGCTCCTAGATAAGTTGTTATATTAGATACTTATAAATCCCTCCTTTCTTTTTTACATCACAATGAGCAAATGTTATCTTAACTAATTAACAGCAAGCATTTCGCTATTGAAAAATTGAGGAAAAATAAATGAATGTTAGAAAAGTACACTTATTAATTAACATCAAATATTACAAATCTTTAAAGTCTGTGTTTATACAATACAACTTTACTTGTCATATTATTATACCCATTACACATATATTACTATGTATTTATATATATATTTATTGCTCTAGTCCTACTGTAGTAGAGAAAAAAATAAATACAAATAAATACAATTAAATAAATACATAAAATTCAACAAATAAATATTTAAATGGAAAAAAAATGAATAAAAAAAATGAAATAAAATGTACTCTCTCGTAAGCTTTACTCTATCTCCCCATCACCCTATGTTACTATCAATCTATCCTCCATCCCCAGTCTGACTCATCCCAAACCCATTCTACTACTTTTATCTTCAAAAACCCTGCCTAAGCTCTTCTGTCCTCTACTGCATCTAGCTCACCCCAAACCACAGTTTACTACTATGGTCTCCCAAACAACCCTACTAAATTCTCCCTCATGTATCTCACCTTTGACTCATCCAAAATCCCTTGTGCTACTATGATCTCCCTAACCTCTTTCAACAGACTCTTCCCTCCTGCATCTCTCCTTTACTCATCCCAAGCCTCATCCTATTACTATAAACTCCCAATTACCACTTCTGGATTCTTCCCTCCTCTATCCCTCCTTTACTCTAGTCAATCCAACTAACAAACTCACATATCCTCTGCTCAAATTACCTCATACTAATACTAACACTGTACTCATATTTTCCTATACTAATCCACCACTAATTCTTCTTAGGTTCCACTGTAGTGTGCTGCTCGCCAAAAAGCACTTCAATGCCTCGCCAGGTAGTAAACGCTATATAAATACAATTACAATACAACACAATACAAACTTCACTTTATGACACTCCAATCAATGTCACTCCACACTGTGATTTGAAACACATTTTTATTAAAAAAACTATTAACATACAATAAAAAAAACAAAGGTTAAGGTTAGTTTATATTTAGAAATACCTTATGTATTCTTTCTTTACAAACCCAACTTAAAATACACAAACATTAAAAACTGTTAAATTATAATTATAACTTGGATTTAGAATTTACACACCACCTTCAAATTGATATAAGTAGAGCACCTCCAAACACAGCCTTGTCACCTCACTTACCACACTACATTAACTATAACTCATGCCTTTGTCATGCACTGTTTATACCCTTGCATGCTAAATCACTTATAGGATGTGAAATCATAGCATTCATAACAACACTTATAATTCTCAAATTACATTATTTGTCACAAACGCAGTGCATGGTAGAGTGGCAAATTATAGTTAGTGTTGTCTGGTTAGCGCGCTGAAAAGATTTTGTAACGAGGTCCACTACTTATAATAATGTGAAGGTGTGGATAAATTGCAAATGAAAATTAAAACTATAACTCTTATAGTTTGTGTAGTTTAAACATGGCTTTATAGGTGTAATATGTATAAAAAGCTATATATATATACACAAACTACTTAGTGGCAGTCGCCATTAGGTAGTTATAGTTAAGACCATGTTTCCATAGAAAAAGCGTTTTTTGACTTGGGGTGATCCGTCAAGCTGGGGCCGAGAAAAAGGGAGCTCAAAAAACGTTGCAAAACCCATGTTAATTCCCATAGGATTCTTTAGACATGACTACAGGCCGAACCCATGGACGCAATTACTCCAAATTTGGCTAAAAGCTAGCTGTTGGTCCGCAGATTACGCTTTTGCTTATTTGGTGTGAATCTGTTAAGTAGTTTTTGAGATATTAAAGGGAAAATAAATTTGTATCTCTCTGGCCGTGAATATTTTGCGAAATTCTCACATTTTTTGCAAATACACATGCAAAAAGAAGCGTTGCAATTGGCTGACCGCAACCTGACTACAAAGTTGCGACCGCCATTTTATTTCACAGAACATGGTCCCCGGGAGTGAAAATCAAAATTTAATGTGGCATAGGGGGTCAGGGTGAAGGTACCCTGACCCCAGGAGTGTGATATAGGTGTGTTTTAGGTGGAAATATGGGTTTAAAATAATTTTGTGTCACCAGGCGTGATATTCACAAAAATTCAGGAATTATTAGCAAATATGGAAAAATGTGAAAGAAAAAACATTGACTCATTCATGCACTAATTCATTCATTCATACATGCACTCAGAGACTCTTGCGTCCACTCACACACCCACTCAGACATTCGTGCACCCCCTCACACTCAGACTTACACACCCACTTTCAGTCAGACCCACTCACGCACCCACTCACAGATCCACTGACAGAGGCAGGTCCTGTGGCCAACCTGCGCTGCCCACAATCAAAGGAAGAACCTAACTATAACGTCCCTGTAACCTTTGTTTTTTACAGTGAATATATATATATATATACATATATATATATATATATTAGCAATATAGAAGTACACAGGTGGCCCCCTGTTTTACCTTGTTTGAAACCATGCATACCGGATGATAGTTGTCCTTATTAATTTGTTTCACCTATGTGAAGGATCCCGAGAAAATGTAAACTGTCCTTTTCTATGTTTAGCTCAGAAGGCACTCACTAAAGATACAAAAAGACTAGGAATTGCATTTTGTGGTGAAATGCAGTGATTACAATGTTTCTGAGTTGCACAGCTGCTACATTTGCCGGGTAAGTCGTGCATATGATTGCTGCTTAGTGTCCATGTGAGAGTGAGTGAATGTCTTATATAGTGCAAAGTGAACATTCAGTCACCTCTGTGCTCTTGGGTGGATTGATGTTATGTACTTGGGGCTCTTGAAAGATGCCAAATACACAACATTTATCCCCACATTCAAACAGCAGTTCAGCATTCAGACGTTGCATGTTAGTGTGCTTGCGTGCCCACAAGGCACTACGCTCCCCATTGCTCTGTCACTACAGTACATCCCAAGAGCAGCTGCTGCCATCAGTTCCTACCTTTCTCATTCAGTTCATAGGTCTGGATGATCCTACGGGCGTTCTCCAGGGTGGCGCTCTCTCCCTGGTCCCGCAGAAACTCAAGCAGCTCCTCCACCGACAGGACGCAGTCCTCCCCAGAGTAGTGCTTGAAGATCTCCTCCAGCTCTGGGCGCTTCATTAGCAAGGTGCAGAACTCTTCGATCTCGTTCTCCTCAAGTCTGTCATTGCTGGATTTGTCACACGTCTGTGGGGACAGAGAGAGCAAGGGATGTACTGTTACCATGTACTACTAGTGTCAGCTAAGACCCAGCGCCTAGAGTTATCCTGGCTGCCTTAATCAGGATAATGCGCTTTAATGTTGGCAAGGTTTTTGGTGGAGTGTTTACTGGCCAGGGGTGGGGTTCATATGTAGGGTTTGGGGAACATTTTGCAGTCTTTTATTTCTAGAGCAGATTTCATACAGAGTCCCCTTCCTCTTCAGGAAGGATTGCAGAGGTCGGACTGCAAGCAATATAGGACCCTAGAAAATATTCCGGCACCAGCATTTTGTATCAAGCATTAGACTGAGCCCTGGCCTCTCCAGAGTGGTCTAGGGTGTCCTCGCCAAGATACTTTAAAAATATAAATCCCTATCAGGACTGGGTGACTGGAATGGAACACTTCAGACTCATGGAAAAGAAGATTTACAAGGGTCGTGGAAGTCAGTGGAAATTCGACAAGATCTGGGAGGTTGGGATCTTGGGCTCACCTAGGCAGGACCCAGAGAAGGTAGCACTCGATTCAAATATTGTCAAAGGGGCGCAGACAGAGAGTTCCATGGTTCGCTCCTAAAGGGACTGGGTCATGGGGAGAGATGAGGAGACAAGTAGGCTTTGGACAAGGCGAACTTTGATTCTGTAATTGCTGGACATCTAGATACAAAGGAGACTGTGGTCGGTGAGGGGAGCTATGTTATGATATGTTTGTGATGTGCTGGTTATCATGTATAAACAATAAACATATATTTATTTAAACTATATATATATAAATACCAAGAAAATACATTTACTGCACAATTTTCCAAATATTTTGTCTGTCAGGCAAAAGGCTTTATAGGACAATTTGAAGAAAGCCCACCCAAATATTTCAGTACTTGAGCATCTGGAGCTGGCACATGCTCACAAGAACATTGCAAATCTAAAGTACTGTGATCCCTGAAAGCATATTGTTAGTTGCTATCTCAAAGCAGCCCTCAGACCCTCTGTCTACCGGAGGCCAGTCCAGCCCTCTATGGCGAGTCCAGCCCCTACAAAATCTCCTCGGCATTTTGGGTATGTTGGCCTGGCCAGCCTTAACCTAAGGCACTGGTTGGTCACACACAAATCACCTACCTTGCGTGTAGCACTACAGTGAAATGTAAGTGCACACGTGGGAGCAGAACCAGCCGTAGATGGATCAAGTAGACAGAACTGGATGTCCCTCATACAGCCCTGCACATTGTGAACATGAGCTGTACAGAGGTGTCTGGGAAGCCTTTGTTTACAAGGTCACTAGGTGGGAAGGAGCTGCATATGAGGTGATGTGCTGCACAACACATCTAATGAACATTTCTACCACTAGTGATGCCATTGAGGAGAAAATTGCTCATAATCAGGGAGGGGGCCTTTAAAATTGGCATCTCAATGCAGCCGGCTGACTTAGCGTTGGTCCATGCACAGGATGGGACTGGGAAACGAAAAGCAACCCTGGCAAAAATGCTCAAATCAGCCCCTCTCCCTTTGTCTCCTCATGCAATCTCTATATTTCCATTCATCCATTCTCTCTCCAGCCCACCTATGGAAATCCCTGGTGGAATAAAAGGCCTGTCCAGCCCTGCCGAAGCAGGCCAATGGTCAGTTCAACTCCGGTGTAGTTTTTGAGCATACTAAACTTCAAAGGTTTCGTATTCTAATTCTACCTTCTTTAGGGTGATCAGGCATCCTGGATTTGATGGGACAGTCCTGCTGTTTCATCACATGCTCTTGCAAAATTCACTCTCTATAGTTAGTACATGTCCCGTTTTTCGACTGAACACCCCGAGAGAGGCATATTTTCATGTGTTACAGTGCAGAACAAGTTAATAGCCCGTAGCAGAAAGCAATTTAGTTAACAGAGGTGGTGATGTTTTTAAAAGTTACATTTAATTCCATCAGTGCCACATTGCTGTCTTGTTGAACGCCATCTGTTAAGTCGTTGTATTCCCATCCGTGGATACAAAATTGTAGTCCTACTTCTATGTTTGTTTGTGGAACATCCCCGTTTTGGGTTTATGATCTAGTCATCCTAACCTTCGATTGCACATTAGTTTCTCTTTTTCTGTGTCCTTTGTCACTTAGAAATAACAGTAGTGCTTTTGCAGGGCTTTCGAAGGCTGGGTGTGCAAGGGGCATACTATATAGTGCTGAAAAAAGTCCATGAAACAGGGGTTGAGTGAGTGCTGTATCTACGAGACCGCCAGAAGGCATCAAAGTGCATCGCTGTGAAGATTTAGCGATTAGCGTCATCCACTATCAGGGCACTAGGAGATGAAGGAGGCACGTGTTCAGGAGGAAAGTAGAGATGGGTGAGCCAAGATATTATCATGGAGAGCTGATTCAGAGCTGAGCCAAGGAACTGGCTTTACTCGTAAAGCCCATGCACGAGCTGAGCCCTGAAAACGTTTTGCATATAAATCGTGCAACAAACATCATATAAAAACGTGATAGCCGTTTCAAAATTCAAACAACTACTTTTCATTGAAACACTGAAGAGTTTCACTTTAGTTCTTCAGTAAACTGTGAGGCATTTATTAAACGTTTTTAAACACATATCTAGATATATTCATGTCCCCCCTGTTGACAATAACATTGGTGTGCAAAGAGGCGAGTCACTAATCATTTGTTTCATTGATTCTTATTTCATGGTCAATAGTACAGTGTATTGAATCAAATACAAGAGGGTTTTGTTGACTGCACATCCCAAACTCATGTATTTGAAAGTGTCCTCATAAGTGACAATGAAGAACAAGCATTTGCAATGCAACGGGTCTTGCGTTTTCTCGTGTTAGAGCTAATAGCGTTGTAAACTCCTAACTGGGCTTTTCACTCGTAATGAAACTTATTGGCAAAAGTGCAATTATGTACGTAACCGGAAAAAGTGCAATTAACTTTGTAACAGGGTCGATATTATGCAAAGCTCTCGACTTCTGCCAAGCGAGATCGCGCAACCAAAATAGAGAAAAAGTAGTCCACGAACCGGACGGAAAACAGCGAGCCTCGCATATTTTCTGTACTTGGTCGATGCGCTCGAGGAGGGCTAACCACCGGAAAAGGCATGACGTATGCGTGCCTTCCACTAATGAAATCAAGCAGATTCTAACAGGCAAGCCCACGAACCAATGAAAGACACTGACGTGACGTGGACGGGGCTCCGAGCCCTTTTTAATTCCTAAAGCGTCTCGCTTAGCGAAACGCATGTGCAAGCGCATGTGACGCAGGCTCAACCCTAAAAAGGAGGCTCTGTGAAATCAAATATTTGACTTGGAACACACAATCTGGTGAAGCGAAGAAGCAGGGATTGAGCTCAGGTTTTCCAGTTCCACCTTGTGCAGTTCAGCCTCTAAATGGCTGACTGTTGCCCATCAGGCAACTGTCTTGGGTTTCATTTTTGGTGCGTGGGGTTAGAGTGTGGGTGGCAGGCAGAAGCCACAAGAGGGCTTGGCTCGTTTTGGGCTCAAGGATCAAAGAGAAGCTCGACCCGAGCCAGGCTTCTACCTCGAGCCTGGCTTGAGTTTCCAGTGGCACGCCTACCTGTACAGGACAGGGTGCCTTCACGTGAGGCTCTAGCATTAAATATGGCTGTATATGATAGCATTCTTTTCAGGGATCTTCAGTTAAAGGAAACTTAGAGAGTGAGAAAGAGAGGAGAGGGAAATGGAGGGAGTAAAAGGGAGTGAGAGAGTGGTGGTGTGAGACAGAGGGTGTGAGATTGGATGCACCGACGCTTGTGAACGAGAATTGTTGTGGGACAGGAGGCGAATCCAGACCAGTTTAGGGCCCGCGAATAAGGCCTCTCAAGGGCAGGCCGTCAGAAGGTGGGAGGCCACAAAGCCCACAGAAAAGGCAGAGGTGATTGAGCGGGGTAGTTCAAACCCGCCAATCGGGAGGATCTGTATGGTGGGTCAAAGGGGGGGGGGGGGTCACATTATCCTCCATAGCAAGGTTGACCTCGCTGGATTGATGAAGTGACCTTGCGCTGGATTGTGCCAACATCAAGGAAGCGACTGGTAGCTGCAGCGGAGGAGCGTGAGCCGCGAGTCAGAGGAGATGGTGCCGCGAGTGGTTGAGCAGCCGGTGTGGGGACGCAAGGCGAGCAGAGGAAGCGGCATCGGACTGATGACTGCTCAGCTGTACATGTGGAGTAGCCAGCGAGCAGTGCACGAGGGCAGTGCACGAGGACAGCAAGGTCTGCAGGAAGCGGCACACACCTATGCACCTGAAGCTGCAGCGAGGTGCGCTGAGGCCCAACACGGTTTGGGCACGTGACGTGCAGGCCTGCGAAAGCAGGTACGTGCTGGTTGACCGAGGGCCTTAAGGAGATGGCACCACGAGGGAGAGACAGGAGGCCATTTCCCGCCCACCAGAGCAAAGCAGTTGGGCGGAAAGCGGGAAGCCCAAATTTTGAGTGTGACCATAGGCAGGACAGCGGGAGAATGGCAATGAACTGCAGTGGGCAAGCAGGTTCTGTCCAAGCCTGAGTTTGTTAGAGGGACCAACCCAGATGAAGAGCAGGAGCAGTTTCCCAGGGAAAGGAAGAGAAAGGAAAAGACTGGCCCACTTTAGGGATGCCATTGAGGCAGGCAGGGCTACAAGGAAGTAACTGAACCAGGCAGCAACAATTATCAGCGCAGCCCCAGAACTTGATGAGGATCTGCAGGAGATGCTGATTAAGGCAAGACAACTTGTGGCCCGGCACGCCAGAGACTGGGTCAATGAGCAGGTGCTGGGGACAATGGAGCTAGGACCAGCGAGAAAGCGGAAGTGATCCATGGCACACTACCGGTTGGGAAGTATGGACACAGTAAGGAGGCCTGAGGTCTGCCCTAGGACTCAGTCGCAATGGGCCTGCAGCCAGAGCATCACCCCCTGCGAAAGCAACTGTTGCACAGGGGCAGAGAGGAGGCAAGGGCCCAGGGAAAGCGGGCCCGCCAAAGCAGAGGTGCACCAACCCAGGACAAAGGAGAGTAGAAGCCCCGCAGCCCCCTCAGCTGAGGAGGAGGAGTACTGCGAGGTCAGCGATGATGACTGCAAAGGGGATCAGCACACGGTCCCTGGAGCCTGTACGGCAGCAGCCATGGAGTCTGTTCCAAAGACAGAGGAGCAACTGACAACAATGGATGGTGAGCCACAAGCGCACAGCAGGGCGAGGGGCATACAATAGATGGCGCGTAAACAGAAAAACAGCACAGGGGTGACCAATGGGGGGCATAACAAACTATGGCATGTAGATGGGCGTTTCAAACTCACTCAACAAGGAGCTCTGAGGCAGCAAGATGCACAGGATCAGGCCCACGCTAGTCAGACAGGAGCATGGCATGGGGGGATGGGAGGCTGGCCCCAGAAAGGACAGCCCCCAACACCATTTATGGGCACTGCTTGGTGGCTGTAGCCAGGAGCAGGGAGCCCTGTTCCCTTGGGTTACCAGACACTTTACTGGGCTGGCTATAACCCTTGACAGGGTCAAGGAATGGGAAGGGCAAACACAGGGCAACCACCAAATCTCATAAATACCAAAAGCACTGGAGAGGTGCCAGGGGCAACCCAGTCAAAACCAATGAGGGCACAAACCCTCAGGCTCAGAGGGCACAAACGAGCATGGGGGGAAGGACAAGGACGGGGACAAAGAGACAGGGCAAGCAAAAGCTAGTAGCACGGTCCCACCGGTTGAAACCGATCACATGAAGGCATGGACAGGAGGAACTGTGCATGGGGGGGGCATAAACCTGCAAGTGAGTAGATTCGACCCTCACCAGGCAATCCGCCCCATGGCAGCTGGGGAAACAGGACTGGATAGCCTTAGCCCTCTAGCGGTTAAGGAAGGATATGGCGTAAGGAGTTCATTAATATAGTCTCACTCCTAGAGGTGTGCCAGGCACAACAAAAAAGTTGAAGAAAAGAGGGACAGGTGCAGACCAAGGGTGGAGAGATCCACAGGGAATTGACTACGGGCATTTAGAATCTTGGCATGCGTGTTTGTGGAGAATATCTCGGACAGCATGGCAGCACTGTTCCAACGTGAGCAAAAAGTGCATGAAGCGCAGCAAAAATACCACGGGGAAGCTTGGCTGTGCTATGACGAAGGGTTCAGGGAAAAAATGCATTCCAGGCCAACTGTCGACTGAGACCACCAGGAAGTAGAAGGGTTCAACAACCACATGGTGGCGACATGTGAAGGGATGAACAAACAGGAGCATAATTTTCGTCCAGCATGCAGGAAGGGAACGTTCGATGGGTTTGCACAGGGTGGCAAGGCAAGTGCCCAGTCAGGGAGTAAATTGGGAAGGAACCGCACCACATGTTGAAAATATGATAAAGATGAGTGTAAATGGGGGCATGCCTGCAGGCTTAGACACACCTGTAGCAATTGTGGAGGAGCCCACCCAGCAGTTAAGTACAAAATGACAAAATGGGCGGGCAGAGGCAGAAGGAAGTAGCGATCTCACAAACGGGCCCCGGGGAGAGGGAACGCAGGATCTGGCAACATCTCTTCCAACCCCCAGCAAGACAGGCGTGCTTACACGGTTACTGAGCAGATACTCCAAAACGAAAGAAGATCAACTGTTGGCAGAGGGATTTATCTCAGGTTTCATCATCCCGTACCAAGGTCCCCAGACCCACTGCCTTTACCAGATCCTAAAACTGGTTAGAGAAAACCCAGCAGTGGTGCGGCAAAAAGTAACAAAATAAATTTCCCTGGGCAGGGTTGCATGTCCCTTCCCGGAACCCCCTCTTTACAACTTCATTGTTTTCCCTGCAGGGGTTGTACCAAAGAAAGAGCTGGGGAAATACAGGCTTATTCATCGCCTATCATACCCTCCAGGTGAATCAGTAAATGATGGGCTGGACCAGGACAGCTGGTCCGTCTCCTATGTGACTGCTGATGATGCAGTTGACTTAATTAAAGGAAAGGGAAAAGGGGCACTGTTAGCAAAGACAGATATTGAATCTGCATTCTGCCTCTTGCTGGTGCATCCGGACAGCTACCACCTGCTTGGGTTCCAGCTTGATAATGCTTATTACTACAACAAATGCCTGCTGATGGATTGCACAATCTCTTGTGCATATTTTGAGACCTCTAGCAGCTTCCGAGAATGGGAGCTGCTAACACGGTGCATAATAGGGGGGGTGCACACACTACCTGGACGACTTCTTGTTCATTGGGAAAGCAGGCACCAATGAATGCAGGGAATTGCTGCAGTCCTTTATGGACTGGGCCGGGGAGCTGGGGATGCCACTGGCTTGTGAAAAGAGAGAAGGACCAGCCACCTGCCTGCCCTTCCTTGGGATCGAACTGGATACAGTGGAAGGTGTGTGTAGGTTCCCTCAAACCAAGGTAGAAGAGCTGAAGCTGAGTATAAAAACGTTGCTCACAAAAAAGAAGGCCACCCTGGGTGAGCTGCAACAACTCTTAGGCAGGTTCAACTTTGCAAACAAAGTGATGGCTCAACGTTGCGAACAGAGTGATCCCAGCATGCAGGCCATTCACTAGGCACCTGGCCTGGCTTACCTAATGCCTAACAAAGAAACATCACAGGGTACGGCTTACCGAGGGGGTAGGAAAGGATCAGGAGCAGTGGTCGGGCTTCCTATATAGCTTTAACATGACTCTAATATGGTGAGAGCCATGGGTGATGGCTAGGCAGATGGAACTATTTACAGACGCCACAAGGGGTTCGGCGCAGTACTAGGTTCAGCCTGGGCAGACGCACGCTGGCCCGACACCTGGCATACCAAGGGGCTTACCACGAATATCACCCTGCTGGAACTCTTCCCTATCGTCATCACCTTCCCATATGGGGAACAGATTAGCCATTAAGCAGCTCACACTGTAGTGTGACAACCATGCAATGGTGCAAGCTTTAAACTTGGGAACAGTGTGGTGCCCGGCAGTAGTACGATTATTGTGCCACCCAGCAGGATCGCTAATATAGCAATTAGGGCCAGGCACATCCCAGGTTGTGATAACTCGGTGGCTGTCGCAATATCTTGTTTTCAGTGGCATACGCTCAGATACCTGGCGCCACATGCGAACCTACGCATGACACCGGTGCCTGAAAAACTTTGGGGCATAGCAGACCTGACAAAGCTTGGGCACAGGCACACCTTAGCGCTGTCTCCTACTATTCAAAACTGGCTGCAGAAAAGGATCAGGTCAATTCTTTTTATTGCCAAGCAGCCATAAAGAGGGTGTGGGTCGGATGGAACCCAAGTGCAGGGACCAGAGATGCCCCATTGACTTCTCAGTGTTGAAGAAACTGCTTACAGGGCTCCTTGACATATGCAAATAGGGGCACAAAGGCGTGTTGTTTAAAGCAGGTGTTAGTTTGGCAATTTTGGGGGCATACCGCGTTAGCAAATTTGTTGCCCCCTCCAGATCAGTCCCAGAGATGTCTTGTCTTCAGGGTGAGGATTTACACACAGGCGAAGGATATATGATAATTCACCTGCGGAGGTCAAAGACAGATCAGGAAGCAAAGGGGAAGTCCTCACGCCTGGACTGTCTAGATGACAGAGAATTCTACCCTTTATGAGGCATGGGTATATTAAGCGGGGTGCAGAAAGGTCAACCACTCTTCAGACACAAGGACAGTACATGCCTGAGCAGCTTTCAATTCTTCGAGGTGCTCGGGATGGCTATGTCTACAGCAGGGCTCCCCGCCGAAAAATGTGGGTCTCACTCTTTTCGCAAAGGCGTGGTCACAATAGCAGCAACAAAGGGATTTAGTGAAGAACGCATACGATTCCAAAGGGTACATCCGGCCCACGGGCCTCTATGCCATGTTTCTTTTGCAACAGGCCCCCCGTTGACAGGTGCAGAGTACGGATCCTAGGCCCCTCGTAGATCACACGGGCACAGCGGTAGGCAGCAGAGCGAAGAGACTACAAAAGGATCTCGTTACGGAACACATCAGTGCCATGGCTGGGACAACCAGGCATGAGATGGACCCAGCGGCTGCCCGCCGTCCAGAGCGCATTGCTGCCGAGGGAAAACCCGACACTTTGTTAATGCACCGAAGGGGGTTATGACCTGGCTTGCCCCGGAAGTATCTGTTGGGGGCAATAGTATCTGGGCTCACAGCAGTGGCAAGGCTGCTGCACCCAGCTGATGTATTATGGACCGAAATCATGGCGAGACCAGAATGGAGAGGAGCTAGGGACCATGGGGCGGGAGAGAGGTCAAGGAGAAAATTGAACATCCCCATGGTGAAAGTATGCAGGGCCTACTCCTGAGGCTTTATGAGGCATTGGTTCATCGACCTCAAGACACTGGTGTATTAAAAGTCGGATGGGGTTCACCTGGCTGAGGTGGTGATGGACAGGTTGTTACTCAATATATTGGGGGCGCTGGAACAACTAGGTTTCTCATAGGTGGTCAGAAGGGAGCTGCCTGCGGTCGAAAAAAAACACAATACACAAAGACAGCCAGAAAAGCACAACAGCCTAAGAAGAAGAGCTGCTCAGACAGTGTCCTTGTGATGCTGCACGGCAGGAGTACGGGAGCAGGCAATGGCCAGTAAAGGGACATAGCACTTGCAGTCCAGGCAAGGTCGTAGGGCCGTAGAATTTGTTAGCAAGGGAAGCCTAGACGTTGTTAAGCGCTAGACTCCTGCAGGAATGTACCATCGGTCAGAGACTGTCCAAGAATGCTGGCAACAATCAATAAAGATAGACAAATCAAAGGTATTGATCAAATGATAGATGTATTATCGTGAGAAATAACTATGGAATGTACAAATGAAGACAAGTTGTGTTGTTTTATGAACCACGTAATGTAAACCATAATAAACTTTGGCCATTTTAACTTCCAGCAACGTCTCTCCTGGTGATTGATGGCATGGGAAGGCAGTGCTTAATTTGAGCTGGTGGTTTCTGGTACAGGGCACCAGCACTTATTTTTGAGGGCGGCACTTATTTTTCTGCATCAGGCATTTACTACGAGCAAAGGACACATGGGGAAGTCAGAGAAAGAGGACGGACGGAAAAGCATCACAAAGGGAGAAAGCTGCAAGAGTAAACTGAAGGGCAGGGAGTGGCTGTAAATGGATTAAAGAGGCGTGAGATGGCTTTAGGATTACGCTGCTTCTGTATTCTGTGCACGCGTAATTAAAAGCAGCTGCCACATGTCTCAGAGGACAGCTTTGCCCCCGGCACGTTTTTATTTACAAATTAACCACTGTTGGCCGGAAGTGCTCTGGCGGTCACTTGCACATCTGGGAGGGGTTTGCCAGTCCTCTGTCCCAACAGCCAGTAAGAAGAGATAAGTAAAAAATGCAAGACTACAAGGAATGTAGCGAAGTGTAAGTGAGGTGTGCACAAGGAACCTGGGTGCACGTGAAGAGGTGTTCCAATTGTGTTACTAGTGTTTCTCCAACGGTGAGGTGTGAGAAGGTAGCCTCTTTCTAGCCTTGTTACCCCCACTTTTGGCCTGTTTGTGAGTGTATGTCAGGGTGTTTGTCACTGTTTTCACTGTCTCACTGGGATCCTGATAGCCAGGCCTCAGTGCTCATAGTGAAAACACTATGTTTTCAGTATGTTTGTTATGTGTCACTGGGATCCTGCTAGTCAGGACCCCAGTGCTCATAAGGTTGTGGCCTATATGTATGTGTCACTGGGACCCTGTCACACAGGACCCCAGTGCTCATAGGCGTGCATGTATGTGTTCCCTGTGTGGTGCCTAACTGTCTCACTGAGGCTCTGCTAACCAGAACCTCAGTGGTTATGCTCTCTCATTACTTTCAAATTGTCACTAACAGGCTAGTGACCATTTTTACCAATTTACATTGGCTTACTGGAACACCCTTATAATTCCCTAGTATATGGTACTGAGGTACCCAGGGTATTGGGGTTCCAGGAGATCCCTATGGGCTGCAGCATTTCTTTTGCCACCCATAGGGAGCTCTGACAATTCTTACACAGGCCTGCCACTGCAGCCTGAGTGAAATAACGTCCACGTTATTTCACAGCCATTTTACACTGCACTTAAGTAACTTATAAGTCACCTATATGTCTAACCTTTACCTGGTAAAGGTTAGGGGCAAAGTTACTTAGTGTGTGGGTACCCTGGCACTAGCCAAGGTGCCCCCACATTGTTCAGAGCCAATTCACTGAACTTTGTGAGTGCGGGGACACCATTACACGTGTGCACTACATATAGGTCACTACCTATATGTAGCTTCACAATGGTAACTCCGAATATGGCCATGTAACATGTCTATGATCATGGAATTGCCCCCTCTATGCCATCCTAGCATAGTTGGCACAATCCCATGATCCCAGTGGTCTGTAGCACAGACCCTGGTACTGCCAAATTGCCCTTCCTGGGGTTTCACTGCAGCTGCTGCTGCTGCCAACCCCTCAGACAGGCATCTGCCCTCCTGGGGTCCAGCCAGGCCTGGCCCAGGATGGCAGAACAAAGAACTTCCTCTGAGAGAGGGTGTGACACCCTCTCCCTTTGGAAAATGGTGTGAAGGCAGGGGAGGAGTAGCCTCCCCCAGCCTCTGGAAATGCTTTGTTGGGCACAGAGGTGCCCAATTCTGCATAAGCCAGTCTACACCGGTTCAGGGACCCCTTAGCCCCTGCTCTGGCGCGAAACTGGACAAAGGAAAGGGGAGTGACCACTCCCCTGACCTGCACCTCCCCTGGGAGGTGTCCAGAGCTCCTCCAGTGTGCTCCAGACCTCTGCCATCTTGGAAACAGAGGTGCTGCTGGCACACTGGACTGCTCTGAGTGGCCAGTGCCACCAGGTGACGTCAGAGACTCCTGCTGATAGGCTCCTTCAGGTGTTAGTAGCCTATCCTCTCTCCTAGGTAGCCAAACCCTCTTTTCTGGCTATTTAGGGTCTCTGTCTCTGGGGAAACTTTAGATAACGAATGCATGAGCTCAGCCGAGTTCCTCTGCATCTCCCTCTTCACCTTCTGATAAGGAATCGACCGCTGACCGCGCTGGAAGCCTGCAAACCTGCAACATAGTAGCAAAGACGACTACTGCAACTCTGTGACGCTGATCCTGCCGCCTTCTCGACTGTTTTTCCTGCTTGTGCATGCTGTGGGGGTAGTCTGCCTCCTCTCTGCACCAGAAGCTCCGAAGAAATCTCCCGTGGGTCGACGGAATCTTCCCCCTGCAACCGCAGGCACCAAAAAGCTGCATTTCCGGTCCCTTGGGTCTCCTCTCAGCACGACGAGCGAGGTCCCTCGAATCCAGCGACACTGTCCAAGTGACCCCCACAGTCCAGTGACTCTTCAGCCCAAGTTTGGTGGAGGTAAGTCCTTGCCTCACCTCGCTGGGCTGCATTGCTGGGAACCGCGACTTTGCAGCTACTCCGGCTCCTGTGCACTTCCGGCGGAAATCCTTCGTGCACAGCCAAGCCTGGGTCCACGGCACTCTAACCTGCATTGCACGACTTTCTAAGTTGGTCTCCGGCGACGTGGGACTCCTTTGTGCAACTTCGGCGAGCACCGTTTCACGCATCCTTGTAGTGCCTGTTTCTGGCACTTCTCCGGGTGCTACCTGCTTCAGTGAGGGCTCTTTGTCTTGCTCGACGTCCCTTCTCTCTGCAGGTCCAATTTGCGACCTCCTGGTCCCTCCTGGGCCCCAGCAGCGTCCAAAAACGCCAAACGCACGATTTGCGTGTAGCAAGGCTTGTTGGCGTCCTTCCGGCGGGAAAACACTTCTGCACGACTCTCCAAGGCGAGAGGGATCCGTCCACCAAAGGGGAAGTCTCTAGCCCTTTTCGTTCCTGCAGAAACCTCAGCTTCTTCTGTCCAGTCGAAGCTTCTTTGCACCCGCAGCTGGCATTTCCTGGGCATCTGCCCATCTCCGACTTGCTTGTGACTTTTGGACTTGGTCCCCTTGTTCCACAGGTACCCTAGATTGGAAATCCACAGTTGTTGCATTGCTGGTTTGTGTCTTTCCTGCATTATTCCTCTAACACGACTCTTTTGTCCTTAGGGGAACTTTAGTGCACTTTGCACTCACTTTTCAGGGTCTTGGGGAGGGTTATTTTTCTAACTCTCACTTTTTTCTAATAGTCCCAGCGACCCTCTACAAGGTCACATAGGTTTGGGGTCCATTCGTGGTTCGCATTCCACTTTTGGAGTATATGGTTTGTGTTGCCCCTATCCCTATGTTTCCCCTTTGCATCCTATTGTAACTATACATTGTTTGCACTGTTTTCTAAGACTATACTGCATATTTTTGCTATTGTGTATATATATCTTGTGTATATTTCCTATCCTCTCAGTGAGGGTACACTCTAAGATACTTTGGCATATTGTCATAAAAATAAAGTACCTTTATTTTTAGTATAACTGTGTATTGTGTTTTCTTATGATATTGTGCATATGACACTAAGTGGTACTGTAGTAGCTTCACACGTCTCCTAGTTCAGCCTAAGCTGCTCTGCTAAGCTACCATTATCTATCAGCCTAAGCTGCTAGACACCCTATACACTTATAAGGGATAACTGGGCCTGGTACAAGGTGCAAGTACCCCTTGGTACTCACTACAAGCCAGTCCAGCCTCCTACATTGGTTGTGCAGTGGTGGGATAAGTGCTTGAGACTGCTTACCACTCTTGTCATTGTACTTTTCATAAGAGAAAAATATACAAAACAAGGTCAGTGTATATACACATAGCCAAAAAGTTTTGCATTTCCTCTTTTCACTCTTTTCTAAGTGCTGAAAAGTACTCCTAAACTTTCAAAAAGTTCTTAAAAGTTTAAAAAGTTTTTTTCTGTCTTTCCAAAAAGTTCTGAAAACTTTTGTCTCTTTCTCTATCACTTTAACTCTCTCTAAAAAATGTCTGGCACAGGCCAAAGTGTTGATCTGTCCAAACTTGCATATGACAACCTTAGCTGGAAAAGAGCAAGGAGTCTCTGTATAGAGAGAGGTTTGAGTGTAGGGAAGAATCCTGCCTTGGAACTGTTAATTAACATGCTTAGAGAACAAGATAAGGCCATAGGTGCCCCATCTGTTGAAAAAGTACCTAATAGTTCTCAATCTGATTCAGGGACTCCCCCAGGAAAAGATTCAGGAAAGAAACTTCCTAGCCTGCCCATTACTAGACAATCTAGCATAGATGGTAATGATGATGAGCCACACCAAATAAATAGTGTTGTCTCACATCATAGCAAAAGCATTTATTCTCACCATACTGGTAGTAATGTTTCTGTAAACCAAGCTGTTAAGTTGGCTTCTGTAAGGGACAGGTCTCCTTCTGTTCATTCCCATCATAGCTCTGTTTCTAGAAATGTCCCTCCCACCAACCCTGATGACAGAATGTTAGAGAGGGAACTCAATAAGTTGAGGGTGGAACAAACCAGACTGAAGCTTAAAAAGCAACAGCTGGATTTGGATAGACAGTCTTTTGAATTAGAGAAGGAAAGACAGAAGTTGGGTTTAGATACCCATGGTGGCAGCAGCAGTATTCCCCATAGTCATCCTGCAAAAGAGCATGATTCCAGGAATCTGCACAAGATAGTTCCCCCTTATAAGGAGGGGGATGACATTAACAAGTGGTTTGCTGCACTTGAGAGGGCCTGTGTTGTACAGGATGTCCCTCAAAGGCAGTGGGCTGCTATCCTATGGCTATCATTTAGTGGAAAAGGTAGGGATAGGCTCCTTACTGTGAAAGAAAATGATGCCAATAATTTTACAGTTCTTAAGAATGCACTCCTGGATGGTTATGGCTTAACCACTGAACAGTACAGGATAAAGTTCAGAGAGACCAAAAAGGAGTCTTCACAAGACTGGGTTGATTTCATTGACCATTCAGTGAAGGCCTTGGAGGGGTGGTTACATGGCAGTAAAGTTACTGATTATGAAAGCCTGTATAACACAATCCTGAGAGAGCATATACTTAATAATTGTGTGTCTGATTTGTTGCACCAGTACCTGGTAGACTCTGATCTGACCTCTCCCCAAGAATTGGGAAAGAAGGCAGACAAATGGGTCAGAACAAGGGTGAACAGAAAAGTTCATACAGGGAGTGACAAAGATGGCAATAAGAAAAAAGATGGTGAAAAATCTCAAGATAAGCATGGGGATAAGGGTAAAACCAAAGATCCCACTTCAAATCTTAAACACTCTTCAGAGGGTGGGGATAAAACAAATTCTTCCTCTTCTTCCCAACCTGCACACATTAAAAAGCCTTGGTGCTTTGTGTGTAAAAACAGAGGCCATAGGCCAGGGGATAAGTCCTGTCCAGGTAAACCCCCTGAGCCTACCACCACTAATACATCAAGCTCTAGTGCCCCTAGCAGTAGTGGTACTAGTGGTGGGACTGCTGGCAACAGTCAAGCAAAAGGTGTAGTTGGGTTCACTTATGGGTCCATAGTGGAAACTGATGTCATCAGTCCCAAGACAGTTTCTGTCACACCTAGTGGCATTGGCCTTGCCACACTGGCTGCTTGTCCCCTTACAATGGATAAGTACAGGCAGACAGTTTCAATAAATGGTGTTGAGGCCTTGGCCTACAGGGACACAGGTGCCAGTTTCACTTTGGTGACTGAAAACCTAGTGCCTCCTGAACAACACATCATTGGACAACAGTATAAGATTATTGATGTCCATAACTCCACTAAGTTTCTTCCCTTAGCTATAATTCAGTTTAGTTGGGGTGGAGTTACTGGCCCTAAGCAGGTGGTGGTATCACCTAGCTTACCTGTAGACTGTCTCTTAGGTAATGACCTAGAGGCCTCAGGTTGGGCTGATGTAGAGTTTTATGCCCATGCAGCCATGCTGGGCATCCCTGAGGAATTGTTCCCTCTCATTTCAAGTGAAATGAAAAAGCAAAGGAGAGAAGGCCTGAAAACTCAGGATCCCTCTCCATCAACAGGTAAAAAGGGTATCACAGTATCCCCTAACCACCCTACCATTCAGGATACTATTCCTGTGGTGGGAGAAACCTCTCCTGGGGTGGCACCTGTTCCAAGGGAATCATCAGCTGGCAAAGCTGGACTCCCTGAGGTGGAAGTACCTCTCTGTGGGATAACTAACATTGGTGAGAAAAACAGCACCATTTTAGTTAACATGGAGCATCCCTCCAACCCTCCCAGAGAAACTTTAGTGCAGAAACCCTGCACTACCTCACAACACTTAGGACAGCATCCCTGCCCTAGTGTGGAGCTCATAGGACAGCATCCCTGCCCTGCTCCAACTCAAGAGAAACAGCATCCCTGTTGTCTCTTCCAGCAAGATGGACAAAGTTTTTGCCCAGCTATGGCTTTTCTGAGACAGCATCCCTGTCTGGCATTTCCATCACTACAAATAGGTTCAGTGGACAATTCCCACTGCTCTAAACTAAAACTTACTGATAGAAACTCTGAAAATACATCTTCACATTGTTGCTTAGCTAAAAAACTTCAAACAGGGTGGTTTACATCCCCACAGGGAAGTAACCATATAGTGGATGATAAAGGGAGTAACCAGTCTATTGCAGAGCTACTCTCTACTTATCACCACTTAGACAATAAAGTCTCAACTGGCCAAGGTTAGCCTTATTGTCCTTCGTTTGGGGGGGGGTTGTGTGAGAAGGTAGCCTCTTTCTAGCCTTGTTACCCCCACTTTTGGCCTGTTTGTGAGTGTATGTCAGGGTGTTTGTCACTGTTTTCACTGTCTCACTGGGATCCTGATAGCCAGGCCTCAGTGCTCATAGTGAAAACACTATGTTTTCAGTATGTTTGTTATGTGTCACTGGGATCCTGCTAGTCAGGACCCCAGTGCTCATAAGGTTGTGGCCTATATGTATGTGTCACTGGGACCCTGTCACACAGGACCCCAGTGCTCATAGGCGTGCATGTATGTGTTCCCTGTGTGGTGCCTAACTGTCTCACTGAGGCTCTGCTAACCAGAACCTCAGTGGTTATGCTCTCTCATTACTTTCAAATTGTCACTAACAGGCTAGTGACCATTTTTACCAATTTACATTGGCTTACTGGAACACCCTTATAATTCCCTAGTATATGGTACTGAGGTACCCAGGGTATTGGGGTTCCAGGAGATCCCTATGGGCTGCAGCATTTCTTTTGCCACCCATAGGGAGCTCTGACAATTCTTACACAGGCCTGCCACTGCAGCCTGAGTGAAATAACGTCCACGTTATTTCACAGCCATTTTATACTGCACTTAAGTAACTTATAAGTCACCTATATGTCTAACCTTTACCTGGTAAAGGTTAGGGGCAAAGTTACTTAGTGTGTGGGTACCCTGGCACTAGCCAAGGTGCCCCCACATTGTTCAGAGCCAATTCACTGAACTTTGTGAGTGCGGGGACACCATTACACGCGTGCACTACATATAGGTCACTACCTATATGTAGCTTCACAATGGTAACTCTGAATATGGCCATGTAACACGTCTATGATCATGGAATTGCCCCCTCTATGCCATCCTAGCATAGTTGGCACAATCCCATGATCCCAGTGGTCTGTAGCACAGACCCTGGTACTGCCAAATTGCCCTTCCTGGGGTTTCACTGCAGCTGCTGCTGCTGCCAACCCCTCAGACAGGCATCTGCCCTCCTGGGGTCCAGCCAGGCCTGGCCCAGGATGGCAGAACAAAGAACTTCCTCTGAGAGAGGGTGTGACACCCTCTCCCTTTGGAAAATGGTGTGAAGGCAGGGGAGGAGTAGCCTCCCCCAGCCTCTGGAAATGCTTTGTTGGGCACAGAGGTGCCCAATTCTGCATAAGCCAGTCTACACCGGTTCAGGGACCCCTTAGCCCCTGCTCTGGCGCGAAACTGGACAAAGGAAAGGGGAGTGACCACTCCCCTGACCTGCACCTCCCCTGGGAGGTGTCCAGAGCTCCTCCAGTGTGCTCCAGACCTCTGCCATCTTAGAAACAGAGGTGCTGCTGGCACACTGGACTGCTCTGAGTGGCCAGTGCCACCAGGTGACGTCAGAGACTCCTGCTGATAGGCTCCTTCAGGTGTTAGTAGCCTATCCTCTCTCCTAGGTAGCCAAACCCTCTTTTCTGGCTATTTAGGGTCTCTGTCTCTGGGGAAACTTTAGATAACGAATGCATGAGCTCAGCCGAGTTCCTCTGCATCTCCCTCTTCACCTTCTGATAAGGAATCGACCGCTGACCGCGCTGGAAGCCTGCAAACCTGCAACATAGTAGCAAAGACGACTACTGCAACTCTGTAACGCTGATCCTGCCGCCTTCTCGACTGTTTTTCCTGCTTGTGCATGCTGTGGGGGTAGTCTGCCTCCTCTCTGCACCAGAAGCTCCGAAGAAATCTCCCGTGGGTCGACGGAATCTTCCCCCTGCAACCGCAGGCACCAAAAAGCTGCATTTCTGGTCCCTTGGGTCTCCTCTCAGCACGACGAGCGAGGTCCCTCGAATCCAGCGACGCTGTCCAAGTGACCCCCACAGTCCAGTGACTCTTCAGCCCAAGTTTGGTGGAGGTAAGTCCTTGCCTCACCTCGCTGGGCTGCATTGCTGGGAACCGCGACTTTGCAGCTACTCCGGCTCCTGTGCACTTCCGGCGGAAATCCTTCGTGCACAGCCAAGCCTGGGTCCACGGCACTCTAACCTGCATTGCACGACTTTCTAAGTTGGTCTCCGGCGACGTGGGACTCCTTTGTGCAACTTCGGCGAGCACCGTTTCACGCATCCTTGTAGTGCCTGTTTCTGGCACTTCTCCGGGTGCTACCTGCTTCAGTGAGGGCTCTTTGTCTTGCTCGACGTCCCTTCTCTCTGCAGGTCCAATTTGCGACCTCCTGGTCCCTCCTGGGCCCCAGCAGCGTCCAAAAACGCCAAACGCACGATTTGCGTGTAGCAAGGCTTGTTGGCGTCCTTCCGGCGGGAAAACACTTCTGCACGACTCTCCAAGGCGAGAGGGATCCGTCCACCAAAGGGGAAGTCTCTAGCCCTTTTCGTTCCTGCAGAAACCTCAGCTTCTTCTGTCCAGTCGAAGCTTCTTTGCACCCGCAGCTGGCATTTCCTGGGCATCTGCCCATCTCCGACTTGCTTGTGACTTTTGGACTTGGTCCCCTTGTTCCACAGGTACCCTAGATTGGAAATCCACAGTTGTTGCATTGCTGGTTTGTGTCTTTCCTGCATTATTCCTCTAACACGTCCTTAGGGGAACTTTAGTGCACTTTGCACTCACTTTTCAGGGTCTTGGGGAGGGTTATTTTTCTAACTCTCACTATTTTCTAATAGTCCCAGCGACCCTCTACAAGGTCACATAGGTTTGGGGTCCATTCGTGGTTCGCATTCCACTTTTGGAGTATATGGTTTGTGTTGCCCCTATCCCTATGTTTCCCCTTTGCATCCTATTGTAACTATTGTAACTATACATTGTTTGCACTGTTTTCTAAGACTATACTGCATATTTTTGCTATTGTGTATATATATCTTGTGTATATTTCCTATCCTCTCAGTGAGGGTACACTCTAAGATACTTTGGCATATTGTCATAAAAATAAAGTACCTTTATTTTTAGTATAACTGTGTATTGTGTTTTCTTATGATATTGTGCATATGACACTAAGTGGTACTGTAGTAGCTTCACACGTCTCCTAGTTCAGCCTAAGCTGCTCTGCTAAGCTACCATTATCTATCAGCCTAAGCTGCTAGACACCCTATACACTAATAAGGGATAACTGGGCCTGGTACAAGGTGCAAGTACCCCTTGGTACTCACTACAAGCCAGTCCAGCCTCCTACATGAGGCCTCGTCTGAGTTTGTATCACGTGCCGGAGGCGGACAGAGAAGCCTGGGAGCACTGCATTCTCTGTCACAGACGGATGATGATTCGGTGTCAGGGGCTCCAACAAGTCGCAGAAAACAACTGGGAAACGGCTGGGACTGTCAGCCAAATAATAGTTCAGAAGGATAATGGGCAAAGGGGTCGAGAGGGCAATAACTGCTACCAAAATCTATCGTTTTAATGAAAGCACAAACCGAAAAAACACATGAAGGGTACATCACAAAAGTGCAGTGCTTAATTTGTGCTTGTTGTTTCCGGTGCTGAGCACCGGCACTTATTTTTGCGGGCCGGTGCTTATTCTACTGCCTCAACCATTAGCTGCGAGCAAAAGACACACATGGGAAAGACGGAGAAAGAGAAAAACGAAAAAGAGTCACAATTGGAGAAAGCGGAAAGCTGCAAGCGTGAGCTGAAGCGCAGGGAGTGGGTTTAAATGGATTAAAGAGGCCCGAGATGGCTTCAGGATTACGCCGCCTCAGTGTTCAGTGTTCACACATTTAACTGCGGCAGCCGCGTGTTTCAGAGGAGAGCTCTGAGCACCGGCACTTTTTTATTTACAAATTAAGCACTGCAAAAAGGCATGATACAAAGAGGGGAGAAAAGAAAAAGGCTACATTATAAGGATGACAAAACACAAGCACGGCACAATACAAGGACAGCACGATGCAAGGGTGGTACTACACAGTGAGGATACAATACAGGGAGCGCACGATAGAAGGAAAGCAACACATGAGCAGCAGGAGTGCACGAGTACGAGAACACAACACACGTAGGGTACGATATTCGGGTGTGCAGTACAAACATGCAACACAAAGAAGATACAATATGAGTGAACACGATACATGGATTGTCAATAGATGAAGGCAATATAAAGAGACCACAGTACAGACGGCCATACAGAAATGCAACACAATGGGGGCACAATACAGAGAATGTACACTGCATGTGTGTCCAGTACAAGAATCCAGCACAAGGAGAACACAATTCAAGAAAGACACATTTCTGTACTCCTTGCTGAAAGTGCTTCGTGTGGATTGCTCCGGTCAGCGGAACCCACTCCCCACAGAGCCGCTCGGGGTTCCCTGGGGGAAAACAGAGCTGTAGCTCCGGTTGTCCTGTGAAGTGTTTGGTTTGTTTGCCAAGAAATGCTTCTTAGCAGGAAACCAAAGGAGACACGCATAATCTGGGAGATTTAAGAGCTGCAGACAGGCTCTGAAGGGGTGGCACAACCACCCACCAAGAAATCAGACACCCTCAGGCTGGCACTGAGGTAAAAACCCTGCGCCGGAATGTCCTGAGGGCGCCACCCTAGTCTCTCTGGGCTGTGCCATAGATTGCTCCTCAGTGAGCGACACCGAGGGTATCAGAGCGGGCGAAGGGTGTTCAGCTGAAGAAGTGAAACTTAGATGCGCCCCGGAGACGCAGGGGTAAGGGCGGCAGAGGCCTGCACTCACGGGAACACAGCAGTGCTTAATTTGCTCAGCACCGACACTTAAATGCCAACGCCGATACTTATGACAGTCTGTCACAGTTGCTTATTAATGAAATAAACATTTAAAAGGGGTAATGCCTGCTGCCCAAGAAACCTCATAGTTAGGGGGCTTGGAATAGTCTGAATTGTCACTCTTATAGGAGCGTGATGGTTAGGAGTTGTGTTGGTCCTGGCACTGGCAGGGCTGGCAGGGGCCATGGGTGGCGCAAGCCGCAGTGAGCACCAGACGAGGGCCCTGGCACTTCTAATTTTTTTTTTTTTACAAATTAAGCACTGGAACAGAGGCGGGTCTGTGCCAAGCTGGGGCTTCTAAAGACATGCCAGGGCTTGGCAAGAGACTCTTCCGTATCAGGCCCAGCCTCACCCTCGGCGGTGTCTCTGGGGTTTCGGAGGCACCCGCCTTCCAGGAAGTCTGTCTCCCCGGTCCCCATGGGCCGGGCCGCCTCGACGTGAGAACCTCGGCCAGTGATGGAGGAAGGCGTACGTGCGAAGCGCGGATTGAAACAGCCGTCATGGAAGAGAGGGTTGTTAAAGGAACACAGCCTAAGCTTGTGCACCTTATAGAAGCATAGAGTGGGTTCGAAGAGTTGACATAGAAACTAATCCGGTGAGAAGACTCAGGTATGTAAGCATGTATGCACTGAAGGGAATGATGGTACTGTGTTATATCTACAGGCTGTACAATAAGTGGAAGTAGGCTTCAGAACGGTGCTCTCACAGAGAGCGCTCACAACAGGACACGTTGTTTGGGTAGGACAGTGCAGGATTAAGACAAAAACAGAAGGGTAACAAAGTGTCCTCTCGACAACCAGAGTGTACACAGAATACAACGGATTCAAGAAGGCAGGGGCAGGTGGGGCTCTTGTCCTTGGCCTCGTCCTTTAGAGGGCATCATGCTCCGGCTACAAAATGAATACACTTAGTGAAAATATCCATGGTGAGGCGGCAGAGCCGCCGCGCCACGTGAGCTGTCTGGTAAAGTTAAACACTTTCAGCAGAATGCATACCTTCTTTATAGACTGAGGTATCCCTAGACCATAGTTTAGCCCTGCAAAAAGATTCTGAACTGCACCTTTAAAAAGTTCGACAGGCCTCAGTAGAAAAACCACATAGGTTGATTTGCCAAATGCTAAGGGGTAGCAAAAAAAGTCGTCACGCACCTATTTCCCCAGTGACATCACAGGGATGACTGCTTGTCACAGTCTCTGCCCTTAACTGTCTCCTATTTAGCTGCCGAGGAGCTAGCGGAAGGCCAAGGTTTAAAAACTAGGAAAAGTAAACACGAACCTCTGTGTCAAGTTCGTGCTGCTGCTGATTTCATGAACCCCGAGGCCAGAAGCAGTAAGCAGGGTGTCAGGACTATCACAGGACAAGCCAGGTGTCCTAGCTGCTGCCCAAAGCTACACCCCATTGACATCCATGAAGGGTCAATCAATGGATACAGAGGAGGAGAGGGAATATTCCCAGACGAGCTGATAGGTTTGTGAGAGAGGAGGTGACAGAGAACAAGGAAGGTGTGAAGTGGTGGAAGTCAGGACAGAATGAGGGGAATGGAGAAAGGTACGAAAAAATCAAAGTGCCTGGAAGACGTAAACGAAAGGGGACAAAGGCACTGAAGAAGGAGATGGGTGGAGCAAATTAAATTACGAAAATAAATAAAAGCCATGAAACTGTGGGATTTTGGAAAAACAAGCAGAGGAGTGGAAACTTTGTAAAAGAGGAAGGCAGGTGTATAAACACAGGTTCTTCGAAGAAGCAAAAGTGAAGTAGGCGGTGAAGGAGTGCCTTGAAGCAAATCCTGAGTTAAACATTTAATCACACGCTGCCATATATAAGGCTTGTACTAAACTATGTTCAGATAGGAGTAAATCTTTGGCACTGAGATAAAATGTCATTGCACAACCGTGTTCATAGGCACTTTAAAATATCACGGTCACAGTCATTGCGCAGCCTGGAGTAAAGCTGGTGGCTTGCAGCAAAGGTTTAGAGGTAGGGGGAGGGTGGGCGCCTTGAAGGAGAGGATTAGAGACTGTGGAGAGCAGGCGCCTTGAAGAGGAGGATTAGAGGCTGGTACAGGCAGGTGCCTTGAAGCACATGCTTGGAAGTAGGGGCAGAGTGGGCGCTCTGAAGAGGAGATTAGAAGCAGGCGGAAAGCAGGCACACTGAAGGGAAGGACTGGGGTAAGTGGAGGACGAGTTCCCTAAATGGGGATGATCAGAGGCAGGTGGAAGGGGGCTTCCTGGAAGGAAGGATCTGAGGTAGCTGCAGGTGGGTGCCTCGAAAAGTCAGGTTAAGCGTAGATGGAGAGCAGGCCCTTTGAAGCAGAGGTCTGGAAGCTGGTGGACAGCAGGAGCCTTCAAGCAGAATAAAGAGATGACTGACGGTACGTGGAGCACAGGCCCCTTGAAGAGGAGGACTAGAGGCAGGTGGAGATCAGGTGTCAATCCAGAGACCTGGAGAGGTGGGGTGGTCGAGTGGGAGGAGGAGAGCAGATATCTTCAAGAGTGTGAGGAGGAGCATTTGAGGAGAGTGGGTGACCTGAAGGTTCTGATGGGTGCAGTGCTTAGTTTGACTTGGTGCTTGCAGGTGGGGCACTCCGGTCCTCATTTTTGGGGGCTAGAACGTATTTTTCCCTAAAAAAACTTTGATCCAGAGCAAATGAGAGAAAAACATAACATGGAGAAAGAAGGAGGAAGGGAAAGGCAGTGACAAATTTAGAAGGAGAGATAAAAAGAAAGCAGCACGAGTGAGATAAAGAGGCAGGTAGTGTCTGATGATGGATTAAAGAGAAATCAAAACTAAGCAATCTTGGTATTTGGCACCCTGATCTTCAATAGAACCGACCTCAAGCTTTTGATCAAAACGTTGGGCCCGAATATACATATTAAGCGGTCCTTGGGTGACCAGAAAGCATGGAAAATTGGCAGATATCTGAAAGCAGACTTCACAGACTTGTGAAAAGTGTGCATGATTTCAAGAATGAAGACAAAACAGTTTCACAGAAAAGAGGAAGGAGAAGAAAAGGGGCACCGTGATTGGTGAAGGTGTGCAGAATTCAGGGAATGCATAGACAACAGGTGCCTCTTAAAGTTGAAGGTGTTAAGGATTCAAGCAATGTAGCAAGGACTAGCGCCATGGAAAGATGGAAGGTTTGCAGGCTTCAGGAAAGGCAGGGGGAACAGATACGACAGTTGTACAGCACTGGCAACAGGCAGGAGGATAGGATGAAGGGAGGGAGATAGGACGGAAGACAGGGAGAACAGGTACCTTGAAGAGGCGGAAGGCATAGTCATCATCCATGTCAATGTTGATCATCCTGAGCATATTCTTGATCTCCTTGAAGCTCATCTTGTTGTCCTTGTTTTCATCGGCCTGATGCAGGTAGTCCCTGATCCAAATGCAGAGGCGATAAGGAAAACTAACGTACAAGCCACACTGCCTTCTTGCACTGGATCTTGCACCTACCATTTCACTAATCGTAGAGCACACATATTGTACAAGGCATCACAATAAATACTTGAGGCACCCTTCTTTGTTGATCTCTGTTCACATAGCTTCAGCTGGAAATATTACCTGCCAATAGTATTTAGACATAGACACATGTAGTATAAAATGGAATGATCAAATGTGGGACTGTTATAACCCTGGTTTCTCTGTAAAGGCGCTGTGTGGCTCCTTGGCTACATACCTCTATCTATGAGGCACTTTTGATCTAACCTCTACATGGCATGGCTTGCATCCTGGTTCTATGTGCATCTTGTTCTCTAAGGATACAAGGCATTTCTATTACAGTCACAGGAACTCATGCAGTCATTGTAGGAAAGTACCATGTATGTATGTATGTATGTAGATATATTTATAAAGCGCATTCCGGCTCACACAGAGCATCTTGCCTGGCATGTTAGCCCCATTTTTACTTGTATGTATGTTTGTTTTTGCCTGTGTCACTGGGATCCTGCTAGCCAGGACCCAAGTGCTCATAAAGTGTGCCCTGTATGTGTTCCCTGTGTGGTGCCTAACTGTATCACTGAGGCTCTGCTAACCAGAACCTCAGTGTTTATGCTCTCTCTGCTTTTAAAATTGTCACTGCAGGCTAGTGACTAATTTTACCAATTCTGATTGGCACACTGGAACATCCTTATAATCCCCTAGTATATGGTACCTAGATACCCAGGGTATTGAGGTTCCAGGAGATCCCTATGGGCTGCAGCATTTCTTTCGCCACCCATAGGGAGCTCAGACAATTGTTACACAGGACTGCCACTGCAGCCTGAGTGAAATAACGTCCACGTTATTTCACAGCCATTTTTCACTACACTTAGGTAACTTATAAGTCACCTATATGTCTAACCCTCACTTGGTGAAGGTTAGGTGCAAAGTTACTTAGTGTGAGGGCACCCTGCCACTAGCTAGGGTCAATGTAGCGTCACAATGGTAACTCCGAACATGGCCATGTAACATGTCTAGGATCATTCTGGTATTGGGGGAACAATTCCATGCATCCCCGGGGCTCCAGCATAGAGCCCGGGTCCTGCCAAACTAGCTCTCTGGGGTTTTCTCTGCAACTACCACTGCTGCCCACCCTCAGACAGGTTTCTCCCCCCCCCGGGGCCTGGGCAGCCCAGTCCCAGGAAGGCAGAACAAAGAATTTCCTCTGAGAGAGGGTGTTACACCCTCTCCGTTTGGAAAAAGGTGTGAAGGGCTGGGAGGAGTAGCCTCCCCCAGCCTCTGGAAATGCTTTGAAGGGCACAGATGGTGCCCCCCTTGCATAAGCCAGTCTGCACCGGTTCAGAGATCCCCCCCAGCCCTGCTCTGGCGCGAAACTGGACAAAGGAGAGGGGAGTGACGACTTCCCTGTCCAGCACCTCCCCAGGGGAGGTGCCCAGAGCTCCTCCAGTGTGTCCCATACCTCTGCCATCTTGAATGCAGAGGTGTAAGGGCACAATGGAGACCTCTGAGAGGCCAGTGCCAGCAGGTGATGTCAGAGACCCCTCCTGATAGGTGCTTACCTCTCTCTGTAGCCAATCCTCCTCTGTGGGATATTTAGGGTCTCTCCTGTGGGTTTCTCGTCAGATAACGAATGCAAGAGCTCACCAGAGTTCCTCTGCACTTCCCTCTTCGACTTCTGCCAAGGATCAACCGCTGACTGATCCAGGACGCCTGCTAAACCACAACAAAGTAGCAAGAAGACTACCAGCAACATTGTAGCGCCTAATCCTGCCGGCTTTCTCGACTGTTTCCTGGTGGTGCATGCTCTGAGAGCTCTCTGCCTTCACCCTGCACTGGAAGCCGAGAAGAAATCTCCAGTGGGTCGACGGAATCTTCCCCCTGCTAACACAGGCACCAAACTTCTGCATCACCGGTCCGCAGGGTCCCCTCTCATCTCGACAAGCGTGGTCCTTGGAACATAGGAGCTGGATCCAAGTGACCCTCACAGTCCAGTGGTCCTTCTGCCTAAAGGTGGTGGAGGTAAGTCCTTGCCTACCCATGCCAGACAGTAATCCTGTGCACCGCGTGATCTTCAGCTGCTAGGGCTTCGGTGCACTTTTGCAAGGATTCCTTTGTGCACAGCACAGCCCAGGTCCCCAGCACTCTGTCCTGCATTGCTCAACTAGCTGAGTTGACCACCGCCTTTGTGGCACCCTCTGTTGTTGTGCTGAGATGACCGTCATGTTCAGCTTTCTTGTACGCCTGTTCAGGTGCTTCTGAGGGTGCTGCCTGCTTCTGCGTGGGCTCTCTGTGTTGCTGAGCGTCCCCTCTATCTCCTCGTCCAAGTGGCGACCTTCTGGCCCTTCCTGGGCCCGGGCAGCACCCTTTATCTCTAACCGCGGCCCTTGCAGCTAGCAAGGCTTGTTTGCAGTCTTTCTGCGTGGAAACAACTCTGCATTCTCCAGCACACCATGGGACATCTTCTGACCAAAGGAGAAGTTCCTGGCACCTTCCGTTGTTGCAGAATCTTCAGCTTCTTCCACCAGGAGGCAGCCCTTTTGCACCTTCATCCGGGGTTTAGTGGGCTCCTGTCCCCCCTGGACACTTGCGTGACACTTGGTCCCCTTCCTTTGCAGGTCCTCAGGTCCAGGATTTCATCTTCAGTGCTTTGCAGTCAGTTGTTGTCCTTGCAGAATCCCCTATCTCGACTTTACTGTCTTTCTGGGGTAGTAGGGTAACTTTACTCCTACTTTTCAGGGTCTTGGGGTGAGGTATCTTGGACACCCTTAGTGTTTTCTTACACTTCCAGCGACCCTCTACACACCACACTAGGCCTGGGGTCTCTTCGTGGTTCGCATTCCACTTTCCGAGTATATGGTTTGTGTTGGCCCTAGACCTATTGTCTCCTATTGCATTCTATTGTGTTCTACAGTGTTTGCACTACTTTTCTAACTGTTTACTTACCTGATTTTGATCTGTGTGTATATTTTGTGTATTTTACTTACCTCCTAAGGGAGTATATCTTCTGAGATACTTTTGACATATTGTCACTAAAATAAAGTACCTTTATTTTTAGTAACTCTGAGTATTGTGTTTCTTATGATATAGTGCTAAGTGATATAAGTGGTATAGTAGGAGATTTGCATGTCTCCTAGTTCAGCCTAAGTTGCTCTGCTATAGCTACCTCTATCAGCCGAAGCTGCTAGAACACTACTAATCTGCTAATAAGGGAAAACTGGACCTGGCACAAGGTGTAAGTACCACAAGGTACTCACTATAAGCCAGGCCAGCCTCCTACAGTCATACTGTTTCTATACTGGTCTGTGGGTATGGCCATTGCCTAAAGACAAAGAAACCACACATACACACTTGGTGTCTGTCACAGCCAAGCAAACTCACAACTGTACACAAACATGACTCTCACACACACACACACACACACGCACACACAAGGTTTTAATAACAGTATACATTAAAACTGTATAATACATGCACCCAGGCTATTTGTATAGATTTGGGTGACCTGGAATAGTCCAAATTGTCACATTTGTAGGAGTGTGATGGTTAGTAGTTGGAACTGGCATTGGCAGTGCTGACAAGGGACATGGGGGTGCATGCTGCAGCGGCCTCCTAAGAAATACCCTGGCTCTTATTTATTTTTTTTTTTTTCAAATTAAGCACTGGTTCCATCTTTACTCCACCAAGGAGAGGGCACAGCGTCTCCCTTCCTGGAGTGCTATACACAGAGGTGTTGTGCACCTACTCTCAGAGGCATCTCTGAGAAAGGTGAGGCAACAACTAATATGTCCATATACTCCTGGGTCCACCTAAATGTTGTTCTACAAAAAGAATATCTGACGGGAAGACATGTGGACTTTGACAGTGGCTGTGAGCCAAAGTTTAGGGGAAGGTGCGCCAGGGTCCTACCTCTGGCCCTGAACTCACCCACCTACGTTGGTAGCCCTGAGTGGTGACTATCTGCATGACACATTTCAAAGTGCACATAACAATCAGCAGGTTCAGCGACTCCTCTGCATCCTCTGACTCTCTCTCTGCACCTCCATGAGGACATGGAGTCTCACGGAATCCTCCTGGCAGTGGCTCACCAGGCCTTATAACAAATATTTACAGCCCTTGGGTCCCCAAAAGAGTTGAACCTTCCTTCAGGATGACATTTTCTCCATATTTGAGAACCTCTCGAAGGGGTGATGACCATTCTCTGCCCACAGGTCTGTCCAGTTCACAAATACCCATGCTCTTTTAAAGTAACAAATTAGCATGTAGTAGTCCCCATCAGCCATCCTCTGGTCATAACCCCTTACATCATTTCTCCTGCCTGAAGGAGATACATTGTTTGGACCAGTCCAGGGCTTCAACACTTGTGGCTTGCTCTAAACTATGCAAAACCTTGCACCTGCTGTAGTCTCAAGGCACGTCCTATTCATATCCAAAGATACATGTAGGGAAGGCGCCCCTACACTAAAGTAGGAGTCAAAATCTTAAAGCTACAGCAGTGGAGAAGGTGTGTTAGTAAATTCTTGCATAGAAATAAAAGAAGAGAAATCAACTATTCAAAGGAATTTTTATCACATTCCAGGAACATTCTGGGCACAGGATGAAGGCATCAAAACAGTGAGCTGAGGCAAACATCCCTGCTGGACTGAACCTACTACAGATATCCCATGAGCCTGGCTGGTCTGGTGAGAAATAGCACCTCGAGCCTCAAGGTAAAACCACCCAAAGCTGGCGGGCCCCTTTACAAGCTGGCTAGCAGTAGTTGCAGAATTCAATATCTCAACCTTCTTCAGAGGCATTTAGATAGAGGATGAATGCCCCGAGCAGGGATGCTCACAGGCTGGTTTGGAGTCTGAGTAATGTTCTTGACGAGCCTTATATAGTGGGTATATATAATCCTTCACTGTCTGCCTCACCTGGGTGCTAAAGGAACGTTTGTAATAGAGCAACATGCTCTGGCTCTAAACCACTCACAGGAACATTGGTATCAGTTCTTTACATAAAAACACGGAAGTGCTGGTACTCTGTTAGCTATTCAGAAGTGCTGGCACATTCCTATTAAATGTATTGCACCAGAGGCCAAGCAGTGCTAGCACTCTCCCTTTCAAACTAAATAAATGGAGGTGCTCAGGACCTGACAGTACCTGTCCATTTAAAGCTCTCCCTGGTGGTTTTGTCAATAACTAGGGCAAATGACCTGATATCTGTGAGGTATACGAGATGTCTGTGCCACCTATATTTCTTTATTTCTCATTCATGGCGCCTACACATTCCAGGTGAGCACCACACCCAAACATACATAGATGGAATCACGTGTAATGAGTCTGTCCTAGCCCAGCTTCACAACGGAAACATACATGGGAGTCTTCAAAATTCAAACAATCAAAAAGTTATAGACAGGCATTTTATATCACAGATATAAATCCCATATTTGTGGTAGTTCGTGGTAAATAATGCCATTCAAATAACTTCAGATTCGTTTTCTCTTTTTATTTCTTATACAGAATGCATATTCTTCAAAACACATTACTGTGTCCTTGATAAGAGCATACACTTCAACCAACATGTTTCACCCATTGTGATATTTATGTCTAGGGCTTTCTCAAGGCTAAACAAGATTCATCACGTACATTCTTGCCAAATACATCTAAACAATCAACTTCCTATACTAAAACAAGTCTAGTGATCACGTCAAATCAGGGACAAGCACAAATAAACAGCAAGTGCAGGAGGTGTGCACTTAATTGAAAAAGTGTAATAATGGCACTTCTGTAAGCACCAAGTGCCACTTAAGAACGAAATAATAACTGTGCTTCAAACCAAATTACCTCAGAGTCATAGTAGAAGGAAAGTGCCAAATTGAGTCTCCAATGCCAGTACTTCTCATCACTGTCTTGTTATCCACACATAAAGTGTTTCAACAATGTTTATTAACACACTCTCTTGTTTGCTGAGCAATTCGTAAACTACTGCAGTTTATAACTTGTTATTTATGCAACTCTTTTCATGAATTGCAAACTGAGGCTCCTTGGATTGAGCTACTGGAATCAATGAGCCAAGAACGCTTAATGAACACAGTCATATGTGCTTTTTTTAAATTTATGCATGTTGTGGAATCAATCAATCAATCAGGATTTATAAAGGGTGGCTAATAATCCGAAAGGGTATCCAGGTGCTTGCAGGTCACAGAGGCTTATTCGAACAGCCAGTTCTTGAGGGCCATTTGGAATTCCAGAAGTGAGGTGATGGCCTGGAGTTGTGTGGGGAGGCTGTTCCAGGTTTTTACTGTGACGTGAGAGAAGGAGCATCCTCCACTTCTGCTTTGGTAGATGCAGGGTGTATGGGCAAGTGAAAGAGAGGCAGAGCATAGTCTTCCCGTCAGTTGGTGGAAGTTCAGTTGGTGGTTAATGTACGCAGGTCCTTGGTTGTGTAGAGCCTTGTGTGTGTGACTCAGCAGCTTGAATTGGCATCTCTTCTGTACGAGTAGCCTGTAGAGATGCCTGAGGTGGGGTGTGATGTGGGTTTGACGGGGAAGTACAAGGATGAGTCTGGCTGCAGCGTTCTGTATGCTCTGAAGTCTCTGTAGTAGGTGCATTGCGATTCCTGTGTAGAGGGCGTGGCTCTAGTCCGGTCGGCTGGTAGTGAGGGCCTATGTCACGGTGCGTCTCGTGTGCAGAGGTATCCACTTGAAGATCTTGCGTAGCATGCGTAGAGTGAGGAAGCAGGCAGAGGAGATGACGTTTATCTGTGATTTCATGGTGAGCTTGTTGTCAATGACGATTCCGAGGTTTCTGGCATGGCTGGTGGGAGTGGGTGTGGGTCCTAGGTCTGATGGCCACCAGGAGTCGTTCCATGTGTTGGTGCTGTTGACAAAGATCAATACTTCTGTCTTGTCTGTGTTCAGCTGCAGGCAGTTGTTCTTCATCCAATCAGTGACACTTGTCATGTATCTATGGAAGGTGGTTCTAGTGGTGGAGAGTTCGTCGGAGAGTGAGAGGATGAGTTGGGTGTCGTCTGCATAGGAAATTATGTTGAGAGCGTGGGAACTGTTGATGTTGTCCGGTGGGGTCAAATATGCATTGAAAAGCATGGGGCTGAGGGATGGGTGTAATGTTTTAATGACCTGATATCATCATTGGCTATTTACGAATCTGTATTAAAATGTTAGGCTTTCAGATTGCCATATTGTAACACAAAATTCTGGAAACTGTACTTTACTTCACAGTTTGTACAGTGTTTTTCTATGGATGTCCATGGTTCTTTTTAGGGTCGAGCCTGCGTTGCGTGCGCTCGCGCATGCGTATCGCAGCAAGACTCTTTTGTATTTAGAAAAGGGCTCGGAGCCCTGTCAACTTCACGTCAGTGTCTTTTATTGGTTCGTGGGCTTCCCTAATAAAATCTAATTGCTTTCATTAGTCGAAGGCACCCATATGTCATACCTTTTCCGGTGGCAAGCCCTCCTCGAGCGCAGCGACCAAGTACAGAAAACATGCGAGGCTTGGTGTTTTCCATCGGGCTCGTGGACTTTTTTTTCTCTAATTTACGAGCGCGATCTCGCTTGGAAGTCGAGCACTTTACATACTTGATTTCACTTTTTTGGGTTATGTACATAAATGCACTTTTGCCCGATAGGTGAAAAGTCGGGTTAAGAGTTTACAACGCGATCAGCTCTAACATGAGCAAACGCAAGACCCGTTGCATTGTAAATGCTTGTTTAGGTCTTGCCTACTAAACAGCACAAGCTGGCAGGCTTAAAAAAAACAACTGGGAACCTACAGAGTGCTTACAGCCAGCCCAGTGCTTTCCACTGGTTGGCTTTATTATCAATCTCATTTAAGTGCTTCTTATGAAATGGCTTGCCTTCCTCTTCTTGTGTTTGTTCCCTCACTGGAGCATAGCCTCTTTACGATCCATTTGATTTGCTGATTTGTATCCTTCCTTTGCACAAAATTAGGGAACTACTATATTTTGTTTTTCTTGTAGTACTCCATGACAATGCTCTTGTTTTCTAGTTCCCTCCCTTGCTTATTGCTCTCTCCCTCAAATACCTTACCTTTGCTGTGCTGCTCTTCACCTGTCCAGCTTCTCGGTAAAAACACAGCAACATGTATGTTTGTGCTGTGATATGGCTGAAGCAAAACAAAATGATAATGGATGGAATGCTGAAAATTTTAAAACACTCACTCCCAGTCATGTAGTAAGGTTGCTGTGCTAGGATACAAGCACATTATTTTAGCTTAGGCCTGCAGCTTGTGCTCTTTCACCTAGATACATTGCATTTTAATAATGTTTATTATTTTAGCAAAGGCTTTGTTTAGTGGAAGCTGTTTTTATTATTTTATCAGTTGTCCTTTCGAGTAGACTTTTGTTATTCTTTTCTTGCAAGACATATTCACTCTGTGCTTTATTCAAGGCTGACTACGATAAGCTTATTAGTTATTGTTGGTACAAAGCGTTCATCAAGCCTCCAACTCTTATACACTGAGATATATGTGTTGTCACGTCAGGGCAGTTTCTCAGAACAACTGATGTTTTATTATAAAACACCTCACTGCCCCCTTTACGTTACAGGGGGTTTTCTGTCAGTTGCCATCATTTGCTGCATGCCGACTTTGCAGTTTCTGCCAAGATCTGACACCTCCTCTGCTCATATGTGGGCGGACATGCAGCAGATCAAAAGACCTACAACCACAGGTATGGGGGATGGGTTCCTTCCAGGGGGCCTGACAGGCAGATGAGGGTTTACACTGCCAAGCTCCTGTATAGAATATTAGTAGTGCAGGTAGGGATTCTAGAACCATTATTGTGACAGTATGGTGGGACTTTTCCTAGGTTTCACTTTCCTCATCACTGTTTTGTGTTTATTATGTTTTAGCATCCTCATAATCACAATACATGCCTTTTTACGCAGAATGCAGTTGATTCAGTAAAACTTATTGAACCTAGTCCTGCTTGTCTTTGCCTGTGTGAGACATGTGTGACTGAGAGAAAGGGGCAAGATCTATCCCAGCACAATTTCCCTGAGAAATCTAAGACGTCATCCAAAGGGCTGCCACAAATCACTTTTACCCCTGGGATCTGGGGAGGTGCTGCTAGCTGGCCAAAAAGGTTAGGCCAACAGCTGTCACACAGCACATGATCAGACTCAGTCCCCCGTGCATAGTGGTGCTGCCACTTAAATCCATCAGTCTTGTTACCATAACGGGAGTCACTTTACGATAGTTTACAGATCTGGGTTAAATCCATCGTTCTTTTGCTCACCATGCCACCCTAGTTTGGACCAGCCACATGTAAATCAGTCTTGACCATGCTACCCAAGGGAACAGTCCAGCCCAAACTGCCTGGCCAGGTCCTCCCTGGACCGGAAACAAGCCTTCTGGGGTATCACCCCTCATCAGCCAGGCAAGCTTGAATCCAGTGGCACAGTGAACAAAGGGACCCACGCCTGGGCATTCCTTGTCCACTGAGGGCAACTTTAGCAAGACAAAAGGATGATGGAAAGAGTGCGGAAACTTTTCAAACACTCTCCCCAGTCACAGATCTGGGTTAAATCCATTGTTCCTTTGCTCACCATTCCACCCAGGTTTGGACCCAGCCATATACAAATCAGTCTTGACCCTGCTCCCAATGGGAAAGTTCAGCCCGAACTGCCTGGCCAGGTCTTCCCTGGACCGGAAACAAGCATCCTGGGACCGGTTTTAGGGTATCATCTCTCATCTGCCAAGCTATCTTGAAACGACTGGCACAGTGAGCAAGGAACACATGTCTGGGTGTACCCTGGCCACTGAGGGAGACTCTAGCAACACAAAGGGATGATGAACGGAGTGCTGAAACCTTTCAAACACTCACCCCCAGTCTCAGATCTGATATGGCTGAATAGCAGACTTTTATGGATTGCACTACCCATAGTGTATCAGAAGACGGATTTTGGCACACAAAGGCTTTTATGGTGCTAGGAGAAAGCCCACCTGCTGCACTCAGTCAGCTGACATCTGAGGCAGAAATTGTACTTAGTATGATAATTCTACTGAAAGCACAAAAATCAGCTCCCTGGGCTTCTATGGAGGACCACAAGGTTGAATCCTGTGCAAAGTAAATTAGGCCTTGGCCTTGGAAAGCATTTCTTTTTACATTCTGACACCTTCTTATTCTTTTGTAAATTCTGTTCAGAACAATATATCTTTATTACAATCTGATTGTGTCTTTTAAACATATTTAGTGCCCATTCTTTAGATTTGGCATATAATGCTAATAGAAATAGGACTACTAAGGAATGATAAACGTAGTCTAACATTCCATGATGTACTGCATGGACAGAGTAGACAGACTTGCATGCACAAGACAGCAACTTTGAAAGGACTAATGTCTCACTCTATGAAAGACCACCCATTGGTTTGTTGGCTAATTTTGGCATACTACGTGGAGGATGTGCATCCCATACCAAGAAAAATCCAATGAATTGTATACTGGGGTAGAGCTATTAGACTGGATATAACGTAATAGTTGCTTTCAAATTTTTTTTCCCAATTTTTATTTACAGATATCTGAGGATGTTATATATGTACCGAAACGCACAGCACTTTGATTACATACATGATGACTGAAGCAACAGGAGTATTACTGAATTATGGATTAGCGATGTTGGAGAATGGTTTGAACCCAACAATATTAATTGATTGAAAACATGCATGAAGTTATGGAGATTGATAATACATTTAATTATTAATGAAAATTACTATTCTAGTCTGATTTCTCACTAAATGGGTCCTCCTATTACATCGATGCAAATAACACATCACTGGACAAACAATGAAAAACTTGCACCTGGGACTGACATTTTTTTAAATGCAGAATAAGTAAAATGAGTCCTATTTTAGCATGTAAAAAAATTGTAACATGGAGGTTTTATGACTAGCACTGTCAAACGTGGTTTCGGAGCACAAAGACTCTTTAGTAATACTTAATGCAGAGTAAGCATGCAACCTTGAAGCCTTTTATAATAGCAGGGGGCAAATCTGAACAATTTTTGGCTCTAAAACAATTCAAGTCCATCTTTCACAGTAGCCGCACCCTAATCTGTTCTTGCGTCAAGGATTGGTTCAACCTTACATAACCTAACTATAAAGCATGCAGGACCACCCGGCGTCCAGTTGAGGCTCCCTCACCTCTGTCCAGGGTGGGGTATCTGGCATTATAGCCTTGCCTTGAAATTTACAGAACTTACAGCTGCAAAAACACACAAAGGAAGTGCAGAATTCTGCGTGGACGTCAAGGTACAAGCAAAGCGTCTCTTTCAAACTGCGGGGGCGGGGAGTTGGATTTTCTTCAGCATGTGAAACAGTCATGGAAAGGGCATGGGCGTCAATACAACAAAATGTCAGGGGTAGCAGAAGTGACATCACACGCCCTTTGAACTCCACTTTCGTCCACAGAGACATACTTCCGCATGCACACATATTCGCACTTATACACACACACACTCTCACATAAACACACTCTCACTCGCAAGCATGCACACAACATACATTTAAAAGCATTTTTACTTACCACAGCTGTCATGGAAGGGCATTTTCACAGCATTTATATTACACCAATAGAAAATAATATTTTATTTTTCGCTACTAATCAAGCGCGGCCCATCCTTTATGGAGGAGTGGCCACGCCCCCCACCTTTTGCCCCTCATGAAGAGTGTCTGTCAGGCTGAACAAAGGTCAGCCTGACAGACACTCTTCATGTTCAGGTCAGGCATCCATGAGCAGACATGCGCAATTTGCGCAGACTCCTGGATGCCTGAGCTGAACTTTGCTGGGCTGAGGAGGCCACAGCTCCTATGGGCCTGACCTCCTCGGCTCAGCAAAGGGGTGACGAGGAAAGCATCACCCATTGACTTCGACCTGGGCGCTTCAGGTTTAAGCCCTGAAACGCCCAGAGCGAGTGTCAATCAGTGACATTTCGTCACAGAGTGGGGTGGGGTCAGCAGTCTCACTGACCCCATCCCACTCTGTGGCGTGGCTGGGACTGCTGCCTTCCCTCATTGGCTGACCTAAGGTCAGGCAGCAGTCCCAACCCTTCTGGGACCTCCGAGGCTGAAGGTAAGTGTGTGTGTGTGTGTGTGTGAACTTTTAAAATGAATGTTTGGTGCATGCGTGCATGTTTGAATGTTATGAGTGTTGTTAATGGATGTGCGTGCGTGTATGTGTGAAAGAATGAGTGTGTGTGATCTTTTAAAATGAATATTTGGTGCGTGTGTGCATGTTTGAATGTTATGAGTGTTGTTAATGTATGTGCGTGCGTGTGTGTGTGTGAAAGAATGAGTGTGTGTGTGTACTTCCCGCCCGCCTTCCTCCCTCCCAAAGCTGCCAGCTACCTCTTATATTAATGTAATAAAAAACTGACAGAAAAAAAAGAGAGCGGCGTCCCAAATGACGTCCATAAGGACGAGCTGCCACTGTGTTCCTGGCACTGAATTTGCCACCTCTGCAGCCAGGGGTGGCAAAAGGCAAGCCAGAAGTTGCGGTTGCGATCCCTGGCGACCCCTAAATGACGTCTATGGGAAAGGGGAGTGCCTACAACATTTATGGGATGTTTATCCTGCGCTGGTCACTTTCAGAGGTTAGGAAGATACCATTTGGATAAGCACTTCAGGGAGGGGGCAAGCTGACAGAACACTATACGGATAGGGACAAGATGGGGATGCATGGTGAGGATGTAGATGGGGGCCACACAGGCTCTTCAGGACCTGGGGGGCCTCAAATGCGCACATGCACGTATGTCCCATTATATCGTTAGAAGCAAGCTGTAGCATAGCTAGCAAGCAGCATCCGGCATTGTGCTGGTTAGAACATCACTTCTGGTCACAGTTCTCAACACAGAAGAGATAGAGACTCAATTTCAAAAAGACAATCAATATGCCATCATTACGCTAAATGGATGCTTCACTGTGCACAAAGTGCAATTGAAGCACTCTTTTGGCAGAGAAGGGATGGGTGACGTATCCACCTACTTTTTGTTCAAAAGTCTGTTTATGGTAATACTGTTCCAACAGTTGTTCCCTGGTGGCGCTAAAGTGCCACTTGTCAAATATATAAATAGGAATTCGCCTCATTCGTGGGAATGAGAGAATTGAGACAGCTACTTTTTCCAACTCTGTTGGGCCATAAATTAATGAGGTGTAAAACTAATGTGCACATCTACATTTTACCCAGCAGGATGTAATGTACATGCTCCGTTTCTGCAAATAGGGCAAAGGATATTGGTCGAGTTTCTCCCGTTGGCTCATGGCCTCCACTCGCTTCATCAGTTTATTCAGGCCACGGACCCACTGCTGGGCCTCCAGCTCGGTTGGGGCAGCGAGGTCCAGGTTCCGGCGCTTGCCCTTGAAGGAGATGGTGAGGCACTGCTTCTCCGGGAAGGTGTGACCATACTTCTGCAGCCCCTCGGACTGGTGTCCCTCCCGGACGCTTTCAATATGCATCACTGAAACTACAAAGAGATGAAAGAAAGCATGGATGTGATGCCAAGGTGTGTAGTCTTTTGCACGTGCCCAAACCTTTCAACATAAACATATTTACTATGTAAATCTGACCTAAACAGGTTGTATTGTCCTAAGTCTCACCACTCATAACCATGTATCAGCAATGACAGAGAACACAAAAAAACTGTTACAGGACAAAGAGTTAATAAATCTTAGAGCGGTTGACGTCAATAGCTCCAAAACGTAACTTTAACATGGAACATGGAAGTACTCTCTCTCTCTCTCTCTCTCTCTCTCTATATATATATATATATATATATATATATATATATATATATATATATATATATATATATTTACACACATATATAAAGGGTACAGTACTTTCAATGCTGCACATTATATCAAAGCATTGGCTGTTGACTCTAATGTCCTACAATACTGCGTGTAAAATCGGTACATGCAGGGGGTCTTACACATAAGGAAATGTTAAATATGTTTTCTGTAATCTGATTAAGTGTTTTGGGTTAGGAAGGGATTTTGTTAATAGCCTATTAGGAACCAAAATAAAACCCAACCTGGATTTTGCAACCTATCTGAAAATGTTAAATGATTCTCTAAGAAGCACAAACCGCATAAAATTCCAATGGCAGGGCGGGTTCCAAAGCCAGCCAATTGAAAGCCAAAGATTCAGCAACAGACAAATGATTTGGAGAATGGAAGAGGCTGATTCATTGCCACATTGTTGAGCTTAAGCTACTGTGAGAGCGATAAACTTCTTCAAATGACTCTATTCAAATGAGGAAGTGGCTGTGGCTGTCAGAGTGTATTACTTGAAATATATCAGGGCCATTGGCATGGGTGTTTCTTTGACTGCTGCATTTTAGCATTAAGAAGAATGACCCGCACTTGCCACATAATCCACCCTCTGTTGCATAATTTTCAGATTTCAACAAAAGATGAATTTTCCAGCTCAGATAGGTAAAAGCTACTCAAAATGCACCACGTGTAGTGCAATATGAAAGCAAACCATGTGGAAAGGTTCACTGGTAATCTCTCCCTCGCTAATTGCTGTATTCTGGTGTTAAACTGACTCCAATTGGGAAAAAGTTTGCCCATACATTAATAATATGACAAAATAGCAGAATATTAAGGCAACAGAATGTGGTGCTTTTTATCTACTCTGTTGCCAGACCTCTTCTCAAAGTTTCTTGGTTATACTTCCTAAAACACGTCTCTTAATGGACCACCCCTTCGCTCCAACCTGCCATTTGTACAGTGCGGACTGTGGACCCGAAAGCAGCCCTGGCATAAATGCTCAAACCAACCAAGCTCCCCTCGTCTCCTCGCACAACCTCTCTCTTTTCATCATTTCTTTTTTTCTCCTCTACCTTTCTGCTCCCTCTCTATCTCCCCCTCCCTCCTCTAGTTTATCTCTCTTCTTGAAGCCTTTCTGTTGTTACTGCAACTAACCTCTCTGGGAGGAGCGGCACCAGGACTGCAGAAGGAGCGGCCCTGGACTTTCAAACCAAGGACTCCAGACCGTTGGGGAAATGGTCCGTGGAAGAAAAGGCCTGTCCGGCCCCGCTTTTGTATCCTGAGCATATAAGATTTGTAGAGAGCCACCCGGACTCTCCTTTTCTTTGTATCTAGTTCCGCGTGTCCGGATGGAACGCGGAACCGAGTTTATGTAATAAAGCTGGGGCTGCGCTGACACAGTTCCCCTTTAGACCAGCAACCAAGTGTATGTGCACTTATTTCCCACGGGCCAGAGATGGCCCACACGGCACGCTACAGTGGCGACGAGCGGGCTATCGATTACCCTGCGTCGCTCCCAGGTCCCTAACGGCCGATGGACGTCCCTGGGAGTGGCAAATAAAAAAAAGACTGGGGCAGCGGCTGTGCGCCCCACTGAGAGAGGTGTCGCGGACGTGTTCGGCCAGGCGGGCCCTCGGCCGAACACACAAGCAGCGCGCCGTGTCCGGGTCTGTGAGGCGCGCCCCGCCTCCTTTGTGAGAGGAACATCCCAAAGGTGTCCCGGGGTCCCAGAGCCCCATAAAGGCTTGCCGCGGCCTGGAAGGTGCATGCGGCTAAAGAAAAAAAAATTGCAAGCGGCCTCACCTTTGGCGCACTCGTACCCAGAGGCCCTGTAGCACCACGTGGGGGCTGTGCGCGACTCAGCACACGCGCACACCCCACCTCCAGGCAGCGCACCGCTCAGGCTGTGCTCCCCAGGGAGGGGAACTCAGCACAGGAGCCAGAGGGGCAGGAGCCCCAGTCAAGTAAGAAGGGAGGGCAGAAAGCCCTGAAAAAAAAAGAGAGAGAAGGAAAATATATATATATAAAACTAACAAAGGGCAACAACTAAAGGAAAAAAAAAAGGAAAAATAAAGAGAACATTAATAATCAAGTGCAGCCCAGTGAAAACAAAAAAATATATATATATATTGACAAAAGGACAGAAGAGGTGGTACAACACATCAAAGACACAGAACACTCCTGAGAGGAAAGAGCACTTGAAAAAAAAAAGGAGGTACCACTATATTGATAACAGAAACATCATGCGCGCTCCACCGCAGGAAAACCCCCAGTTGCCCCTGCAAGCAGGCGCCAGTGCTCACTCCTCAGTAACGGCACTGCCCCCATTTAGCCAACTGATTGACCCGGCTACAGCCTCGCCAAGATGGCGCCTATGGTTAAACCGATTAGAAAATTACTTCTGCGCCACAAGAGAGGCAGATGGAGCCGTGCGCAGATCTCTCATGCTGCTAATGGGAGGAGATGAGCTGCAAGAATTGTTTGATGCACTCCCAAACACTGGTGATAAGTCGGACTTCAATGCGGCAGTGGAGACCTTAAACAAGCATTTTGACCCACAACTAAATTCAGACTTTGAGCGTTTCAAACTCCGGCAGGCTCAGCAAACTGATGTCGAGTCAATGGACATGTTCTACGCACGACTAAGGAAACTAGCAAGCTCGTGTGTAGGCCTTAATCAACAAGAGGAGATCAGAGCACAGATTATTCAAGGATGCCGATCAAATGCACTAAGGAAGCTCATCCTACGCCAGCAAGGTATGCCCCTAGATGACATCTTGGTGTTGGCGCGTTCACACAAGCTATCAGTGGTGAGGGCGGATGCCATGGCGGCATTAAGGGGACAATCACTGGCAGCTGCGTCAACCGCACATCCAGTCCAGGTGAAAGAAGAGCAGGTAGATGCCATCCATACTCGTCAACCCTCAGGACGAAAGACGAACTTTGTCAGACAGAGCGCACGCATCTGCAGAAGCTGCAGGTATGATCACAAACCACCACTGGTGTGCCCAGCGAAAGGAAAAACATGTGACAAGTGCGGCAAAGATAACCACTTTGCGAGAGTGTGCAGGTCCGGAAAATGCTGGCAAGGAAACAAGAAAGGAAGGGACACCAAGGTTAGAAGCGTGACCAAAGAGACTGATGAGTCCGGGGAGACCATGGCTCAAAGAACTCCAGTCTTCGAAGAGGACGAAGACGAAGATATTTTTGTAATCTCGTTCACCGGTGGGAGGCAACAGAAAAAGCGACCTCCAACCATGAGCAACGTCCAGATCAACGGCAAGTCGGCGACGGTGCTCACAGATACAGTGGCTTTCAGGAAGGAGACAAGGTGGTAGTGAAGAATCACCGGCCAGGAGGGAATTTCCAAACTCCATTTGAGCCCGAACCCTGGCAGGTCGTCAGTGTGAGGGGTGCTATGGTGACAGCCGCACGCGGCAGTCAGAGAGTCACCAGGAACGCATCACACTTCAAGAGAGCAGGAGTTCCGGTCATGTCTGGGGAGGACGGAGAGGTCGACGACTCGATGTTTGAGCCCATTGCTGAAGAGGTATGGAGAGGGATGCTCCGGTAGCGACACCAAGTGCCCAACACACTCTGGGTGAAAACGCCGGCCAAGAAGAATCCCTTCATAGGGGTGGATGTTATCATCTACGTCCCAACCCGGTGCCGAACAGTCAGCTCAGAGACTTCGGGGGTTATTCTAACTTTGGAGGAGGTGTTAATCCGTCCCAAAAGTGACGGAAAAGGGACGGATTTACCACCAGCCGTATTACGAGTCCATTATATCCTATGGAACTCGTAATACGGCTGGTGGTATATCCGTCACTTTACCGTCACTTTTGGGACGGATTAACACTCCTCCAAAGTTAGAATAACCCCCTTTGTCTGTACCTTGGGTCCTTAAGAAGCAACATCGGATCATCGTTGTTTGCTCACCAGCGGGGTTTCATCCCTGGGACGTTGTATCCTTTTATTCTATTTTGATATTTTGTGTGCGTGTGATCTTATATTTGCGTTCTTTGTTTTCTGGTCTGTTTCTTTTCTCTTCTGTGTGAAGTAAAACATGGGAGGGATGTAGAGAGCCACCCGGGCTCTCCTTTTCTTTGTATCTAGTTCCGCGTGTCCGGATGGAACGCAGAACCGAGTTTATGTAACAAAGCTGGGGCTGCGCTGACGCAGTTCCCCTTTAGACCAGCAACCAAGTGTACGTGCACTTATTTCCCCGGGCCAGAGGTAGCCCACACGGCACGCTACAAGATTAACCCTTGCAGTGGATTGTAATCCCCCCCGTAGTTCCCCTGACTGTAATGTCCGGAAGCAGTCACAGCGTGAGACAGAAGGCTGCAGGTGCAGCAGGATGTTACGTTGGCGATGGTTAAGTGGATTAAGTCACTGTTTCGATCCGCAGTCGGTTGACTCAGCCTGCCATACTTAAAAGCTCAATAAGATGAGAACCTCTGAACCAGTAACAACATCTACAGAGAGAGAGAGAGAGAGATATGGTGGCATGCAGCCGTAAAAGTTTAGCACTCATCTAGCTGCACGCAAAGTATAATTAATCCCTTTGTTTCTTTTCAAAGTTCATGCTTATTCTTCGAAGCATGGTGTGCCTGCAGTAATATTACACAATGCTGTTGCAGGTTCCCCCGATGTTTTGGAAATGTTTTCGGCGTGGGCTCAGGTTCTTGTTAAAGGTGTTTGCTCCTAGGAGGCCTGAGGTGTATAAATGAGAGGTAGCAGGCCTGTTCTGGCATGCTGGCCACTGTAAATACATCCCTGACAGAGCCTTGCACAAAATATAAAAGGTGTTTCACAAAAAAGCCTTCCTCCCCACAAACCCACGCGCCGAAGAACCGGCGAGCGTCGCCTACAGTGGCACGCGCGTCCCGTCCCGCCCCTGCGCCTGACGCTCCCTGAAGGAGGCCCAGCAACCACCGAGGCCGCTGGTAAACAAGGGTCTAACGGGGGCGCCGGGCGGCGTGTGAACAATAAGAGCGAGAGCCCACACAGTCGCTGTATGAAGTTCATGGGGTCCGTGGTGCCTTTCTCCGGGCACAGGGCCTCTCCTGTACAAGATGCCTGGTCTGCGTGTCTTTTAATCCAAGCACAACCATCAAAGGCCTGCTATCTATGGCTGTGCCCTGGGCAAACGTGCGCACTGAATACGGGCCTTGTTTGCTCGTTCTTTAGCACAGCCAAGGGCAGGTTTTCACACAATTCAGGATAAGTTGCGCACGTCAGCAGCGCACTATTTTAGTGCTCAGTTACTCCCGCCCCACCTCCCGCACAGAAAGGTTTTAAAGTCTATCAATGTTTAAAGCCCACTCCTGGTTTGTAGCACAAATGTTTGCTCTAAAATGGTACTGACGTTCGGGAATTGCACTGGGAAGCTAAACATTATTCTGAATTTCAAAACCCACCTCAATTGTGCTTTCAAACATTCACGGTGTTTCTACCAAAAAACTGCTACATTCAGATCAAATGCGTTACTGAAAATGATTTAACCTCGGGTTCTGATCTCTCTTGTGGTTTATGTTTAATTTGGTTAAACCTCCAATGAACTCCCGGTGCCGGGCAGCCAGAAAGGAACTCTTCAAGCTCAAATAAAGCATTTGGCCGTACTGGACAGAGGGAAACCAGCGGAAATCTGGATCTAGTGTTCTGAGTTTCCTAAATAATATGTTCCATGGTGTGCCTACACACCCTATCTGTTCAACGATGTGCATCTCCCAAGCTATCTGTCCAGCATCATGACTCCAGCTGTATGCTCCATAATACACCTTTCCAAAGTTAACACTTCAATAACGTCCCTCCAAAGCTGTTCACTAATGCTGACTCCACAATCTAACTATGTAATAATGCACCTCCCTATTCTATCCGTGCAATGTGTGCCTCCTAAATTATCTGTTTAACAAAGCACCTCTATGCTATCCATTCAATAAAGTGCCTCCTAAAATATCTGCTCAATAAAGCAACTCTACCCTACCTGTTCCATAGCCCCTAAGCTATCTGTTCAATAAAGCACCTCTAGGCTATCTGTTAAACAATGTGTCTGCTAAGCTATCTGGTCACTAATGCTGCCTCCCCAGTCTAGCTATTCAGTAACGCATCTCTCGATTCTATCTGTGCAACATGTGCCTCCTAAACTGTCTGTTCAATAAAGCACCTCAAGGCAATCTATTCAATAATGTACCTGTTCAAAGCATCTGTGCAATAATACACCTCTCCCAGGTTTTCGCTTCAATAATATCTTCTCAATAATGCTGCCCGCCTAAGCAAACTATTCAATAATGTGCCTCCCCAGCTTATCTGTTCAATAAAGTGCTTCCCGATCTATGTGTTCAACAATGTAATCTGCTCAATATTTACTTCCCCACAGCTATCTGTCTATAATACAACTTTTCCAGGTGAACTCTTCAATAATGTGCCTCCTAAGTTATTTGTTTAATAAAGTTGTCTCCCCAAGCTAATTAGTCAATAGTGTAGCTCTCAAGCAAAAAAAACCCATCTAACCTCTTCAGTTCAATAATGTATCTCCTCAAGATAACTGTTCCATTATAAGCCTCTTCCACCAGCCCTGGCTCCATTCATTTCCTCCACAAATTGTCAGGCCCACTGCACACTTCCTCCTCACTAACATATTCTATGCTATCCCTTCCTCATTTTTTTTTCTCTTAAAATACTTTATTTTCCTTAGGATAAATGTTCGTCTGTGCTCCTCTCCCCAAGCCATATGTTTGATGTATCAGTATCTGATTTTGCGTAAACTCTGTATTTGGGTTCACATTTGTGATCTTGTAATATTGCAGTATAACAGCTGCATTTGTGTTTGGCATGGAAGTGTGGCAATCAGGGCATGTTTTCCTCTAGGTGCGATTGTTTAGATTTTTACTTATGCCACTGAAAACATTATAGCCAATTTTATTTCGGACATTACCGGTACCGCATGTTCGGACTGGAACTGTTCTCCCATAGAAAAATTTGAAATACATGGTACAAACCAAGGCATTTTACAGCAGGATCTTAACAACATATGGGAAATAACTACACTTTTCTGAGTACTGACACTTCTTTCGTTCATTCTTTCACTCAGTCATCTTTCTCTTCTTTCTCTACTTGTATTCTTCATTATCTACTTTCCATCTATTCACCAGTCGTTGTTTGCTTCTTTCTTATCCTCTTTTTTCATATTTTCTATTATCCTTTATTTCTGTTTCCCATTCGTTCCTTCTTCCTTCCTTTTTCCTCCTATCCACGCTTCTTACATTTAATCTCTTCCTTCTGTCCTTCTTTTTATTCCTAAGACTCTTATTTCACTTTATTTCTTCTTCCTATATTTTCTTCCTTCTTTCATTCCTTTTCTTCCTTCATTTATTATTTTCCTCCATCCCTTCCTTCACCCCTAGTTTACATCTTTCTTTCTTTTCATATTCCTTCCCTTCTTTGTTTCTTTCTCCTCCTTCCTCCATTTAATAGTCCATCTTTCCTGCCAGCTTTCATTCATTCATTACATATTTCTTTCTCTTTTTTCATTAATTATGTCAATTTTCTTCCCCCCCCCCCATTCCACTTTTCTTTTTAATTTTGGTTCTTGCCTTCCTCTCTTTCTTTCCTTGGTTCCTTCTGCCTAGATCTCATTTTCCTCCTGCTTCATCTCTTACATCTTTCTTTCGTGCTTTCGGTACTTCTTTTGTGCCTTTTTTGATCATGGTTCAATTCTATCTTTCTTTCCTTCTGTCTTTGCATTCTTATTCCATCCCTTCATAGCACTCTCTCATTTGTTTGCTATTCTAATAATTACTCATTGAGTTTTATTTCTCTGGTACATTTTTACACCCCACCAGACAGGAATGCCATATAACCTCACCCTTGCAGTATTTCTTAGCTTCTGGCTTGTGACCTGCAAGTCACAGTTCAAAATTAAGAATGGCCATAAATAAGATGACAGATGGTGCTCCACTGGGCCCTGGTCTCCATCCAGGGCACAGGGAACAAGAGTTCTGCAAATAAATTGTGCAGAGTCCACACCTTTCAGGGTCTGGACAGTAAAGTGTTTGGCAGTCGTCTGCATTTCCGGAAGGGGGGATAAGCTGGTGAGCATCGATGGGAATGCAGCACTATGGTGCAACACAGGGGCGAAACCTTCCACGTTAACCCTTTCCTTATCTCTTACAGCATGGCGTTGCATCATTTGTAGAGACAGATCTAAAACGAGCACAGTCACCAGTGAATACACGGAACTGGAAGCGTCGAACCCCCATTTTCCTTGGACGTTTACTTTGGAGTATTTCTCTCTGTGGTGAAGGTTGTCCCCAGGAACATCTTAGGAATGTTGAGGGCCCTCTACCAAACGTATTTTTGGGAACCCTGTTAGGAAAACTTTGGAATGTATGATCCAATTTCAGCTCTTTCATGCCCTCTTTGTCCAGGTAACTGATGGTGAACCGGCACACTCATTTTAAATGTGTTTACATCTAATATTCAGGGATAGTGACTTTTGTTTTCAATATTGTAACACAGAATCAGCTCACAGACATTACTGCAAATATTATCTGTGACAAAATATTACTGAAAATAATATCTATGACACCCTCCCATTTCCCATATGTGAGGCCCTGTTCTGATCTAAAGAAACTGCATTAAACATAAACACAACATTTCTCTGCGATACGTCTGTAACATACTCTCACACATCACCATATTAAAAATAAATTAATGGAAAACGGTATCTAAAAAAATCTGTTTATTAATTATTCAAGCTCATCACGGTAAAACACTGCATAACAGAGCTGGTTCTATACGGGGGCTCCCCTGAATGACTGATGCCCCGGCCCACAGCCCACTTAGCCTTTGCCTTAAAACGTGTCTGGTTGTCCCAACTATCCTTTGGAAGTTTGAATGGGCACACATACATACCGACAGACCCTATTAAATAGGAAGACTCCAGATTTTTAAAGCCAAAAATGCATTTAATTTATAACTCTCCCCCTCTCAATAGAAGTTAATGGGGGAAATATATCTCCCCCAATATTTTTTTTATTCTCACTCCTAATTTTTTTAAGCATATTTTATTGATTTTTCAGTATAACATATTCCATTGAATAAGTATTTTTACAATATACTCATCTCTTGTCCACATTCTAATATAATCATGACAGACACAGGCAGTCCGGGACTTTTCGATGTTCTTAGTATGTGCCATTCATCCAAATTGCAAACAGGTCTGTTTCATACATTTATAGAGATAATTCTCAAAAACTCACAAAGCCTAAAACTTCACTGGAGCAGCACACAGTTGCGTACATATAATGATACTATCGCCAGAGGTGGAGTGCATTTTCATATGGTCTCGTATTCTTACCCGTTAATAAGGTCCATGTTATGGGGCCTATCTATGCGCTATACAACATCCCTACAAATATATATATTGAAACATTAATCCTCTGAAGTGTTCCCATCCGGAAAAAGCAGAATCTTCCCAGTTTTATCCATTGAGAGGCTATCCTGTAGTGTTGCTTCCCAAGCCTGTGCGTAGTCATGACTTCTCAGCCCACACTCCCTTTTTAGTGATGCCCCCTAGGGGTGGAGCAAGTCCTTTCTCCATCCTGAAGACCAGGCCCGGCTGGGGATTTCAGCACATAGAGATTTGACGGCCAGCATTAAGGCTAGATCTAGACATCATAACATTAGATTTGGCTCACGGGAAGAGCCCAAGCAGAGAGGTTGCTGGAGTTGTAATACTATCCTTGCCTATGGATTTGTTAATGAGTCCCACCACTGTTTCTCAGTACATTGTAAGTGAAGGACACATCCATCCCGTGTAATGAAAATCAGCTCCCTCTGTGTTACAACGTGGGCATACCACATTTGGGAACATTAGGTAATTATTTCAGGAGTGAGATACACTCTGTGAAGATGGCCATACTAGATTAATTTGAAGCTAGCATTCCAGGAGGTGAGTGGTACACTTTAAGATCTTATCCCAATCACCATCTGTCAGTGTCATTCCCATGTCTGCAGCCAATTGATCTGACAACTCATTCAACTCACATTTAGTCTGGGCGTGGAGCGCCTTTAAAAAAAAACGGGCTGTAACTTCGCCACTGATAGTGCATATTTACTTCAAGCAGCCATGCTCTGGGGGCTCTAAAATTCCACATTTTCATGTACTCCGTATTGTAGTCACTATCACCCCATAGATCAGAAAATGACGTGCAAGAAATCTCACTCTTTCTGCTTTGCAAATGTTGGCATGTATGCAAACGTTGGCTGCGACTTTTCTCCCAGTTTGGCACGACGTACAATCTCAATGCGGCAGCCATTTTGAATGGAGTGACCTCTGCCATGGTCGGCGACGGTTGTAGGAGACCCTGAGCGTGCACAGTTATTTATTGCGTTAGGCCATGGTGATCTCAGCCCTTGCCTCAGACAGAAGCACAGAAACCAATGGGAATATATCAAATATAACTGACAAATCATTTCAAGCGAACTTTTTTTCAATGTGGGTCACGGAGTGACAAATCTAATGAGACAGCTGCGCAGGGATAGAGGCAAAACTCTTCAGGGAGCACTCCACTGGAAGCCAGAATTTTTATGACAGCGTGTTTCCAACATTCAAACGCTACTCCAGAATCATGAAGAAACTGCTACATTTGGGGCATTCGGGAGGGAGGATTGTTTCTTACGTCTGTCGATAACAAATGAAACAAGAACCAGCTATTTGGACCATTTGCTAATGTCTCAATGGACTGATGCTTCTGAAATGCCGGAAGGGCTGGGGAAGATCCTGTAATTGCCCGACGAGACTCGCTCCTCCGAGCACTGATAAGGCTGAGTGGTCAACTTTGCTCAATTTCTCACGCATGCGGGAATGCTTCAATGATATTTTTCCTGCACAAATATTTTTTGTGAAACAAGTCTCCTCTAAAAAGTGGAATTCGCAGGGGTCGAGTGGGGTTTGTGTAACATTACACAACACCTATTTTGCTGGATGTTTCTCCTGTTCTATTTCCCCTAAATTAGCCAATTTTGGGTCTCGCGCCATGCAGAACGATCTTAGTAACACACTGAGACCTTTGAGTGTCAGTCCGGACTCTGAGCACGTGCGCTCCAGCTCAGGCTAATTTCCCCCCACATACCACATCCAGATTTGGATATGTGCATTGGTTTGACAAGATCACAACTCGTACATCGATGAAGCTGATAAGGTATAGCTTGAGGTTCAAGTTATCACTTTAGTCTGACCTGACTTGAACTGATTAGGGTCGAGCCTGCGTTGCATGCGCTCGCGCATGCGTATCGCAGTGAGACGCTTTAGTGTTTAGAAAAGGGCTCGGAGCCCTGTCAACGTCACGTCAGTGTTTTTTATTGGTTCGTGGGCTTGCCTATTAAAATCTGCTTGCTTTCATTAGTCGAAGGCACGCATAAGTCATGCCTTTTCCGGTGGCTAGCCCTCCTCGAGCGCAGCTACAAAGTACAGAAAACATGCGAGGCTCGCTGTTTTCCATCTGGCTCGTGCACTTCTTTTTCTCTAATTTACGGGCGAGATCTCGCTTGGCAGAAGTCGAGCGCTTTACATAGTTAATTTCACTTTTTCGGGTTATGTACATAAATGCACTTTTGCCCGATAGGTGAAAAGTCGGGTTAGGAGTTTACAACGCGATCAGCTCTAACATGAGCAAATGCGAGACCCGTTGCATTGCAAATGCTTGTTTTTAGTGAGTCATCAGTGACCATGAGTTGTCAGATGGTAGTTTTTAAGAATTCCATTATGGGAGGGGGGGAGGGATGTGGAGTAATTGTTGGGGTACTCCATTCACTGCAGTGGCATAACGAAACTTGAGGTAACCCCTCTGCAAAGTACATGAACCCCCCCACCCCCTCCGATCTCACTCAGGAGCTCTCAGGCCAGGGTTCTGAGCTGAGGGCCCCCCGTGGAGCATGGGTGCCCCCCCCCCCGCACCGCAGGGGCTGCTGGGGCATTTGATGCGCCACTGATTCACTGTCCCTTCTTCTCCAGGATCATTACTGAAGTCTTGTGGTTAGTCTTCTTGGGTCCGTGAACTAGGTGTCCCAGAGGGATGATACACTGTGTGTGACACATTTTGTGCCCTCTTGCCACAGTAACCATTGTTCCACTCACAGAGACAGCTACTTATGATCAATGAAAATCATCCTGAGCTACTACTGTTATAAATGTCGTAATAGTGACAACATCAAACAAGATTATATTAGTGGCCACCATTTGCAAGATTACTAGCAGTGATCACCTCAGTTCATCAGGCATAGTAGAAAGCAGTAATGTATAGAAGCCTTTGTTAATGTGGAATACCTCTAGCTGAGTAATACATAACAGCCATAACTGCAATATCTCCAGCACAAAGGTAACAATATTAGGAATATGACTCCCCAGCACCCCATGATTTAGCACTGAAATATCAGCTTACAATATATTTTGGGAATTCAGTCATTTATTCCCACTAATGAGTTTCTGAAAATGTACACATTCTCGCCCTGAATTTTGATTTACATATATTATTTCGACCAACCAATACCTTCTTATTTAGTAGACTGGGCTGCACCCAGAAGGGCTACTTACAAGTAGTTGGAAAGCCATCAGTAGCTCACTAGCTACTCGTTGGAGAAGCCTGGTGAACAGGATGGTCCACTAGGGCGGTGGACTCTCATCATCATGTGATCATCCACATCGGTAATGTTCTTTACTTCCTGCTTGCAACATTGTTGTTGTTCTATTGCTGCTGCTGGATGGCAGTGATATTTAGGGTGTCTGGGGGCTTCAAGAACAGTGTCTATTATGGTCTGACTAAACATAAGACACACAAGTGTGTGCAATGTCGGTTGTTCTGATAGGATCTCAGAAAAAATTGGGATGCCCACTCCAGGTTCTCATCTTTCTCCACACATACCTAGAGCACTTTATTGAGCGTTCACGTGAACATTTCCACATCCTTGTTTGCTGGAGGTCAGAGGGGAGTGATCTTCCAGTGTTCAATTCATAAGTTATCTAAGTACCTGCAAAAATTTCTGTCTTTGGAGTAGAGGCTGTTGTCAGTCTTAAGACTCACAGGAATTGAAAGGCTATATTTAATTTTCCTAATGTTGGGTGAACATTCACAAATGATGAGGATAGTGCAATTTCTGCTATTGGGTATTTTTGTCCACGGGAACAAGATAGTGACTATCAGCAGACAAAATCCACAGAGATGCACGTTTCTTCCATGATAACAACTGCAGGAAGATCACCAAAAACCCATGGCTTGACACAGTTCAGTCACTGACTTTATTTTCCACCCCTTTACCCATCTCGGGGAGACACATTTTCTATTTCAGGGGAAATCGCATTTTCCCTACACCTTGGTGTCCTTGGTGAGCCAGGATAATCACCCTACCACGTAGTTCTCTAGGGACAACAATCTTGTGCTTTCATTTTACTAACCCACCTTCAGATGCAAATACTTCATTGTACATCCTCCTTAAGGCTGTTACATCATTCTTTCCACCTTCGTCGGTGGTCTTGTATCCATGGAATGTCTTCCATGTATTGTTTTTTGCACCGGGATTGGCCTTTGAAGGCACTCATCATTTCATATGTTCTCAATGACTCCTTGGTACAAGTTAGCTTTCAGGAATGCCACCCGAGTGACCAACCTCATGTGCTGCTCAGTGTCATGAGTCTCAGTCTCATCCACTTTTTCTCTCTGTGTGGTGCCTCAAAAAGTAATCGGCTGGGTTGCCAACCCTGCCTGCAGCAGACTGTGAAGCAGTATTTTTGGAGCTGAATGGCCCATTTTATATGCACAGTGGAGGATTTGACAAAGAGCCCAGAAACAATGGGATTAATGGTCTATGGTAAGGAACAAGCAAAATGATTGCCCTTACAAGTGTAAGTGAACATGAGTGTATCCACATATTTTTGCAAGGGCCTCACTTTCAATTTGTTAGTATCCCAAATTTGAATCCATGAAGACCCAGATGGCAAAAGCTACCCATGTCGAGGCATTTACTGTATATTCTCAGAGTAGGGCCGCTCACAGTCCAATCGTTAGTTCAGTATTTTGCTGGGGGCTGATGTAGTCCATGGTGGCATCAATGAATATTGCGTCTTTAAAGGCTTTCAAGTGAGTACTGTTCCATTTCCATAGAGTTTTGGCATCCATCAGTTGCAAAGTGACTCTGTTAGCAAGACTAAGGCCCATATTTATAATTTTGTAGCGCTGCATTTGCATCATTTTTTGACGCAAAACCAGCACAAACGTACAAAATACAACTGTATTTTGTAAGTTTGCGCAGATTTTGCATCAAAAAACGACTCAAATGCAGCGCAAAAAAAGTATAAATATGGGCCTAAGTTTGACACGAATCTCCCACAGTAATTAGCCACACTCAGAAAACGTCTGGCTTTCGATCCATTCTGTTGGGAAGGGACATTGCTGATATTTCTACCTTTTTGAGATCTATGCTTTTCTCATGGCTTGAAACACAGTACCACAAAATATTGGATTTTATCTGTCAAGACTTTACACTTGTCTCTGTGAAGATTTAGTCCATGGTCTGTAATTCTTTGGAGGGTGGCCTTCATATGGCCATGGTAATCTGTGGTAATTTTAGCAGAGATGATTGTTTTGTCACTACTGCTGATGGCACGATCTAGGCCAGGCAATGTTTATTTGATGACATTCTGGAAGATCTCAGTTATGGACAATATTCTGAAGTTCAGTCTCTTGTATCGTCGCAGCCCAACATGAATCATATGCTGGCTACCACCAACTTGACTCCTCCAACATGAGCTGATTGTAGCTAGCATTCATATCTAGTTTTGAAAACCACTTAAATCCATTAGGATCTGCCAGCACATAATAGCTAGTTGGAGACACATGTTTCTCCCTCTTTACTGCCAGGTTTGGAAAACTCATTTCAATACAGATTCTGTCAGTGCCATGCTGTTTTGGCTTTTACAGAACAAACAGGGTTGATAAGCAGGGAGTGAGTCCAGGGATCTAGTCGGTTATGTCAGGTTCCTCCAGCTTCCACAGTTCTTCCTCTACTTGCGGCACCAAGAGAAACTATGTTCAACCATGCATAAGTGCCAAGGCTTTACCCGCCTGTCTATGTTCAGTTTGATTTGTGTAGTTCATAGGCAACTCAGCCATGTGAATAAGTGGCCTTATTCCTTATGTGTCTCTTCTATGCTGCAGGTGCTGATACTTCGTACTAGTGTGATTAGCCTCAGGTCTTCTGTTGTTGCACAGCTGAGGAGAGTGCCAGTCCAGGGTCCCTGGATCTCAGAGTGGGTCAAATCAAAATGTTCCCAGGCAGAGCCGGTAATTCACTGTATCAAATGTATGCCGGAGATAAATGCCTGCATCCACCATAGAGTATGTTATGGTTTCACTTTTATCCACGGTAAGGCCTTTAGCCGTTCACTAAAACACACTGGCTGGATTAATTTACGGATATATGGTTTGGGTAGGAATAAACTCAGCAGATATTCATCTAGCGTGAAATGTACTTTAAATCCTGCATAGAACCGAAAGTAGGTCACTGAGCATCACCACATCGTTCTACCCTTATAGATCAGACAGTTCTTATTTGGTGTAAGTTCCAATGTCTGTTTAGGAGATGACATCTGTGAACATCGCTGTATCCTAATAACGAAGCTATGTTTCGTAGATAATGATGAATCCTTAACTGTAATATTTTATTACATTTACGGTTTTCCAGCAATGACTCAGGTCTCGCTCTTGGAAGCACCGCAAAGACATGGGGACAGGGATACACAGGGACAGGGAGACAATGGCGCTGAGAGAGGGAGGCACTGAGAGAGGGAAACCGTGACTGGGTGCCTGTATTGATGGACTCTGGAGCTGGGACCCCTTGGATACAGAAACACTACAGCAAGGTTGCTGTAGGGTGAGGAAACATGGGAAGAAGGAGATCTAGACACAGAGAGGGACTCAAAGACCATGGAATAGAGAAGTACTGATAATGGGACATGGAGACAGAGACACGGGGAGAAATCATCTGAGGGACAAGGACTACAGACTCATACCTTGCTCCTAAAGCCTGGAATGACTTTTCACAATACAACAGAGCCTCCTCCTCTCTTCTTCAGTTCCACAAGAAGCTAAACACCTAGCTCTTCAAATAAGCCCTCAAGGGCTGGCCACACACATTGGCTACAAAGTGCCTGGATAAACGCGACATAAAACAATGATAACATGATATAACTGACAGTGGGAAAAGAATACATTAACACAGGGGCAGGGAATTATTAACCAATACAGGCAGTGGGAAAGGGAGATATTGTAACTCAGCCCACGATGCACTAAAGTCAATAAAGTCAGAACCTAAGACATCTGATCACAGACACAGGGATAGAGAAACACAGCAACGGAAACAAGGAAGCATGGACAGGGAAAGGAAACATGAACACAAAGGACAGGGACACACAGACCTGAAGACAGGAAAAGAGACGATAACACATGGTAACAGGCAAGTGTGGATAACTGGAAAGGAAAGCACAGACACTGCAATAGCGAAGAACTAACACTGTGACAGGAACGAGTGGACACAAACAAGGACACACAGACCACAGTAACAGTAGAACAAGGAGAGAATGAGATAAAAGTAAAACTTAAAGACAACTGTAATGATGAACTCACCATTAAAAGTAAACCACACACTCATGCAGGAAAACCCACTGCGGAAAGCCCATAGTGTTACAAGGTAATGACAACATCTGCGCTATGCAAGCACAAAGTAACGTCACATAGCCTCTATGTACAATGTATGGCATGTTACAGTAATTCAATTTACTTTAGCAATTACACCGATCACAAGCCATAAGACGCATGTCTGTAAGGAGAGTGTGAAGACAAAGTTGAAATTGTAAGACCATTAAAGAAGCAGTTAGGTTCCCCCAGTGCCCTTTTCATTTTAAACCTAAGCACTGTAACTCAACTTAGAGACACAGCACTGGTGCCAGTGCCCTCCTTTCTGTCACCACCATTACCATAGGGCTGCAGTGCACCTGTCAGAAATTGGGGTATTTGGTTGGCAGTCAGGTTACCCTCTGTCCAAGCAAGGACCCTCCCTCCAGTCAGGGCAAAGAAGAAACTCACCCCCTTGGTAGCTTGGCACGAGCAGAAAGGCTTAACTCAAAAGCAATGTCTAAACTATTGGTAACAACAAACCCAGCAATACAGTGAAAATACTACAAAATGGAGTACACATCCGTTTAGAAAAATAGGCAATATTTATCTAAATCAAACAAGACCAAAATGACAAAAATCCAACAGACACAAGTCAAGATATTAATTTTCAAAAGAATAAGAGTCTTACTCCACAGAAAACAATGGAAATATTGATTTTACAGAAAGTACCTGGTTTGCATTAAAAATAAAGCCGCACAGGCAAACGTGGGTTGGAAAAGTCAGCAATGCGCCGATTCCATACTCGCAAGTGAGCCCGTGCGTCATTTTCTTCCCTGGTCAGGTCGGCAATGCGTCGTTTTTCTCCCTGGCAAGAGAGAGATGCATTGATTTCCAGACAGGACACCTCGGATCTGCGCAGCTTCGCGATGACTCTGGCGCCCAGAGATGATGCGTGAGAAATCCGTTCGCACGATGTTAGAAAACCGCGCTGCATGAGGTTTGCGTCATTATCAGCAGCAGCAAGCAAGTGTTGCGTCGTTTCTCCAGCCGGGATGCGTCGATCTCCCAGCCACGATGCAGGTAGAGCATCGATTTTAGGCGCAAAGCGGGTGGCGTGACGTTTATCAGCCGCGTTACAGATGGTGCATCGAAAATTTCCCTGCACGGTGTTCTGTGCGTGGAATTCAGTCCTTGTTCTGCCAGCGTTATCTTTCAAGGGTTCAGAGACTGCATAGGGCACCACTTGGCAGGGCAGGAGTCTCCCAGAGAGTCCAGATGCTGGAAGAGGAAGTCTTTGATGGCCCTGAGACTTCAAAAAACAGGAGGCAAGCTCATTTCAAGCACTTGGAGATTCTTCTCATGCAGGAATGCACAACAAAGTCCAGTCTTTGTCCCCTTTCACAGGCGGAAGCAACAACTACAGGATAGTCCAACAAAGCACAGTCACAGGCAAGGGCAGCATTTCTCCTTGGCAGAAGTTCCTCTTGGTTCCAGAAGTGATCTAAATATCTGAGGGTTTGGGTTAAATACTTATACCCCTTTCTGCCTTTGAAGGAGGCAAACTTCAAAGGAAAGTCTCTGTTGTTCACAGGATCCTGCCTTGCCCAGGACAAGCCCCAGACACACACAAGGGGGTTGGAGGCTGCTTTGTGTGAGGGCAGGCACAGCCCATTCAGGTATAGGCCCACTAGTACTGTTTGATTAACAGGCCCTAGGCACTTTACTAGGGAATATGCCAATCAGGGAAAAGCCAATTACACATCCAATTTTACATAGGGAGCACTTGCACTTTAGCACTGGCCAGCAGTGGTAAAGTGCCCAGAGTAACAAAAATAACATAAACAGAGTCCAGCACACAATCAACAACCTGGGAAGCTGAGGCAAAAAGTTAGGGGAAACCACACCAAGGATGCCAGGTCTAACAGCTCCCAGTGCCAATGCTCCCAGCCACCACCAGGACCTTTGGGCTCCCTATCAACATGGTTATCATTTGTGTCTTTGTATCCAGGCACATTCACTGCTAATGCTCAAAGCCAGCATTAATGCCAGTGCTCCCACTCACAACCAGTCCCAATGCTACCAGTAAGCATCAGTGCTCCTAGCCGAGACCCCAGTTCCCAGGCACCCCCTGTAACGGGGAAAAGTGCTTACTTGTAATCCCAGGTTTCCATCATGAGTACTGTATCTTCATTAAACCCACAAGCATAGATTATCACAGGGTCTGTGTCACAAGACAAAGCATATCAAACTTCATTTCTATAAATGTCTTCACCACGTTACGAAGGGTAAGAGCTTGAAAAGTTGTGAACAAAACTTTATAACAGACTGCCAACATGTGGAACAACCTACCCAGAGAGCTTCCCATAGTTAAAACTATCTTAAATTTAGGTACCAGCTGAAGGTTTAATTATTACTTTCTGAAGGATCCAACCACACTGTTCAGAGGACTACATTAAGAATTACAAATAGTTTAGACAGGTAAACAAGGCTGATAAGTCTTTTTAAAATGTATGTTTACATTTTTTTTAAAAGGCAACATCTGGGGTAGAAAGCAAGTGGGTTCATTAGAGAGGACTACAACACTATCACCTTAAGGCAACTTACGCAGTGAAGTGCAGTGCAAGTGCACCCATCCACCACCACCTCCACACTGCAGAGTCTAAACCAGGAGAAAAGAAAACCAGAGATGACCTTGACAGTAAGAGCACATCGTGTTATGAGCAAAAATGTTCTGTAAAAGGAATGCCCCGCAAAGCATTATGGGGCAGGTTTCCGAGTCCTGTGAGTATTGTAGCATCTTGACTGTAATGCTCAGAACAGCCCCTAGAAGGCACCACAATAAAAACAGAATTTGTAAGAAACATGGTCAAGTAACTATATAGTCAGCCCCTAGAGAATATAACCATATGAGAACAGAATATCAGAAAATAATGCTGTGTAACCATATATTTAGCCCCTAGAGGATGTAATGCAATAGTATTACAAACAAGGATCTTAAAACACAAACTATTCCCAGCTGTAAAACAAAAGGTCCAGCCATGAGAGAATTTAAAAAGACACTGAATGGTGGGCGGAGTTATTATTTTGGGCTTCCTCCAACCTAGTGTTGGGACCCAGAGAAAACCTAGACAGAAAGAGCACATAGTGCTGAGCATTTTGATGGTTGTTCCATTGTCCAAAATGTTTTGTAAAAGGAATGCCCTGCATTGTCCAAAATGTTTTGTAAACGAAATGCCCCACATTGTCACCCTGGCCTCTAAAAAGGAAATCCAAACAAGCTGTCATATTTTTGTTTTTTACTATATTGCCTTTTTTAAGTTGATTAATGGCTGCCTGCTGCTTAATTCATGCTCTAATGTGCTGGTGCATCCTGTATTGAAGCGGCCAAAAGCACTCTCGTTTTAGCTCCTAGCAGGAGAAGGGTGTTAAAAGCGATGTCCTCGCTCCTGCTTTGTAGCAATTCACCAGTGTGGATGTTGGGAGGGCTAGCAGCATACACCCTTTGTTGTTTCAATTACAAATCCTTAATTAACAAATAACACACTCTTTTTTCACATCTCCATAAGATTTGGTGTTAATATCCCAGGAGATATTTACTAAACCTAACCAGCAGATGCTATCCTCGGTATGAGCTCTACATTGAAAATGTTAGAGGGGAGCTGAATGAGCCAAAGGAAAGAAATTTTAAACCACCCACGAATCCTTCCCCCCGATCAGGATTCATGCCACTGCAGTTGCTTATTTAGCCCTTAACATAGTCCTGAATATGTTTCAAAGCAAAGTATTTCACCAGAACTGGTGAGGAAGCAAGGAGGAGGGGAGGGAAGAAGCCCGAGGGGAAGAATGAGGAAGAGAGGGAGGGAGTGGTGGAGAAAGAAAGACTAAGGGCCAAATGTACGACAGCTAAACGCGGTCACAAACAGCAAAAATCGCAGTGATATACCATCCCTATTTTTAGAGTAGGTCGAAATTACCTACTTCCAAAATTAGGACAAGGTGTCCAGAGGGCATCCCTTCCTAATTGCGAGTTGCAGGGGGATGTATCATTGTTTTGTGACTGCAACTGCAGTCGCAAAACAGTCAGAGACCCCTTACGCTTTGTGAATGGATGCATAAATATTTCTTCAGAGCAGGCAGTTGTTCTACAGACCACTGCCAGCTCTGAAAAAATGAAGAAAATGAAGAAAACAAAATTACATTTTTTGGTTTGAAATGCATTTTTTTTTAAAAAACTGCTTTATTTAAAATCAGTCACAGACATGGTGGTCTGCTGTCCACAGCAGGCTACAATCCTTGTGAGTGCAGCCATTCCCAATGAGTTCGCAAGTTGCGACCTACCTCATTAATGGGGTAGGTAATTTGTGACCCCATTGGGAATCGCAAACAGTGTGAATTACACTATTGTACAATAGGTATTGCGACTCACAAATGATTTGCAAATTGCGGGTCGCAAAACTCCTGGTCGTACATCTGGCCCTAGATGAGGTATTTGGCTTGGGTAAAAATCAAGTTAACATACGTTTCAATAGCAGGGGGACACAGCTTTTCCAGTCCAAGATCTTTTATTTACAAGTTATTGTTTTCATGTGTGATATATTCAATTGAACTAAACCTATATAGAAATTTAAGGAGAGGATGGAAACAAGGTGACAAGGACTTAAACAGCACCCGTACGAAAACAATTATGTGGGTGTGATGCTGTGTCATGCATTCACCTTGTATAGCTTTCAGCATCTTCTTTACAACTTGCAGGATTATCAGGAGAACAGAAAAGGGGCGAGAGAAGGATGAAGGTAGTGGGATGGGAGAGAGTTGGGCAGCACATGGGAAATTAGTACGAACATTTAAGGGAACATGATGTTATGCCATAATGCCCTGACAGTGAAAACACTTCCGAACTCCATGAGGCAGTCATTTTCGCCCTAATTTTACCCACTGACAGACACACACCACAAATAAAACTGTCTCCACATTTAAATATTGGGTGTTGTATAAGAACTTTATGGGGTTCCTTATATTAGTTGGCAAACAGGTTCAGTGCGCCCATAAAGTAATTTAAGACAGTAGCATGAGGGTGCCACCTGGTGGTGGTGAAGGAATACTGTGAAAGACTAGAAACAAACCTCTTTTAGTATATCAGGAGTGTTCCAAGAAGGAAATTGCTATTTTCTCTGGACTCCTGAAAACCCTTAGGTCTTCCCTGCCTAGAAAAGGATGAATGGTTGAATCCGTTTTAATGAGACTGCCTGGAGTTGTGTTTTGACTTACCAGTCAAAGGCAGATTAGATTGGACTCCCAGAAGGCCTACCCATGCTACCCAAATGCAGAATGTTACCTATACTGTATGACCACCATGAGTGAAGGCACGGGGCCTCAGCAAGGGAGCCCTAGAACCCAGGAGGTGGCATCTTAACGGGAAAGCTTTGTGCAGAAAGGTCAGCATCTGTCTGTCCTAAAGCAAATAGCTCCATAGATGAAAAAGCATTTGGGTAAATTCAGTGCAGTGTCCCATCTTTCCTGATGTGATGCAGTATCCAGTAGCTCTCACAGGAGCAGGAATACATAGAGAATTTTAAGAACTTTGAGAAAACTGCAACTTTGCCCCTAGCACTAGCCAAGACTATTTCAGCTCTGTTGCTGTTATTTGGAAAAAACACTAGGTCGTGCCCTAAGGCTTCTGGTTTAACTTTTCTCATGGAAGAGGCAGCATTGGCCTGTGTGTTTCAAGCATAGCTTATGTCACTGAATGACTTGCTAAGAGACACAGAAGGGCTTCTAGTAACTACAAAATGTTAGGAAGATTTCTGTTGAACTCCCAGTCATACACACATAGGGACAAGGGCCGGCACTCTCTTCCTCTTTCCCTATTGGGTGGCCTGCCTAAAATCAGGGCTTCCTCTCAGGAAGTGACCTTCTGGGGTGACACTGTGAAAGCTTGTGTGCTGAGAAACAGAAGCATGAGAGGCACAAGAGTGACAGGTAGAGACAGACGACGGGGCTTTGAAGGACCAGAGGGGGCAGGACGGGTTTACAAGGGGACTTGTTAGCCGAGTGAACGGGGGTGTGTTTTTCCTTAAGCATTCTTGACATGGACAACGCAAACTGTCATCAGTTGAGTTTAGGTGAAACACAGCACCCACATTGAGCACACATATACCTTGTATCTGGCTACCTCACTGCTTTCTGCAGCACTTTCAACCAGGACCAACCAGGCACTGGCCTACACCCGAACACATTAAGACAGACTTCTTAATATAAGCCAAACACTAACATACAACAAACAAGGTCCAAGTATCATGTATTGCTGCCACCGACTGTCTTATGTACAAAGACTTCTGGGAAAGAGGGATGGCACTCATACATTCAGTAGTGTTCTGCACTCACCCATCAAACACCAATGATGCTCGCTTGCTACTTATTGTGAATGGCACAGTCACCTAGGACAGGAAGATAAGAGGATGAGTGTAAGGGAAAGAGCTGTCTACTTTGAAACTAGGGAACCAGGCTCGAGTCTTGGCGTCAGCTCTGCATCCTGTGATTCTGGGCAAATTACAATCTACCAGTGCCTAAAAAACAAACGTGAATGAATGTATCCTTGTGTCATGTAACTGTTGCTTATGCAAAGTGCTCCAATACCCTTGGGTGAAGTTTTTGCTGGAGTAAAACTGTAAAGCAATATATATTAATAGCATATTTTCAGAAGCCAAGTCAGACTCCGGTCTGCAAACAAAATCTCTGACCCATTTAAGACATTAACCACAGACGTCCAAAAGTGCTGCAGTGCCAGAGTGTTCAGAATACAAAAGTTATTACCATTAATGTAGTGAGAAAAGTGTACTCATTTGAAATGTGTTTATATTTTAAGCAATTGCTCCTCCAGGGAGGGGTTCCTGGAGAGAGACTCTGGATTTGAGGCTCTGCAATGCAATGCAAGTTTTAATAGAATGGAGGAGCTGAGGGAAACAAAAGGGAGGAAGGGGTTAAGGCTGGGTGCAGGGTGGGAGGGTAACTGACTGAAGGAAATGTTTACATATCCTCCTAAAAAAGAGGATTGCTTTAGAGAGTGATGTGGCATAACATGCATCACTGCAGATTTTGGAACTGGGGATCGTGGTTTGAGTCTCGGTATTGGCTCTCTGTAATTGAAGAAAGGTGGGCTATACCTAAAGACAAATCGCGCCACCGGCTAAGTCTCTAATACAATAATTACAAAAAATAAACGGTCAGGGAAGTTTGTTTCTCTCATGGTTTGCGAAGAAAAGACAAAGGAAACAATGTAACGTAACTGGTGCTCATGCAAAGCACTCCAATATCGCTGATCAAGTTTGCCCGGTATCAAACTTTGAAAAACCAGGAGCGTGAAGGGCAGAGACAAAAGAAAAAAAAGTAGTTCACCACACTAAAGTATATCAGCAATGGTGCAATTATCCATGTAACAGGGGCAGTCTGCAAGGCGTGACAATGCAGCCTCAAGGAGGGGCAGACGTAAAGCACTTACTAATGACATCAAGGGATTTTTGAAAGGCAAGCCCAGGAACAAATGAAAGAAATGGGAGTGGTTAAACCACACAAATAGATTACAACAGGTCAGAAAAGCAGCGCTTGCTCGCTGCTATGCTCGACCTGAAAAGAAAAAAATAGTGCGCCACACTAAGGTATCTGGCCAATCGTGCAATAACCCATGTAACGGTCAGTCTCCAAGGTGGTAACAAAACAGCCTCAAGGAGGGCCAGACATAAAGCATTTACTAATGACATCAAGGAAATTTTGAAAGGCAGGCCAAGGAATGAATGAAAGTGATGGACGTGAGATGGGCGTGGTGAAAGCCCAGAAAAGTAGAATAACAACATATCGAAGACAGTGCTTGCACGCTGCCTAGCATGACTTAAAAATTGTCAAAAGAACTATAGTTATACAAACAAGTACCTCAGAAAATCTGACCAGCTTCTATGTAAACTTGAATGAGAATTGATGAGTGCTGGCAAAACCATGGCCGGGGCTCTAAGTGGCCACTCAGCAAATTTCACTGATAGGAAGGTTTCTTTAACCCCTTTAGTGGCCGACGCCCGCACTACCTCCCTGGTTCGGGTCACAACCAGTGGCCGACACCAGAGAGGGGTTCTGAAAATCCTCGGGTGCGTCGCACACGAGGATTTTCTTTTTTTTTTTACCCCTGGGAGACACAGAAGAGATTCTGTGTCTCCTCCCCACCCGTAGGGCCACTTCCTGCTCCGATGGGGAAAACGGCCCCAAGTGGCCTTCCCCACATTCGGGAAGGCCGTGTATGAAAGGGGAGACTCTCCCCTTTGATACTAGGCCTTCCCGAACGCGTTTCCTGGCCCTCGATCGCAGTACAGCACAGGCCAGGAAACGCCACTAGACACCAGGGATTTCACTTGTGGAGGTCGGCCCCCCTAGGAAACGGGCCACCCCCCCCCCGGCCATATTTTTTTATTTAAATGTTTGGGCCCCCTGGGGGGGAGCGCGCGCGATCGCGCCACCCCAGGGGCTTATTTTCTTTTCTTTTTTTCTTAAACCGAAATTGACAGGGGGTCGCCCGTAGGGCCATATTTTTTACATGTCAATTTTGGGCCCCCCTGGGGGGCCGCGATCACGCCACCCCAGGGGCTAATTTTGAAAAAAAACAAAAACGAAATTGACAGGGGGTTGCCCATAGGCAGGGCGACCCCCTGTGAGGGCAATTTTTTTTTTAGTAGTTGTAGGGTTTCCCTGGGGACCATTTTGGCCCCAAGGAAACCCTACAACTACCCAAAAAAAATATATATACATATATATATATATATATTTATACATATAGATAGATATGCCTATCTACATGGCAATATCTATATAGAGATCTCTATATATATATATATATATATATATATATCACTTTTGTCAGTGCATGTGTGGTTTCCCTGGGGGCTGCAATCGGCCCCCAGGAAAACCAGACCCATATATAAAAGTGATCTATATATATATATATATATATGTATATATATATATATATATATATGTGTGTGTGTATATATATATATATGTGTGTATATATATATATATATATATATATATATATATATATATATTTACCACCAGTTGTCTTGCAGTTGCAGCTTGCGTCTTCAAAGCAGTGCACATACTTCAACTGACGCATTTCAACTGTAGCTTTTAGGCAGCAATAAAGAGGTCAAGTAAGTCTTGTGATTATGTTTCTGCTACAAAAGGATCAGACTTTTGTCTAGTGGCAGTTTTAGTGCCATAAAAAAGCGTAGAAGGTTTATATGACTACTGCAAAGAGCAAATCTGTATTTTAAGTAAATAGCTGAGTACGTTAGTAAAGTCAACCACTACCTGTGCTATAATACAAATGAAATGTATGTGCGGGGTGGGGGGTGGCTATGGAGAGATGAAGAGCACTTTTGCTGGGTGGTATAAGGGAATCTGAGGAGGAGGACATGGAAGTGGGAGCACCAATAATGATTGTTGGACTGGGCGCAGGAGGTGCTAAAGACTGTGACGAATGGTATGTGACAAGGTGTTTGAGTGTCTTGAAAGAAGACTTGCTGATTGAGGGAAGAAGCGCAGGTAAGGTGGCCTCTACTGTTGCACGTATCACACACACACACCAGCAATTTTGTGACTGTCTATGTAGGCTAGCGTTTTAGAGCAACAGTTTAGCCAATAGCAGAGATGGCATCTTGATGAATGACTCCTGCTGACGTCACTCTGGTTAGAGAGAACAGCTCTGACATAGGATCAGAGACTGAGACAGCAGATACTGAGACAGGATCTGAGGGATAGGACAATGGCGCAGACACTGGGAGTGATTTTTCAGTTGGAGGAGTCCCATTGGATAATTCCTTCCAGTAAATTGTGAGGGAGGTGATGAGGGCAGTTCTGTTGTCCCTTCGCAAGCACATCTGTGCAACAGGGCTATAGTGGGTTAGCCCAACCCAGAGACAGGTGAATGCGGGGGCAAGCACAGAGAGGGTGCTCTCTTGGGAGTTCCCCAATTTAGTTCAGCCCCAAATTCCACTGCCCATATTGTATTGTGGAGACATCAAAATTATCTACCACAAAACAAACTGGTTTTGTAAGGCAGGCACCTGTGTTTTTGGTCCTGGGTTCGGCGGCTATATAGGGAAACATACTAAACCCAAACATTTCTGGAAACTAGACATCCGGGGGAGTCCACAGAGGTGTGACTTGTGTGGATTCCCCAAAGTTTTCCTACCCAGAATACCCTGCAAAGCTGAAATGTTGAATAAAAACTCTATTTTTCTTGCATTTCTGTCACACAAACTACAGGAATATGCTGCGATCCACAAAATTCCTACCACCCAGTGATTCCTCACCTGTCCTGATAAAAACACTACCCCACTTGAGTGCCTATACCTAGTGCCTTCGTAAGGAATGGATCACCCCAGGGTCAACAGTTGCCTCATGTAAGTACCAACATTGACCGTTGTGTGATGTATTTCTGTCGCGGGCACTAGGCCTACCCACACAAGTGAGGTACCATTTTTATCAGGAGACTTGGGGGAATGCTGGGTGGAAGGACATTTGTGGCTCCTCTCAGATTCCAGAACTTTCTGTCACCGAAATGTGAGGAAAAAGTGTTTTTGGGCCACATTTTGAGGTTTGCAAAGGATTCTGGGTAACAGAACGTGATCAGAGCCCCACAAGTCACCCCATCTTGGATTCCCCTAGGTGTCTAGTTTTCAAAACTGTGCAGGCTTGCTAGGTTTCCCTAGGTGCCTGCTGAGCTAGAGGCCAAAATCCACAGCTAGGCACTTTGCAAAAAACAGCTCTGTTTTCTTTGTCAAAATGTGATGTGTCCACATTGTGTTCTGGGGCATTTCCTGTCGCGGGCACTAGGCCTACCCCCACAAGTGAGGTATCATTTTTATCTGGAGACTTGGGGGAACGCTGGGTGGAAGGAAATTTGTGGCTCCTCTCAGATTCCAGGACTTTCTGTCACCGAAATGTGAGGAAAAAGTGTTTTTTTGGCCACATTTTGAGGTTTGCAAAGGATTCTGGGTAACAGAACCTTATCAGAGCCCCACAAGTCACCCCATCTTGGATTCCCCTAGGTATCTAGTTTTCAAAACTGTGCAGCTTTGCTAGGTTTCCCCAGGTGCCTGCTGAGCTAGAGGCCAAAATCCACAGCTAGGCACTTTGCAAAAAACAGCTCTGTTTTCTTTGTCAAAATGTGATGTGTCCACGTTGTGTTTTGGGGCATTTCCTGTCGCGGGCACTAGGCCTACCCCCACAAGTGAGGTATCTTTTTTATCGGGAGACTTGGGGGAACGCTGGGTGGAAGGAAATTTGTGGCTCACCTCAGATTCCAGAACTTCCTGTCACCGAAATGTGAGGAAAAAGTGTTTTTTGGGTCACCTTTTGAGATTTGCAAAGGATTCTGGGTAACAGAACCTGATCAGAGCCCCACAAGTCAGCCCATGCTGGATTCCCCTAGGTGTCTAGTTTTCAAAAATGTGCAGGTTTTGAAGGTTTCCCTAGGTGCCGGCTGAGCTAGAGGCCAAAATCTACAGCTAGGCACTTTGCAAAAAACACGTCAGATTTCAATGTAAAAATGTGATGTGTCCATGTTGTGTTTTGGGGCATTTCCTGTTGCGTGCTTTAGGCCTACCCACGCAAGTGAGGTACCATTTTTATCGGGAGACTTGGGGGAACACAGAATAGCACAACAAGTGTTATTGCCCCTTGTCTTTCTCTACATTTTTTCCTTCCAAATGTAAGACAGTGTGTAAAAAAGACGTCTATTTGAGAAATGGCCTGTAATTCACATGCTAGTATGGGCACCCCGGCAAATAACCACTGCTGCTCAATACCTTATCCCATTTTGTAAATACAAGGGTTTTCTTGATACCTATTTTTCACTCTTTATATTTCAGCAAATGAATTGCTGTATACCCGGTATAGAATGAAAACCCATTGCAAGGTGCAGCTCATTTATTGGCTCTGGGTACCTAGGGATCTTGATGAACCTACAAGCCATATATATCCCTGCAACCAGAAGAGTCCAGCACACATAACGGTATATTGCTTTAAAACATCTGACATTGCAGGAAAAAGTTACAGAGTAAAACGCTGAGAAAAATGGCTGTTTTTTTCAGCTCAATTTCAATATTTCTTTATTCAACTGTTATTTTCTGTAGGAAAACCTTGTAGGATCTACACAAATGACCCCTTGCTGAAATCAGAATTTTGTCTACTTTTCCGGGATCCAGTATTGGTTTCACACCCATTCCTGTCACTAACCGGAAGGAGGCTGAAAGCACCAAAAATAGTGAAAATGGGGTATGATCCAGTAAAATGCCAAAATTGTGTTGAAAAATGTGGTTTTCTGATTCAAGTCTGCCTGTTCCTGAAAGCTGGGAAGATGGTGATTTTAGCACCACAAACCTTTTGTTGATGCCATTTTCAGGGAAAAAAAACACAAGCCTTCTTCGGCAGCCATTTTTTCCCATTTTTTTGAAAAAAAACTAAATTTTAGGTGTATTTTGGCTAATTTCTTGGTCTCCTCCAGGGGAACCCAGAAACTCTGGGTACCTTTAGAATCCCTAGGATGTTGGAAAAAAAGGACGCAAATTTGGTGTGGATAGCTTATGTGGACAAAAAGTTATGAAGGCCTAAGCGCGAACTACCCCAAATAGCCAAAAAAGGGCCCAGCACTGGGGGGGGGGAGGGGGGGGCATCAGTTCATGCCATACCACTTGAGGAAATGCTCTGGACCTACCAACCTCAGGGCAAAAACACTCACAATTATGGTGTTTCAGTCTATTTTATAATCTTTGATTCAGCAGAAAAGTTTCATTAGTGCTGGATTCAGGATTTACAAGAGACCTTTGAGGGCCTTTCTCTCTTGATGCAACCTGTACACTGGCTTAGCAAGGGGGTTATGGGCCCCTTCCAAGCATGAACAATGGGCCCCATACCTCAGAAGTCAGACTGAAATAGAGCCAAAATTGGGGTGCAGAGTGCTGACAGTACTGGGCCTTACTGCTGTACCATGTATTTCATTTATAATAGCCACACCTTTTGATCTGTGGCATTTCAAAAGCATGTATAATTGATAAGAATATCCATGAGATTAAAATTGCTTATAGGTATCTAGGCCTTACGATTAACAAAAACTTATTTGAATTTCTAATCTCTTTGGTTTTGTCAAGGCATTACTAAATATCTCACACAGCTTGTCAATATACCTCTCTACAGGAGAGGATGGATTTGCGGAAAAGAATGGTACACACATTTTGTGATTCATTTGATAATCTGAAATATTCTTAGAATGGAAAGAAGGGCAAGTTCTAAAGGAATCTTTGCTGATATACAATCCTGTGATACCACTTTCCATAAAAAAAAAACACATTGTTGTCCAGAATCGTACAAATCACCTTTAGGATAATTTTTGTGTATGGCAACAATTCTATTGGTCTCCTGTTCATGAAGAGCTCAACTGCTAGTATGCCATCCTCAGGTAAGGTATTAGTGGAGACGACATCCAAAGTGACCAGTAGTATATTATCTTCCCAGGAAATGTCACACAGAAGATTAAGTATGCGTTTGGGGTCTCTAATACAAGCTGGGTATCAACTGCTGTTTGAGCACTTAATGAACATTTCAATTCATTGTTTTGCATTCACTATAACATACTCAGAAGTCACTGACTTTTAATACTGGGAGGTCTGGGTATCCATGACTATCGGCCTGATTTAGACCTTGATGGTAAAACCACCAATCCACTGCAGCGGTGGACCCGAAAACACTGTCAAGTTGATGGTGTTCCACCCGCCATATTTAGATGTATTGCGGCAGAGCCACAGACCACCTGCTCTTCCTAGCCGTCAGGCTGGCTGATTCCCGCCAACCATATTGGTTACAGCCCTGCAGGCGGTGTGGTGGCGGCAGTTTACTGATAGAGGGAATTTGCTGCTGCACCCAATGGACATTGTACAATGCCAGTGGCAAAGGAATAGAGGTAAGTCACACGCACACACTGTACCTCAGCCATATGTGTCCGCTGCACAACACACTGCACACAATAATCCATTGCCATTCCAACACCACACAACACGTAAATGCCGAAAACACACATTGTCATACATCCATGACACAACACACACATTAATGACACTGTACCAACATACGACACAACCACAACAACTGACACAACTACAGAAACAAACAAACTCACATACGGGCACAACTACACACATCATGACAATGACCACCACATAACAACAACACTCACCTGAATGTTGCACACAGCAACACAACACACATCCAAACATACCCAACAACATTGAACCCACATGCAGGTGGCACACATAAAGACACACCAACATCACACACTGCAGTTCCCTCTCTCTCAACTAGCCAATCGAATTCCACAAACACATAGACACACTGTCTTACACACACAACTGGAAGCACAACATCTCAGGTACAGGTCCGGGTGTGAATGTAACGTCACTGTGAGGCCAGCATTCATTTGGCAATGAGTACTGACACCAAAATGACAGTTATATATGTGTGTCATGTACCAGTGTGTCCCCATCCAAGTCCCACACAAATGTGCTCCCAACAAATGCATGGCAACATCTATATCATAGCAGTAGTCCCGAGCTCATATGTGGTGACCACACAGCCTACACAGCCAATGCGGGTTCCCTACCTTTAAGTTCGGGGATGGGTGTGTGTTTCCTCCACGGTCCAGTGGCAGCAGCGACAGTCCAGTCCTGTCCAGTCTAAAACGGAAGTGGAATTGGGGAAAAAGGTAGGTTTGTATCTCATTCCCCCCTCCAATCCACCAACTCAGGTATGGAGGGCGGACTTCCACAGCTGGCTTGGCGTAAAGGCACATCCAAATCTGCTCGGCCGTAACAGTGCCTGGAGTTCCGCGGTCAACCCCTATTCCCAGTGCTGCTGCTGAGGCGCCTGGGGAATCTTGGCAGAGTCGGGGGGATTCGGGCGCTCTTTCGAATATGGGACTGCCAAAATTGTAGGGGGGGTGGCCCGCCAAGGTGGCGGATGGGCTTTCTATTAAAAAATCTAAGGCAGGACCATTACCGCCAAGATCTAAATCAGGCCCTTTTTCTCTTCTGTACCCCTTTTTTAAAATTCCTTTTGATTTATATACAACTATGGTGATTATTGTCACTTTGATCTTGGTGATTGTTTAACTTTTACTTATTATGATGTCATTGAAACTCACATAATTGTTATTTCAGCCCTGAAGAAATTTGCTAGTGTATTAACCATATAAAGATGAAACACATGTTGGCTAGAAAACATCAATACTTTGGATCACTATATGCGAATAAAGGGTATTAGAAGACTGAACACAAGGGACCTTTGTCTTGATTATTTGGGAGTGCTTGTGATTCTCCTCTATGTTTCGGACTATGTTCCCACAGAAGATTTTGTGGTTTTCCTTCATCTCCGAGCACCCGAGAAATAATGCAACTGACTAATTGTATTGCCTTTTTTAAGTCTATCCACTGAGTGTGTGTGCACCATATCACCCAGCTGCGTTTATTTTCATAAAGAATTATATGAAATATGGTTTATGGCTCAAAGGGACAAAGGATCTGTATTTTGCTCACTCACCCTTCTAGCAAAGATAAGAGTCACTAACAATGCAACTTTGAAGCAAGTGTTTTGACGGTCATATTTTTGCTTAAGCTGAAATGCAAGACAACTTTATTTTGGGAGGGCCATGTTCCACTCACAGGAGGAGATGACCTTCTTGCTTTTTCACAGATTTTCTTAATATCCTCTAAAAAAAGACACAATTGATAAAAATGGGTGTCCAAGAAGGACATTTTCTGTGAGCCATAACATCTGCTACAAGAAGCTTATTGGCTGAAAATTGTAAGCTCCACTTTATTAAATAAAACATTTTTGGATCAACATAGGCACCAAATACAGAATTTCCTACCTGCACATGCACCCACATTTTAGAGATCTCGTGCAGTTTGTAGATGGGATTAATTGACAGTATTAAAGGTATTCAGGAAACAGGCAGTCATAGAGATGGAAGGCTGTGAGGAATGAGTCTTCTGCCCATCCTGGGTAAGGGATCTTGCATACAAGCCACCATCTTGTGAGGTATGGACACTACCACTGACATGGCCGATCTGGGGCGCTGAAGATCGTCCCTCGGCTAAACTGCTTACATTTTATTTTGACTTTCAGAGTAATAGAATGACCGGACCAAATAGGTCTTCTCTATAGACCTGGTCCTGGGTACTTTGATGATAGTTTTAGAATTTCATATACTCAGCTGCTGCAAGGAACTTTATTTGTGAGATACCAACTGCATTCCAAGCCAGTACTTTTTTGCTTCTCTGCTTTCACATTTCCCTCACCTAGTCGATTGCAGTGATGTGTAGGTTTCATACCGGTACAGGTAGCCAATGCCGAGTTTCTCTTTTGGGCCTCGACATTCCCTGTATGTTGAGATTGTTATTTGTTATGTATGATTGTGTATCACGAGTTCCAGGTTAGAAACATCTGGCTGCATGTTAAGGTAATGGGGTCCAGTCAAGCTTCTTAATTTTTCAGATGGTCTATATAAGTTACACAGTGCTTAATTTGTGCCGGTGCATACAGATGGCGAATTTATTTCTCATCATAAGAACCTGACCAAAACCAAAACAAGAACGAAAGAAAGAAAGGGAAAAACAAGAAGGAAGAGAAAGATAGGGAAACAGCGAATGGCGAGAACAAAAAAGAAAGGAAATCTGCAAGTGTGAGAGCAAGCAACAGGAAGTGTACAGTGGTGGAAGAACACGAATAGATGTAATCAAAGCTAGGCAGCCTTCATATATGACAAACATTTGTCAGTGTTGACAGATAGCTTCTATGAAAGAAACAAAGCATTGGTGCTACACATGTCAGCATGAATGCATCTGCCATGAACATCTGGAGGAGAAGCAGTTTCTTTTCAGGTGAAATTGTGAGAAGATGTAGCATGAGTTTGCCCTCATTTTCCCCAATTTCTGGCACCACTGTACATGAGTTTGTACCTGCTTAGTTCCATTAATGATCTGTCCACCATGTCCATCCATTTGCTCTCTTTGTTCGGTGGTGCAGTAGAAGTAGATGATGATGGTAACTCCTTTCCGACTATGGCAACAGTAACAGTCTGGAGGATGGTTACTTTTTAGAGTAACTAAGGTCCTGCTCGGGATCACTATATATTTTATCCCTTATCATTTTAGAGTATTTCACTGAGGCAGGTGTAGGAATATTCTCCATGGCTGGTTCCAAAAGTCCTGGTACCCATGGTAATGGGGTCTTGAAGGGTTTTACAATTGTGGAGTCTCTGACATAACAAATAACCGCAGCGTCAATGTGGAGCTTTTTGGTGGCGCAGTTCACCACTTTATTGAAGATTGTTATGTCATCAATCAATCAATCAAATCAATCAAGTATTTGTAGAGCAGGGCTTGTCATCAGCAAGGGCATCCAGGCGCTTGAGGTAGGTCTCATTTGAAGAGCCAGGTTTTGAGCCGTTTCCTGAATTCAGTCAGCGAGGGGGAGGTGCTGTGGTGGAGAGATAGAGAGGGAATGAATTCCAGGCCTTGGCAGCGAGATGGGAGTAGTAGCGTCCTCCAGCACAGCAGCGGCGTGTGTGATGGATCTGTATGAGAGCCAGGTGTGTGGAGCGGAGGTTCCTGCGGGGGAGGTGAACGTGCAGGTGCTGAATCAGGTAGGCGGGTCCTTGGTCATGGAAGGCTTTGTAGGCGTGGATGAGGAGCTTGAAGTGGCATCTCGTCTGGACCGTGAGCAAGTGGAGGTCTTTCAGATGCTGGGAGATGTTGGCTCTCTTTGGCAGGTTGAGAATCAGTCTGGCGGCTACGTTCTGTATTGATTGAGCCTTTGTATGAGCTTGTTGGTGGTGCCTGCATTGAGTCAGTTGCCGTAGTCAAGCCGGCTGGTAATGAGGGCATGCTTTACTGTCTTTCTTGTGTTGATGGGAAGCCATTTGAAAAAATTTCAGAGCATGCAAAGTGTGTGGAAGCAGCCTGAGGAGACATTACTGACCTGATGTCTCATGGAGAGTTCGATGTCTAGTATGATGCTGAGGTTGTGGTTGAGGTCTTTCGGCATGGAGGTGGGACCAAGTTCGGACGGCCACCAGGAATTGTTGTTTGCCAAATGGGAGAACTTCTGTCTTGTCTATGTTAAGCTTTAAGCAGTTGTCCTTCATTCATGCTGAGACGAACTTCATGCAGTTATGGAAATTTGTCTGGGTTGAGGTGGGGTTGGCAGAGAGCGACAGGACAAGCTGAGTGGCATAGGTGATGATGCTGATGTTGTGCGATCTGACGATGGGTGCTTTGTGGATATGCCAAACACGTGACCTTAGAGTGTTTGGGATGGCCCTTTCCCAAAGAAATGTTCAAAAAATGTAGCCAAACCGTAATTTATTTCGACACAATGCCAATGGATTTTTAGAGATTTTTGAAAAGGTATTCATGTAATAGTACAAGAACGTCAGTCTTTAAACCACTTCTGCTGGGGGTTATCAAATCACGAATGGGTTCAAGAAAATATTGGAAACAATATGTCATAAATGGTGCATTGTTGACGTGAATATTCAAATAAAATTGGCTAAAAACGGGACATAGCTCTGAAGGGGCAGTCATAACGTATCCCATGTCTCTGACACAGTACCCAGTCAAAAGCATTATTTCCTTATGGAAGAAAATGGCGTCCTGGCAAATCAAACACACGGGCATTTTAAAATGTCACTGTCAAAGAGTACCTGTCAGCACACTATAATAAAAGACGTTTTAACACTGGTTTGTGCAGTTTTCTGAAGATCAAATACCTATCTGAAAATAAATACCAGTGCAGCCCACAAAAAAGAGTTAAAAAGTCGAACTGCCTGGTAAGAGTGGACAATTTTAATCAAAGGTAACAGACAACAGATTTTAATTAGTAGAGGAAATTAATGAAAGAGCTACAAGGGTCAGACATTTCAAGACAGCAAAAGTTATCTGATACATTGCCCTGTCAGAGCACAGGAAGAAGTGCAGGGCCAAGTATCAGTGACGAGAGGGAGGGGGTCACCAGGTGTCTGTACACATTTTCATTGGCAAGAAATCTTTATTTATTAAGAAAGTTTTAACAACACTTACTTCTTGTTTTACTGTACCTCAGAACACAAGATTCGCATAATTTATGTAGCTCTGGTTATAGGTGAGCCGGAAAGTTCCCTTTTCTGTTTTTTTCCGAGGCACATGTACTCTAGTAAGGATTTCAGGCTTGGGTTACACAACCCAGGGCCTTGCACTCTAAGGGTCTGCCTCCATGTTTCAGTCTTTTATTGGTTCTACCAATGATGTAGATCAGAAAGCTCTGTGAGGGTCATAGTGGAGTGCTAATTTCGCATGTACATAATCATGTTTTGTGTACAAGAAAGAGAACCTTGAATGTTGTTCTCACCTATGCCGGGAGCTAGCACACGGCTTTCCGGGCAGGTTTTAGAAGATCTCTCCTGAGGTTTAGAATCTCTATAGCCTAATAATGACTTTCTTTGGCTCTCTAGTGCAAGTGATGTTGCCAAAACTGCCATTAGATTTGTGCTTCCAATAGTATGAGTCATAAGAAAACATTGGCCCACGTTTACTAAAGTTGTGCGCTGACACTAGCCCAATACAATACAACGCAAAAGATGGTGTCTATTTAATACCATTGTAAGTGACCATGCGCAGAGGGCCAAAGTATGTTGTGCCATGCGAGCCCCCAGCACAAACCTTAGTAAATGTTGGCCATAGTATGACACATTAATCGTGCCCTGCCATTTTTAACCAGAAACACGAAGCTTTCAGATACTTGAGGTCTCATTTAGAGTTTTGAGGATATTGAAAATCCTCTAATATCTAGAGGAAACTCTAAATAGAATGCCCTGGCTGAATTTTCTCCACAGCAGGGATAACAGTCAAGGACATTCTGTGGGTGGGTTATATTCCGTATTTCAGTTTCTTTCAGAAATTTGAGGATTCCCAGTACCCTCCAACGTCTGAGGACCCCAAACTTTTCATTTTAGCAGAGCAAGTATGAACTGAAAAATTCCAGCATGGAATGTGCTACTGACCAAACGTATAACCAATAACATGGACATGTGGCAACTATGAAAAAGGTCATTTTTGTATTGCACTAAAATGACCACAAGGAATAGCTCACTTATGTGCTTCAAATTATATCCTTAAACAAACGTTTCTGTCAGTAGAATGGAGAATTGTTTTCCTGTGGCTTCTTGGGTATAGCACATCACATGTTGGTCCTTTAGTAGAGTACAAATATTGTGTTTTTGCAGAAGCAGGGGGTTTGTGACTGGCCTGTGGAAGGCTAATGCTGCTGTTGAACGAAACCCAAGGAAAATGCCTGTGGCCCAGGGAGGAATAGCACTGTTTCTGCATCAAAAAACTCCTGAAATAAAGGTGTGCTGGGCATAATTTAGGGCCTTATCTATTGTTTTTCAGACATGGTGCTAGATTAAGTATGTGCTGGATATTTCATCTGCCATATTAGCAATGCATTGTAGTGAATAGCACCTTTAATAAGATGAAATGGTCACCTTTAGTGTTTTCTAAAGCAGTTTAGAAATGCAGCAAAGATATTGGGCCAGATGTAGGTAGGCTTTTGCACCTCGCGAACGGCGAAAAACGCCGTTTGCGAGGTGCAAAAGCCCTCAAGCGATGCAGAAACACATTTTGCGAGTCGGAACCGACTCGCAAAATGTGTTTCCGACTCGCAAATAGGAAGGGGTGTTCCCTTCCTATTTGCGACTCGCACCGCGATTTAAGTTGATTTGTGACCGCGAAAGCGGTCGCAAATCAACTCACAGTTACCATCCACTTGAAGTGGATGGTAACTCATTCGCAAAGGGGAAGGGGTCCCCACTTGACCCCTTCCCCTTTGTGAATGCTCACAAAATTATTTTTTCAGAGCAGGCAGTGGTCCTATGGACCACTGCCTACTCTGAAAAAAACCGAAACAAAAGGTTTCGGTATTTTTTTCTATTTGCAGCTCGTTTTCCTTTAAGGAAAACGGGCTGCAAAGAGAAAAAAAAAAACTGCTTTATTTAAAAGCAGTCACGGACATGGTGGTCTGCTGTCTCCAGCAGGCCACCATCCCCGTGAGTGCCTAGACTCGCTATGGGGTCGCAAACTGCGACCCACCTCATAAATATTTATGAGGTGGGTCTTTGCGACCCCATAGCGAGTCGCAGAAGGTGTCTGAAACACCTTTCTGCATCGCGAATTGCGAGTTGCAATTTGTGTTCTACCTACATCTGGCCCATTGTCTTAAAGACTGCAGGCTTAAGTGGCCTATGGATTTTTTAGGAGAGCACTTACAATCACTGCCTTCAGGTGAGGTCTAAAGGAGTGAAATCTGAACAATACAGGCATTACGCATGTTTTGAATGACAGGGTCAAAAGTAGTACAATTTTTATAGGATCTTAGTAGGGCAAATACCTTTAGGGGATCCTGAAGATTAACCCCCGCCTCCAAAGCAGAAAGTACTGCAACTCATCAGCACCATGCTCACACTCATTCTGAACTCCTCCCCTTCTTCTGTGACCTTCCCAGACGATTGGAATTATGCAGCTGTTTCCCATTGCTGAAGAAACCGTCTGTGGACCCTTCAACTCTCGCCAACTACAGACCGATCTCCCTGCTGCCATTCCCAGACAAGGCCTTAGAGAAAATCATCAACAAACGCCTCACTGAATACCTTAACGACCACCAACTCCTTGACACCATTCAGGCTGGCTTAAGACTCAACTACAACACGGAAACAGACCTCATCGCAGCCATGGATGACACCTGCATGTCCCTGGATGGAGAACACACGGTGGCCCTCATCCTTCTGGACCTCTCTAAAGTATTTGACACAGTCTCCCACCTGATCCTCAGCAAAGTATAGGTGTCCGTAGACACAAGCACTATATTGCCTCAGAGGTAGAAGGGCGGTTCCATAGATAAACGGTGGAGGTGATAGGTAAAGAATGGGACAATTACAGTAGATTTTGTATCATTTGCAATACACATATTCACATAACATTACAAAAGGTATGAGGACCCTGTAGATCAGTAATGCTCAAAGTATGGCTTGTGGGCCACTTGGCTCTTCTGACCTTCACATGCGGCCCTCTGCTAAACAACTGCGCTGGCCTGTTGTTTACTTAAGGGAGCACTAACTTCCAGAAAGCTGTTAAATAAATGGGCAAGTACCTATTTACAAGATAACTGAAATAAAAGAAAAGAAGCAAAAGAAATGTCATGCACCATTTAACTTTAGGAACACTTTTATTTATAGGACATTTTGCAACAAAGGTGTAAAAAATGACAGTCTCTTCAAAATTCAAAAAGTTTATTAACATGCAAAGGTGTTTTACTTTAGTACATAGGATTATATATCAGTCTTTTGAGAAGTATTTTTTAAAACTGATAGTTTTCAAAAATGAATGTATAAACATTTGTGGCTCCCCCACCCTGACAAAAATGCCAATAGTGAACTAAGTAGCAAGTCAGTTGTCGTGTTGAACCCTGTGGGTGGCCTGGGTTCTTGTTATACATGGACAACGGTAGAGTTTATTGAATCAAACACATAGAAAGTTTTGTATTGTGCATATACTGAACACATATATTTCAAGGTGTTTTTACATGTGGAATGAAGGAAAGGGAGGCACAGTGAAATAAAATAACTGCCTAGGATCTCACACATGGTTAAATAGGGAAGCTGGGATTGATTGTATATTTTTTGTTTTATATAGTGCAATTAGTTTTCATTCCAATTCAATAATGAAGTTACTTCTTTTTTATCACTTGACTCTTTCGAAGTATTGATAGCAAGTAGAAAAGGTTGGTTGAGGGATAGCGATTCAGATACTGCATAACTCAGTATTGTCAATCTGTGACTCTTCTAGAGACTAGGGTGTTACATTAGAGAGTAGTATGGAACGAAATCTTCAAAATAACTCCATGACTCACTGACCACACAATGTACATAATTCTCTTCCCCAGCGTCCACCTTACCTCTCACCCAGGACCGTAAAGCCCTACTCCCCCCCTCACTGGCATCAATGCCGCCCTTGGGCACACCACACACCATATTTTGTGGCCCCTGGGAAAATGTTTGTGAGTACCCATGATGTAGATGAATTGTGTGTCTAGAATCACACATTTATGGCCTAACAAGATTGAACAGTGTATAAATCCTAACCACGACCAGTGCTCCCAGACACTAAGGGCCTGATTACAACTTTGGAGGAGGTGTTAATCCGTCCCAAAAGTAAAGGTAAAGTGACGGATATACCACCAGCCGTATTACGAGTCCATTATATCCTATGGAACTTGTAATACGGCTGGTGGTATATCCGTCACATTTGGGACGGATAAACACCTCCTCCAAAGTTGTAATCAGGCCCTAAGTGCTAGTGTCCACAATTGACATTCACCTTTAGCATCAGTGCTACCAGTCACAGTCACATTCATTACCAGCATCACTGGCAACGCTTCCAGTGACCATCAGTGCAGAACTCACTGTCACCATCAGTGAAATAAATCACTGTAGCCATCAGTGACCGAAATCACTTTCACTATCAGTGAAATAAATCACTGTTGCCATAATGGGCAGAAATCACTGTCACTGTCAGTGCAAGAAATCACTTTCACCATCAGTGCAAGAAATCACTTTCACCATCAGTGAAAGAAATCACTGTCGCCATCAGTAGTAGAAATCACTGTGACCGTCAGTGCAAGAAATCCCTTTTACGATCAGTGAAAGAAATCAGTGTCGTAATCAGTGGCAGAAATCAGTGTCACCATCAGTGAAAGAAATCACTGTTGCCATCAGTGAAAGAATCACTTTCACCACCAAAATAGTAGCTGTGATTTAATCACCATGGGTTCTATCAGGTTCCCTATCACAATCACTCCAAGTGCTTACAGGCACCCTCAGCACCAGCTCTCCAGTCACAGTCAGTGCCAAAACCCTCTGACACATCAGTTTACACTGAGTCATAAATCAGAAGCACCAGTAGTAGTATTCAAGTCACCAGCTTTAGTGGTGCTCTCAGTTACCACCACTACCAGCGCTCCAAAGCACCATCAATCGCCGCGCTCTTGTCACCAGCAGAACTACTCAGACCCACAATCAGTAATACCAGGGCTCCCAGCAATCACCAGCAGCATCAGCCCAGACACCTATAGTATTGATCCCATTGAACACATTAGCAGGGCCTCCAATAACCACCAAAACCAGAGCTGAAATAACCACCAATACGAGTTTCCCTGAAAATGACAATACCAGTGCCCCTAGTAACCACCAACACCAGCTCTGTAAATATACACCAATACTAGCACCTCCAATAACCACAAAACTAGAACCACCAAAGCAGTGCCCCCAATTAATACCAGTACCAATGATACAATAACCACTAAACCATGCCCCCTATTAACTACAAATACCAGCACTGCTAATACCCACCAATACCAGTGTCCTCAAAAACTACAATACCAGTGTTTTAATAACTACAGTCACCAAAAATTACAGCTTACACATCAGTACCTGGGTCCATTACAGTGCTCCCAGTCACCATGAATCCCATGCCCCCATAAACCACCAATAACAGTGCTTAATTTACCACCCGTGCTAGTGCCCTATAACCAGCAATACTAGTGCCCATAATAACCACAAAGCCAGTGTCCCCAAAAAACACCAGTACCAGAGCTCCTAGTCATTATGAATCACAGCGTGCCAGGGTTGTGTTTTGGCACTTCTGCTTTTCATTATCTATAGGAACAAATAGAGCACCCACTTGTCTATTTCTACCAGGGATGTACTGAAAATTGCTAATTCATTCATCTCAGCATTATTATATGACGATGATGCTAGGAAGCCCCATGCTTTGTGCACTCTGGTAGACATGTTAACAAACAATAGGAAATCACACCTAATGGCCTGTGGACCAGGCAGGAGAAATCTGTCGTCCCTAAAGCTGCAAGATCATTCCCTGAGCTCTACACAGAAGTTTTGCTTCTCGGGTGTTACCTTTGATTCTTCCAATTCTTGGCAACCCCAAGTGAATACAGCACACATGAAATTAGGGTGGGGCAGCCCAGTCCCTATTCAATCTTATTCGGAGGGAAGGTAGGGGCACCATTTTCCCCCTACATCAGGATTTTTAATTTGCAGTGTGTCCCTACAGCTATATGTGGATTGGGGATTTGGGGGTAACGTAATGTTTCCTCCATGCAGGTGGGAAAAAACAGGATCTGCAGGCCTTTGTTGAACCTTATGCCTACCAACCCCCATTTTAAACTACACTCTGAACTTAATATAGATGATGTCTCAGCCAGTGCTTGAAATGGAAAAATTAAAGTGCAGGTACTCTGTGCCGGAGTACCTGCTTGTTTCCGAGAAGTGCCGGTACTCTCCAATGAAAAGTATTACGATTTTCTTGAGATGTGCCGGTACTCTCCCCCTCAAAATAAAAAAGTGCCGGTACTCAGTACCGGACAGTACCGGCCCATTTAAAGCACTGGTCTCAGCTAGATTTACATTGGCCCTACTACTGCTCTGGGTGTGTGTGGATTAATACTGAAGCAAGTTTTAATAGAGAAGTTATTTTAGATTTTCTGAGTTTAGACAAGGGTCTTTCCATCCCCTGGTTAAAATATATTAGTAAGTTCTTCACTGACAATTGTCTCCCCCAGAGATGTTTATTGCCCCTGATACATTAAGTAAGCATGATAAGAGGCTGGTAAAGTCTTGCCATGCAGATTCTAGTCTCTCCCAAAGAACGGAGGTTTTTAGTAAGCACTCTTTTTGTACCTCTGAGCATTTTATCTAACTCTGGAGCTCTCTCTGTGGGAGAGGTCCCTTCTTTTTAGATTCAGGGCAGGTGCAGTGTGGGGTCGTTTGTGCTTTTCTGATGGGGCGACAGTGTGGGTCAGCAACTTACCAGCATGTCCTTGCGACGGGCTGAGTAATCCTTGCTGCGTTTTATGTTTTTTTGTAAATGTTATCATTGTGTCTTTCAATTCTGCCATAAGCATGTTTTGGAATAATTTGCTTTAAAGAAATATAGCGAGGCCCTAATGTACCTTTAGATGTTAGGCAGTCCTGATATCTGTTTCATCGTTTGCTGCTTCCTGATAATGTCCATACGAAGTAGGAAATCGATGGAGGAGTAATGGCAGTGGAGGTAGTTCACTGCTTAGTAAATGCACTTTATGCTGTAGCTCACCCTGCACTGAAGCAATATTTGTAACTGTTTTGGTAGCAATGTTTTAAAGCTCTTTTTCACAGTGCTCCTTGTAACCATCACTGCCAGTGCCCTGGAGGATCTCCAGTAGGAATGCCCCAGCTACCACCAAATGTTAGTGCCACCATTAGGCACCACGTGAGTGCCCCTAATAACCATCAACACCAGTGCTCCAAGTCTATATGAATGCTAGTGTCCAAAATAAGGTCCAGTACCACTGCTCCACTCAGCACTACCATCAGCCCCCCAAGTAACCAATGATAACTGTTGTCCAGAGACCACCAGAGCCATCACTAACAAACAATTACACTGCCATACACCACCATCGACACCAGAGCTCTTCATCAACGTAAATACTAGTGCCCTAAATAGCCATCAATTCCAGTGACCCACTCACCCCCCAGTACTTGTGCTGCCCCTCAAAATGGTTCCACTTTGCTGTAAAGTGACGATACTTCTCCTCGAAGGCCACTCTGGATTGAAACCGTGCATAGTTTCCACTTAAAATGCCCAATATTAAATAAAGCACTAAACAGCAGCATTTAAGCGGTTTGAATGTCATGGGTGGCCTCCAGACACTATCCGAGATGCAGAGAGGCATTGTACACTTCCAGGCCATAATTCTAGTGCCATAAAATTAACCGGTGCCTTAATCTGAGGCTCCCTTTGAGGTTGAGGGCGTCCCCGCCCCCTCCGGGCCCGAGGACTCCATGGTGGTCAGTGACATAACGCATAATGGTGCCCCCCTGCAGAATGTGTTGAGGGGTCCCTGAGAGTCCGTTACCTCGCAGATATTTCATAGACCTGTCACTGAATCTGCAGCCCCTGAGAAGTGCCCCCCACGTCTGTGTTGTGTCCCTTGTGTTGCCCTATCCCGATCCCTGTTTTAAAAGTTTAAATGTTGATATAAACGAGACGTCAACCTTATTGATGATAAAAATGAGGAAAATTTGGTGAAAAAATCTTTTCACGCAAAAACAGTGTCTAAAGACATAGAGTGACGCTTGTCAAATCCGGTCATTTTACGGATCAATTCAAGCATGCTTAATTATAACATGATTTTCATCATTTTCATGGTTCACAGCCGCCGAAAAGAAATACATTTTTTCCAACAGGAACATATTTATCCCCATTTATTCCCCTGCTCAACGGCTTGACACTAATCTAAGATGACTAAAGTAAACTGTGCTTACATAATGTAGATACATTCCACGTGACTCACTGAATACTGATCCAGGAAAAGCTCTGGCACCGGCTGGAGTGTAGGCCAATGGTGTTATGTTCAGTCACATATAAATAATGGCTCTTATAAAGGGGTCAGACAGTGTGCAGAAACAAAATGTCTCCGTATCCGGTGCTGCGTCTCAAAAAAGAGCCGACAAGAGGCATTCTAGAATGTCGTTTTGTTTGATGACGTCTGCTTGGGTTTTGAGACCACCCCCCGATGACGTTATTCACTGGATGTCCCCTTTAAGCTGGGCTGGGGAACACGGGCACAGCATGCACCACGCACATGCTCAGACTGCTGGAGGGCGAATCAAAAGGGGTTCTCACGCTCGGGTGGGCACTTGTTACCAGTGTTATACATAAGGCTCTACACATAGAGCACTTGTTGATGTCTTTCCTACTATGTCACATAACGCTGGCAGCCAATAATGGAGTAACATTGTGCAACCACCACGGCTACTGCCTTGTCAGGGTCATCCTGTGGCAATCAAGTGCCTTGTTATTGCTTTTGACCTCCACGAGGTACAATAGTGGAAATGTAGTAATTGCTTTACTGAATAACAACTTCAAAACACCCAGGGAGACCCATAAATTATGAACCAGTCTCTCCCCCCTCCAATTCTCTGCCAAAGAGGTTGAAGGGTATTTGTGATGGAGCAGGTACAAGTGCAGCCGGGAGGATCACCACAGTACAGAGGTGGCAGACTTCAGGCTCCAGGTGAATGTTCACTAAAAATGCTTTACTTGGCAGGAGACAAGTTCAAGGCGAGTCCGCTGACCCGTTCCATGTTTGGCCCAGTTCCCTATGTGACTGTGGAATCTGGCAAGTGTCAAGGTGCTGAAGGACCTGGAGAATGAAGGGCCAGATGTAGCAAAGGATTTGCGCCTCGCAAACGGCGAAAATCGCCGTTTGCGAGGCGCAAATGCCTCTTTGCTATGCAGAAATGCATATTGCGAGTCGGGACCGACTCGCAATATGCATTTCCGAATCGCAAATAGGAAGGGGTGTTCCCTTCCTATTTGCGATTCTGAGTGGTATGCAATACCATTTGGTGTTGCAGTTACCATCCACTTCAAGTGGATGGTAACCCACTCGCAAATTGGAAGGGGTCCCCAGGGGACCCCTTCCACTTTGTGAATGGACCCACAAATATTTTTCAGGGTAGGTAGTGGTCCAAAGGACCACTACCTGCCCTGAAAAAAAACCGAAACTAAAGGTTTCAGTATTTTTTTTAAGTGCAGCTCGTTTTCCTTTAAGGAAAACGGGCTACACTTTAAAAAAAAAAACTGCTTTATTTAAAGCAGTCACGAACATGGAGGTCTGCTGACTACAGCAGGCCTCCATGTTTGCGAGTGCCTAGACGCGCTATGGGGCCGCAATTTGCGACCCACCTCATGAATATTCATGAGGTGGGTCATTGCGACCCCATAGCGAGTCGCAGTACGGTGTCTGAGACACCGTACTGCATACCAATTTGCGAGTTGCAAATTGCGAGTCGCAGGGACTCGCAATTTGAAAGTCGCAAATTGGTTATTTGCTACATCTGGCCCGAAGTGAGGATCCAAGTGAACCAAAGGAATTGATCAGCAAAGCTCCAGCATTAAATTCTCTGGGAACTGTTGTTGGAGTGTAGTTTTTATAATCAAAATTAACATGAAATGTATGCGAATTAATGCATAATGATGCCGCATAGAAAATGTGTTAATGTGCTTTTACTAAACGTGCGTGTGAAATGTGCCCACGGGGAGTGGCCACCAATGTATACGATGATAAACAAAACTGAATAATAATGAAATATTAATGTACTAATGTGTGATTTTGTATTAGTATTAAGAGTTATATGTTAAAGTTTTGCTAATTAATCACTAGGCCTTAGTTAGCATAAGTTGGGCCTAGCTGCTCAGTTTCATACTGAATGTGTTTTTCTAACGTGCAATGTGCTGACTTGCTGAAGGACATGTAACCGTATTTTTCCAGAAGTTAGAAGATGTGTGTAACCGTAGTAAATTCTTTCTCATGAGACTCAGATTGCTCAAGGAGACATTCTTGCAGAATGCAAGTGCAAACTTGCAACAGGTACAAGGTCGCCCAAACTGGTATAGACAATGGAACTACTGACTGAGACTGTGAGAGGACCGTGCAAACATGAAATTGTTCCTGACAGTCTACCCGTTGGAGATGTCAATTACAGGAGCCAATGAACTACTTGGGAACTGTATTAAGGTGACAATCTTAATGAGGTGACAGGTTAATAATTGGATGGAAATACGGAGGCGCCAAATTTTGCCCAATTGGAAATTAGGGGACTGTATGACAAGATTGATATAATCCTTTGACACAAGGAGAAATCAGCCATTACGTGCCTTTTTGCTATTACCCAGCCACTTTGTCACTCTGACTTTGTCCTGCCTGATTCGTACTTTTCCTCCTTATGAGGGAAGTGTCCCTTATTACCTGTCTTGCTGAACTTTGCTGTGTTTCCTGGCCGATGGCGAATCAACTGCTGTCCTGAGAACGAAGACTGACTCTGTATGCTGACCCATTACAGAGGGTAACTATATAATGATGAAATAGTAATTGTCTGTTTGCCTTTTCTTCTAGGTACCAACTGCTATATTTTGATGGATACCATAGTTAGATGTTTTCTAAATTTGTGTTGCTAAATTGTTTTGCATGAAGCCCAACATGCTAATGCTAATTCGAGGTTAGTTGAGGAGTTCACTGAACGGACGCAAATAGACAAATGACTGAATCTATGCTTTGTTGAATAATGTGCTAATGATACTCTGCTAAAACTAATCCATGTTGGCGTCGTGTTTTGTTCTAATGTTTATGATCTTTGCCTTGATGAAGTCTTATTCAAGTTGCCATATTGTGACATTGCTGATGTGTTTTTTGGTATTGAGACTATTAAACGTACTCGTAGAAGTGTAATCAATAGGGAATAAATATCATAAATCTTACTAAATCTGGTGTAGTTATTCGTGACTGAAAGGTCATGGTGGTTTTCGATTCCTACCAATGTCACTCTCTGAGCTGAATCGATTTGTTATTGTGAATGTTGTTGATGTTATTGATCTATTGATTGGCATGTTGATTAATTGCTTCGTTCTAAGGTGTCTTCAATCAGGGTCCAAAGATTCATTGGCCTAAAACGAGTCCCAGACTAATTAAATTATCTAGAAAGGGACGCGTTATCAGTTCTAGTAGCAGAGGACCATTCTGGCCCTTTGGGGGCCCTAGGACGAGGGACCATTGTTTTAAAATTGTTTTTGGAATAATGCAAATTGGAGGTATGATGCGGCCCTAAGTCCCCAGGACTTTCCCGGAATCTCGGAGCTTGCCTAAGTGAGTTGGGTATGTTCTCGGCATTCTAGTGATAAGTATGTGTGACGTGGAATTTGCACTTGCTCAGCTTATGCACATTGCAGGTGAACTGTGAGGTTTGTGAGAATTTAGGCCAGGTAATGTTTTAGTAGGAGTGGGCGTACTCCGCAGTATGAGAGTAGGGAAGTCGGCAAACTTCATGTAAGTGTGGCGCTTTGTGCTAAAAAATTGTCCACATGGTTGGTTGGTGATGTACGGACCCGGCGTGGTCTAAGACTCCGGAGTATATTGATAAGTGTATGAGACACTTGGTTTATGTTGTAATTTGCGCGGTTCAAATAGGTCAATCAGGCGTGGTTGACGAGTCAAGTTTGAGTCAAAGTGTATGAGTGAAACCTTCGATGGAGATTTGGCAAGTTCTAAAGTGCACTAGGACGAACCATTGACAAGTCGAGAGTGAAATTTGCGGGTCAAATTTTGCTTGCGGGTGTGGAAGCTGAGAAGGAGAGAGTAGCAGCTGAGGCTTCAAGTGAAATCTCTGTAAAGTTCTTAAGCGATTGTGTTACCCTTCCTGTAGTAAACCGGCAAATTTGGGTTTTGTTGTTAAGGTGCTCGCAATATATTGCATTCGTTTTGTGTGGATCCTGAGTGAGGAAGACAAGCCGCCAGACTTTGTCAGCCGCAGTGTGTGTGAGTGTAACGTCATTGGAGCTGCGCTGGGATAGGTCAGGTGCCGAGAGGGGTCGCGCACGGATTGTCAGCCGTCCGTGAGAGGCAATTGGTTGAGAAGGTAGGCGAAGAGTGTTCTGGGAATTAAAGTCACTTCCTGATTAGATTCTAAACAAAATAAAAGACACAAAAATGAAGTTTTTCAAGGCTTTAAAGAGTGCTTTGAGGGGAGATACATATATCACCGCGAGTGTGGGGGAGCCTGCACCACCAGAGGATACTCCAGCTTATGCCGTAATGGAAGAGAAGGGAGTCACGCCATGTCTTTGGCTAAAGCACTGGTGCAAATTAACAGAGAAAGAAGGGTGTCTGGCGCTTCCAGAGAATGGAACCTTTAACATAGGGGTTTTAGAAAATTTGCGGAAAGCATTAAATGAGCAAAAGCCGCCTCCGAGACCAGCTTAGTTTGAGGCGTTAGCAATTTGGAAATTAATGGCCATACGACAGAGGCAACAGAAATTCGAGAGGAAAATGAGGAAAGCAGAAAAGACTCTAGTGGAGGCTAGATGGGATAGTGAGACCAGGATGTGGAGAAGAGAAATAATAGACGGAGTCAGGATGTTTCCGGCAATAACTCAAGAGGCCGAAACACAGGGACGGAAGGCCACTTGCAAAAAAGACAAGGGCTCTAGTAAGCAGAAGGAGACTCAGAAGTCTTGGGCAGATGCAGCTGATTCAGATGATGATGAGTTTCTTAATCAGTTGTTATATGATCAACCACCGCCATATGCCATAAATGATAATAGACCGAGTACTAGTGCAGGTCCTGTAAATTCGATACAAAATCAGGGAATCACAAGCGCAGTACAGGCAAATAATATTACCACAACAGTTCTGGTGCAGAATGGTGCTAGTGAATCCCCTGCACCTGAGACGCAGATACAGTTGCAGCCACCACCAATTCATAGGCTCTACCCTGATGTCCCAGTATTAGAGACGACTACGAATTTGATGGTGCCGCCTGACCCGATATACACGGGATCAAAGTTAGTGCAGATCGAGCCAACTCCACATTTGCTGCCACAGCAACAGATGGTTCCGAATTATACTTCGGTCACAGGACCGCAGTCGGTTACAGCGCCTATAATGAATCAAGCTATGGGAGTAAGTGCTCCACCGGGATTGGGAAACAGACAGGCACCAGCTGCTATATCATTGCCGATTACTGTTGGTCCGCCAGTACCGCTGTATGCGCAGGCCAAGCCTAGTGTATGCGATCAAGGAGTAATGACTCAAGAGGTGTTAAGAAGAGGGTACACAGGAAGCTCTCAAGGGATGACACCGGGAGAATAGACAGCCGAGAGGTCTAAATCCTTGTTGGACTTCAGTCCGATTGGGGTTACTTTAGAGACCATGAGACAAGCAGGTTTGGGTCTACTGGCTCCACAGGTATTGAGTGCGAATACGTCACAACCACCGATGGTGCAGGCTGGAAATATCTCGTTGCAAGGTTTGACTGCGCAACAACTGAATGAATGGTTAGACAAGCTTAACACTCTGCAGACTACTCCTGCGACAGCAGAGCGATCAGAAAGAGAGGAATACCTGAATTTTGTGAGATTGGGGGTGGAAGCAGCGGAGCTAGTTGAGGGAACTATGGGAGTGAACAGGTTAGAATTATACACTGAGGCAGAATTGAGGTATCTGTGCCTGAAAATAACCAAAGAGGTGAGTAAGGTGCATCAGCGGTTAGCGAACTTGGCAGACAAATACGGCATAGATTTAGACAATACTAAGCATCTGAAGAGGAGTTACAGGTTAGACTTCGAGCCTAAAGACTTTGATCACATGAGATCTACTGGGATGAAGGCACACCTTAAGGAGATACTACAGAGTGCTCAAGTTTTCGGAGCATTAGAGAAGTGGGAAGGCAGGTGGGCAAAGAAGAGAGATAAAAGGAAAAGTGACTGCTTGGAGCCTCAACAGGCGAAAGCTGTGCCAGACACGGGAACAATAAAAATTTTACCGATTAGGGAAACAGCTGGAGGGGTTCTAGTTCATGTACCGTGGTCTAGAGGTGACATTTTGTCATTCACAAATGAGTATCCCAGGTTGAGGGAAAAGCCGATAGAATGGTATCAGCAGACCAACAGGTTTGTGAAGCTTGCGAAATGTCTTTGGGAAGACTTGAATACCCTCTTTGAGATTATAGTCCCAGCTGATTTGTGGCTTGAGTGCAAGAGGAATGTGGATTGGCCGACAGAGGAACCGGCAAGGGACAAGATTACTGGAGCACCGTCTCCTGAAGTAATGAGGTATTACTATAAGGTGATTGAGTTTTTGAAGCAGAAAGTGTCCCCGAAATTACTGATTGGCAGAAAATTGATCGAACGGCACAAGAAGGCAAAGAGTCGATACATGCTTACTATGAAAGGTTGTTAAAGGCATTCAAACACTACAGTGGCACGGAGGTCATAGAGCCGAAAGACATGAATCATCTTGTATTCAGGTTTGTTGAAGGATTGAGGCCGGAGATTAGTCAGATGATTAAGAATCATTTGATCTGTTGGCAAGCGAAGCCGATTGACGAGGTGTTGCAGTATGCAAAATACTGTAGTGACGCGATTGAATTGAAGCAGAGAAAGCTAAAAGAGAAGGTGATGGTTATGCAAATCAAGACAGCTCAAGCAGGGATGCAGGGAAATGGCGTGCAGCAGATGGTACAGCAACCGCTAGGGAACGAGATATTCCAGACGCAACCGAGAGGCAGAGGTCGAGGAGGTTTTGTGAACTGTGGTCCAGATTTAAATACGGTTGTGGTTCAAAACGATGTGCAAGGGATGAAAAAGATGTCACCATGCCATGCGTGTGGGGTGGGACATTGGAAGCGTGAATGTCCGATGATGGTGCAGGATGGTGTTGTTCAACAAAGCAATGATGTCAGTACATTTCAAAATGTGAGGGGTCCAAGAATGAGGGGTCCGAATCCGAACTTCCAGAATAACATGGTTCAGATGCAGGGTCTCCAGCCCATGCACCAAATGCAAATGCCACGTGTTCAACCAGCACAGGTGCAGCAAGTGCAACAGCAGATTCCCTTGGTACCTAGACAGCAAATGCAGTTGCCCTTAGCTCCGATGGGACAGCAACAGGTGATGCTTCCTCAACAGATCACAGGCCAAACAATGAGCCAAAATAATGCAGTACAACAGTTCCCATTACGTGGTGAGAATGGAATAAACAATGAATGGTCGGATGATTGTTCAGATAGTGAGGAGTGCAGGCTTGCAGCGTCCTTAGAAGTAGATCAGAGGGGACCTTATGTGCAAGGGAAGGTGATGGGTCACAAAGTTTCATTCTTGGTTGATACAGGAGCTACACGCTCTACAGTCAGAAGCGCAGAGGTTCCGAAATTGCCGCTTTTGGGGCATACAATAAAGGTGGTAGGAGTAGCAAATCAGCTCCTGACTAATCCAATTACAGATCAGGTCCAAGTTGAGATTGGTACCTTCCAGGGATTACACTGGTTTGTAGTCTGTGATTCAAGTCCCGTATCTCTATTGGGAAGAGACTTGCTGTGTAAAACAAGGTGTTCGATCACCTGTTCCAATGAAGGAATTGAGGTGCAAACAAACAGCGATGACGAAGGGGATGATGGTCAGATATCAGAACCAGAGACGGAGATTACAGATGAGAAGTACCCTTTGATAAGCTTCTTCCTGATGTTCATAGTGACTGATTTGCCAACCAAATTGCAGGGAACAGTGACAGAGAAAGTGTGGGACTTGACAGGAAAGGAAGTGGGACTGATAAAAGTAGAAGAACCAGTCAAGGTAGAGGTGAAACCAAATGCAGTGTTTCCACAGGTACCGCAGTACCACATGGCACAAGATGTCCTTATACAGGTGATGCAGATAATTGCAGACTTTGTGAAGCAAGGGGTCCTAAAAGAAGTGATGAGCACTCCATGTAATTCACCAATAATGGGACTGAGAAAGCCTTGTGGGAAAGTTCGAATTGTCCAAGATCTGAGGAAAATTAATGAGATAGTGGTAAAATGTTGCCCTATAGTGCCAAATCCAGCCGTGATCATGTTCCAGGCTCCATGTGATGCAGAGTGGTTCACAGTCGTGGACTTGTCTCAAGCATTCTTTTCGGTGCCTCTTCATGAGGACAGCCAATTTCTCTTCAGTTTCAAATTCTTGGACAAGGTCTACAGTTGGTGTTGAATTCCTCAAGGGTTTTCAGAATCGCCTTCCATCTTCAATCAGATATTGAAGAAGGATTTGGAAACATTGGAACTGCCTTTTAATTCGACTCTAGTGCAGTACATTGATGACTTGTTGATTGCGTCCAAAACGAAAGATGACTGCAGGTACGATACTATTGCCTTACTGAATCACTTGGGAAAGAACGGACATAATGTGTCCCCAAAGAAGCTACAGTACTGTCAGAAAGAGGTGAAGTACTTAGGCCATCTGATTGAGAAGGGATCAAGGAGAATCTCTAAAGAGAGAATGACAGCCATATTGCAGATGAATACCCCGGCATCTAAGAGAGGCGTTAGGATGTTTTTGGGAATGGTGGGTTACTGTCGCCAGTGGATTCCAAACTTCTCAATTATCTCTAAGCCTTTGGTGAGGTGACCGTCAAGGAGGTTAAGGATGGCCCGGATACCCTAACTATGTCAGAGAAAGAGATGAGGGCATTCATTGAGCTGAGAGAGTGTATGTGCAGGGCTCCAGCTTTAGGTATGCCTAACTACACAATGCCTTTTGTCCTGTTTTGTCATGAACGTGATGCTTGTTCTTTGTCTGTCTTGACACAGGTCCATGGAGGTGCAAACCGCCCAGTAGCATATTTTTCAGTTACTTTGGACCCAGTCGCAGCGGCCTTACCGGGTTGTCTGCGTGCAGTTGTAGCAGTTGGTCAAAGTCTTCCTCAGTTTGAAGGCATAGTGATGGGACATCCTTTAACAGTAATGGTCCCACACTCAGTCGAAATACTACTCACCCGAACTAAGACGCAGCATTTGACAAATGCTAGCTTGACCAAATATGAGACGATTATATTGGGGTCACCTAATGTATCACTGAAACGCTGTAATGTATTGAACCCAGCAACTTTGAGAATACAGATGTTGATGATGCTGAGGAAGTAGAACATGATTGTCTTGACGTAACAGAACTGTGCACCAAACCGAGACCTGACATTAAAGATACTCAATTGGAAGAAAATGATTACATTATCTTTGTTGATGGTTCATGCCTGAGAGGCTCAGTAGGAGTACTGAGAGCCGGATACGCTGTGTGTACAATTACCGGTAACCTAGAAGCATCTTGGCTCGAAACAATGTACTCTGCTCAAGTGGCTGAATTGGTTGCTCTTACTAGGGCATGCCATGCCGCTAACAAATTGAAAGTCACTATTTATACTGACAGCAGATACGGATTTGGAATTGTTCATGATTTTGGCCAGCTATGGTCGCTGAGGGGTTTCATGACCTCTTCTGGTTCTCCAGTGAAAAATGGTGAAAGAATTAAGGAGTTGTTGCACGCGATTCAGTTACCTCTTGAAATTGCCGTGGTGAAATGCAATGCTCATGTGAAATCCCAAGACTTTGGCCCTCATTACAACACTGGCGGGCGGCAGTCCCGCTGTGGCCATTATGACAACCCCGCTGGGCCGGCGGGCAGAAACAGAGTTTCCGTCCGCCGGCCCAGCAGGGATGTGGGGCGCAACATGGGAGCTGGCTCCAAATGGAGCCGGCGGTGTTGCGGCCATGCGACGGGTGCAGTAGCACCTGTTGCGCTTTTCACTGTCTGCATTGCAGACAGTGAAAAGCCACATGGGGCCCTGTCAGGGGGCCCCTGCACTGCCCATGCCAGTGGCATGAGCAGTGCAGGGGCCCCCAGGGGCCCGCGACTCCCCTTACCGCCAGCCTAACCGCCAGGAAAAGGCTGGCCGTAGGGGGACTCGTAATCCCCTGGGCAGCGCTGCTAGCAGCGCTGCCCCGGCAGATTACTACCGCCGGTGCCATTGTGGCGGGAACCCGCCGGCCCCGGCGGTGCGACCGCGGCGCCTCCGCCGCGGTCGGAATGACTAGGGGAGCACCGCCAGCCTGTTGGCGGTGCTTCCGTCATTTCAGCCCTGGCGGTCCTGTACCGCCAGGGTTGAAATTACCCCCTTTGTGTCAATGGGGAACGGATATGCAGATCAAGTCGCAAGGTTTTGTGCATTGAACTGTATATCGTTCAAAGATCAGTGGGAATTGTTACCTGAAACTGAAAATGAGACATGCACAGGTTAACCATTGAGGGTGGTTGACACAATGGAAGAGTTAAAATTGTTGCAGGGACGTGCCAGCAGAGAAGAGAAACACTCTTGGCTTAAAATGCAATGTGTGCAAAGACCAGATGATTTGTGGGTTTCAGTTGAAGGGAAGATGGTTTTGCCGAACAGTCTTTGTCACAGTTTGCAAGGTTCTACCATTGTCAAGCACATCTTGGGAGAGATGCCATGATCAGGCTGTTCAAAATTGATTGGTTCAATCTGAAATTCAGACAAGCTGCAGAAGTAATCTGTCACAGGTGCATCATCTCTCAGCAGATGAATGCGGGGAAAGAGACCGTGGTAAATTTGAGCCACATTGGGAGAGCAGGAGGTCCATTTAGCAGGATGCAGATGGATTTTATTGGGATGCCTGTGTGTGGAGGTCTGAGGTACGTGTTGGTGATTGTGTGCATCTTTAGTCATTGGATTGAAGCTTACCCTACACGTAGGAATGACAGTCTCACAGTAGCGAAGTTGCAGCTTAGGGAGTTGATACCACGTTTCGGGTTCCCGATCTCTTTAGAATCAGATAGAGGAAGTCACTTCAACAACGAGGTGGTTAAGCTCTTGTGTGCCGCACTGATCATTGAACAGAAGTTGCATTGTAGCTCCCGCCCTGAAGCATCAGGACTAGTGGAACAGATGAATGGTACCTTGAAGTCGAGAATGACAAAAATGTGCGCAGCTACGAATTTGAAATGGCCAGATGCATGCCCTTAGTGCTGATGTCGATGAGAAATACACCCAACAAGAAAACAGGACTGTCTCCTTATGAAATTCTTATGGGTCGAGCTAGGAGACTGCCCGCAGTGCCTGCGAATGTTCTTGTGAATATCATGGATGATATGGTGTTGGACTACTGCAAGGGTCTGGCTGACGTGGTCCGCTCTTTCTCTCACCAGGTGGAAGCCACCACATTGCCACCGATAAATGATCCAGGTCACCATCTGAAAGCCGGTGACTGGGTTGTTGTCAAGAAACACGTGAGGAAGTCGTGTTTGGAGCCACGTTGGAAGGGGCCGTATCAAGTGATACTAACAACTACTACTGCTGTGAAATGTGCGGGAATTCCAAACGGGATCCATGCCAGTCACACAAAGAAGGTGACGTGTCCAACTGATGAGGAACTTGAGCTGTCGAAAATAATAGCTCCAGAAAAGGAAGTCTCAGTGCCGGAGAGTAATCAAAGGGGAACTGAGACTGAAGGAGAGCCCTTGAGGACCGCTTGGTTACTCAAACAGCAAACAAGACCCAGAAGGGTGACGGTGAGCCTATCTCAAGAGTAGGACCGACCCAAAGAGAGGTTCTCCCAGAAGCAGACGGATACAGGTTTGAAGTTGAACCCCTGACAGACCCAGAGGGCGAAGGAGTTGAGGCGGAAGGAAGTCGAAGTGTTCAGACTCCTTCTGAGCCACTTGCAGAGCCAGCAAGAGAAAGCACCATAGCACAAGAGGAGGGCAGCGAACAGCAACCTGAAAAACAAAACAGTAAAAAGATACTGAAGGGAGATAAGTGGCCAGAGTCACAGGCTGAAAAAGGGAAAGTGGTCATCAATGAAACAATAGAGGAAGAGGTCGATACCACAAGGAAGGAAGATCTGAGTGAAGGAGAATTGCAGGGTGACGGCAAATTGAAAAGAAAGAGAATAGCAAACAGAAGATACGCAGGTCCTGAATGGGCTTACGCAACGTCAGCTGAATGGCAACAGGAGTTTTTAGCATTCTGAGTTGATCGTGAATTTCCAGGTCAATATTATGGTACTTGAAGTTGCCCACAAATAAAGAGACTGTGTTAAGCTGAGATTGAATAGAGGGAAACCTGAGAAAAGAGACTAATGAAAACTACTGGATGTGACATTGTTAACCTGAATTGACTTTTAAAAACCGATTGTGAAAAGCTGCTAACTTGATTTGACAAACACCCTGGAGTGAATGAGAAAGCTGTAAATACTCGCTGAAGAAAGACTTTACTTAGCTTTGCGAAGGAAAGGAGACTTACTAACCATCCTCACTTTAGTTGTTTACATTTATAGCACTTTACTTTCTGATTCTTTACAGATCATGCCTAGGTCAGGAGATGACGTTGAGGGAAATAAGCGTTGTAAATATTTGGGTGTTGCTTTGGCTGTTGTATGTGTGATATTCATTATAGCTATATTTGTGGAAATGTGTTTGGTTGATGAGAATGAAGCTAACAATGCTACAGTTTCTGAAACTGCTACACTAACACCGTGGGAGAGGTTTGAGCAGGATGCAAAGTATTTGCATGGCGAGAATAATGCAAAGGGGGAGCTGTCTACTAACGTTTTCTATCGCTTGCTGAGTGAGTATGTTGACACTATGGATGCAAAGGCTTGTTATGTGTGTACATAAATTCCTCTTTCAGTCCAAGAGGGAGTTACCTATCACAGCTTGCCATTAACGTACGGGATTAGTTGTAGTCTGCTACTAACGCGTTTTTATAATCAAGAAGAAGTCCAATATTTTTATTCGAATTATGATTTAGTGTTTTCTTATGTGCCTATCATAGAAGATTTGAATAGTGTAGCTAAATACTATGCCATAAAGCTTGTTAAGGGGTTCTTCGAGCCTAGAATGACAATTAGTACATCATATGCGCACCGCAATAATTTGACATGCTTGCTTACATCTGTAGAAAAGAGCTTTCTAGATCACACTGAAGACAGGAGGAGGGTTTTAAAGGGAAAATTAGAAAAGGGTTTGCAGCAACGAACATTCCTTAGTAATAGCAATAATGGAGTTAGGGAACAAGGGAAATTAGCTTTAGATGCCAAACATGTAGGAAGGCTTTGCATTACGTGACCAATGTGTTTGTGGGAACGAGTGAGTGCAAGCATGTGCTTTTGTTTCAGAATAAGTGGACATTCATGCTAAATGGAATAGGTCAAGCGATCCCAGGGGTCTATTATATTTGTGGACTTAAGGCCAGATGTAGGTAGGTTTCATATTGTGACTTGCAATTTCCCCCATGGGGACCCCTTCCCTTTTGCGAATGAGTTACCATCCACTTCAAGTGGATGGTAACTGCTTTCGCGGTCACAAAGCAACTCAACATCGTGATGCGGTCGCAAATAGGAAGGGAACACCCCTTCCTATTTGCGAGTCGGAATCACATTTTGCGAGTCGGTACCGACTCGCAAAATGTGACTCTGCATCGCGTAAGGCCTTTTGCGCCTCGCTAACTGCGTTTTTCGCCGTTTGCGAGGCGCAAAAGGCTTCCTACATCTGGCCCTTAGTGCTTATTACCGTCTTCCTAAGGGATGGTATGGGACATGTTATTTGGGAATAGTTTTTCCAAAGATCTATCAACTAGATGATTTAAAGAAATTTCCAAAAGTGACAGAATTCTTTCGTGCTAGACAAAAGAGAGAAACTGCTGTTGGTGTAGTGGGAGACATATTTTGAGCAATAATTCATTCAGTGGGAGTTATTTTGAACTCTGTAAAGATTCAAAAGTTGTCTACTATTGTGGATAACATGCTGACAAACTTCACAGGGGCTATACTCCTGATGGATACTGAACTTGCTGCGGAGAGGGCTATGACTCTTCAAAACAGGCTTGCTTTAGACATCCTTTTAGCGAAAAGTGGCGGAGTCTGTAAGATGCTTAATGAGCGCCACAGTTGTGCTTATATTCCAGACAATAGTAATGAGATTAGAAGTATGCTTACTAACCTAACAAGAGATAGTGCAGATTTGAAGGAACTGAAAGAACCAGGAGTCTGGGAAAAAGTTGGAAAGGGATTTGTGCGTGTAGGAAGTTGGTTTAGTGGTCTTTGGCATGGGTTTTTAGGAAAATTAATACAGGGAATAGTAATTATTTTGGCTTGCTTATTCGGACTATGGATATTGAGTAAATGCAGTAAAAGAGTTAAAACAAATTGGGTAAAACATAAAGAGAAGAGGGAAGACAAGAAAAGGGAGAAAATGTTCAGAGCAAAATATGAAAAGGCAAAACGAAAGGAAAAAAATTGAGATGAAGGAAATGAACAAATGAAAGAAATGTTAAAGGATTGATTTGTGTGATGACAAGTGTCATCAGAGGAGGGATTGTTGGAGTGTAGTTTTTATAATCAAAATTAACATGAAATGTTTGCGAATTAATGCATAATGATGCCGCATAGAAAATGTGTTAATGTTCTTTTACTAAACGTGCGTGTGAAATGTGCCCACGGGGAGTGGCCACCAATGTATACGATGATAAACAAAACTGACTACTAATGAAATATTACTGTACTAATGTGTGATTTTGTATTAGTATTAAGAGTTATATGTTAAGGTTTTGCTAATTAATCACTAGGCCTTAGTTAGCATAAGTCGGACCTAGCTGCTCGGTTTCATACTAAATGTGTTTTTCGAACGTGCAATGTGCTGACTTGCTGAAGGACATGTAGCCGTACTTTTCCAGAAGTTAGAAGACGTGTGTAACCGTAGTAAATTCTTTCTCATGAGACTCAGATTGCTCAAGGAGACATTCTTGCAGAATGCAACAGTGAAAACTTGCAACAGGTACAAGGTCGCCCGAACTGGTATAGACAATGGAACTACTGACTGAGACTGTGAGAGGACCGCGCAAACATGAAATTGTACCTGACATTCTACCCGTTGGAGACGTCAATTACAGGAGCCAATGAACTACTTGAGAACTGTATTAAAGTGACAATCTGAATGAGGTGACAGGTTAATAATTGGATGGATATACGGAGGCGCCAAATTTTGCCCAATTGGAAATTAGGGGACTGTACGACAAGATCGATACAATCCTTTGACACAAGGAGAAATCAGCCATTACGTGCCTTTTTGCTATCACCCAGCCACTTTGTCACTCTGACTTTGTCCTGCCTGATTCGTACTTTTCCTCCCTATGAGGGAAGTGTCCCTTATAACCTGCCTTACTGAACTTTGCTGTGTTTCCTGGCCGATGGTGAATCAACTGATGTCCTGAGAACGAAGACTGACTCTGTATGCTGACCCACTGCGGTGGGTAATTATATAATGATGAAATTGTAATTGTCTGTTTGCCTTTTCTTCTAGGTACCAACTGCTATCTTTTGATGGAGACCATAGTTAGATGTTTTCTAAATTTGTGTTGCTAAATTGTTTTGCATGAAGCCCAACATGCTAATGCTAATTCGAGGTTAGTTGAGGAGTTCACTGAACGGACGCAAATAGACAAATGCCTGAATCTATGCTTTGTTGAATAATGCGCTAATGATACTCTGCTAAAATTAATCCATGTTGGCGTCGTGTTTTGTTCTAATGTTTATGATCTTTGCCTTGATGAAGTCTTATTCAAGTTGCCACATTGTGACATTGCTGATGTGTTTTTTGGTATCAAGACTAATAAACTTACTCGTAGAAGTGTAATCAATAGGGAATAAATATCACAAATCTTACTAAATCTGGTGTGGTTATTCGTGACTGAAAGGTCATGGTGGTTTTCGATTCTTCCCAATGTCACTCTCTGAGCTGAATCGATTTGCTATTGTGAATGTTGTTGATGTCATTGATCTATTGATTGGCATGTTGACTAATTGCCTCGTTCTAAGGTGTCTTCAATCAGGGTCAAAAGATTAATTGGCCTAAAACGAGTCCCAGACTAATTAAATTATCTAGAAAGGGACGCGATATCACTGTCCATATCCTTGAAATTGATGTTCAACTGTATTATTAACCGTCCCATGCCAGTGTGATGCACCTGAAGAAGGCCACTGTAAGAGTGTTGGTTGGAATGAAACTATGCAACATGATTGGCAGGCTCACTGCATGTGGCACGCCAGAAAACCATAATGAGCCAAAGTCTGAAGACGGAGAACCCTTGTCCACTGTACATGGTTGCTCACTAATGATGGTGACCTGCTGGTTAAGGTGCAGAAATACATGCTGTGCAGAAAGCTCTACCACTGCACCAAGATGTGCATAGTGCAGCACAGACCACTAAAGGTGGTAAATGGAGCATGCTGAAGCATGTTCTCAGGGAAAGGAAAGTGATGCCAACCACCCAGAGCGAAAGTGAAGATGAGCCCGCAGAGGTCTGTGTTCCCTCCATAGCAAGGCTTACAGTAAGAGGGCAACCATGAGGTACTGGAGAGTACCACGCTCATCGACACAGGCATCCACTAATGTCATACTGCTTGCATAGTTTCAAAACATGAAACCCCGAGTCACGCCCAGCACGAAGTGGATCTTTGTAGGGCGCAACCCCGCTACTCCTGAGAGGCAATTCAAGGAAAATGGACAGTGATTGAAATCTGATAAAGTGGCCAAGTGTTTGTGTCTGAACCAGCCACACTGCTCAGCTGCAGCTTTGTGAGACTCCTGCACCTCACTCTTGCTACACTGTGAATAAAGAGTCTCAAAGATATCCTGAATGCTCTAAACATAATTTCCAAGATCCCGAAGAAGATAAACATGGGATTGACATAAATACGGACTGAGACTTGGCAGGAGGGTAAGGCAACACATGTTCTCATTTATATCTGGTGCCTGTGGGTGGTGAGGCTACAGATAACCATTAAGCCACTTGGCCGAGGATTCTGTTCTACTTTATCTGGCAGCAGCCAGTCCTGAGAGACAGCTTCCAGCAATAAATAAAATCTCCCTTGACAGGGAACTCCAGCCACCATGGCGAGTCTGCTTCTTTTTTTTAAATTACAACTAACAAGATAGCTCGGTAGGTTAGGCACCTTCTGCAGAAATCTCTTGAAAAGCAGCATCTGAAATTCTGGCAATCATGGTTCAACATTTCTTCCTACAGAAGAGGATAAAAAGAGCAGAATTCATGGAACAACATTTCTAATTCAAAGGTCAAAGAATCAACTTGGTTTGTAGTTTGTGTGAATCAATGAAATTAAGTGTAGTAAATGTACAGAGTACATCCGTTTGTCAGTAACGGAGTGTGAAGCAGGGAGGACGAGTACATGAGGGAGACTGCTGAAAAAGACATGCACTCTAATTGTGTGCTTAGCAAAAACGAAAAAGTAACAGCCAATCAAAGGACTAGGGAAAGGACACGAGTACTTGGGCCATACCCCAGGAAAGGCACAACCACAAGGAGTTGAAATGAACGCTGCACGCGTCAACAACGTAAGAAGAGTAAACAAATGAAAGTGACAACAAAGCTGACTAACTGTATTCAATTAGCAGGCTCTAAGCTTCCTTACCCTATAAGTATATTAAATGTCTTGCAAGCAACAGTGCATGTCCTGACTCAGGCAAGACATAACAAGCATTTGCAATGCAGTAGGTCTCGCATATTTCAAACAAGTTAATTGTCATCTTTTGACAACAGCGCCCAAGAGCAAAAACAAAAAAACATGTGAGTGGAAACTGAGAAAAGGTGACTCAGCAAAATAAAATAAAGTTAGCTTTACAAAATAAAACTTTGCAATTTTGTTTGTCCTGCTGAGCACGTTTTTGCCAGTCAGAAGCCTTCTTTTTGCTGGGCACTGGAAGTTAGAACAAAATAATACCTCAATCACATCGGGAGCAGCGGACCGGCACTAATTAAGTTGAAATCAATTAGTGCTTGATCCCTGCTCCACACAGAGGAACGGAAATGATGCTAGACATGCCTTGACAAATTACGAGGCGGTAAAGAAGAGTGCCAAGCAAATTAACAAATGGTGAGTGACAGGCAGACTCTAAGCCCTTTACTGAACACAACAGCGTCTTGCATGCACCCACAGGCACAACCCTAAAAATGACTCCCATACCCTGGAAGAGATCTTCCAGCTTGTCAGTGCCATTAATTTTTTGTGTTTAAAAAACAAACTCAGTCTTTGGGTGTTTGTATTAGGAAAATGAAAATGTTTACTGAGCGGCCGCATGAAAATAATATTACAGTGCCGTCAGTGGAGCTGCTGAGGCAGCTGCTGTCTGAAGACAAAGAAAGCTCCATTAGGCGAGTGGTAACCTCTAAATATGGTGGTCTGAAGACCACTAGGGCAGCGGAGTACATGCCTCTGTTGCTCTGGCAGAACAGTGTGCAACCCGCTAAGCCCTAAATGACTCCTCAAGTCATTGAACTGGAAAAGTGTACCTTAATAAGCAGCCACATTTAATGCTGTTTGTTATCTTCCCAACACAGTGACAAAAGTAAAGAATGTAATTATTGGATAGGACTGTGAAACAGGACTGATGCGATCTTATTTCTTTGATCCATACTTTCTTCTACTTTGCATCCTCACCCATCCACCACAATGCTGGTTTTCCTACTCCAACCCTAAATTCGCTACAGTGGAAAATCTGCAATACTCACTGACTTACCACTACCTTACGTGCAATTTAAAATCATACCATTCCACAAATTCAGATTCTGTGAAAAGAGGTGGCTTTTTGAGCTCCCAGCAGAGACTTTTTATGCGGGTTCAGGCCCAGGGGTCCAACCTTTCAGAGGGCCCCCCTGATAGATCCATCTCTTCTGCAGACAGCCCTGCTCTGATGAACTTGAATAATTCTTAAATACGGTTATTCTTTAATTTATTTTTAATGTGGGTGATGCATGAGTCTATTACAGCCATTTTACAGAGACATTTTGTGGTTATGTTTCATGCAACATCCATAAAAAAAAGTTTCTTTTTGATCAAAACAGGCCCTCACATATGAGAGATGAGAAGAGGTTGCAGAGATTATTTGCAATTATATTAGTGAACTTCTGCGGTGTTACAATCTAGAAACACACATCGCTAACCCTGAATATTAGATGTACCACGTTTCGAATTTGGATGTGTGTGCCTATCAGTCACCTAACCAGAGAGGGCCTAAAACAGCTGAAATTATCATAGATGCAAAGCTGTTGCGAGCAGCCCCCGCCCCTTAAATAAGTTTGGTCCAGGGGCCCCCAAATCTTTAAGATGGCCCTGGCTCCTAACACTCTGGCGCACACGCAAACCTTTGAAAATGATGTCTGGTGCGTTTGCAAATGCAAAGCGTCATATAAATCAATGGCTGCTTTTCATCAAAATGGTAGCACTTAACACAGCAGGCAACGTTTGCCCTGCATGTTTTGCATCTACTCTGGCGTAGGAGCCGGTACAATCCTCTGAGGAGAAACATCAACAGAGATTATGTTGCTGTAATAATAATTAACCTAAAATAGTACCACAGACCCCACGCCCATCCCACTGTCGAGGAATCTTACCTCAGAACTAAGGTACAAGAAAATCTGTGGGTATCCACATTTTATTATACAACATCCGAGTTATAAGTCTGAATATTGTTCTATTCTAAAAGGAGTGCCTGAAAGAGGGTGGAACACATGACTGACGTCGTAAATTCACAGCTCTCTTGAACTTTCAGGTTTTAAGCCAGTCTGGCTGGTTTGACTTCTTTCCTCGCGAAACACAGTTTTGTTTAAAGTAGAGACTGCAATAAATCAGTGGGTGGAGTGGGTACTGCAGAGAGGATTGTGCAACCTGCAGGTCACCAGTTCGAATGCCCGAGGATCCAGCGCGCCCTTTTGTCCTTCTGATGTTGCGTAAATGTGTTTCCTTCATTTAAACAATGATGACACATTCGCTCCAAACACCAGCACTCATTACTATTTGTGGTGAGGCAGTGCTTAATTTGTAAATAAAAACGTGCCCGTGCCCAAAGCCCTCCTCTTAAACATGCGGCTGTCGCAATTAAATGTGAGAACACGGAATACTGAGTCGGCTTAATCCTGAAGCCATCTCGGGCCTCTTCAATCCATATAAAGCCACTCCCTGCCCTTCGGCTCACTCTTGCAGCTTTCTACTTTCTCCCTTTGTGACGCTTTTTTGTTTTTCTCTTCCTCCGTCTTTCACTTAAGAGCCTTGCGCTCGCAGCAAATGGCTCAGGCAGAAGAATAAGCCCCGGCCCTCAAAAACAAGTGCGGTGCTCAGCACCGGAAACAACAAGCCCAAATTAAGCACTGGGTTGAGGTCATCATCAGCGGTCAAATATCTTACCTCTTCTCTCCTCAAGGACTTGTGATTTCTGATGTCAGTAGCCACCAGTGACCATCAAAACGTGGCAGGAAAAGATTAAATTATGAGGCAGGGTTGACCAATTTATGTGGCAAGAAAAGTCCAGTTCAGAATTTATAATGCCAATAGCTCTAACACATTGCAAATGCTTGTTTTGATTATTTTCTTATGCACAGGGAGATTAAGGGCCTCTTGTGACCACCAGCCTCGCAGTGGCGGGTAGGATCGCTGCATTTCAGGTTGGTCTAACCGCCACATGACGACCCTGGTGGTTGCACCGACAGGGGGCCGCCGTCCCCACCAGGAATATGGTTCCCAACAAGCTGACGGCGGTTAGACTTGTGGTCAGCCACGGCAGAGTTGAGTTCAGTGCCACTACCCTGATCATGAGTCCCCTTTCCGCCAGCCTTTTCATGGCGGTTTTTACCCACAATGAAAAGGCTGGTGGAAAGAAAGTGCTGGGGGCCACGGGTGGACCCCTGTGCAGCACCCTCGGAATGCGCTGTGATACTGGCCTCAGCTCCCTTACGGGAGACAGTGCGCATTCCGAGGGTACTGTAATGCTACGGTACTGGCCTCAGGTCCCTTAAGGGAGCCTAGACCAATACTGTAGCACTGTTCCCACCGGGCTGACCAGCGTAGTAATATGATGTTCCGGCCGGTCAGCTCGGTGGGAACATCTCACCAGGCTGACCGGTGGGAACATTGCACTATGACAGGGGTGAGGACACTGGGCTGACGGTAGTCTCATCCCTGTGAGTTTGGCGGTCGGCTCGTCCCACCTCCATACTAGTAATCAGGGCCTAAGTGATTTGCCCAGAATCTCAGGATATTGAGCAGACACTGCAACTCAAACCCAGTTTCAAATTTAGCAGCTCTGTCTGTTAGGCCACATCTCCAAATGGCTGTTCACTAGGCAGCTTTTTTCCTGAGTCTCGCCTCCACAGTGCAAGCTGCCTATGGGAAAAAAATACAATTGTGGGAGATCTGCATTTGTGTAATTTGTTAAAATAGACCCTCAAAGAGGGACCCACCTGCGGAAAAGGCACAATCAATGTCATCTATCTAGAAACGGACACCACTTCCCTGCCGCCCATCCCCCCGCCAAAGAACACTGGTTTACCTTCGGATAATCAATGTGCCCATGTGCTGGGAGTTCTTTCTCAAATGCTTGGGCAACTATAAGGACTCTTTTCTGTTTGAGACCGCCAAGCTGTAAGAGGTGGTCGCGTGCAGAGTACAGTGCCAGAGGCCTTGTCCTATGGTAGCCCATCAAATGCCATCCCTTCCAGCGTCAGGTACATACAATGACTTTCACAACAAAGGATCCAGCTGAGGCTCTGCCATCAGACAACTGTGCTCCCCCAACCTCTGAATGAATCAGGGGGGCTGAACTTCTTCAGTTGGAACATCTGCCGATCTTAGTCCAATGTCCAGTTACCACCACTTTTAAATAACGCTCTTATTGTGCACTTTCCCCAGCAAAATTGGTTATTTTAAGAACCTTTGCTTATGTCTCCACCTCCGTCAACCTTGAAACTGTCTCACATGGGGCTGATGTAAGCATTTTTGCCAGGGTTCCCAAATCCAACCCTGCGTTTTATGTAAAAAATGTAATTTTCACCAACAATTACACTTGATGCTCTACTCGGGGTAAGGTGATTACTGCCTTCCTGCCTTACTTCAATTTCTTCACAGTCTTTTGCAATGCTCTTCATCAGAGGATGAACTTACGGATATTAGTACCTCCTTTTCAGGTGAGTGATTTTGTGTCCTTCCCTTTAGCGTGAAGGTGCATCAAGTTCAGTTTGAAAAAGCTTTTTCTGCATCGTCAGTTGTTTTTCACCAGAAACTGTCATTTGTATTGAATGCATAATTACTCGATTTAGTTGGAAAAGTGACAGATTCTCTTTCTCTTCTGTTCTTCATTGTTACATAAACGACTTTCATTTTCCTTGTACACGAGGTTGGGGTTAACCATTCATTTTCTCAGTTTGTTTTCCTGTTCACTGTAGGAGTTGCCTTCTATGAGTATGTCCTGTGTATTGGGTTTCTATTCTGGTAAGTAATCTCTGCGATCTGTCAACTATTGGCAGTCTGGCATGTCACACAGATTGAGTTTCTGCTTCCTCTCCTGTTATTGCTTGCCCTGAGATATTTATCTGTATTGCACTTGTACTGCGCACACTTTAAAACGGGATTGCTTGTAGGCGATGAGAGATATTACAGATATCGGACATAGTTACACCTGCTTGCTAACGGACTCGTTGGTTTAGGTTACATTGGGCGAGCTCAGGGTCTGTGAGATTTGTTACATCTGATGGTATTTCGCAAATCAAGTTCATGCAATTGTCTATGCGAGTATTTCAAACAGCCACATACAGGAGATTTCCAAACACTAGCAACCAACCAGCAGAAAAACGAGGCAGAAAAGTGGATTGACCTAGATCACGCAGGCAGGCATTGCGGGGACTCGACCCATGATGTCCACTTTTGAAGGCAGTCCCTTCATGTGCATCCTTACTTCTATATGACCTTTTAGCAACAGGAAGATTTGATGCATCTCCTTGCTGATATTTTTCAGCATGATTACAAAACCTCCGGGTGAAACCATAGTGAATGCCAGACCCCCTGGATCTTCGCTTTCTTCCTTGTTCGTGCTGTGATGAACCAGCCCCAGTTGTTCTTGGCACTACATGTAAATGTAAGAGACCGTAGCAAGGGATTCCTGTGCATCTTTAAAAAGATATGTTTGGACTCTGCCTAAATCTAGAAGCTTTTTTAAACATATGCTTTTGTTAAGTTGTACAGTCGCTCCCAGCCCAAGTCTCTAATATGTGGGACAAGATGGAAAGCTGGAGACGGAGATGTTCTGTTTGCTGCAACATATCTTAGAGGATTTTGGGCATGGGAGATTATGGCTCTTTGTGTGTAAATTACCTAAAAATATTATTATAAGAGGAGCATTTCCAATTAACAACGTGCTCTTAAAATTCTCAATACGTTCTCTAAAAGAATATTATCAAACATATGAACTTATTACAAACCTCCAAAGAAAAACGTACACAAGAGAAAATACAAAATTCTATTTACTTATAAAAATACTCTTAGTCATGGGGGGTGGCCTGTGGATTGCAGCCAAATTTGCGGCTCCTTTTTAGGCTCCCAAATAGCTCCGGTATTTCTCCGTTGCCATTGAATATGAAAAGCTTAAGCGGGGAGTATGTGAGTTGGGAGACGCTCAGAATCCTGTGGCCTCTTGCCTGACACCTCAAAGGCTAATTACAAGCCTGGGCACAACACAGCTTCTTAACGGCTGGAGGCGCACAGCGCAAGATTGTGGCACCTGCTTCGGCTGCTCCATATGCTCCCTGAACTGGTACCAGAGCACCTATTGGTCCCTGATCAGCCCCAGCCCTTCTCTGTGTTTGTACCTGTGCAGCATCATTCAGTGCTTCCTGGGCACCATTATACAAAAGGATCATGGCCACTTGACGATTATCATCTCACAGAGCTAAGGCTCATGCCTGCAAGTACAGAAAGTATTGGTGTTTTGATATTTACCAACTGACTCTGCTCGTTACATGTGTGATGTGGTGCTCCTCTGTCCCACCTCTCTTGCTTCTTCTTGCAACAACAGCTATTCTATCAGAGGTGTTGAACCCAGGGTAGCGCCAGGATTAATCTGAGAGATCTGCAACCTCCCCCGAATCAACAGCAGTAGTAACTCACTGATACTGCCAAAATACCCATCCTCATATATCTTACTTCATCTGGACCAATAGGAGGGCTGCTCCGACTATGCTCATCCAATTGTTGGAAATCTTACTTAAAGAGTGCACAATCCTGTCACATACCATCTTCCTTCCACTATGGTGAATCCCAAATATAATGGGGCCAAGGATAAAGAAACCAAGGCAAAATTCAAACAATCAAAACAGGAACCTCTGATTCCTGAATCTCCAGTGACGGATAAGCCCAACTCTCCTTCTATGCTTGAGCCTATTCTGAAGAAACTCAACATAGTCCACGATATTGCCCAGAGCTCGTAAATTAACACTGATCTACTCCAAGTGGAAGTGGTGGAAATCCGTAAATACCTTGAAGATCTAACTATAAGAATTTCGAATGCAAAGATCAGGATTGGTGCCAAAGAGGATCACAACAACACATGCTCTAAACCAATCCAAGCCTTTGAGAAATCTCTGATTGGACTTAAAGTGAGACGTCTGAGTTAGAAAATCGCAATAGAAGAAGTAATCTTAGAATCTTTGGCATACCAGAAGGTATGGCACCATCACTGATTGACTTTTTAGTGTCGTGGATCCAGGACATGCTGCAAATTAGACTTGCAAAGGACTTTGAAATTGAAAAGGGCACACATGGTTATTACATACAAACCCAAAAATGTATCAGCCCGAAATCCACTGATCTTTAAACCTCTGTATCATCAGCATACCAACAGTATTCTGGCCCATATGAGGAAAGTCATATATGTATTGTGGCAAAGCCATACAATTTAAATATCCCAGTATTTCACCAGGTTCACGGTTAACAAAAGGAGAGGTTTTTTGGCCCTTTGGAATAGACTCCCGGAGATGACCATTCAACACTCTTTCACTGGTACTTTGAAATGTAAAATTATATTTACAGAACAGATCAATATCTTTTTGGAACCTGTTCATCTTGCTACTTTCTAGGACAATAAATCTGAATCCAATATGGAAGGGGATTTCACCGACCAAGACACCCGGATGAGGTATGAACTTTTGAAACCAAGTTGAGTAATATGACAACTAACTGTTAATCTTTGTTTTCAGATAATATGGTTATGCCACGGTGGCCCTTTATATATCTCACAACACAGAAATGAAATAACTATGTCTATATGAATTTTATATCCCATAAGTAGACTACTACATTAATGTGCTCCTAACTGTTAGATTTGTTTTTGCAATGTTCAACTATTCTTTATACTTCAAACACTGGTACAGTATGAGTTGACTGACTCATATTTCCTACTCTCCCACCATACACCAGTTACCTTGTTTACACTCTGGGGGACCCACTGGGGACTTAGGCCATTTACTGTGACCTTACACAGTTCTCCCTTTTCTTACCTCATCTCTAAAAGACTTCCCCTGGTGGGAAGGGGGTGGGGCTGCAATGTGCTTTGGGACTACTTCTGATCCCCCTATGCTAACCATGAACTATCATCAAAATCAAGGCATGTTGACACGCCAGTTCATTCCAGTGGGATTACGTATCATACATGCTCATGTATTATTTATTAATTGTCATATATGTGGCCTATTGCACCAAGCTATCATCTATATTTTATAAAAGGTTGTAATGTTGTGTCTTAAAATAATATCGTATAGCACAAAGGGGTTGAATCACCCGGTTAAAAAAAAAAAGGAAATATCAGACTATTGTAATAACCTGAAAGGCGATATTGTCTTACTACAGGAAATCAATATTAGTTATAGGGAAACACTATCCATTAGGAAACGATTGGTGAAGGTTATTGCATGCTCTGATGCTTGTAAAAAAAGAATGTGAAAATCACACTACTATCAAGAACATCAGGTCTATCCATTATTTCAGCAGGATATGAAGAAGAGGGCAGGTGGTTGATCAACAGGCTCAAAAATGGTGATAGGGATATATATACAATAAATGTATACAGCCAAAATAGTGATAATCCACATTTTTAGCATTCTCAAAATATTAAACTGGCATTCATTCCTACTGATTCTCACATAATGTTTGGTGGCGATTTCACTCTTCTAATAATACCGTCCAAGACCGCCACTACTCATTTAAATATAGACCACTGAAAGCACATTAACAAATGTTAAACCTATGTAAAATACATGGGTCCTGATTTAAGAGGGCATAGCACTTCCTAGCACCACATTAGCGTCATTTTTTAGTGCTAATAGGGCCCTATGATGCTAAATTAGCAGTGCCATATTTACAAAGTGGCGCAATGGATGCATTGTGCCAATCTGTGCCATATTATGCCCATGCCAGGCATAATGTATGCAAGGAGGGCGCCCCCCCGTTTTGGGGGGCAAAAAAGCTTTCTTTGCATAATTTTTTCCAGTATTATTAACTCCTGCTCAGTTAAAAGGAGGCACACCATTGGTTACAATGGGGCCCTAAGTATTGTTTAGGGTTAGCACCAAAATGTTGGCGCTAACCCTGAACAGTACATCAGTAGCGTCAAAAATTCTGATGCTATTGCCCCCTACCCTGCACCATGGTGCAACGTACTTTAAATACGGTGCACATATGGTTGCGGTAGGGGGACGCTATGGGGTGCAAGGAAAGTGCCCCATGGTCTCTCTGATTTTGGAGACTACATTATGCCAAAGGCAATGACTTCACTTTTTTGGCCTATCTACATTTACGTTACTTGCGCATTGGAGGCACCCTACACAAAGACAAGGCAGAGGTCCTTCCTCTTAATCCCCACTGTTCGCCAACTCATCTTGGAATTTTCTGACTTAAATGGCAACCTAAATTCTTTCAATATCTTGGAATCTGGTGTAACAGTGACTTGCTTGAATCAGTTAAACACAATGAATCTAAACCAACAGATAATGTCAAGGACCTCCTATCCTCTTGACTCCTAAACATGAATCATGGTGGGGCAGGATAGACATAAAAAATATAAAAATGATGGTTACTCCCCTTATAAATTTCATTAGATCAATGCTTCCTATCCCTATTTGATGACCAGATGGTTACATACTGAAAGCTCATTATGCGCTCAACTCTCGTCCTGCCTTATCATGTTGCACAGCCTAGTCCCTCAGAATTGAGAAATGTTTAGAGACACAGTCAAAGCGCTGAGACTGCTTGATAATGGTACATCTAACCCCATATCTAAATCCCAATATATTTCACTCTAAAATAACCCCAAAATTAAAGCCGAAATTATCTCTAAACCAAGACCAATATGGGCAGGTAAAGGAATAGGACTTGTCATCCCACTATCATTTGCTGAACTCCAAGCACATTTTTTATTAAATTATATTAATATCTATGGCTTCCTGAAAATTAAATCAATAATATCTAAAGTAGGTCAATGTGAACTTCCATAGTTACCTTTTCACCTCATAATCTGATCCTCAGACAGCCATGTCATCTCAAAAATATATAAATTGATCAACATCTACACGTTCAAAACCCAATCCAGAAAAAAAATGGTAGAAACAATTTGCACCTTGGAACTTAAATCCCCTTTCACCAGATGTTTAGAACACTATGTGCAAAACATCTCTTCAAAATAAAATTATTCCCTCATTTTGCACTATACATTTATTACTGTGGACGTAAACGAATCAGCAGGGATACTTTTTAGAACTGCAAATCCACTCCTGGGACAGTGGGGCATATGTTCTTTAGATGTTTATTATGTGTGATCTAATTAAACCATTCTTGGAAACAAAATGCAGACCAACTATCAAAAATATTCTAACTATTGATCATGTTAAACCTCCCATTAGTAGTCCTAGGTTCATGGTCTCCCTACTTGACACAGATCCTAACTACATCTGATCTAGCACTGCTCACTGAATGGAATCCTTCATTCCTATTTCCTACCACACTTAGTGGACATGGGTCACTTATCTAAGGACCGCACTTAAGTCACAAGAGGCTCTACTGGGAAATCCTATAGTATCACAAACACTATGGCATACACTAGATGTATTTACGGATCTTAACCACTCTGGTTAATCTTTTGTCATTATCCCATTATAGTGATAGAGAAGATGACATACACAGCATCTAATTCTTTGCTTCTTGCTTAAGACATCTCCCTGGATTCCCCAGTTCTCCAGGTTATCTCCCGGTTGTGAATAAGGTCCCCCATTAAGAGATATGATAGCTGTGTTTATATTTTGCCTAACAATCTAGGTAAACTGTTATCTCCAATTGTTTTTTTCTTCTATGTTTGCTATGATGTTATATAATTTAATGATGGTCATAGCTATGTCCATATAGAAGTGGGATGTTTAGCCTAGTCTGTAATTCTTACTGTTCTGATGAATATGTTCCGGCATTACCCTATATTCTTACATACAACATCTATACATGATCTGTATCATGTATACTTTTGCATTTGAGCTCTTATAACTTTTAGTTTATGACACAATCTTTTAAATAAAGAACTATTGAAGAAAAAATACTCTTAGTAATGCATAAATACATGGACACATTAGTTGTTTAAGTCATTAATTTCAAAATATCAGATCTCAAAAACAGTTTAGTCTTTCATTACATTGAGGTAATAGTTCATATTTGGAATCCATTGTTCGTCCATCCATCCAACATAATCATCCCTCATAAAAACCAGATAGAAAATCTGTTTTTGGTTCTTTGCATGGTGGTATTTGGAGTTTACAGCAAGAATGATTCATTGAATTGTTTAGCAGTCATGAATTGGTCAGCCAAGATCTGAGGAGCACATCAACATATGATGCTTAGGGGATAATTTTGCTTCCTGTCATTAGGGTATTAGAGGTAATCATGATACTAGTTCTTGCCTGAACTGACACTTACATAAGAGACTGTCACAAAAGGCTATCATGTAATATTTCCTACACATTCCTGTCATAGAGCTGTTACTTACAGATCTGCTTTGAGCGTGCGCTCTTTGATGGACTCTCATACCAGATGGTCATCCCATCCTTCTCCAGTCGATACAACCGCTGCCTCCGCCAACTGTGTGATTTGATCTTCCACAACTTGGAGCCGTGCAGCATTGCCTTGATGTCCTTATCCTCTGTTAATCCTGTGAGGAGAAAGAAGAAAAACAACAATCAACAACATAGTTCACATTCCCTGGCGTAAATATATGGTTACATTACTGTGCATTTATAGTCTCAATCTACTGTAAACATGTTTATGAACATAAAACAATTGTAACAACTTTTTAAGTGTAAAAGACATACATCTCTGCAATATACAGCTCTGTAAACTATGCCCACACTCAGTTTACATCATCTTCATTGAAACCAATTGCTGTTCACTCTGCTGTGCCAGAGTAGTTGTCAATGATTTCCTCTGCAAATGTAGTGAAACCCACTCATTTCAACTTATGGGCTGAATTAGAGGCTAGTGGATGCTTTCTCTGTCACAATGTGATGAATTTCCCATCTGCCATTTTAGAAGTTCCATAGGATATAATAAACTTGTAGTAAGGTCCCTTGGATATCTGTCACATTTGTCATACAGCAGTGGTTTTTTACCTTTTGACTTCTGTGGGCTCCCACTTAATCACTTCTGGAATCCGTGGACATCACTGAATCATTATTGGAATCCAGGGACCCTTGTTATTACTGGAGGCTGGGAACACCAGCTTAAACCATTTTGATGATTTGAACCAACCTCAAACCAATACATAAAAATACAGAAACAAGCACTTTTTAAACTAATATACAAATACTCAAAAGATTAAATATATATATAATTAAATATTATATATTATTAATATTAGATTAAATCTAAAAAATAAAAACTTTCCTTTTAATGGGAAGGTTGAGGTTTTTCTAATTTCAACTGGGGCCACCCATCGTCCATACTGAATTGTGATTGATGCATTTGCACTGCTTCTACAAATAAATGTAAGCACACCAACATAATTTTTGCCTCTAACTTCAAATTCCTTCCCACTTACTGAATGATTTACATTTTTCGAGTTTCCATTTTGCTTCCTTATTAATATGTACTTTATTAATCTGTTAATTTTATCTAATTTTGTAAGCAGTTAAGACCCCACCTGCCAGACGCTAAATCAGACTCTTAATGGTTATTCAAAGAGTTGGCCATGTATCTCCCACACGTTCTGACAATTTAACTTACGCCTGAATGAACCAGGCACCAAATCACTTCAAGGTGTTCAAAAGAAGGACAGACAGGCAAGTGTCAACTATATTCAAGGGAAAATAAAACTTCCAAAAATAATCATGAAACTGTAGAACTTTATCCATCTGAATTATGCACTGCTAAACTGGAAAGGCTGTGATGCCATAAACAGGTCATGCATTTGAGCAAGACAGTCTCTGTGAGCTTGCCAGATTGTAAAAAGGAGAACAAACTGGCCATCAAGGGGCGAGACAATGCTTACAACAAGCTGGGTCGCCACTCTATTTACCCCTCATATTCATTTAGCTGTAACTGTAGCAATCATATTCCCTGTCTGGGCCACTACTGATCAGGACCTATCACACAGTTTTTTTTCACAATGGTGAGAAGTGCCATTTTCAATTACAACTCTCAAGAAATATTATGGGGGTCATTACGAGTCTGGCGGTCACTTGCCCAAAAGGGCACCATCACAGGGGGAAAGGGCATGAATGTGCCGTATTGGATAAATATGACATATTCCTGCCCTTCCCCTGTGAAGTAGGGCAGCGCAGCAAAGTGACTTGCTACGCTGCCTTGAGCCACAAAGCCCACAAATGTGGGCAGAAGTGTGCATGTTTCAGAGTTTTATGATATGTCCTTCCCTCTTGGTGAAGACTACTTGGTTCTACAGCCAGGTCCTTTCAGAGGGGATAGCTGGGAAGGCAGTATCTATACACAGTCTCGTTTTGTGACAAAAAGGGACATCTGAGGACTTTTATTGCAATCTAGCCTCCACCTACTTGGTTACTCTGTGGTATCAAAGTGTAAGTTGAAAGTTGAAAAAAGATCTTGGCTAACAAGCATTGACAAAGCCAATAAATAAGTCGGGTCTTAACAAAGTTTGTGTGATGGTTATTGTTTATTGCAAACATGAAGCACCAAAATGTAAAAAAAGAAAAAAGAAGGCATGCCACTACCAAAACGAAATGTTAAAATAAAACAATTATAATTATTGCACATAATTTTAATAGCAATGTAAAGCTGCTTCCTAGCATAAAAGTTATAGTAACCCTTTCCTGATTCTTAGTCGTGCAAACAGAAGGTACTATTGACTCTGAATTACTGTAATCTGATAAATTAGTTTGAATAAGTATGTCTAAAAATCTTTGAAAAAAATACAAAGAAAGACAAATAAATGCATTGGCAAACTACAGGTCCACTGCATCTGGAATCGAATGTTACTTCTTTTTTGGCTGATGTTTACATGCTATCACATAAAGTGCTATCCTTCCCATTGCAAGAGAGCCAATGCAGGCTCTGACATCAAGGCTCGCCTCCACCAGCAGGCACCTGCCTGCGCCTCATCCCTGGAGGCAAAGTGGCCATCTGCTTTTGTCTGTCTCTGTCTTTTCTGCATATTACTCTTTTTTCACTCTTTTTTGTCTGTCTGTGGTTTTCTCCGCTTTCTTTTGCATCCCATGCTGCACCGTTCCCCGCAGGCCCTCCCTTTCGCTGCGGCCCTGCTCCCTCCCTGTGAAGCGCTTTCCTGCCCTCCTATCTCACAGCTGACCAGACCCTTCCACTTCCCTCCCCTTCTTAATGGTGGCCGCTGCACCAGGACAACACAAGGGCATACTCCTCAACACCCGCTCCCTCATTAAACACGCAGTAGAAGTTGGGACCTCCTTGACTCGTTTGCCCCTGATGTCGCCTTCTTCGCAGAGACCTGGGTCACCCCAACCTCAGCCCCAGACCTCGCCTACGCCAGTCCTGAAGGCTACAAAATCGTCTACAAAGACTGAGATAATCAACCAGGAGGAGGCATCGCCGTAGTATACTGGCACACCCTCCGCCTGTCAACCATCATCGAGACACAGAACCTACTCGGCACCCTAGAATACCTACACTTCCAGATCCAGACCGACCCGAACACCTCCTTCCATGGCACAGTCACATTCAGACAGCCCGGACCCCGACCCCAGTTCAGGGAAGCCATCGCCGATCTCGCTGCCCCTGCGCGCTTGTCTCCACCGACTACATCCTACCCAACGACCTCAACTTCCACCTCGATAACCATGAAAACTTACACACCACAACCCTCTTAGACAACCTCGCAACCCTCGGTCTCAAGCAACTAGTCAACCTCCCTACTCAAGCAGCAGGACACACCCTCAACCTGTTTTTTTCAGCAGGAAACATCACCATCTCTCACACCTCCAAACACTGGTGTACCGACCACCGTTGTGTCCATTTCGCCTTCACGAAGACCACTGCAAGCTATCATGCCCTCCCATCCCCCCAGCAGAAGCTGGGGAAAAGTCACCGAAGCGCAGCTCACCGATTCACTCAGCCACTCCCCCTCACTGGACTCAGCGAACCACTCAGCACGCAACCTGCACCACTGGATAACAGAATGCTCTAACAGCACAGCTCCCCCTCAGAAAACCCTCCAGAAACCAGCACAGCAAGAAGCCAAACTGGCTCACAACAGAACTCCAAGAGTCTAAACGCACCTGCAAACGACTGGAATGAAAATGGAGAAACAGCAAAACAACTGAAGACCACACAGCCTACAAAATCGCAGTCACTGCGCACCACCAGCTCATCAGAGCCTCCAAGGATGCTGCCATTCAAGAACGCATCAGCACCAATGCACACAACAGCAAGGAGCTCTTCACCATGGTCAAGGAATTCACGAACCCTGGAACTCACACCTCAGACATCGTCCCTCTCAAGACCTCTGCGACAACCTCACCACCTTTTATCACCGGAAAATCCATGACTTATATGAAGGATTCAAGAACCAAAGACCACCCCCACCACCCACCAGCACCTCCATGGACCCCATGCTGTACCAAACCCTGAACCATTGGGCCCCTATCTTCACAGAAGACACCTGTAAACTCATCAACTCCATCCACTCAGAGGCTCCCTCAGACCCATGCCCACATCACATTTTTAACCTGGCCAGCACCACCATCGCACCAGAGCTCTGCCAATCTATTAACCGGTCCATCGAAACAGCCACCTTCCCATCTGACTGGAAGCATCCAGAGATCAACCCACTACCAAAGAAACCCTCCGCCGACCCAAAGGATTTAAAGAATTACAGACACATCTCTATGCTCCCCTACCCAGCCAAGGATACTGAAAAGGCCATCAACATGCAACTCACGGAGTTCCTCAAAGCAAACCAGATCCTAGATCCCTCCCAGTCCAGATTCAGGAGCAACCACAGCACCAAAACAGCCCTGCTCGCAGCCACAATGACATCTGTGCCATAATTGGACCGTGGAGACACGGCCACCCGCATCCTCTTCTACCGCTCTGCTGCATTCGACACAATCTCCCACTCTACCCTCTGCACCAGGCTCCATGATGTCGGCATCCACAGTAAAGTACTGGAATGGATTTAATCCTTCCTCACAGGTAGAACCCGGAGTGTCAGACTTCCGCCGTTCACCTCAGGACCTAAAGAAACATGCTGCGGAGTACCCCAGGTATCTTCACTAAGCCAGACCCTCTTCAACATCTACATGGCCTCACTCACTAAAATCATCAGACAGCACAGCCTAACCGTTGTCTCCTACACCGACGATACCCAACTGATCCTCTCCTTGACTGACGATCCATCAACAACCAAGAGAAATTTCCACAATGGAATGAGAGCAGTCGCCGCCTGGATGGAAACCAGCTGCCTCAAACTCAGCTCGAACAAGACAGAGATCCTTGTAATCGGCTGCACTCCCTCTGCTTGGGAAAACTTCTGAACGCCAGAACCAGCAGCCAGACTCACTCTGGACATCCCCCACCACAGGAACATTTCCACCCACCTCAGAGACCTGCACTGGCTCCTTGTCAACAATGAATCACCTACAACTACTGACGCACACTAACAAGCCACTGCACCACATAGGACTAGCCTACCTCAACCACCGCATGATCTTCCACACCCCCACCAGGCAGCTCCGATCCTCCGATCCCCAGAATCAGAAAGAGCACAGCTGGAGGAAGATCCTTCTCTTATCTCGCAGCCCTGACATGCAACATGCTCCCTCTCAACCTCAGACAGGCCACCTCTCTAAAGCCGTTCAGGAAGCATCTCAAAACCTGGCTTTTTGGATGAGCAGCACGGCCGCAACAGTGTCTTGAGACCTCACGGGAGATAAGTTGCGCTTTACAAGTGAATGATTGATTGATTGGCTGAAGAGAGCTTTCCCACTGACCCATTCTATGTATGTTGTAGTGGGTGGAAGCAAAACGTAACTATCTATTTAAACAAGATAGATCTGAAACCTAGGTCTTTATTAAAATCCATGTCATATGCACCATATGCTGGCGACATGTTTGTGCCAACTTACTGCTGTTCGTCATGCAGAAGGGTATGCTACAACCTTTTTCAATCAATCCCCACTGAAGGCTAACCTCATCTTTCAGAAGCATTCATGTCCAATTTCTGGAAGGTTGAATTTTGTGCAGAAAGGCCATGCTTGAATTATTTCTCCCTCAGACCCCATAACCATGACTGCTTCGGCGTCTGCTGCACTCCACGGGGCAAATGGATGCACATGGTCTTGATTTTAAGGTAATGACAGGCCAACAATCTGTCACTCTGAAATGGTAAGGGCTGCCTCCTATTGGCCTCACTGCTGGTAGAACTGCTGCAGCACTCAGGAATGCCTCCTTGAAGTGGGGCTGCTGTCAAGAGCCTTGAACTGCGACCGTAATAAAGGGTCAATGACAGCTCCACTCCATGGGCCTTATGAGCAACACCAGTCCTTCGCTGCCACTGGCTGGTAGTACTTTGATAGAATGGCTGTAACACAGGCCAAACAGCTTGTGTCCGAACCAACAGAGATTACTGTTTGTAATCTCACTATAGCGGGACATACTGACCTGGCAGAATAAACTCTGAAAAAGCCAAAAGCTCTTCACTTTGGCATCTACTGACTTTGCCAATGCCTTTTGCTGGCGTTGTATAGCATCTGCAATTTGCTGTGCAGCATGGCTAAAAATAAAAAAGCAGAAAAGTTAGCTACGTGATTTTGTATTGTAGGTGTGCGCTTACAAAATGATACTGGTACTATTTTTTTTATTTACAGAACCACAATAGAAAAAAAGTAGCACAAAAATAACTTTTTTTCAGGCAGAGGGTGCGGCAGCAAATAGCTGACTCCGACCTCCTTCACAATAAATAGATACATAAGTGTTTTTCTAAGTCTGCGCTTGAGGAGCACTGGAGGAGTAGGTGGGGGATGCGAAAGGGCAGAGGGTCAGGGTAGGAAAAAGTAACACAATAAAGAACATCAAAAGAGCCAGGGTGAGAAGCACAACAGCCAGATAGCAACAGAGAACACACGGAAGGCAGGGACTTTAGCAGGGAGGAGACGCACACAAGACAGCTTGCAACACGAGGGAGACACCAATATAGGGCGGAGGAGAAACACAGGAGGAAGAGACCTGGAAAGCACATGCACTTGCATGGTATGATTAAGCATAAAGAAAAAAGAAGGTCCCTAAATTGAGCTGTGGAAGTATAGAAGTCAGCCAGTCAGAGAGATGGTAAAGGGGCCTATTCGCCATGGGAGAGACAAACAAAATATGGACAAGCTAGAACAAAGAAAGTCATTGAATAAGAAGCAATTAAATTAGAGCGACAGTAAAAATGATCAATAGTGAGTACTGGACAGGCTCTTAACTTCTGCAGTTCATGTTCAGCCCGCAGTAGTCATCTGCAACCAGGCAGCTTGCACCGTTTGGTAGGCTCAACCCAAAAACTGCCTGTTCCCTAGAGTTAAGGTTTCATACAGTGAAAGGTTTGTGTATTATGCGCCACTCCTTTGCAGTGCCCCAGCACCACAGGGAAGTAGGGCATAAAAACACTGACACCACGCGCTGCAGAAATTTAGCTCACAGAAACACAGACACTCTACATTGGTAGAGGTTGGTGCATAGAAACACTGGAGGAGACTGGTGCTTAGGAAGCTAGACACCAGGCTGGCATATAGAAACGCATAAACCCTGAATTGAAATGAACTGGTTATACATAAATAAATATATACTCCCCCCTACTGCTCTTGACCAAACTAATGCATAAAAACACAGACTACGTGCACTGTAATTGGTGCATAGAAGCACAGAGATTCTGCAAGGGTATGATGCTTAGAAATATACACTGCACTGCAAAAGACTGGTGTATAGAAACACACAGACCAGGCTGGTATATTGAAACACATACACCAAGCATCGCAAAGGGCTGATTTACAGAAATGTGCATATGCTGCACCACAATACTAAAGCATAAAACCACAGACGACCTGCCCTACGACTGTTTGTTGGCTTTCTTAGCAAGCTTGAAAGTCGTCTCCATCTACCAGGGCGAGCGGGAGGCTTGCTGCCCAGGATTCTTTTCTCTTTCACTTGACCTCCTCATAATCAGCTACTTCTTCTACCTAGGCTTATATGGTTATACTTTAATGACCCAGGGCCAGATGTAGTAAGCGTTTTGCATGGCACAAACTGTGAAAATCGCAGTTTGCGCCATGCAAAACGCGCATCGCAATGCACATTCCCATTTTGCAAGTCGGGGTGTTCCCTTCCTATTTGCGACTCGCACCGTGATGGCGAATTGCTTTGTGACCGCGAACACGGTCGCAAAACAATTCGCAGTTACCACCAGTGTCACACTGGTGGTAACCCATTCGCAAAAGGGAAGGGGTCCCCATGCGACCCCTTCCCCTTTGTGAATGTTGCCGTTAATGTTTTTTCAGAGCAGGCAGTGGTCCAATGGACCACTGCCTACTCTGAAAAACCGAAACCAAATGGTTTCGCTATTTGTTTGAACTGCAACTCGTTTTCCTTTAAGGAAAACGGGCTGCAATACAAAAAAAAACTGCTTTATTTAAAAAGCAGTCACAGACTGCTGGTGTCTCCAGCAGGCCACCATCCCTGTGAGTGCAGGGAATCTCAATGGGGTCGCAAAATGCAACCCACCTCATTAATATTAATAAGGTGGGTCTTTGCGACCCCTTTGAGATTCACAGACGGTGTCTGAGACACTGTTCTGCATCCGATTCTGCGAATCGGAAATTGCGAGTCACACCGACTTGCAATTTCCGATTCGCAAAATTGGAGTTTCCTACACCTGGCCCCTACTTCCTGTTTCTATTAGTATTCTCTGTTTGACTAATATAAAAACAACTTTTATATTTCCAGCGAAGGTTCTCAAAAAATCAATCAACAAGCAACTCACCGAACACCTTGAACAGTTTGGGTCCACACTGAGATGTGTTCAGTGAGTTTCAGAGTCTAGATCCTTGGAAACTCAGGACCCTTTATGTTTATTTTTGTTGTTTCTGTTGGGCACCTCATGGGCAGGCATATAGGTCCCTGCAAACCTGCAACAGGTAGACCTGTTCCTCATGCACCACTTGCGCCCAACTGCCAACTTCAGTAGCTCACAATGAAGGCATCTCTTCCCAGATTCGACACACCAATAGAGGTGTGACTTTCGCTGGTCCATTCAGGGTCAGAGGGATCTTCTGTCCATGAAGACCAGCAGAGGTGTGACTTGGCTGGGTCCATACAAGGTCAGAGGGATCTTCTGTCCATGGAGACCAGCAAAGGTGTGACTTCGGGTGGCCCATACAGAGTCAGAGGGATATTTTGTCTGGGAGGACCGGCAAAGGTGTGACTTCGGCTGGTCCATAAGGGTCAGAGGGATCTTCAGTCCATGGAGACCAGAAGAGGTGCGACTTTCGTTGGTCCATACAAGGTCAGAGGGATCTTCTGTCCATGCAGATCAGCAGAGGTGTGCCTTCAACTGGTCTGTAAGGGTCAGGGGGATCGTCAGTCCATGGAGACCAGCAGAGGTGTGACTTTGGCTGGTCCATAGAGGGTCGGAGGGATCTTCTGTCCATGAAGACAGCAGAGTGTCCAGGTCTGAGGAAAGCTTGTTATAAACAGTGTTGTGAAGGTCATCCAGTCAAACGTGCGGTCAAGAAACAAAGTGAAACCATGTTTAGCTATGGTTTGACCAAGTATACAGTATGCGTGACCATGGTTTGTTCTTGCACATAAAAAATAGTTGTACAAAGTTTAGGCAACTTGACTCTTGTTCCGCTTTTTAAGTAATTTCTCTCACTGTCCTTCCTTGAATATCTTGTGCCTCTCAGTACAATTCAACCCTCCACATTCTGAGTGGACAGAATGTTCCTTCAAAAGAATTCAAGACATTGACTTCAAGGGATGTGCTGAATTACATTTTTTCTAACACGCTCATATCCTGCCAGGTGTGAAGCAGGTATGGATAAGCAACCTGATTTGTCCAAACTCCGACCAGTCATAATATCTGATAGATCCCGGAGGTCGTGCACTCTACTGGGTGTCAGAAGATGGCTCTGTCCTGGGTACTGTGCCTGATCTGTTCAGTAGCGACTGTGGTGCCTTGTGTTAAACTGACTGTTTCCAAAGGCACTGCTGTACAATGCAGCTGCCTTTCCAAATTGGAAAAGGTAATTTGAAATGTACACATGTGCATGCAATCCACAATTGTTATCAAAAGTTGCAGTCCACACACAGTGAGCCCTTATGAGCTGCAAGATTGATTAGGCATTGATGAGGTGCTCTCCCATTCTTGCTGACTGGAACGAAATTCACAAACACTGCAATCAACCCAAAGTGACGAGTAACCATACAATTGGAAGCTATACATGCCAGACACGTTTAAGTGTGCGAGAGAGTGTAAGCTGACATGGGGCAGATATACTACCAACAACCCACCCATCAACAGCTGCAATGCCAGCCCACTGTGAAAGCTGATGGTGTGAAAGAAGTGTGCTGTCCCTTTGAAGGACTCTCTGTCCCTTCATCCCCTGCTGTGTAGAGAGCCCCAGTGCCCCACAGTGGGGACAGGAGCTACAATACCAGCACATTGTGAGAACTAATGGTGAGGGGGGAGGTGTGCTGTGCATTGTAGGCCTCTGTCCCCTCATCCCCTGCTGCTCCTAAAGAGATGCACTAACTAATCTCAACTGATCAGTGCTAATGGGGGGGGGGGGGGTTGCATGTGCTTTATTGCGCAAAGCCCATTACTGTGCCTAATTGTACATTACAAGGAGGGGGAAGCATTGGCCTTGTGGCAGCACATTTACATTTAAGGTTAGGCAGCGTTGTGATAAGCTTAGTTAATTTATATTGTGTCTGCTCACTTCATTTTACAGTGTATCTGTAGGAAATCCACCTTTGATGCCTGGTCGCTCTGCATTTTTGGCTTTTTGCTGGACCCTATATTTTTACTGGCTTTAGAACATTGCAATTTACTGCTGCAAAACAGTACTAAAGTGCCTGTGCTCCCTCTTTATTTGATAAACATATTTTTATTGAATTTATTGAGGAGAAACGTCAGTAGCGAGGTGAAGCTGCAAGGAACACAGCAGTACAGTCAAGCAAGCTTAGTACCCACTTCACCAGTAGACATCAAACAAGTAACACCTAGCTATACGTTTTACCCAGCTCAGGACCCAGAGGTATTCAAGGAATCTGACCCAACCCTTTCCTCCACACCCGCTCATGTTAACAGGGGCAGCCCCGGGCCTCAGAAACCGGCTGTTCCTGTCTCGCACACCAGTCCACTCCTTGGCGCCACTTCGAGAGAGCAGGAGGGGCATGTGATCTCCAGCTGGTCACAATGTCTCTTTTGGCTACCACCAAGACTGTAGTACCCAGGAAGATGCGAGCAGCTCAGGTGTCCCCAACCTCATCTAGCACACTCAAGAGGATCACTAAGGGGGACAACGGGACCTCCCACTGAAGTATCTACGTGAGCTAATTCGTTAGTGCCGACCAGTGCCTCTGGATCAGGAGGCAAGCCCAAGTCATGTGATAGAAGTCATCAGGAGTTTCTGCACATCCAGGACATGCAGGGTTTGGTAGGAGCCCTGCACTATGTAATCTGACTGGCAAGAAGTAAGATCCATATAAGTAGTATGTCTGTATCAATCGCAAGCAGGAGGACATAGTGATAGTTAAGGGGGCCATCAAGGCGACCCACCAATCAGCATCTTCAATGGGGCCTAGCCATTGTTCCCATTGGCTTCTGATAGGGTTCAGGTCCCCAGGTGTTAATTATCAATGTTTTGTATATTTGGGATACCCCACCATTTCCCAGTGCTCCCATAAGAAGTTTGGTTTCAATCAGGCTATATTCCAGCAACGAGTCTACGTGCGTGAGATGCATATGGAGGCCATGACAGAGTTGCTGATATTTATAGAACTGGGTGTGTGATAGTATTCTGTACGGAGATCTTGAAAGAATTGCATGTGTGAACCAGCCCACACATATCCGAAATGGGATATACCCACCAGATCCCATTTGTCAAACACTTGCAAGCCACTTCATGCAACCATGTACCGGGCCAGAGGGGCGTAAGTTGTGCAAGGGTGTGAGCCTAGTGTGTGTGCCTTGAGGCTGCCCTCCAGGCCAGGAAAACCATCCTGTTCACCGAGGCTATGCTGTTAAAGAGCGGGCAGCCGTAGACTAGATCTAAAATGCTGGGGAATGATAGTTGAGCGGGTTCGAGACGGTAAGATGGGTCGGACCACCCCCGTTAAACCAATCAGGCATGACCAGAAGTTGGGAGGCGAGGTGGTAAAAATAGAGCTTGGACATGCCCAGCCCCCATCATAAGGGCCTCGCTGGCAGTAGTGGAGTGCTATGCTGTGCTGAGTCCCATGCCAATGGAATGATGATCAATCCAAGTCCAAGGACCAGGTATGTGGCAGAGGGACTGGGATGTTTTGAAACAAAATTCATGGCAGAAGCATCATTTTATATAGAGCTGTTCGGCCCAGGATGTTGAGATGGAGGGTCTGCCACCGCATTAAGTCAGTTTTTGCTTTCTATGTCAGAGGCCTGAGATTCAGAGACCAGGCGAGGTCGGAGAGAAGGGACACCCAGATGCCCAGATACTTGAAGCTTAGACAACGAATGGGTATTTCTTCTTGTCAATCTAAGCAGTCTCATGATGGGGCTAAAATAGCTAGAATTCAATTAAATGGAGTCAGATAGAGGCCCGAGGTGGCCTCCAAGAAGTGGAGGAGGTAAAGACACCTGGGGCCACTGGCAGCTGGATTTGTCAAGTATAAGAGGACATCATCAGCATAGAAGGCTACGCAATCTTTGTGTCCTTAGTCCCATCTCCATCCATATAAGACAGGCCCCCTCTAATCACCTGTACCAGTGGCTCAATGGCCAGAGCGAAAAGTAGGGGGGATAGGGGAAAACCCTGCTAGATGCCTCGCCGAATGGGGAATGAATGTGAGAGGGTGCAGTTGACTTCGACCCGTGATGTAGGCTTGGTATACAAAGCCTGAACCAGTCTGCAGACGTACGGCCCCACACCGGCCCACCATAACACCAACAATTGATAGCCCCAGTCCACTGTATAAAATGCCTTCTCAAAATCAATGAGTAGCAGAGCTAAATCAGAAGGCAGGCAGTGGCAGTGAGCTAGG